>NC_142068.1:11687500-12287500 GCF_059756535.1 Pantherophis guttatus
AAAAAGAGATTAAAGGCTAACTCCTTTCCCTTTTTCTTCTCCTCCCCACCTCCCTCTCTCCCTCTCTCCCTCTCTCTTTTGGTATCAGTTTTAACCAACTAACCAAAGGGTGAAGCTTTTATGTCCTTTGAAGTTCACCCTAGAAAGAGATGGTTACATCGGGTTCAGAAATGACATCTTTCGCATGAAATCTGGCATGAAATGGGGGGCGGGGGGGAGGGAAGGAAGGGGGGCAATTTAATTAATAAATGATCTTCCTTAGAGGTACTTAGAGGGGTGGTGGGGAGAAAAAGCTTATCCCTTTTCCTCTCCTTCTTAACCAACCAATAGCCCTCGCCCCTCTCCCCCCTCCCCCAGTCTGCCTAGGTTTCTCATTTAAAGTCATCAGATCCAGAGAAATGTGTCCATATTCGAGGCTCTCCCGGTTTCCTATTTTATGGACCGCCGTGACATTAAACATAACATTTATTTTCCATTGGGCGCCTACACTCTTTTTTCTTTATTTGAGCCAAGGAAGGCAATGCCGCGCCAGCAGAAAACCAGGGCCCAATTTTAAACCGCAACTCCTCGCAGGGAAGGCCCTGGACGTGAAATATTCAGTCCCGCCCTCGAGCCTTCACGATACAGAGCCTAAATAAAATGGCAACAACCTCACCTCCTTCTCTCCCTCCCTCCCCCCCCCCATAAAACCCCAAATCGCTCTTAAAAAGCCTCTTCACCTGTATTTAAATAGCACGTCTTTAATTATAGCGGTCGGGGATGTATGAGGCTGAAATGAAATTAGCAGTCATTACCAGCCCCTTTAACTCCGTGGTGCTTTTGATCAGCGCTAAATTAGCTTCCCATTTCTAACAAAGACCCTGTAGCCGGCAGTGGGCTGTAAATAAGACAGCTCGCCTTGCCTTCCACACCTTCTCCCCTGTCAATCACAGCTCCGTCAGTCAACCCGAGATTAACCTTTATCTACGGCAGCCTGTAAAATAACCTAAAGTTTTTTGGGGTGGGTGGGTGCGTAGAAAGAAAGCAGGAAATCCGGGAGAGGGGAGGGAGGGAGGGAGGAAGGAAAGAAGATGAGAAGGACAAGAGGAAGGAAGGAAGGAAGGAAGATGGGAAGGAAAGAAGGAAGGAAGATGGGAAGGGGAAGGAAGGAAGGAAGATGGGAAGGAAGGAAGAGAGGGAGGGAGGAAGATGGGAAGGGAAAGGAAGGAAGGAAAGAAGATGGGAAGGAAGGAAGATGGGAAGGGGAAGGAAGGGAGATGGGAAGGAAGGAAGAGAGGGAGGGAGGAAGAAGGAAAGAAGATGAGAAGGACAAGAGGAAGGAAGGGAGGAAGGAAGGGAGGGAGGGAGGGAGGAAGATGGGAAGGAAGGGAGGAAGAAAGGAAGGAAGGAAGGAAGGAAGGAAGGGAGATGGAAAGGAAGGAAGAGAGGGAGGGAGGAAGATGAGAAGGAAGGAAGGAAGGGAGATGGGAAGGAAGGAAGAGAGGGAGGGAGGAAGATGGGAAAGAAGGAAGGAAGGAAGGGAGATGGGAAGGAAGGAAGAGAGGGAGGGAGGAAGATGGGAAGGAAGGAAGGAAGGAAGGAAGGGAGATGGGAAGGAAGGAAGAGAGGGAGGAAGGAAGGAAGGAAAGATGAGAAGCACAAGAGGAAGGAAGGGAGGAAGGAAGGGAGGAAGGGAGGGAGGGAGGGAGGAAGATGGGAAGGAAGGAAGAAAGGAAGAAAGGAAGGAAGGGAGATGGGAAGGAAGGAAGAGAGGGAGGGAGGAAGATGGGAAGGAAGGAAGGAAGGAAGGAAGGAAGGAAGGAAGGAAGGAAGGAAGGAAGGGATCAAAAGAGATGCAACTCCGTCTCTGGCGAGGAACCCCTTTTGCTGGGGATACGCAGAACCCGAGCGGCGGGCGAGGGGGGTTGGACTGAACTGGGGGAGATTAAGCCCCCCCATTGTAATTAGCGACGTTTTCCTTCTTTCGCTCCTCGGTTGTTCCGTGCGAAAGCCGTCAAAGCCGCCGCGGCAACGAAGGGAGACGGAAAGAAATCCCTGCTTCTTTGGGGAGGGGATCAAATTGGGGCGGTGGGAAGAGAGCTGGCCTCTCCGAAAGGCGAGCGAGCGGGCGAGCGGGCGAAGGGCTCGGTCGCCCTCTGACCATCAGGGGGCGCGAGTAAGCAAGAGCCAGCCTCGGCGTCTGGCACCACGCCAGCACCGTTTATTGAAAGCCTTCGCCAGGTAATCCGCGCTCCCTGATTTTCCTCTTCCTCTGTTTCTCCGTCCTCCCCCCCCCCACACCCCGCATCCTCCTCGCCTCTCCCCCGCTCTTTCTCCTCTTTCGGTCCTCGCCGCCTCCCATCACTCCATCTTCCTCCTTTACCTGTTTCCCGGAAGTTCAGGATGCGCCGAGTCGGATTCACACAGAGAACAGGCAGCGGAGACCCCGTCACTCACTTTTCTCCCTCGGTTTGGCCTTTCGCTTGAGTGTCTTTGCCAAACCGGTTTTGCCTTTCTTGCCGGGCTCTTCTCTGAACCTCCCGCTTTTTGTTGAAGGCTCTTTCCTCTCTCTTATCTTATCTTATCTTATCTTATCTTATCTTATCTTATCTTATCTTATCTTATCTTATCTTATCTTATCTTATCTTATCTCTTCCTTCTTTCCTTCCTTCCTTCCTGATGTGGTGGGGCGGAGAGGGGAAAGGGGGAAGGAGGATACAGGAAGAAATGAATGCCGCGGCGGCGGGTATGAATTTGCCAATCCATCAATTCGGCTTTCCAAGAAACTGTCACAAAACGGGAACAGGGAAAGGAAGGAAAAACCAGGGAAGCCAAAATATGGAAATTGTCCAGACAGTCAAAGAATCCCCGTCTGTCCCCCCCCCTCTACATCCTCCCCCGATTTCAGGGTTTCCCCCCTTTTTTCCCCTTTCTCTACATCTCCTCCCCCCGTCTCTTCTACCCCCACCCCCACCCCCCACCCCCACAAGGCGAAGGTGAGAAAAAGCCGACTGGAGTTCGTGACAAAGTTGCTGAAGTTACTTACAGATTCTTTCCAGTCCGGACGGCTGTCTCGGAAGCCGTGTGATTGATTGGCCGAAGAATCGCCAAGTCCGCGGGGGGCTCTCGTGTCCCACTCGGCCTCTCCGGGCTTGGGTGCCCTTTTTTGCCCCACCCGGACGCCCAGGCAGACGGCTTGGAAGCTTCGCTCGTGCCCTTCGCTTGGTCCTCCTCCCTCAGCCCGAACGAATGAAATCGGGGGGTTCTAACCCCCAGTTCTCCTGCTTTGCCTACACACCCTTCAAGTCTTACTCCTAGCATTAAACTGCAGTCCCTAGAATGCGGGGGGGGGAGCGGGAAAGAGAGAGGGAAAGAGAGAGAGAGAGAGAGGGAGAGAGGGAGAGAGGAAAATCGTTTATGGTATGGCTTAAAAAATCCAAATGGCTGTTTTTCTGTGTGTATGTGTGTTTGCGTGTGCGCGCCCGCGCGCGCGCGTGTTATAAGAATGGACCCACAACAAAAAAGTCAATTCTCTGTCCCTTTTTCTTCTTCCTCCCCCCCCCTCTTTTTTTTTTCCATGAAGGAGAATAAGAATAAAGAATAAAAGCTTTATTATTTTTTTTTTTTGCAGTGGTTATTCAAAGATAATTTAATGCCATTGTTTCTGCTACAGATGGTTCTTTTTAATACAATAACAGTGCGCTTTGTGAGAAGCCACACACAATACAAAATCGAAAAGCGTTTTCCTGAATAACCATTTTGTTCTCATTTGTATGGGGCCGACAAAAGGCGCCCTGAAGTAATGGGGATTCTGTTTGTTGAAGCCACAGAATAGAAGCTTGATAAAGATTTAGGTTGCGCCCCCCCCCTCCCTTCCCTCGCCCGCCCAGAGGAGGAGGAACAGCACCGCAAAAAGAAAAAAAGAAAAAAAAACAACCGCCACCACTAATAACATCATCATCGGTAGATATCCCCCCCCTTTTTTTTTTTAAAAAAAAAAGGGAGGGAGGGAGGATTGCACCTCGAGGCTCAATCGGTCCAAGCATCTGCTGCTTTCAATGTCTTGAGTTTGAGGGGCGGGGGGGGGGCGTCCCATTAGTATCCCTTTCCCTCCCCGCCCCTTGCAAGAATTAGAAGAGGAAGGGAAGGGGGGGGGAATTAAAAAAAAACCACCTTGGAAACGCTGTGTTACCAAAAAAAAAAAAAAAAAAAAAAAAAAAGCGGGAACGCTACACACGTGTACATTTCTGGCTTGTGAACCCGCCAGATTCCAGAAGATCATGGCTTGGCCGCGTGGATAGTTCTCTAGGCTGCCAAACTGCACTTCTCTGGCTGGTTTCCAAAAAAGTTCGTTTTAGTACCCCCCCACCCCGCCACCCAGCGCTTTCCTTCCCCCCCCCCAACCCACCCTTAAGTTTGCTTGAAGCTTCAGAGATCTGTACCCAGAGATCAGCTACCCCGTCCCGCACGCCCAGCGGAGGAGCAGATCGAGGGAAGTTGTCTCTCCGGTGACCTAAGCTTCCAGACTTCTGAGCTCCCAGATTCCACGTTTCTAGAATCTAGACCCGGTACTGTCTCGTGTCGAACTCCCTCGCCTCTCAAAGTCGGGCTAAAGCTGGCTCGGGCCTCCTTTCAAGTTACCTGGCGCCACCTTCGAACGCCCGGGCCGCGATTTAACCAAACCCGACGGCGAACTCGAGCCCAAACCAACCACTTTTATCTGCGGCACCGATTCGTGTGAATGAGCTCATTCGTATAAAGCGGAGTTATGGGAGTTATGGACCAACGAGTCGCTCGCAAACGGTTGTTAATCATCGTTGACGCGGTTTTTAGCACGTTGTGCGGAAACCAGCTGCCGAGTTTGGGGAGGGACCGAGATCCGAAGAAGTGGACTGCAGGATTAGTGAAATTATTCTACAGGCATTAGATCTGCTTCGTTTCGGTCTTTCAAGTAGGAAAGCTTGGATAATCTTCAACTGGGACCAGCATCGCTCATTGAGATGGAAGGCAGATGGAATTCGTTTTCGTCTTGAGTCTCCCGAAAGTCAAGGTTGTGACACGGTTCTAGCTTTACTGTTGTGGTTATTTCGGGGTGTGTGGGGGGAGGGGTAGAGGGAGGGAGGGAGAGAGAAAGGAGAAAAGAGAGGAGAGAGGAGAGAGAAGAGGAAAAAGAGGGAAGACGAGAGAAGAGAGAAAAGAGGAGGGGAGAAGAGACGAAAGAAGAGAAGAGAAGAAAAGAGAAGAGAAGAGAGAAAAGAGGAGAAAAGAAGAGAGGAGAGAGGAGAAGAGAAGAGAGAAGAGCAAAAAGAGAGAGAAGGAAAAAGAGAAAAGAGGAGAGGACGAGAGAGGAGAAGAGAGAGGAGAAGAGAGAAGAAGAGAAAAGAGAGAAGAGCGAAAAGAGAGGAAGAAGAGAGAAGAAAAGAGAAGAAAAGAGAAAAGAGGAGAAGAGAAGAGAGAAGAGAGGAGAAGAGAAGAGAGAAGAGTGAAAAAAGAGAAAAGAGGAGAAGAGAAGAGAGAAGAAGAGAAAAGAGAGAAGAGCGAAAAGAGAGGAGAAGAGAGAAGAAGAGACAAAAGGGAAAAGAGAGAAGACAGGAAACAGGAGAAAGAAGAGAGAGGGAGACTTGTGCTCCATCCTGAATCCATCAGGAGCGCTCACTCAGTCAGGAAAAGGTTTAATTTTCGACGGGGCGGCAGGGAAACCCTTTTGCCCACTCCTGGAAAAGACGCTTCGTCCAGGATGAAGCAGAGCCAGCCTTTCGCTCCCCTTACCTACTCCGACCTTTTAGGCAGCCCAGTTTACCAAGGACCTCAGCTCCGGGTGGGAGGCGCCCTTGCCCCAAGCGGAGGAGAGCTCAAGACAAAAACTCGCCGCGGGGCTGCTGCTCTGCTAGCCGCCGGATTTGTCTCTCCCCCCCCCCACCCCCGCCTCCAGGAAGGAAAGCCGGCCGTCCCTACTCTCCTCTCGCAACCTCTGTCGCCCAGTCCTAAGGGCGGCCTAGCCCCCAGCCCGCCGTTTGGGAAGGAGGCAGGGATGTCCCACTTGGACCAGCTTTCGTTCGTCCCACCCGATCTACCCCACTCCAGCGAATGTTCTCCCCTTCCTTGCTTTCCAAACTCACCGACCGAGTTTAGACTTTTAAAGGAAAGAAGGTTTATATCCCGCCTTTATTTTTATTTTTATTATTACTATTATTACTATTATTACTATTATTACTATTATTACTATTATTATTATTATTATTATTATTATTATTATTATTATTATTATTATTATTATTATTTAATCTTTAGTGAGATTCGCAGCCTTTGAGGCTGGTTAATAGCTCAGCAGCTCGAGTCCTAACCAAGGACCTAGGACCTGTTAAGGTATTATTATCACCATCATCATCATCATCATTGGGGAGTTTTAATTCTGTCTGGGGCCAAACTGTTTAATTCAGTTTTATTCAGCTTTTAAATTTTGTATATATGTATTTTACTTTGTGGCTGTTCACCGCCCTGAGTCCTTCGGGAGTAGGGCTGTATATAAATCCAATAAACTATAACTAAACTAACTATCATCATCATCATCATCATCATCATCATCATCATCATCATCATCTACCCAAAATGACAGTATACACAGCAAACGAGATAACCATGCTGGATTTCGTATCACAAATCACTAGTCGAACACTTCCCAAGCGTTTAGGACTGCGTGATGTATCGGCGGATTATGCGAGCAGATAATAATAATAATAATAATAATAATAATAATAATAATAATAATAACAACAACAACAACAACTTTTATGCATTAAACATGAAACTCAGTCAACTGAACATTTCAGTTTCAAGTCCTACCCTCAAAACGACGCTATAGAGCACTGCACACCAGAACAACTAGACACAAGGACAGTTTTTTCCCAAATGCCATCACTCTGCTAAACAAATAATTCCCTCAACACTGTCAAACTATTCACTAAGTCTGCGCTACTATTAATCTTCTCATCGTTCCCACCACCCATCTCCTTCCACTTATGACTGTAACTTTGTTGCTGGTATCCTTAGGATTTATATTGATATTGTTTCCTGATTGCTTATTTGTACGCTATGACTATCATTAAGTGTTGTACCTTATGATTCTTGACGAACGTATCTTTTCTTTTTATGTACACTGAGAGCGTATGCGCCAAGACAAATTCCTTGTGTGTCCAATCACACTTGGCCAATAAAAAAAATATATTCTATTCTATTTTATTCTGAACATTTAAAGATGTGTCATAAATACCATTTGACTGGTACTAATGGTTGATACTGGTTGCTGCCAGCATCCTAGGTATCAACAAATTCCTCCTTCTATTTTCTCCCCAGTGAGGTGGCTTGGACTGAGGTGAGGTGGCTTGGACTGAGAATGACTGGACCGAAGTTACCCAGCTTTCGTGCCTAAAGCGGGACTAGAACTCACCGTCTCCCGGTGGTTGGCCTAAAAGTCACCCAGCTGGCTTTCATGCCTAAACGCGGGATTAGAACTCATGGTCTTCCGGTTTCTAACCCGGTTTCTTAATCATTAGACCAAACTTCGAAGCGGGCCAAAGCCAGGTTCTGCGGGACCGGCCCAGAGATTCCCCCACCCTACCCGCCCAATACTAGGTTCGTTTGGCCCCAGCCTTTCCCGTGGCTACTTCAGAAGAATCAGTGGGATGCCGGGAGAGAGAGCACAAGGACAGAAGCTCACGGGGGAAGCTCGCGGGGTGGTGATGGGGGGGTGGGGGGGGCAGAGATGGGGTAAGGTGGCTTGTCTGCTCTCAGATGATTGCTTGGAGTTCGATCCACAGCCTGTTTTAGGCCTCGGGATACAAAGGCAGTCTTTTTCCACAGCCCTTTAAAATGAACAGGGCGAGCTGCCAAGTTCAGGTCTAAGGCAGGGTTAGGAAGAGGGAAAATGCACAAGAAACGTTACCCCTTTAAGTGCACTATGTATTTAAGTACAGATTAAGGGTGACGTAAATTACAGCATTTATGTTACCCTTTTAAGTGAGATAGATAGATAGATAGATAGATAGATAGATAGATAGATGATAGATAGAGAGCGACAGATATAGAGAGATGAAGATATATATATGGGTAGGGGATCTCTTTTAAGTACACTATATATTTAAGTATACAGTATTTACGTTACCCTTTTAAGTGAGATAGATAGATAGATAATAGATAATAGATAGATAGAGAGAGAGAGAGAGAGATATGGGTGGGGGGATCTCTTAAGTGCACTATATATTAAGCATTTACGTTACCCTTTTAAATTATATATATAGGGAGAGGGAGAGGGCGAGAGAGAGGTGGGGGATCTCTTTTAAGTGCACTATATATTTAAGTATACAGTATTTACGTTACCCTTTTAAGTGAGATAGACAGATAGATAGATAGATAGATAGATAGATAGATAGATAGATAGATAGATAGATATGGGTGGGGGGGATCTCTTAAGTGCACTATAAAGCATTTACGTTACTCTTTTAAGTTATAGATAGAGATAGAGAGAGAGAGAGAGGGAGAGAGAGAGAGAGAGAGAGGTGGAGAGAGGAGGGGATCTCTTTTAAGTACACTATATATTGAAGTGTATAGCATTTGAGGGGGAGGAAAGAGAAAACGGCGAAAGTGTGATGTCCTGAGGCCAGGTGGCGACTATTCCATTCTCCTTCCATACAAGCGGCCTGGTTTTAATGGGGTCTCCCCCTCCCCTCCCATTTGGGCCACTAGCTTCTTCTAAAGGCTGGTTGCGTGGATTCTTGATTTCGGGCCACTCAGTGAAACAGAGACAAAAAAAGATGGCACGAGGCCCCCGGGAGCCGCTTTAAGGAATCCGTTCTTAGAATCTCCCCGCCGACGCGGTGGTGATAGAAGAAAAAAAAAAATCTGCCTCCAATACTGTTAAATCGGCGCCGTCGCTCTTGGTAGACGCGTAAACCCACCCACCCCCTCCGAAACCTAAACACCCGTGGGGAGAAATTTGTTCAAGGGTTATATTTGAGGCGTTGCCCTGGCAGTTAGGTTGGCTTCGAAGTCTTGCCTTTGGCACAGGCTGCGGGTGGTGGAAGGAGGAATCCGGAGTCACGCCAGATCCTGCAGTGGTGGGTTGGGTTGGGGGAGTCAGTCCCGCCACAGAGGATCAGGAAGTTAGGACGGGAGTTTTCCACGTCCTGGACTGGAGCAAGGAAGCGCTGTCCCCGAATATGTTAAGCCCGAGCACTTCCCTTCGCTCCACTTTTCACCCAGCTCTTTTTCTGAACAGGGGTCGCTGGAGAAGGAGTTTGCTCCGCCAACCCACGGATCCTGCAAGGGCATTTCCTTCAGTGGGTTAAATTATGCAGGCAATTATAGACCAAATAACGTCCTTTGGCCAATAGGTCTGGACCAGCTTAATTCCCAAGCCAGCAAAGGTCAGTTCTGAACTCCCAGAAACGCGCGAGAAATAATTTCCCCAGAAGTGAAGCCGCCAGACCCCTCCGACTCTCTAAAGCGCTCCAAAGGCGTGGCAGTGTATTCGTTGGGTCGACGACCCTCGATGTGATACACGGTTATTGAAACCCGCGGTTTGAAGAGACAGATAGACAGACAGATGATACAGATAGATACTGATGATATAGATAGTTGAGATGAGATAGATAGACAGATGATAGATAGATAGATAGATAGATAGATAGATAGATAGATAGATAGATAGATAGATAGATAGATGATATAGATAGATAGATAATAGATAGGTAAGATAGATAGATAGATACATGATATAGATAGGCAGATAGATAAGATAGATGATAGATAGATAAATAGATAGATAGACACATTGATAACAGATGATAGATAGATAGATAGATAGATAGATAGATAGATAGATAGATAGATGATAGATGGATAGATGGATAGATAGATGATAGATAGATAGATGATAGATGATAGATAGATAGATGATATAGATAGATGATAGATAGGTAAGATAAGCTATGGTGGCTCAACAGACTAAAAAAAAGCATTGTGATTAACACCAGCTGTCTGCAATTACTGTAAGTTCGAATCTCGCCAGGCTCAAGGTTGACTCAGCCTTCCATCCTTTCTAAGGTAGGTAAATTGAGGACCCAGTTTGTGGGGGAAATAAGCTGACTTTGTATAAATATACAAAAGTATGAAGGCTATTGCTTAACGCATTGTAAGCCGCCCTGAGTCTCTGGAGAAGGGTGGCATATAAATCATTTTTTTAAAAAAGATAGATAGATGAGATAGATAGATAGATAGATAGATAGATAGATAGATAGATAGACAGACAGATAAGATAGATAGATGATAATTGATAGATAGATAAATAGATAGCTAGATAGCTAGATAACAGATGATAGATAGCTAGATAGATGATAGCTAGATAGCTAGATAGATGATAGATAGATAGATGATAGATAGATAGATAGATGATATATATAGAGAGATAGATGATATAGATAGACAGATAAGATAGATGATAGATGATAGATAAGACAGACAGACAGACAGACAGTTAGACAGACAGACAAACAGACAGACAGACAGATAGATAGAATTCTTTATTGGCCAAGTGTGATTGCCCCTCCCCACTTATTTTCCGAATTGCTTTTCTTCGGTAGCCCCCTCCTCTACCCCCCTCCCGTAGCGGGCCATCTCAATCCGCCGCTCCATTCAGAAATCCCAATGGAAACGTTTCGTCAAGAGCCCTTGTGAATTCCGGCCAACGGACTTTTCTCACGCTTAACCCCCGTTCCCGTTTCGCAGCCGCGGGAAGAGCAAAGTTCAAGCTTAAAGCTGCCCAAATGTTGCTTGGGAGGGTAGGTGGGCGGGCTGGTTGAGATAGCCGCTCCCGGAGGAGAAAGGCCCCCTTATCAGGGGACGAAGAAGCCCCCTGCCTCCAGTGCCCGTCGGTTGCCCCCCCCCCCCACGACATTCCTGCCCGACTGAGATGCTGGGCCTTACAGCCTGCCCTTAACAAAGCGCATCCGTGTCTTCAGAGGAGACACCGAACTTCCCCCATCTGCCCTCCCCGTCTTTCCCGTCTCGGGAAGGGGCTTCGGCGCGTCCTTATGTCTGCCAGGTGCGCTTCCACACACCGGCCGAGAATTTAGCAAGTCAAAAGTACCAAGGGGTGGGGAGACGGATTGGAGCCTCTTGAAAAAAAAAATCTGCCATCCTTCCAGAGCCTTGGTAGAACAGTGGTCTAAGGCACCCTGTTATTAAGCTGGTTATTAAGACCAGATGCCTGCAATTACTGCAGGTTCGAATCTCGCCAAGGCTCAAGGTTGACTCAGCCTTCCATCCTTTCTAAGGTAGGTAAATTGAGGACCCAGTTTGTGGGGGCAATAAGCTGACTTTGTATAAATATACAAAAGGATGAAGGCTATTGCTGAGCACATTGTAAGCCGCCCTGAGTCTCCGGAGAAGGGCAGCATATAAATCAAATTAAAAAAAAAAAAAGCGGGTTCTTTTTAAGCAGGCACCCGTGGGATCTCGTTCCAGTAATATAATAATAACCGTAACAGAATTGGAAGGGCCCTTGGAGGTCATCTAGTCCAACCCCCCTGCTCAGGGATTCGAACCACCGATCTTTCTGATCGACTGAGCCGCTGAGCCACCTAGATGACACTCGCATTGCTCACACAGGGGAGCGCAGGGACGCGGGTGGCAAGCCAGGGGACGCATTTCGCCCGGGCGGATCGAATGGGGCAGTGGGGGAAGGGGGGGGAGTAGGAGCTAGGACGGGGATTCCAGCCAGGAGGATCAAGCCCAAGGCTCCAATCCGCTGGAAACCTCCTCTGCGGGGATCCCGTGTTGTGAAGCGGTATCTAGGCAAGAAGAGCCTTGGTAGTACAGTGGTTTAATGCACCCTGTAATTAACACAGCTGCCTGCAATTTCTGCAGGTTCGAATCTCTCCAAGGCTCAAGGTTGACTCAGTCTTCCATCCTTTCTAAGGTAGGTGAAATGAGGACCCAGTTTGTGGGGGCAATAAGCTGACTTTGTATAAAATATACAAAAGGATGAAGGCTATTGCTTAACGCACTGTAAGCCGTCCTGAGTCTCCGGAGAAGGGCAGCATATAAATCAAATTAAAAAATAAAATAAAATTAATTAATTAATTAATTAATTAATTAATTAATTAAAAAAAAAAGAACCTTTCTCCTCCAGTTTGCAAATCGTCCTCCCTGCGTCCCCCCAAAAAATTTGCTTTCCTTCTCGGGACAACGTCTCCTCTAGAAACGTTACTACTTCCCCAAGAACTCGGGTTCGGAGCCAGAACGTGGGAAAGGCGAATTTTCCCGCAGGAACAACTTAAAACTCGAAACTCTGATCATTTTTGAAATTTTTTTTGTAATGGCACAAACCTGAGCTTCTACCTATTAAAGCTTATGGTGCTTTGCACGAGCCTGGTCTCCCAACAAACAAACAAATGAACCCATAATCTATAGAGATTCTCAATCATGCAGGTCATGGTTGTCCCAAAAAGTCTTTCCTCCCCACCCCCAAAAGATGGTGCTTTTTCCAAAAGACAAGTGGACTTTCTCATTCTTTAAAAAAAAAAAACAACGTTTTGCTACTCATCCAGGAAGCTTCTTCAGTTCTGGCCAGAAGAAGCTTCGTGGATCACGAGGGAAACGTTTGCAAAGAAAAAAAAACCTTAAAAAGTTCAGTTGCTTTGTGAAAAAATCCCCTCTGGGACAAAGCCATAATTGCTTTCTCAAATGCCTTCTGTTCTGTCCCATCTTAATAGCATCTTGAAATCAGAAGTCTCCCCCATACAGAGCTATTTATGCCACACTCGGATTAGTAGAATGCCAGAGTAAAAACAAGAAGCATTAGTAAGGAGCCTCTTGGACAAATGTAGACTTTACTATGTAAAGTGGCTACTCCAAGCCAGTTTTGGAATGTTTAATCTCTTCCCACAAAAAGCACTCGTGCCTCTACTAAGGCTTAGCTCTATATGCCTACAATCTGGGATAATAACGGGAAGAGCCTTCCTTACAAGGCGGTTGTAGGGCTTGCTTTGACAATGAGAATCCTTTAACACAATGTTTCTCACCACTTTAAGACCTGTGGACTTCAATTCCCAGAATTGTGGACTTCAACTCCCAGAATTCCCCAGCTACGCTGGATGGGGAATTCTGGGAGTTGAAGTCCAAAGGCCTTAAAGTGACCAAGGCTGAGAAAAACTGCTTGAATTGTTTTAAAATTCTTGTCCCCTTCAGTGTTTTTTCCCCTCTATTGAATTGGGTCCAATTATTATTGGAGACTGAACAAGTGTGTGCATTTTTCTCGGCAAGGTTTTTCAGAAGTGCTTTGTTCATTGCTACCTTTCTAGGGCTGAGAGAAAGTGCCTGGCCCATAATGTCTCATGGTTCCTAATCTGATGCTTTAACCACTATACCATACTGGCTCTTGCAACAAAAAGGTGACTATTACTGAAAGTAACGAACCTAGCAGAAATGGCGAAAATCTCAGCGTACTTGAAGGACTATACACAAGAAAGATATGTATCGGAATGGAGAAGATGGATTGACTATATTCAAAATAAGTATCAGACAAGAAAATATCATATAGCTTATGATTGAATGTTAAGTATTAGAAGTATTTAATTATCTATAGTGGAGTTAAGGTTTCGGGGGGGGGAGTTAGTAGTCTGAGGATAAGTAGCTTAATCTATTTTATGATTGCTAAATGAAATACCTTGTATTTTGCTCTGGGAAGTCTGGGGGGTAGGGTGGGATGAGGGGAGGGTAAGGGCGGGGGGAATGTGGGGGGGAAGAAAATTTTTTGTAAAACTTTTCAATAATAAAAAAGATGACTATTATTATAAAGGTGTGGGAATCCAAAAGGACTGTAAGATGTTGGATATGAAGTAACATAAAATTATGTAAGGGTATGGCCAATCTAGAGAAAAGAAGGACTAGGGCAGACATGATAGAAGTCTTCCAGTATTTAAGGGGCTGCCACAAAGAAGAGGGAGTCAACTTATTTTTCAAAGCACCAGAGGGCAGGATAAGAAACAATGGATGGAAACTAGTCAAGGAGAGGAGCAACCTGGAATTAAGGAGAAACTTCCAAACAGTGAGGACAATTAACCAGTGGAACAGCTTGTCTTAAGACCAGGGGTGAAATCCAGCAGGTTCTAACAGGTTCTGGAGAACCTGTAGTGGAAATTTTGAGTAGTTCGGAGAACTGGCAAATACCACCTCTGGCTGGCTCCAGAGTGGGGTAGGAATGGAGATTTTGCAATATCCTTCCCCTGCCACGCCCACCAAGCCATTACTTCACTGGAGTAATGGGTGGACTGCCGTGTCCAGAATATTGGACATATTCTGCAAATTAGACTGTTTGAGGTACCTTGAGGTTCAAAAATTGTTGCCCTGTGATGCACTGTTTCACCCAGTTAAAGATTCTGACGATGAGAATTTTGCTACAATATAGATTTGTGATTTAATGCCAGACTCCTTCTCCCCGTCCTCCCAGTACATTTGTTCGTCATCCTGCTTCTGTTCTTAACCAGGGCACACCTAAAGCTAATCTAAATCAAAAAGTAGCTTCCAAAATCAAAACTCTGTCCATTTCTATTTCAGCATCTACTGTACATTTGTATAGTGACAAGCTTCGAGACATTAATGTAATAATGGAGCATTTCTACTATTTTCTTCCTGATGCGCACTTAAGGGGGTCAATCACATGTCTCCATGCCTAATTTTAACTTTTACTGTGTGAATTATTATTTTGAGCTTTCCTTAAGAGCCCTGCTCTCTATGCCTATTCTAAACCACAAGGAAAGTGGTATAGTCATACACCACTTGGTAGTCATAAAGTAAATCTCCTTTCTGCTTTTCTCCAGACATTAACCAACGTAGAAACCACTGAAATAGCTTGTCCTTTATTACCGTCTGGAGAAGCCATTCAGGGAATGAAATGTGATCAAAAAGTACCTTCATACAACCCAAAGATGACGGAACAGAATTATATTTGTCCCAGGCGCAATTTCTGGTTCAAAAAAAAAGGGAGGAAGTTTGCAAGCCTTATCCGGACATCTGAAAAAGGGGAGAAAATAGCTCTAATTATTTGTTACAGAAGTCCTTGTCACAAGTTGCTATAGTGTCAAAAAATACCCTGAGAGAAATCCCCACATCCCTAGGAGATTAAAGAAGGGGATGTAGAATTCTCTCTATATCAACTTCTTTTACAATAGGCAACTGGACTTCCTTGTTTTTCTTTGAAGACGTTTCACTTCTCCCCCAAGAAGCTTCTTCCGCTCTGTTTGGGTTCCATTCTCTCTTTCAGAACCTCAATGGTAAAATTCATCTGTCTTACTCTTCCATTCAGAAGTTGGAGCTGTGCTTTCTGCAGGATGTTTTCTGCCCTGTGTCTCTTCCCTGCTGAACACAGGCACACGCTGTTGGGGATGAGTCTGTTGTCTGCATCGCAAACCGAAGCGCAAATGGTTTCTAGAGGTTGCAATTTTTCTGGAAATCCATTCATACCAGTGGTGAAATCCAAATTTTTTTTACTACTGGTTCTGTGTGTGTGGGTTTGTGGGTGTGGCTTGGTGGGCGTGGCAGGAGAAGGATACCGCAAAATCTCCATTCCCATCCTGCTGTAGGGGAAGGATATTGCAAAATCCCCATTCACTCCTGGGGGAAGGATATTGCAAAATCCCCATTCCCACCCCACTCTGGGGCCAGCCAGAGGTGGTATTTTCCAGTTCTCCGAACTGCTCAAAATTTCCGCCTCTGGTTCTCCAGAACCTGCTGGATTTCACCCCTGGTTCATACCCCCGCATCATTCGAACGGCATTCATCTCAAAATGCATCGCTAAATGTCTATGGACATTCTCAGGCATCCGGGTCATGACTTAGACTTAGAAAAACTTCGTTGTCACTTTGAACGTACACTAATCGTCATACATTAAAAATGAAATTTCGTGGCATACAGCTCTCAAAGGGTCTCCACCTCCAATATACACTCCATAAGCATGACAAAACAAATGACTAAATTCCAAATTTTGCATATCCCCACATTCTGAAAAGGCTGCTTGGATGAGAAGCACAATGTCTTCCAAAGGAAAAAACCAAGAAAGTCTAGTTGCCTCTTGAAAAAAAGCACCTTTGGGACAACCATGACCTCTGGATGCCTGAGAATCTCGATAGACAACTTCTTTACAACTTCCTATCCCCGTGATGGCGAACCTATGGCACGTGAGCCGTATCTGTGGGCATGCAAGCGTTGCCCTAGCTCAGCTCCAGCGCGCATACGCGTGCCAGCCAACTGATTTTCGGGCCTTCCAGGCCAGGGGTGGGTTCTAATTTTTTTTTCTACCAGTTCTGTGGGCGTGGCTTATTTTGTGGGCGTGGCTTGGAGGTCATGTGACTAGGTGGGCATGGCTAGCTGGTCAGAGTCATTTCTGGAAGGTCCTCGCACTTACGACCCGACTCATTTGTTTGCTTTTAACACTGATCAGCTGTAGGGCAGCCCTTTGAAGCCCCGCGGCAAGAGTTTAAACAGTTTTTTTCCTTCTAGTCATCAGCTGGGACTCAGGAGGCAGCAATAGATTGGGGGTGGGACCAAATAAAAGGTAAGAATAACGTGGGAGGGCGGCGGGGGGAGAACTGGTTCGGTGACGTCATATCGTCACCGCTACCGGCTTGGCCGAACCGGACCGAACCGGGAGGAACCCACCACTGTTCCAGGCCCACCAGAAGTTGGGAAACAGGCTGTTTCTAGCCTCCGGAGCGCCTCCGGGGCGGTGAGGAAGGCCGTTTTCGCCCTTCCCAGACTCCTAGAAAGCCTCTGGAGCCTGGGGAGAGCAAAAAAGGGGGCCAGCCGGGCCCACCGTGCCATCACATGCTAAAAGCGGGGGAAGCACGGTGGGTAATAATTCAGCCAGTTATAGCACAACCTTAAACCTTAAACCTTAACGGTCACGAACTGTAAGGGACATATTTTTCAAAAGATCCACTGAAAGGAAGGAACAAGAAGGGGAATTTGCGAATTGTTTAAAGGTTTAACAGGTTTAAAAAAAACAACCACCAAAATCCTTTCTTGATTTAAACAGATAACAAAACAAGATGATGTTTTTGAAGTTTCAATTATCTCTCGCTGTAACATAGGAACAAGAAAGTCCTGCAGAAGTCAGTGAAATGAAATGAAACAAAACGAAATGAAATGAGACTATAGCAACCTCTAACTCCTGAACAATATAGTGACAACGGAACACAAAATTATGACCAACTGTTGGTCTGCAGGACAAGGAGAGCTGCAAATTCCTTTAAATCCAAAATATTTTTTTTGTTGTTCTAATAACAAAAACTGGTTCTTTACAGTAAGGCCTTTGTAAGTCTCTGTATAAAATTCCTGCTATTGTACTGTTTAGAGTATTTACTCAAAAAATGCATTTTGCTTCGGTACTAAATTCCATTGTTAAATGGGATTACTCTCTGGCAACAAAGAAAGTTTGACTATTTATGTATATTTTCTGAAAAGTACAGTCCAACAGGACTTTCTAGTATAATTATGTCCTACATAGCACAAAAGGGAAATCTAAAATATGACAGGGAATAACAAAAGAATAAAAAGGCATATGGAAAATAGGCTCAACCTTTCTGGCTTGCTTACAAGTTTTATCAGAGCAAAAGAACTGCTTGAGGATACCAATTTGTGATGTATTTTTCCTTTTTTTTTCTTTTTTAAAGAAAATTGCACGGTTTTAAGTATCGAAAAAAAATACTTTTTCGATCCTTTTTACTTACAACTTACTACTACAAAATACAGAACGATATATACAAAAGCAAGAAAGAAAAATAAAAACAGATATCCACGTCACATCTTTTTTAAAAAAGAGGAATGCATGTGTTGTTGTTTGTTGTTAATTAAACAACAGATGAAACCCAGAGCACAGGGAATAATAGTATTGTGATGTTGAGAAAGAATCAATTCAAAAGGCCGAAAAAGGGAAGACATCTTATTCTTATACCCATTCTTATACCCATTATTCAGCCTCCATCAAAGCACAACAACTTTTGGGATATCCAGCGTGTCCGATCGATATAAATCTAATGCATGAACTCTTCTCTGGGTGGGTAAACACAGATAGTGCTTCAACTTACAGTCATTCATTTAGTGACCATTCCAGCAGTGGGTTTCAGATATTCTTACTACCGGTTCACCCTGTGCGCCAGGGGTGGGTTCTAAAATTTTTTACTATCAGTTCTGTGGGCGTGGCTTATTTTGTGGGCATGGCTTGATGGTCATGTGACAAGTCTTTAGGATTTAACAGAGGTACTGGTCTACCAGGCTTTTAACTGCTTGCAGAGCTGTACCGGTCTACTCATTTGTTTTTGAAGGCACTGGTCTACTCATTTGTTTTTGGAAGCACTGCTCTACCCATTTATTTTTGCAGGCACCGGTCTACTCATTTGTTTTTGGAGGCACTGGTCTACCCATTTGTTTCTGGAGGCACTGGTCTACCCATTTGTTTCTGGAGGCACTGGTCTACCCATTTGTTTTTGGAGGCACTGGTCTACCCATTTGTTTCTGGAGGCACTGGTCTACCCATTTGTTTCTGGAGGCACTGGTCTACCCATTTGTTTTTGGAAGCACTAGTCTACCCATTTATTTTTGCAGGCACCGGTCTACTCATTTGTTTTTGGAGGCACTGGTCTACCCATTTATTTTTGCAGGCACCAGTCTACTCCTTTATTTTTGGAGGCACTGGTCTACTCATTTGTTTTTGGAGGCACTGGTCTACCCATTTATTTTTGCAGGCACCGGTCTACTCATTAGTTTTTGGAGGCATCGGGCTACCACCACACTGCCTTTTAACACTGATCAGCTGTAGGGCGGCCCTTTGAAGCCCCACGGCAAGAGTTTAAACAGGTTTTTTCCTTCTAGCCGATCAGCTGGGACTCAGGAGGCAGCAATAGATTGGGGGTGGGACCAAATAAAAGGTAAGAATAACGCAGGGGGGGCAGGGGCAGGGGGGACAGAACTGGTTTGGTGACGTTATATTGTCACCACTACCGGCTTGGCAGAACCGGACGGAACCGGGAGGAACCCACCACTGGCGTGCGGGCATGCTTGCTTCATGCATGTGCCTTTGCTTGCTTGCGCGCCTTCCACACATGCGCCCGGCCTCAAAAACATGGCTAAATAGGACAGTGTTACGTCCAGGCGGGTGGGTGGACCGCCCATCTGCAGTCGCTACTACCGGTTTTCCCGAACCGGTCTGAACCAGCTAAATACCACCTCTGGACCATTCAAAGTTACAACAGCACTGAAAAAAGTAACTTATGATTGTGTTACATTTATATTTACCGCCAAAAAAATAAAGGGAGACTAGTATAGATCTATTTCAAGCTATTTCACTCTCGTCAACTAGCCATAACCTTCTGGGATTTGAACCCGGGCTACTTACATATTAGGTAGATGTATTAACCTCTTAAGTCATCAAAAAAGCACAACAAATAATGTTCTTTCTGCGCTAACTCAGAAAGCTCAAACTGCCCAAAGAGCTGTTCTACAGAGGAATTATTGAGTCTGTCATCTGCACCTCTATAACTGTCTGGTTTGGCTCTGCAGCCCAACAAGATGGACACAGACTTCAACGGATAATTAGAACTGCAGAAAAAACAATGGCTACCAACCTGCCTTCCATTGAGGACCCATCTACTGCACAAGTCAAAAAGAGGGCTGTGAAAATATTTACAGACCCCTCACATCCTGGACATAAACTGTTTCAACTCCTACCCTCAAAATGACGCTATAGAGCACTGCACACCAGAACAACTAGACACAAGAACAGTTTTTTCCCGAACGCCATCACTCTGCTAAACAAATAATTCCCTCAACACTGTCAAACTATCTACTAAGTCTGCACTACTATTAATCTTCTCATCGTTCCCACCACCCATCTCCTTCCACTTATGACTGTATGACTGTAATCTTGTTGCTGGTATCCTTAAGATTTATATTGACTGTTTCCTAATGTGATTTGATTGGTTATTTGTTCCCAATGACTATCATTAAGTGTTGTAAGTGTTGTACCTTATGATTTTTGATGAATGTATCTTTTCTTTTATTAAACTGAGAGCATATGCACCAAGACAAATTCCTTGTGTGTCCAATCACACTTGGCCAATAAAGAATTCTTTCTTTCTTTCTATCTATCTATCTATCTATCTATCTATCTATCTATCTATCTATCTCTACCTCTACCTCTCTATCTACCTCTATCTATCTCTCTATCTCTATCTCTATCTCTATCTCTATCTTTCTATCTATATCTATCTATCTCTATATCTATCTATCTATCTATCTATCTATCTATCTATCTATCTATCTATCTCTATCTATCTATCTATCTATCTATCTATCTATCTATCTATATCTATCTATCTATCTATCTATCTATCTATCTCTCTATCTATCTCTATCTTTCTATCTCTATCTTTCTATCTCTATATCTCTATCTATCTATCTATCTATATCTATCTCTATGTATCTATATCTCTCTATCTATATCTATCTATCTATCTATCTATCTATCTATCTATCTATCTATCTATCTATCTCTACCTCTACCTCTCTATCTACCTCTATCTCTATCTTTATCTCTATCTTTCTATCTCTATCTATCTCTATCTATCTCTATCTCTATCTCTATCTTTCTCTCTCTCTCTCTCTCTCTCTACCTCTACCTCTCTATCTACCTCTATCTATCTCTATCTCTATCTTTCAATCTATATCTATCTATCTATCTATCTATCTATCTATCTATCTATCTATCTATCTCTCTCTCTCTCTCTACCTCTACCTCTCTATCTACCTCTATCTATCTCTATCTCTATCTTTATCTCTATCTTTCTATCTCTATCTATCTCTATCTCTATCTTTCTCTCTCTCTCTCTCTCTACCTCTACCTCTCTCTCTACGTCTATCTATCTCTATCTCTATCTCTATCTATCTATCTATCTATCTATCTATCTATCTATCTATCTATCTATCTATGTCACAGGCTATACCAGGGGAGAGATGAAGCGTTTGAAGCAGAATGCTCCATCCCCTATTTGAGTAGACCAGGTTGCCCTGATTAAAAAACACTTAACTTATGATTGGTTTTCACACTAACAACCATCCCTATGGTCATGTGATCAAAATGTGGGCGTTTGGCAACTGGCTTATATTTATGACAGTTCTACAGTCCCGGGATCATTTGTAACCCCCGCCCCCCGGCTGGTTTCTGACAAGCAAAGTCAACCCGGGGGGGGGGGGGGAGAAGGCAGATTCACTGAAGGATCCCATGATTCACTTAACAACTGCAGTGATTTGTTTACATTGGCATCCTTCAGTCTCAAGAGACGATGGTATCGTGCTCTGGAAAGAGGTCCTAAAACAGCATCTGGTGTGACTAAAAAGGCCAATTCGAGAGTGACTAAGGGCAAATACATTCGGTCCCCTACCCAGCCCCCAGATTTTGCTGGTTCCGGGACTGCCTCTTTGCCTCAGCCTGCCGAACAAGTGTCTCTTCGAATTGGAGAAGGCCATGCTGCGTCTTTAGCCTCCGAGCTGAACGATCGGAGGTCAAAGTTTCCCAGTTGTTAATGTCCAATCCCAGGGCCTTTAGGTCCCTCTTGCAGATATCCTTATATCACAGCTGTGGTCAGCTGTGATTTGTTTAACAGCTGTGGCAAAAAGGTCATAAAATGGATCAAAATTCACAAAATGATCGCCTTTCTTAGCAATGGAAATGTGGGCCTCCCTTGTGGATCATAAGTTGAGGACCGTCTGGGTAGCTGAACTTAGGCCATGGTTTTGAAATTTATTTTTGGATAGATATGGGTAGTCCTCAACTTATAACAGTTTGTTTAGCGACCGTCCGAAGTTACAATGGCACTGGGGAAAAAAAGGGACTTATGACCGTTTTTCACACTTACGACCACTGTAGCATCTCCCATGGTCACGTGATTTACATTTGAATGCTTGACAACGGACTCACATTTATGACGGTTGCAGTGTCCATGTGATCCCCTTTTGCGACCTTCTGAGAAGCAAAGTCAGTGGGGAAGCCAGCTTCACTTAACAACCGGGTTACTAACTGCAATGATTCACTTAACAACTGTGGCAAGGAAAGTTGTAAAATGGGGCAAAACTCACTTAACAAAGGTCTCACTTAACAACAGAAATGTTGGGCTCAATTGTGGTCGTAAATCAAGGACTGCCTGTAGTGATAGATTCCTTCCATAATATTGCCAAGAAAATTACATGGAGATATCTTAGAAGTCAACAAGAGGCAAATTCAACAACAGGTAGTCCTCGACTTACAACCATTTGTTTAAGGACCATTCAAAGTTACAATGGCAC
This sequence comes from Pantherophis guttatus, assembly GCF_059756535.1. Taxonomy (NCBI): domain Eukaryota; kingdom Metazoa; phylum Chordata; class Lepidosauria; order Squamata; family Colubridae; genus Pantherophis; species Pantherophis guttatus. The sequence continues at coordinate 11,709,873 of NC_142068.1, forward strand.
TGAAAAATGTGTCATTGTTTTGCACAGATTTGCAGTATTCCCATGATTGTGAGATCAAAATTCAGACACTTGGCAACTGGTTCATACTTATGACCACTGCTATGTCCCAAGGTCATGTGATCACCTTTTGCGACTTCTGATAGGCAAAGTCAATGGGGAAACCAAATTCACTTCCCAACCAGGTTACTAACTCATCAACTGCCATGGTTCACGTAGCAACCGTGGCCAGGAAGGTCATAAAATGGGTCAAAGCTCACCTAAGAAATGTCTGACTTAATGACAGAAACATTGGGCTCAATTGCAGTCATACGTCGAGGACTACCTATAGAAGGTGAGTTGACTTCTTGATGATCAGTTCAAATGTTTGTGAACCAAACAGCCATAATGTAAGAACCCTAATTACCCTTAAGCCAATGGGTTGCTTATGAAGATTTTTATTTGGTGTGCGTGCGTGTGTGTGTGTGTGAGAGAGAGAGAGACAGAGACAGAGAGAGAGAGAGAGAGAGAGAGAATGGAAGACAGAAAGAGAGAGAGAGAAAGAGAATAACAGAGGGAGAGGGAGAAAGAGAGAAAGAGACACACAGAAAGACAGAAAGAGAGAAAGAAAAAATGAGAAAAAGGAAGACAGAGACAGAGAGAGAAAGGAAGAAAGACAAAGACACATAGAGAGAAAGACAGAGAGAGAGAGAAAGAGACAGAGAGAAAGAGAGAGAGAAAAGGAGAGAGACAAACATAAACACAGAGAAAGAGAGACAGAGAAAAAGAGACAGAAAGAGAGACAGACAAAGAGAAAGAGAGAAAGAGAAAAAAAGAGAGACAAACATACACACAGAGAAAGACAGATAGAGAAAAAGACAGAAAGAGATACAGACAGAGAAAAAGAGAGAAAGAGAGAGAGAGAGAGAAGGAGAGAGACAAACATACACACAGAGAAAGACAGACAGAGAGAGAAAGAGACAGAAAGAGAGACAGACAGAAAAAGAGAGAAAGGGAGAGAGACACACAGGGAGAGAGAAAGGGAGAGAGAGAGAGGGAGGGAGGGAGACACACACAGAGAGAAAGAAAGACAGAGAGAGAGAGGGAGAGAGAGACACAGAGTCAGAAAGAGAGAGAGAGAGAGAGAGAGAGAGAGAGACAGAGACAGAGAGAGAGAGAAGGAGCAGCCCTCAACTAGCAATTCCTCAAGCCTAAAAGAGGGAGTGGGAGAGAGCGACTGTGTCATGTGACTGTGGCTAGATTCTACCTGCCTTCCTTTGTACCATTAAGCTACAGCAGGAATGCAGAGAGGTGGTTGTTAAGCCTGGGTGAGTGTGTTCCCTTTTGTGGCTTGATACAGTTGCTTGCTCTCCTCCTCCTCCTGATTTCATTACTGTTGACAGTAATGATAATCTCCCCTAAAGTCAACATACGTCTTCCCTGTAGCGGCCCAGAATATCCCGAGCGAATAGAATACGTGCAGAATTCGGAGGAACATTTGTTATTATTTTTATTTTTTAAAAAAAAGCTGGGTTAATTTTCTGTCTTAGCAACGAAGCATCCTCAAATCTACTCACACCAATGTGTTCACATCCACTTTTTGAAAAAAAATATCCATTGGGCAGCTGAATAAAAATAAACAAAAAGTTTTAAAAAGTCAGAAGGCACAGCTGTGGAAAATGTAACCTAGCCATTTTCCTCCCACTTGTCATAAGCTGTTTTCATACAGCCCACTTAACCAAACCAGGTAAAAATTCAATATATTTGCACGGTATGCTGAGTTTCCGCAGAGGTAACCTTGGTTAGATATCTCTTGCGTGTCTGTGGGTTGTATGAACGAAGAAAATATGCACCACAAATGCACATGGGAACATAACCCTAGATCAGTGGTGGGTTTCAAAAATTTGTACTACCGGTTCTGTGGGTGTGGCTTGGTGGGTGTGGCTTGGTGGGCGTGGCAGGGGAAGGATACTGTAAAATCCCCATTTCCTCCCAATCAGCTGGGACTTGGGAGGCAGAGAATAGATGAGGGCAGTGCCAGTCAGAGGTGGTATTTACCGGTTCTCCGAACTACTCAAAATTTCCGCTACTGATTCTCCAGAATGTTCAGAACCTGCTGAAACCCACCTCTGCCCTAGATGAAAAACATAACGGTTATAATGAACCCAATGATAATCTCCCGAAAGGTCTCTAGATAGCAATTTCCTTCTGATAATAACAGGCTTCCAGAATCTAGCTGACTGCAGGAAGGAATCCTAGTATGGTCTCAATAAGATTCAGTCTGACTCAGATTTTGACGAAGGCCCAGTCAGTATCTTGCTTAACCTCATCACTCTTCAAGTGTGGGTGATGCCTTCCACACACACTACATTCAACTAAAGCCACACTCTCTCTTGACATGTTGCAGGAGCTTCCTTAAATCATAAATGTAAAGGAATAGAATAGAAGAGAATAGAATAGAAGAGAAGAGAAGAGGAGAGGAGAGGAGAGGAGAGGAGAGGAGAGGAGAGGAGAGGAGAAGAGAAGAGAAGAGAAGAGAAGAGAAGAGAAGAGAAGAGAAGAGAAGAGAAGAGAAGAGAAGAGAAGAGAAGAGAAGAGAAGAGACAGAGTTGGAAGGCTTCCCTGAGTCTCCGGAGAAAGGCGGCATATAAATTGAACTAATAAATAAATAAAGGGACTGAAGAATGGACTTTGAAGGTGGCCAGTTTTGCAGAAATGGCGAAGATACCAGCATACTTAAAAGACCGGACTCAAGAGACTTATGCATGGGAGCGGAAGAAATGGATAGATTATGTGCAGAATAAATACCAAACTAGGAAGTATCAGTTAGCTTTTAGTTGAATGTTGTGTAGAAATGTATAATATATACGGGGTAGAATAGTTCAATGTTATGTAGAAATGTGTAGTACACAGGGGGGAGAATAGAAGGGTGGTAAAGTATGATATAATACAATGTGGACGGATTTCACCTTGGGGAAGTCATGGGAGGAGGGGAGGGTTAGGGAGGGTTAGGGAGGGAAGGGGGGGAAATGGGAAAATTGGTATTTGTAAAACTTTTAAAATAAAAATAAATAAATAAATAAATAAAGGGACCTTGGAGCAGTGGTGAAATCTAAAATTTGTTATTACCGGTTTTGTGGGCGTGGCTTGGTGGGGTTAATGTGATTGGGTGGGTGTGGCCAATTTTTTTTTTTTACTTTTAAAACCATTTTTTATATGTAAAACCATGTAAAATAATGTTTTCAAAAGGCTCTGACGATCCCAGCTGAGTTGCCTGATCGTCAGAGGGTTTTTAAAAAAACCCTTTGCCGATCAGGCAACTCAGCTGGGATCGTCAGAGCTTGGCTCGTCAGAGGCATTTAAAAGAAAAAAAAGCCTCTGATGATTGCGCGGCTCAGCTAGGCATGGGGGGGCGGGGGCAGGGATTTTTGCTACCAGTTCTCCAAACTGCCCGCCGCCATCGCTACCTACTCGCCCGAGCCGGTCCGAACCAGGAGCATTTCACCCCTGCCTTGGTGGTCTTCTAGTCCAACCCCCTGCTTAGGCAGGAAACCCTACACCACTTCCGACAAATAGTTATCCAGTCTCTTCTTAAAAACTTCCAGTGTTGGAGTATCCACAATCTCTGGAGGCAAGTTGTTCCACTAATTAATTGTTCTGTCAGGAAATTTCTCCTTAATTCTAAGTTGCTTCTCTCCTTGATTAGTTTCCACCCGTTGCTTCTTGTCCTGCCCTCAGGTGCTTTGGAGAATAGGTTGACTCCCTCTTTTCTGTGGCAGCCCCTGAGATATTGCAACACTACTATCATGTCACCCCTAGTCCTTCTTTTCATCAGACTAGACATACCCAGTTCCAGCAACCATTCTTCATATGTTTTAGCCTCCAGTCCCCCAATCATCTTTGATGCTCTTCTCTGCACTCTTTCTAGAATCTCAATATCGTTTTTACATCATGGCGACCAAAACTGGATGCAATATTCAAAGTGTGGCCTTACCAAGGCCTTTTAAAGTGGTATTAACACTTCACATGATCTTGATTCTATCCCTCTGTTTATGCAGCCTAGTATGCTGTTGTCTTCCCATGAAATATTTATTTGTGATTACCTCAAGCTTAATTAACCCAGTTTGCACCAGTTTGAACCATCTGTTAATTTCATAGACTGGAATCGACTACTATATGAGCCGTGATGGTGCAGTGGTTAGAATGCAGTATTGTAGTCTAATGATGATGATTGCCGATGGTAAAACCTTACGATCTTGCAGTTAGAATGCAAATATTGCAGGCTGACTCTGCTCATTGCCTGGAGTTCAGTCCTGATAGGCTGAAGGTTGATTCAGCCTTCCATCTTTCCGAGGTGGGTAAAATGAGGACCCGGATTGTTGGGGGCAATAGGCTGACTCTGTAAACCACTTAGAGAGGACTGTAAAGCTCTGTGAAGCGGTGTATACGTCTAAGTGCTATTGTCAACCCTGAAGCTGACTTGGCCGAAGCCATTTTGTACCTTCAGTGTTGCCACACTGGAGCTGAGGGATAGGGAGAGGGGGAATAGTGATAGCTTGGGTTTTGATCAAAACAAAATACTTTCTCCTGGGAACCAAGGACGTTCTCACACCTGATTGGAGAGAGGAGGAGTGACGTTACCAGGCATTGGACCTGATTGGACCATGTGATTGATTGTTTGGAGAAGGGGAAAAACTTTTAATTAAGTGAAAACCGCAGGAACCTTCAGAGTCGGTTTTCACCAGAACTGTGCCAATATGATATATCCAATAAAACTATTCTTTGAGGAATCTACCAGCCTCGGAGTTTTGTTTGCTATGGGATTATTACTTGGAACCCTGACACCTATTGCTATTGCTATAACACAATACCTGTGATGGAAGGTAATCCAGATTCTCAGGAGAGAGAGAGTGCAAAAGGCAACTCAGTTCAGATAGTTTGTGTGAAAGAAAGTGGGTGAAGACAGCTCCTCCTTAATAGTTCTTAGAATGCTTTATGGGGGAGTGGGTGTAGTTAGCGTTAGTTTGGCAAGATTCTGTCTATAGGTGAGGAGCAACAAAGAAATCTGATTGGAAGAATCACAATGTGTCTTTCTTGGCATTTGGAGCAGGGGTGAAATCCAGCAGGTTCTGACAGGTTCTGGAGAACCGGTAGCGGAAAATTTGAGTAGTTTGGAGAATTGGCAAATACCACCTCTGGCTGGCCCCAGAGTGGAGTGGGGATGGAGATTTTGCAATATCCTTCCCCCAGGAGTGGGGAGGGAATGGGGATTTTGCAGCATCCTTCCCCTGGAGTGGGGAAGGAATGGAGATTTTGCAGTATCCTTCCCCTGGAGTGGGGATTCTGCAGTATCCTTCCCCTGCCACACCCACCAAGCCACGCCCACAGAACCGGTAGAAAAAAAAATTGGATTTCACCACTGGTTTGAAGCCTGACATATCCTGGTAGATGGGCATTTATATTGTATATGTTTGTTTCAATAAATAAACAAGCCAGCTAAAATTTGTAAGCTTGTGGTTTAGTATGTGTCAACCCTCCAAGGTAGACCAAACTTGGAAATCAAAGTCATGCTTAGGCCCGGGGTACTTGCAGGACCATCTCCAGCCGCTCTCCCACCGTCCTGTGCGCTCTCACAGTCGGCCTCCTCAGGGTGCCGTCGGCCAAACAATGTCGGCTGACGGCCCCCAGGAGGAGAGCGTTCTCTGTGGGAGCCCCGACCCTCTGGAATGGATTGCCCACCGAGCTCAGGACAGCCCCCGACCTTCTTTCCTTCCGTCGCGAGCTGAAGACGTGGCTCTTCCATCAACTCAACTGATCTGTTTGAGGGTGCACTGTCATAATTTTAAACTGTTTTAATAGGGTTGCTGATTTTAATTTTATTTCATTGTGATTTGTATTGGAATTTGTCATTTTGTAAGCCGCCTTGAGTCCCCAGGGAGAAAGGCGGCATATAAATCGCAATAATAAATAAATAAATAAATGCAACCTATACTACTTTTATTATAGGGTTATAGTAACAGAATCTAGGAAGTTTGAAAGAGCTTGTCCCAAAGGTGCTTTTTTCAAGAGGCAACTAGACTTTCTGGTTCTTTTTTGAAGACGTTTCGCTTCTCATCCAAGAAGCCTCTTCAGAGCTGGAGAGGTTTCTTGGATGAGAAGCGAAACGTCTTCAAAGAAAAACCAGAAAGTCCAGTTGCCTCTTGAAAAAGCACTTTTGGGACAACCATGACCTGGATGACTAAGAAACTAGTTCTTCATGAGAACTAATGATGGCCATGTCTGAGATGCTTTCTCAAATTACATTTCTGCACTGAACTAAGATTTCTTTTATCTGACTGTTGTCTTGATTGTGGCTTTTTCTCCTGTTCCTCAAGGTCATTTTATGTACGTTCCAGAGATATATTTTAAGTTTAATTCAGCCTGATCCAACAATTGAAGAAACTCATGTCCTACATAAGAGTGGACCATCTGCGGCCCAAATGCAATCTGCTAGCATCTCATTTAAGGCTCCGAGAGTTTTCCCCAAACTATCAGAATGAATGGAACTAAAAATTACGAACTCATTTGTTATTATTTATACAGGTTTTGAGACTCTCGTCGCTCTCTTTAGAACTCTGAAAGTTAAGAAAATGTATATTTTAAACCCTTATGGGCCTTAAAGATGAATTTGGCCTTTTAAAAATCCTTCCAAGTCCACTTCAAACAAGGAAAAAGAAATTGGATGGGGAATGTATACAATGTCACTAATCAGGTCTTTTGGCTAAACAGAAATAGGAAATGTGGCCCAATCTCTGGACAATAGAATAGAATTCTTTTATTGGCTGAGTGTGATTGGACACACGAGGAATTTGTCTTGGTGCATAGGCTCTCAGTGTACATAAAGAAAAAATAAAATATATTCATCAAGAATCATAAGATACAACACTTAGTGATAGTCGTAGGATACTAATCAGCAATCAAATCATACTAGGAAACAATAAAAACAATATAAATTGGAAAGATACAAGTAACATGGATAGAGCCATAAGTGGGAAGAAATAGGTACTAGTAAGGATGAGAAGAATAGTAATACAGCCTTAGTAGTTAAATTGACAGTGTTGTGGGAATTAGTTGTTTAGCAGACAGATGGCATTCGGGAAAAAACTGTCCTCGTGTCTTGTTGTTTTGGTGTGTAGAACCCTATAGCCGTGAGGGCGAACCCATGGGAACCTCTTTGCGGGCACGTGAGCCATTGCCCAGCTCAGCTCCACTGCGCATGCACGCGTGCCTCACACCAGCCAGTTGATTTTTGGGTGGGGCAGGGCGCATGTGAAAAACGTGTGCACATGCATGGGGTCTCATGCGCATGCACGGGGGCGGGAGGGGGTCTCTTGTGCATGCGCAGGGGTGGGGGGAGTGCGAGGGAGCAGTGCGCCCCTCGCACCAAAACGGGCCACTGGGCGGGTGCAATGGCCCCCCGTGGCCCGTTTTTGGTCCCAGGAGGCTGCCGTTTTGGGCTTGCCAGGCCCAAAACGGCATGCATGGGAGGGGGCTGGGGGGGGTCACGCGTGCATGTGCAGGGGTGGGGGAACATGGGGGGTCATGTGCGCATGCGCAGAGATGGAGCGGGAGGGGGGCATTGCATTATGAGTATGGGCATGTATGTGCGCGACCCCCCGTCCCTCCTGCTTTTGGCACACAATGGCAAAAAGGTTAGCCATCACTGCCCTATAGCGTTGTTTTGAGGGTAGAAGTTGAAACAATTTATGTCCAGGATGTAAATGTAAAGACTGCCCCATCCCAACTTCAACATATTCTTTCTAAGGAAATAGCTCTTCTCTGGGGCCTTCTCTAAACTTCAACTTGTGTAATCTTTATTGCCGGATTGATGCAACTGTAATTTAGCGTATTATCTTTTTCGACCTTTGAGTACACAACTTCTCTCCTAATTGTATTTTCTTCTTAGACTGTCAAGTTTGGGCATCAGAGCTGGAGTTTTCCTTTTAAGGTTATCGTGTTATTTAATAGGCAGGACTGGTAAGATTATGAAATCATTTGTCATTATTTTAAAAGATGTAAGTAAATAAATATACTGTCTTATGTAGCTAAAAAACCCCACATATTTGCAAGCACATGTCCCTAAAATACTGTTTGTGTTTTAATTACTGGTAAAAGATAACTATCAGGAATGTCTTTCTGACTAAAAGCATGCCATCTATCAAAATGAAATCTATTACGGTATAAAAAAAAGTGTTCATTCACAAACTCTGCTTGCATCTGTCTTTTGGCATTGAAAGAAATAATTATATTATAGAAAGCCAAGGAGGAAAAAAAAACCATCTGTTTCCAAGGATTCAGGAAAAGCTTCCTATGATATGAAATGGAATTTTTCAGTGCTTTTTCCTTTTCTTCCCCCCAGTTAGTAGCGAATTTGCAGAATGGAGTCATGTATCACAGTATCTGCATAATTTATACAGACGGCGTAGATCGGTGCCTAATTTAATGTCGATTTGGGCAATATAAATTACACGTATATACGTACTTGAGAGTGACTCACTACAATTTTAACCATTAATAGCTTTCAGTCGTCTCGCAATCCTTTTTAGATAGCCCCCCCCCCCCGGATGAAAGACAGCACTGAAGAGGAAATGTTCTCCACCACGAATTTTCCTCGGCTTTGCTGTTAATTTATTTCAATTACTTCTTCCATCAAACCAAATCCACCCCCTCCACCCCTTACTCTACCCCCCCACCCCGCCTGGTACTCCAGCCTCATCTTCACACTCATTTTAAGACGACCCTCCTTTGTTGATTTCAAGCACTCTCGCCAAATTAAAAAAAAAAAATGCACTGGATTTGGGGCGAAGAGGGCTTGGAGACTATTTGTTCGAGTTCCTTGAAAAGTGACAGGTAGCAAATTCAGGAGCCCTTGAATTCCAATCATTTTGGCCCACCCAGAAGACGTCTATAATTGATTTCCCCGATCGTTCTCTGTTTTTTTCGGTGGGAGTTGGGATTGGAATTCTTCGGTAAAGGAAGAATTACATCAGTCGCTTTGCTCAGATTTTGTGAATTGGCGAATCGGCCGCTTAACGCATGTGAAACGTATACGAACCCAGACCAGATATAGAACGGACTTACCGATAGGGACAGTTATTCAAATGCTATGATAGCCATCGCAATTAAAAGCTCAGGTACGGTGGAGTTTTAATTCGGATCTCTATTAAATGAAACGTTACAGCAAACAGGGCATAATAGATTTTCTATCATTCAGCTGCCAATGTAGCAATGGAAACCGGTTACTCTTGTCAGTGGCTTGTTTATTGGCTTATCTGAATTAAAATAAAGCTTTGCCTCTCTTGACTGCACAACGTTATCTAGGGGACCGTAATCCTGCTAGCAAATCCTATATCTTCCAGAACTGGCTGTTTTGTTTGGGATTATTGAGAGCTTAGCCCATAACAAAGAGAAATAAGGCATCTCTCTCATCCTCGTAATTAAGTGCGGGGAGTAATTTAGAAACAAACCCTGTAAAGAAACCAACCTAGTTTGGAATCATGTTTTTTAACAGGACGGGGACAAAAAACCCCGCAATCCAATTCTGATGACACCAAACGTCATGCTTAAACCATTAAAACTTCTGTACAACAGGAACTCAAGATTCTTTCCCTCCCTAATTGATCTCTTAATTTCTTTTTTTTTTTTTAAATCGAAAGATAAATTAGAAAACTCTTGTTGGACCATAAGGAGTCATAGTTTCACTTCTTCATCGCCTTCTTTTTTTTTTAGAAAAGATATTTTATTATGAAGGTGGGAAGCAATAACATAATAAACGTTGTATTTAATAATTTAAGATTGTTATTCCACCTATGCAAATATAAAAGTCCAAGCATTTGCCCAAGATATTTAAGAAGGTATTTAACTATTTCCATTTTTTTCAGTGCTTTCTATTCTTTAAAATGCCCCTCTGGCTTTTTTTTTAAAAAAAATATTTACAATGAAACAAACAGCAATATGAGATATTTGTTCTGCAGAGATTTTTCTCTAGTCCTGCCTTCTCTTCGTTATCTTGTGCTGTAGAATTTCGCCACGACAGGGCAATATTTACTATACGGCAACATGGTACATATGACTTTGTTGTTTGTATGTACAGTGAGAGCTTATGCACCGGAGACAAATTCCGTCCAGTCACCCTTGGCCAATAAAGAATAGTGAATTGAATTTAAAAACTGGCGCTGATTTTGTTGCAATTGTTAAGGCAAAATTGTTTTTTTTTTTTAAATGCATGATTTCCACAAGATTTTTGGAAATTAAGGTTGAATTCGGTGGATAACCCCGTCTTCAAATAGTTGAGACTCTGCTAAATTAAAGGATTACTGTCACTCCATGAAACCCCAATCTAGTTTTTTTGCCCCTAGGATCAGCTGTTGGTATGCTTTGTTTTCTTCTGTTTTGAATGGTACAGCATGGGGTGCCCTGCATTTCATTCCCCAAAGCTGCCCTATTGAGGGATGTGCTCGGCACCCCGCAACCCCCCCCACCTTATCTATCTCTAAGGAGGCTGTCAAAACTTTTATTTTCTGCCAAACATTTGGCATGAATTGCTCAGCTTCAGCGTTGCTGCTTTCTATTTCTTTCTTCCTCCTTTAAAAAACAACAATAACACGGCATTTGTTATTCACTTGAATATTTGGATATTTGTCCCCCGTCCCTCCCCCGGCATCAATTCTGCTTTTATTGATTGTTTATATTGTGTTTTTTATGATTCTAAACCGAAAAAAGCAATACATCCCACTTCTAAAAAGAAGGAGCAAGAAAGCAGAAACAGAATTTTTTAAGGCAAAATGACAGTTTGGGACATCTGTTAGCCTTCTGTCTGCATCTCCGCTTGGTGTCATGGAGTGCACAGCTGTGGGCATTTTCAGTCTCTCTCTCTTTTTTTTTTGCTCACATCTGTCACAGTAGTACAGTAATATAGGTAATTAGCAACACCTCGTATAAACCATTTGCTCTTTTTAACGTTCTGAATAAGTAAAATGAGCATTAGCACCATTAAAGGGAAAGCAAAGAGGAAAAAAAAAAAGCCTGATGGGAAGATACTGTCGGGAGACTGTTTCGACCTTTTTTTAAAAAAAAAAACAAACGCAGGGTTGATCTTTCGAATCGGTTTGCAAAAAAAAAAAAAGAAAAGAAAAAAAAAGAAAAGTTCAGATTTCAGATAAAAACAGGTTGCTACGAAGCGGATACCTTGGCATGAAAAAAGCAAGTGAGGACAAGTTTAAAATGTTCTCCTGCACTAACAATTAATCTGCGATAAGCAAAGATAAGGGAGACACGGCTTGGATGGGCTCTGTGTGACAGCCAAATTATTTATTTTCCACCAGTTTTCTTCTTCTTTAAAAAAAAAAACACAGATCATTGAAAGATCTTCAATGCCAGGCAATCTTTCTGTCGTTTGGTCATCTCTTTGCTTAAACTTGACAGTCTGAAAAAGAAAACCTTGTAACACGGCTATGATCTCTATCCCTACTGGGTACTAAAAAAAAAAAACCTCTAAGAGGAGTAATTACCAGTAGGATATTTCTGAACCAAAGCCAGCACTGTCGAATGTTCTGAACAGGTGAAGAAAGGATGGAGAATGAATAGTCAAATCTACTTTCAAGACCCCATTCATCGGCCTCAAAGGAGAGTGAACACGAATACATCCTGATGATTTTATCCAGAGAATACGAGTTCAGAATTAGCGAGCGATTGTACGCTAATTCTTAAGTGTCTAAGGAGAGTAGTGAGATCTCCAGAGAAGTTGGGGATGTCTATGTTATTTCAGGGGCAAAAACATTCCCTTTTTGGGAAGCTTATTAATGATAGGTTTAATTACCGGGAGTACCCACAAGGGAGTCAAAAAAAAAAAGTCAATGTAATGGCCACCCAATTGAATCAAAGTTTCAATCCTTGTTACATGCCTTGCGATCAGTAGTGGGATTCAGCTGGTTTTGTCCGGTTCGGGCGAACCGGTAGTGATGACTGCGGGAGGCTCCACCCACCTGCCCAGACGTAATGTGCAAGCAAAGAACATGCACGAAGGCCGTGCGCATGCGCAGAGGAGGCGTGACCGAGCAAAGCGAGTGCACGCACGTGCGCTCACATTTGCGAACTGGTAGGGAAGGTAAGTGAATCCCACCTCTGTTTGCGATGCATAAATAAAGGATAGGGATTTGATTGCATCACTATCAGTGGTGGATTGCCACCGGTTCTATAGAACCAGTAGTAAAATCGGCGGGAGGCCCCGCCCACTGACCCTGACGTCATGAAAATGCTTCTGCGCTTGCATGGCCCTGTTGTGATAAGTAGAACCCACTCCTGATCACTATGGCTGTCTTTCGGCTTTTTTTTTGACCCCTTGCGAGAAGAGATCTCCGTTAGTTACAATCATCCATTGTTTTTTGACTCTTTCAGTTTGTTTGTTTGTTTGTTTGTTTGTTTATTTATTTATTTATTTATTTATTTATTTATTTATTTATTTATTTATTTATTTATTTAATTTATTGAATTTGTATACCGCCCTACTCGCGAAGGACTCAGGGCGGTGAACAGCCAGATAAAATACATATAATACAAATGTTAAAAAAGCATTAAAATACAATTAAATAATTTGGCCCGAAAAACGAAATTTAAAACATCCCAAATTCTTAAGACAAATTTAAAATTTTTAAAATTTTAAAAGTTTAAAAGAGAGGTTAGGCCAGGCCGGCCTGCTGGAAAAGAAATGTTTTGATGGCACAGCGAAAAGCGCGCAGGTCCAGGATCCTCCATATCTCCGGGGGGAGCTCGTTCCAGATGGCGGGTGCCCCCACAGAGAAGGCTCTCCCTCTGGGGGTCGCCAGTCGACATTGTTTGGCCGACAGTACCCTGAGGAGCCCCTCTCTATGGGAGCGTACTGGTGGTGAGAGGCTACTGGTGGCAGAAGGCGGTCTCGTAAATACTCCAGTCCTAAGCCATAGTTATAGTGGGACATGGTTTTCAGTAAGGTTTTTGCACTGTTGTCAACATAATCATGCGGCCTAGTAACTTGGTGTAATCTATGCCATTTAACATGGTGCTTCTAGTCCTTGTGGCAAAGAGGCAATCCTCGACCTAAGGCCACAAGTGAGCTCAACATTTCTGTTGCTAAATGAGAAATTCATTAAGTGAGTTTTGGGCCCATTTTACGACTTTTCTTGCCCCATTCGTTAAGCGAATCACTGCAGTTGTTAAATCAGTAACATGGTTGTTTAAGTGAATCTGGTTTCCCCGTTGATTTTGCTTCTTGGAAGGACGCAAAAGGGGAATCATATAACCCCGGGACACTGCAACTGTCATAACTGTGAGTCAGTTGTCAAGCATCTGAATGTAAATCATGCGACCGTGGGGATGCTGCAAAAGTCATAAGAATGAAAAATGGTCATAAGTCACTTTTTTCAGTGCCATTGTAACTTCGAACGGTCACTGAGCAAACGAAGTCGAGGACTACCTGTATTATACTTCCTGTATATAAAGCCAGATTGCTTCTAAATTCTAGGTGGTAGGAGAATATGGAAGCCCATTTTTGTGTAGTGGTGTAGGCACAAGGCTAGAAACCGGGAGACCATGAGTTCCAGTCTTGCCCTAGGCATAAAATCAACTGGACGTCCTTAAATCAGTTCCTCTCACTCAGACCTAGGATGAAGGCAATGACAAATTATTTCACCCCAGTAAATGTGTGTTGTTTCACATGAACCTATTAAAAATTATCACATCTCCTTTGGATCTAGATCAGTGTTTCTCAACCTTGGTAGCTTGAAGATGGGTGGACTTCAACTCCCAGAATCCCCCAGCCAGCAGCGCTGGCTGGGGGATTCTGGGAGTTGAAGTCCACCCATCTTCAAGCTACCAAGGTTGAGAAACACTGATCTAGATGATCCAAAAAATTCAAATAAAAATCTCAATTATGGAACTGGACTAAGAATTATTTATTGGGAAAGGAAGAAAGGAAGGAAGGAAGGAAGAAAAGAAGAAGAAGCCGAAGCCGAAGCCGAAGCCGAAGGAGAAGGAGAAGGAGGAGGAGAAGGAGGAGGAGAAGGAAAAGGAGAAGGAGAAGGAGAAGAAGGAGAAAAAGGAGGAGGAGATAATCTTTGTCATCTTCTCATCTTCTCCATCGTCTCATCTCATCTTTCTCACCTCTCATCTTTCCTACTACCTTCTCTTATTGGTATATTATGATTTATCAATTGTTGCTTGTATCTTACAATTTATAATTCTATTCCATTCTGTTTGAGACCCGAGCACTGTGGGTTACTTGCCTCAGCTCCTCCCCACCCAGCCGTTCGAAACATGCAAATGCGAACAGATAAATAGGTACCACTTTGGTGGGAAGGCAAGAGCATTCCATGCACCTCAGCATATAGTCATGCTGGCCACATGACCACGGAAATGAGCACTGGCCCCTAGAGGCGTGGTGCGCGCATGTGCGTCGGGGCAGGACCCATGCAGGGGGCCCACACATATGAGCATGGGAAGCGGGGAACGTGCAGGGAGGCCACGCACACATGCACGGGGTGGGGCACAAGCGGGGGCCATGTGTAAATGCGCGTGGGGGTGCAGGGGGGGCCATGCCTGCATGCACGGGGGGCAAGGGTTGAGTATATACATGGAGGTGCATGCACATTGCATTCTGGGGGTTCGGGCATGCACGCATGCATTCATGTGCATGCATGTGCGCTTTGAGCACTCGGTCCGGAAAAGTTTAGCCGTCCCTGGCCTAAGTGATTCCAAAGCTAGGTGTGAGCTTTAAAAGATAAAGAGGTTGGACACTCACTAGGTATACACAGTTGTGGGATTGCGCAGTGAAGGACTTGGAAAAGCCCATAACAGAAAAATATGCTATAGCGTAACCCATCAACCAAGGCTATTCAATGTTGAAATATCCAATTTTTTTTTAAATAAAGGGAGGTTTGAGCTTCTCTCCCCATCTTCGACAATAAGTATGGCTTCCCAGTCCATTAACACCCTTGCAGGCTTTTTTAAATAAGGGAGTCATTGGAACATTCATTTAACAGAGTGATCTGATTGGCTGGACATTGTGGGACGTTTTAAAATAATTGATACTTTTTTTTAGACACCGTACAAAGGTAAAGACTTTAGCCTTGAATTCTACTTCCTTGGCAAAATGCCCGCAGGGAGGAAACTACCGCTAAAGATCTTTATTAAACATGCACATTTTCAAGAGGACCCCTTTCAAATCTAGTAATTATTTTACGGGGTGCATGTAACGTGTTTTGTTTTGTTTTTTAAACCATCATTGGCACACAGAAACTCCGACATGGGACTGATTCATTTGGGTTGGAGTCAGTGGTGGAATTCAACATTTTTTACTACTGGTTCTGTGGGCGTGGCTTGGTGGGCGTGGCAGGGGAAGGATACTGCAAAATCTCCATAATCTCCCCCCTCCTGGGGGAAGGATACTGCAAAATCTCCATTCCCATCCCACTCCAGGGCAAGGATACTACAAAATCCCCATTCCCTCTCCACTCCTGGGGGAAGGATACTGCAAAATCTCCATTCCCACCCCACTCCAGGGGAAGGATACTGCAAAATCCCCATTCCCTCCCCACTCCTGGGGGAAGGATACTGCAAAATCTCCATTCTCACCCCACTCCAGGGGAAAGATACTGTAAAATTCCCATTCCCTCCCCATTCCTGGGGGAAGGATATTGCAAAATCTTCATTCCCACCCACTTTGGGGCCAGCCAGAGGTGATATTTGCTGGTTCTCGGAACTACTCAAAATTTCCACTACCAGTTTTCCAGAACCTATCAGAACCTGCTTAATAGCACCTCTGGCTGGAGTGCATCCAGATTGCTCTGCTTTTTGGAAAACCAAATCAAAAACACTTCAAGGTCATAATTCCTTCACGACATAATCAAGGCCAAATGGCAAATAAAAGATGGAAGGCCTTCTCCTTCTTTTTTTTTTTTCCTAAAAGGTTTAATGTTCTAATCGAATGATGTGTGATTGGAATTCTTGGGTGCGCCTGTGATATTTACCAAGAAAAGGACAAGAAACACTTTAGCGACAGGAATGAATTTTGCAACAGTCAAAAGAGGGAGGAGGTACCGCTACTGTCTCCTGGAGAGGGACCCAAGGACTCCCAGCTTTTCACATAGTCCTTGGCTGCAGTTGCTATTCACCTGCCCGCTAATGGATTAACTCCTTCCATGCTTTAGCATCCAATGAAAGGAGAACGGGGAAGAGACGAAGATGCTTTTGAATCTGGTCCTCTGGATGGGACCCATTGAAATGAGAAGAAATGACACAAGAGCCGGCATGCTAAGTACGGTACTTGTACAACCTCTGCTTATTTCAGGGACTGTACACGATTCAACTTCTTGAGAACTGAATTCTCCATGCGAGAGGAAACCTGAGATGCTCATTTCCTCATTTTCTGAGGATTTAAGGTCTTAGCACAGAATAGAAAGAAGACAAAGAGGGGCAGGCGAAGAAAAAAAAAAAGAGGTTATTTTCTCCGTGA
Organism: Pantherophis guttatus; assembly: GCF_059756535.1. Lineage (NCBI taxonomy): Eukaryota > Metazoa > Chordata > Lepidosauria > Squamata > Colubridae > Pantherophis > Pantherophis guttatus. Next base: position 11,726,374 of record NC_142068.1, read on the forward strand.
CGTTTTGACGATCTTTCTATTTCAGCGTTCCCAAGCGACGACGTGGCCTACTCTACGGTTCTGCACGAATTAGCATGAGTATAAAATCCATTCTGGATTTGCTCTAACAACACAAATGTAGGTTTTTTGTTCCCTTGAAACCGAGGAAGGGAAAGACATAATTCTTTATTTACTCAAGCACCCCCTAATGTCAGATTATGATTCAGCGTGTTGTACAAACTCACAACATTGGGGCTGAAAAAACCATTGCTCAGTGAACTATGAGTAGGCATGATTCATACCACTTGACAAAGCAATCTGTTAACCTATAGGCGTCTCGCATCTCAGCTTGTTTTGAATAGAGTTAAGGAGACTAGTGATGAGAAAAATACACGGGACCCCCAAAAGACGAAAGAAGAGGTTTGAGTCAAAGAGACAAAGGTGGCAGCATCCATGTATTTCAATTATTTTTGAAATTAAACGGTGATGAATAGAAATAGAAATAGAATAACAGAGTTGGAAGGGACCTTGGAGGTCTTCTAGTCCAACCCCCTGCCTAAAGCCCTACACGACTTCAGACAAATGGTTATCTAACATCTTCTTAAAAACTTCCAGTGTTGGAGCATTCACAACTTCTGGAGGCAAGTTGTTCCCCTGATTAATTGTTCTAACTGTCAGGAAATTTCTCTTTAGTTCTAAGTTGCTTCTCTCCTTGATTAGTTTCCACCCATTGCTTCTTGTTCTACCCTCAGGTGCTTTGGAAAATAGCTTGACTCCCTCTTCTTTGTGGGAACCCCTGAGATATTGGAACATTGCTATCATGTCTTCCCTAGTCCTTCTCTTCATAAAACTAGACATACCCAGTTCCTGCCACCGTTCTTCGTATGTTTAGCCTCCAGTCCCCTAACCATCTTTGTTGCTCTTCTCTGCACTCTTTCTAGAGGCTCAACATCTTTTTTACACTGTGGCAACCAAAACTGAATGCAATACTCCAAGTGTGGCCTTACCAAGGCATTATAAAGTGGTATTAACACTTCACGTGATCTTGATTCTATCCCTTTGTTTATGCAGCCCAGAACTGTGTTGGCTTTTTTTGGCAGCTGCTGCACACTGCTGGCTCATATTTAAATGGTTGTCCACTAGGACTCCAAGATCCCACTCACAGTTACTACTATTGAGTGAGGTGCCACATATACTGGACCTGTGCATTTTGTTTTCCTTGCCTAAATGTAGAACCTTTAACTTGGCCTTGTACATTGCTGCAATTAGGTATTGGAAATAGCACCGAGAAGTCCATAATGGTGAGAAAGGTGAAAGGAAAGAGAAGAAGGGTATGACCGATTGCAAGGTGTGTGGACTCAGTTACAACGGTGACGAGTGCGTGACTGGAACATCTAAAGGTCTAGATTGAGCACAGATCATCTTGCAGAAGTCTATATATAAAAGTCAAGTTTATGTTATATTATCAAACAAAGAACAGTACAGTTGCTGCTCAGAGTGATTTTTCTGTTATACGTTTATTAAGACAGTAAAGTTACTTCAGAAGGACCAGAAGGTAGCGTCAGAATCTGGAACCAGTTGTGATGTCCTCTTCCATAACTCCTTTGCAATTCAAAGTAGTATGGACAGCTTTTAGGAACTTATTCTCACTAGTAGAAGGTTTGGAAGTAAAACGTGAAATGTCCATGACATTTTGAGAAAACCCAGTCGGCTCAATGGTGCATATTAAATATATTGGTGCAAACTCTACTTGTTCAGATGATGATGAATCGGGTGAAATCCAGCAGGTTCTGACAGGTTCGGGAGAACCGGGAGCGGAAATTTTGACTAGTTCGTAGAACCGGCAAATACCACCTCTGGCTGGCCCCAGAGCGGGGTGGGAATGGAGATTTTGCAATATTCTTCCCCCAGGAGTGGGGAGGGAATGGACATTTTGCAGTATCTTTCCCCTGGAGTGAAGTGGGAATGGAGATATTGCAGTATCCTTCCCCTGCCATGCCCACCAAGCCAAGCCCACCAAGCCACACCATGCCCACCAAGCCACGCCCACAGAATCAGTAGTAAAAAAAATTGGATTTCACCACTGTGATGAATGGCTCAGATACTAACAGAGTTTCAGTAGAAATGCCAACACCCTTCAACGCCACCTGAGTCCTGGGATGTCAGCACTTCAACCTGCATTTACTCTAGTGCTGACATAAGAAGGAGAAGAGGGGGCAGCTGGCAAGAGGACGCTTGACTTCTCACCTACTTATTTTCCTTGAAGATAATATCCCCTAGGAGATGAGATGGTAGGGGGAACATTCCTGGGAGCTGAAGTAATAGATATGGGGAGAGTGATTTGGAAGAGGGCCAATGAGACGCAGAGAATTGGGGAACGGAAAGGGAAGATTTGGGGTCAGGAAGTCAGAGTTGGCTACGCCACAATCGGGGACAGGTTGTCATGCTTAATAAAATGAAAGATTTCTTCAAAGACTATGTATTTGGAAATGCAATTTATTTTATCTGAGACGACATCGAAACCTGACATGGGAAATGTGGAGCCCTAAACACCCATAACTCATGCCATTCATCTGAATTTCCCCTTGTCTATCATTCCAGTGGAAATTTCATACTAGGAAATGGGATGCAATCACTGCAGGCAAATTTATAATCTAAGAGGAGCATCAGTGTCCAGTGTTATGAGAAATCTGACAATCAAATCTGGACCATCAAATCTGGACTGTCAAATCTGAGCCAACTGATGTTACTAAAAGAGCCATACAGTTAGAAAATATCAAGAAAATGACATTAGGCAACTCAGTGGAGAACCAGCAAGAGGATTCTCATTCAAGAGAGTTGCCTGACTGACAGCATATTTCTGCTGATTGTGATATATTTTAATAATCTGGGAGAGGACTGTTGAACTCCCAGATGTCATTAGGCACTCAGCAGCCAGCAACAACAGCCACAGAGAAGAACATTTTCTTAGGAACCCAGGAAAAAATAAATCTGTCTTTGGTCAACTCTTCCTTTTTGTTTCAGACAAAACCATGGGTGCAGAGATACTCTAGGCCAGGGTTGTCAAACTCAAGGCCTGCAGGCCAGATGCAGCCTGCGGGGTGCTTAGATCTGGCTGACGGGGCCGCCCTGGAAATAGCGAAGGACTGGCCTGCAGTGCCTCTGCCAGCGAAAAAGGAGTTTGGGAGGGCTGCGGGTGGCCCTCCTGAGCTCCGTTTTCACTGGCAGAGGGTTGCAGGAAGCCGTCGCAGTCGAAAACGGTGCTTGAGAGCCCGTTTTCGCTGACAGAGCACTCAGGCTACCACAGGTGCCCCCAACACGAGTGACTTCGAGCTGGCCACGCCCACGCTGGCCACATCCACCCCAGCCCTCTGAGGTCAAACACAACCCTGATGCGGCCTTCAATGAAATCAAGTTTGACACCCCTGTTCGAGGCCCTATAGAACCACAATGGGCTACTTTTTTGGCACAGAAGTTGTTTTGATAATGTTAATTTGGAAGTTAGATGAAAATGCAGATAGAAGGAATGTCCTGGATGTACAGTATTGTCCAAGGTCATTGGCTGCTCCTTGAGGGCTGCTCTACGTCCTCAGGAAGGGAAAGGCTCTGACTTCCAACCAGATTTTGATCAAAAGAACATTATTTCTTTAGAAAATTTACATGGCTGCCCAACTCACTCACAGTGACTCCTGCAGTTTATGGCCATAAAACTCTAATTACAAAAGCCAATCAACAGCCCCCACCCCAGGGACAACAATCAAACCAACCAATTGAGCGGGTCCATATCACCGTGGGGTCCCAAGGCCCACTGGCAAAATAACGTCTTTAGGGCCTTTTGAAAGAGTGTCAGGGTGGAGGCCAATCTTATCTCCACATGAATGATGTTCCCCAGGGAAAGAGCTACCATGGAGAAAACCACGACAAGAGCTCCAGCAATTTGAGATCACATAAGGACCGCTCTGTAAAGTACACAGATGTGCATGTGAAGCATTGCAGATGTTCAGCAGTGTTCCAAATATCTCAGGGGTTGCCACAAAGAAGAGGGAGTCAAGCTATTCTCCAAAGCACCTGAGGTCAGGACAAGAAGCATTGGGTGGAAACTAATCCAGGAGAGAAGCAACCTAGAACTAAGGAGAAATTTCCCGACAGTCAGAACAATTAATCAGTGGAACAACTTGCTTCCAGAAGTTGTGAATGCTCCAACACTGGAAGTTTTTAAGAAGAGATTCCTGCCTAAGAAGGGGGTTGGACTAGAAGACCTCCAAGGCAGTGGTGGGTTCTAATCAGTTTTACCACTGGTTCGCATTGCGCATGTGCTTCGCTCTCACGTGCGCTGAACCTGCGCTTCACGCAAGCTCATTGAGTAAAAAACAGCTGAGGCATGGCAATCCACTCCGCCGCACCTTACAGCTGACCAAACAACAAAAGAAATAAAGGTAGGTATAGCACGGGGGCGGGGGGGGGAAGGGCCCAACTGACATTCAAAGCGAACCGATTTGCTCTCCTATGAAGATTTCCACTACTGGCTCTCCCTAATCGGGGAGAACCGGTAACAACCCACCACTGCTCCAAGGTCTCGTCTCTTCTCTTTCTCTTCTCTTCTCTTCTCTTCTCTTCTCTTCTCTTCTCTTCTCTTCTCTTCTCTTCTCTTCTCTTCTCTTCTCTTCTCTTCTCTTCTCTTCTCTTCTCTACTCTTCTCTCTTCCCTTCCCTCCCCTCCCCTCCCCTCCCCTCCCCTCCCCTCCCCTCCCTTTGAACTATGGTGCTGGAGAAGATTCCTGCGAGTCCCTTGGACTGCAAGGCGATCAAACCGGTCAGTCCCAGAGGAGATCAACCTGACTGATCTTTAGAAGGCCAGATCCTGAAGATGAAAGTCAAATACTTTGGCCACCTAATGAGAAGGAAGGACTCACTGGAGAAGAGCCTAATGTTGGGAAAGACTGAGGGCAAAAGAAGAATGGGATGACAGAGAATGAGGTGGCTGGAAGGACTCACTGAAGCAGTAGGCGTGAGCTTAAATGGACTCCAGAGGATGGTAGAGGACAGGAAGGCCTGGAGGAACGTTGTCCATGGGGTCATGATATGTCGGACACGACTTCGCAACTAATAACAACACATGCATTTTACAGTGAAAAGCAATTTTTAAATGGGGGTGATTTCAGCACCATGTAAAAAAAATGGGTAACAAGAAAAGGCAATGTTTAAAGATCCAATTGTTTGTCTGCTGAAAAGCGACACCTTCCTATTCCATTTTCCATTAAATTAATCTTTGTATTCATTTGCGTGCAGCTTAATTGTTCATGGCTTCCCGTTGAGAAGCGCCAATGAAGTTAAGAAGAGTCACATTGTTCACATTTATTCTAACAGGTTTTATGCAAAATAACTTCACAGATGGAAAATGCCATTAGAAACCATAGATACTGTACCTAGATATTAAATTTGACTGATACTGTACTTTTCCTACAGAAACATACAGCAAGCGCAGAAGTGTACCCAGATAGTACCCAGAATTTACACCAGAGGTTTGGAAAATCTACAAGGAGGAAAATGAACCAAGAAAGACAGATGGGATTTCCCCATAATATTACCTAGATATTAGCATTGTTGATGACATACAGATAGCCCTCGACTTTTGACCACAATTAGAATAGAATAGAATAATAGAGTTGAAAGGGACCTCGGAGGTCTTCTAGTCCAACCCCCCTGTTTAGGCAGGAAACTCGTCACCACTTTAGACAAATGGTTATCCAATCTCTTCTTTAAAACTTCTAGTGCTGGAGGGCAAAAAACGGGCCTACCGGGCATACCGGACCATCACATGCCAAAAGCGGGGTGGGTGGGTCACGCACGCATGCGTGGGGGGGGCAGAGTGCATAGAATTATGGGTGTGGGCATACGCACGCAACTACCCCGCACTCCCCCAGCTTTTGGCATGCGATGGCAAAAAGCTTAGCCATCACTACCCTATTACTAGGGTCTATGACAATTCACTACAGTCAACTCACCATGGCCAACTCACCATGGTCAATTCGCCATGGCCAACTCACCATGGTCAACTCGCCATGGCCAACTCACCACGGTCAACTCGCCATGGCCAACTCACCACGGTCAACTCGCCATGGCCAACTCACCACGGTCAACTCGCCATGGCCAACTCACCACGGTCAACTCGCCATGGCCAACTCACCACGGTCAACTCGCCATGCCAACTCGCCACGGCCAACTCGCCACAGCCAACTTGCTGTGGGACAATTTGTTACTGGACAAGAGTATTAGAGTTTGCAGCAATCCAACCAGCCCACAAGTAAACAATTCAACAGGATTCATTTATATAAGAAACTTCTTTATATACAATACCATACAGCAGAAGCCAGAACCAGAACTCAGAATCCAGAAGTACAGAATCAATAATCACAGATCACAGAAGCACTCATATACATATATATATATACACAGATCAGTGAACCTAAGCCATGTCCAGGCTCTGAGCCGTCTGGGTCACCAAAACAGTCCCCATTGGCTGACCTGTTACCATGTCTATTCCAATTCATGAACCTTATATACTGACAAAGAGTTACACTAATATAGAAGAAATGGTGGAATAGAATCATTAATGAAAGGATCAGGAAGGAGGGACAGAATGAAATGTGAACGACAAAAATTAAAATATTTCTTTCTTTATTTTAAATAATTAAATTGAATTGTTCAATTGTCCCATGGCAAGTTGTCTTATGGCAAGTTGGCCACAATGATTTGGCCGCGGCAAGTTGTCCCATTCCGTTATTACTCATCCATTCCTTTTTATTTATTTATTTATTCTTTTCTTTTATTTATTTCGTCAAGCATGTATTTTATGACAGATACAAGTGTAAACATAATTATAAATACATGAAAAGGATACGAATAAAAGAAAACATTAGGACAGGGACGGTAGGCACTCTGGTGCGCTTATGTATGCCCCTTACAGACCTCTTAGAAATAGGGTGAGGTCTACAGTAGACAGTCTAAGGTTAAAGTTTTGGGGATTTGGGGAAGAAACCACAGAGTCAGATAGTGCATTCCAGGCATTGACAACTCTGTTACTGAAGTTGTATTTTCTGCAGTCTAGTTTGGATCAGTTTCCCATGAGTTTGTATCAGTGGTGGGATTCAAGTAATTTAACAACTGGTTCTCTGCCCTAATGATTTCTTCCAACAACCAGTTTGCAAACTGCTCAGAAAGTTAACAACCGGTTCTCCTGAAGTGGTGCGAACTGGCTGAATCCCATCACTGGTTTGTATCTATTGTGTGCTCTTGTATTGTTTTGTTTCATTGGCTGGTAGGACATTGTAGCAGATGATTTTATGTACTATGCTTTGGTCAGACAGAAAATGGCGAAGTTCTAAATTGTCTAAGCCCAAAATTTCGAGTCTGGTGGCATAAGGTATTTTATTGCGAGCAGAGGAGTGGAGGACTTTTAACCAATTCACTCCCAGTATTAACCTGGTAGAGTTGAAATGGAATTCATCTTAAATTTGCTTCCTTTAGCAAGATTCTCCAACAAGCAGAACAGTTTTGAGTCCCTTTTCAGTGGAGGCCCATATAAGCCTATTTCAAGCTTTCCCCGTAAACACTGAAACACTGAGACATGGAGAGAGAGTGTCAGACTTCCAACTAGAAGACCAAAAAACCACCGCAAAGTGGTTCATCCCAAATGAGAAGCAGCTGCTACAAATATTTCTTTGTATGAATCAAAGATAAACTTCTCTGAAGTGTTCCTTTTTATAGATTAGTAGCTTCCCTTCAAAAGGAGACACTTGAAATGCAGCCAGATGTTTTTGTCGCTTGTTAAGGCACTCATGTTTTCTCACGGCATTTAGTTCTGCAAAAAGCTGCTCATTATTAGACGTCTCATTTCTTGGAGACCAGGGATTAGAAATCTTTGACTCGAAGGCTATTTGTATCCTGACTCGGGCCTCAATTTGTACTCCTCCAAATACTCTCAGGTTGTACTATCAACGTCTGATGAAAAAACAGCTGATTTTGAGTAGTTTTTTTTTTAAATGGTATGAAAATATGGTTTAACAATAGAGATGGACTTGTTCAGCTTCTGCAAAGCAAAATGTGCACAGAATAATTTTTGATTTATTTTTAAACTTAATTTTGTCCTGGCTTCTTCCTCCTATTTTCCCTACAGCAATAATTGTGTCAGGTGGGTTAGGCTGAGAGAGCAACTGGCCCAAAGTCACCCAACTGGCTTTCATGCCTAAACTGGGACTAGAACTCACAGTCTCCTAATGATTGGCCCGAAGTCACCCAGCTGGCTTTCATGCCTAAGGTGGAGCTAGAACTTGCAGTCTCCTGGCTTCTACCTTGGTGGTGGACACTAGGCCAAACTGACAGAAATATTTTTGCCCTGCTATCGTCTGATGCCATTCATCACTGGACACGATCAGAGGTGGGATTCACTTACTTTCCCTACCAGATCGCAAATGTGAACGTGTCCTATGAGTACAAATCTCCCATTACACTTTTGTAGAGTGGCCAAATATCCCTATTCCATTTCTAAGCTGATTGAAACAGAATTTCACAATTGAAAATAGTAAGTAGGGTCTCCAATAGATTTTTTTCTTCCTCCTAATAGGAGTTACTCCAGTTCATAATCCAGCCAACTGTCATCTACAAGCAAAGCATCCTGTTCTCTCTTTGGATTCATTATATTTTCTTTTCTTTTCTTTTCTTTTCTTTTCTTTTCTTTTCTTTTCTTTTCTTTTCTCTTTTCTTTTCTTTTTTCCTTCAACAGATACTCCATATTCTGAGTAAATTCCTAAGTCAGTGGTTGCTATTGTTACTGTTGTTCTCCTTCCCTTCACCTTTAAAAAATGATGTACCTTTACTATCTATCTATCTATCTATCTATCTATCTATCTATCTACCTACCTACCTACCTACCTACCTACCTACCTATTATCTAATCTAATATTTATCTATCTATCATCTATCTATCTATTATCTATCAATCATCTATCTATCTATCTATCTATCTATCTATCTATCTATCTATCTATCATCTATCTATCATCTAATCTAATATTTATCTATCAATCATCTATCATCTATCTATCTATCTATCTATCTATCTATCTATCTATCTATCTATCTATCTATCTATTATCTATCATCTACCTATCCATCCATCCATCCATTTTATTGGCTGCCTATTTTACCACAGGGCAGCTTACAATATTAATCCTGGAGTTACACGAGCAACCTAATTCCTTTCTCCTATTTTCCAGCAGTTTCATCCTGGTTCCATTTGTGCCAATCCTTTCTTTGTTATTCAAGGAATCTTGCCTGCCTTCTCCATGAAAAAAAAAAATGCTGTTTTCCAACTACCACAGATAGTAGTCACGGGCACAGGATTTACTCCCCCCCCCTTTCAAGCATGTATATGTCTTACCACCGCTGCTCTTAGTAAAAGCAACAAGCTCTTAGTTTGCCTCTTCAATTGCATTGTTTTGTCATCGCTGTCACCGTGCTTTTAACCAGATCTGCTCTGATGTCAGCTGAATAGAAAGTGCCGCAATTAGCCCCAGCTCCTTTTTAGTAGCGCCTTGAGATGGATGTATTCCTGGTTGGGATGTGGGCAAAACGTTTGAGAAGAACATTTGAGAACCTTACCTGTATCTAAAGCATCACCTTAGAGGTGATTTCTAAGCCTTTTCTCCAATCATGGAGTCATTAAGGACAGATGAATTTTATTTGTGGAAATAAATCTATGTGTCGCATTGCGTCTCAAAATGTTTAAAAGTGGATGGGAAGGGAGAGGACTGTATTCGGGGCTTAAAAAAGAAGGCTATAACCCAATGTTGGCAAACTTTTTCGGCACCTCATGCCGAAACTAGAACGCGGGGGTGCGCGTGTGCTGGAAACCGGAACATCAGCTGCTCTTTTGGGTTCCGGGGCATGCATGCGCACCAGCCAGCTGGTCTTCACACGTGCATGCACGCCGGAAACCTGAAGTGCAGTTGCCCGATGCGCATCCGTGCACCAGCCAGCTGGTCTTCCAGTTTCCGGTGTTCCTGTGCACGCGAAGACCAGCTGGCCCAGCGCGCATGTGTGCACCAGGACCCAGAAGAGCAGGTGGCGATGATGTGTGCCCAGAGAGAGGTCTCTGTGTGCCACCTCTAGCACGTGTGAGCCCTGGTGGCACAGCAGACTAAAGTGCAGTTAAGTAGCACCAGCTGCCTGCAATTACTGCAAGTTCAAATCTCACCAGGCTCAAGGTTGACTCAGCCTTCCATCCTTTCGAGGTAGGTAAAATGAGGACCTGGATTGTGGGGGCAATAAGCTAACTTTGTATAAAAAAGAACACCGCTGGGGGGGGGGGCAAAAGCCCTACTAAGTAGGTATATACAAAAGTATGAAGGCTGTTGCTTAACACATTGTAAGCCGCCCTGAGTCTTCGGAGAAGGGCGGCATATAAATCAAACCAATAAACAATAAATAAATAAATGGCTATAACCAGTGGTGGATTTTAAAATTTTTTACTACCAGTTCTGTGGGTGTGGCTTACTGGCCGTGGCTTGGCTTGGTAGGTGTGGCTAGGTGGGCATGGCATGGCTTGGTGGGCATGGCAGCGGAAGGATACTGTAAAATCTCCATTCTCTCCCCAATCCAGGGGAAGGTTACTGCAAAATCCCCATTTCCTCCAATCAGCTGGGACTTGCAAGGCAGAGAATAGATGGGGGCGGGGCCAGACAGAATTTTTACTACCGGTTCTCCGAACTACTCAAAATGTCCGCTACCAGTTCTCCAGAACTGGTCATAACCTGCTGAAACCCACCTCTGGCTATAACCCAAATAACAGGGGTTGTAAAGATGATAGTACAATCATTTTATTAAATTTGCATTGGATAACAGCAGTAATATCAAATTGAGAAATGAAATATGAAGCCAGTGGGAGATCAAAGCAATTGGTCTTGTCCTCCATTACACTCTAGCCCTGGCATTTTTTTTTTTAATTTGATTTATATGCCGCCCTTCTCCGGAGACTCAGGGTGGCTTACAGTGCGTTAAGCAATAGCCTTCATCCTTTTGTATATTTTATATAAAGTCAGCTTATTGCCCCCACAACTGGGTCCTCAATTTACCTACCTTAGAAAGGATGGAAGGCTGAGTCAACCTTGAGCCTGGTGAGATTCGAACTTACAGTAATTGCAGACAGCTGGTGTTAATCACAATGCTATCAGTCTGCTGAGCCACCAGGCCCGTTTATTCCCTGAAGGCATTCCCTGAAGGGTTCTGATAGAAGAGAATATTTGCAGCTCGGGATAGAACTGTAGTCCTCTCTAAGCTTCATGGTTTTCTTGCAGATGTTTCATTAACCAAACTGGATAATATCATCAATAATGATGATAATGAAACATCTGCAAGAAAACCACCAAACTCAGGGAGCACCAAGGACACCGCCGAAGAGTTTGGCTTGGCCTCCATATTATCAGTATTCACAGAATTCTGTAAAGATACAATTCTTTTGCTAGGTTTTTATTGCATGCTTTAATATTAATTATTGTCATGGTTGGGAAATGGCAAACATGAGTTTGGAAGGACAATAGATATCCCACTGTTCTGTATTATGTGTGATGTCAACATGTACAAAATGGCTGCAGCTATGGTCATAGTATTGCAACTTCCGGCTTGAGTTTTTTGACTCCGCTATAGATCAGGGGTGTCAAACTCAAGGCCCAGGGGGACAGATTCGGTCCATGGGGTGCTTAGATCTGGCCCATGGGGCCACCCTGGAAACAGTGAAGGACCGGCCCTCAGTGCCTCTGCCAGTGAAAACGAAGCTCGGGAGGGCCGCGGGCAGCCCTCCTGAGCTCTGTTTTCGCTGGCAGAGGGTTGCAGGAGGCTGTTGCAGCTGAAAACAGAACTCGGGAGCCCGTTTCCGCTTGGGCCACCACAAGCATCCCTGACATGAGTGATGTCGAGCTGGCCACACCCACCCTGGGCATACCCACCCCGGCCCTCTGAGGTCAAACACAACCCTGATGTGGCCCTCAATGAAATCACGTTTGACCCCCCCCCCCGCTATAAATGTTGGGGACAATCTGTAATCCACCACCAGTAATGAGCAGCTGCATTTTGTAAAAGTTTCAACTTCTGAATAGTTTTCAAGGCAGCCCCGTATACAGTACTGTGCGGCAATCGTAGTACTTTGTTAATCTACAGTATTGTTAATTCCCTGGAATAAACTCTTTTCATTGAAAATGGGAGGCCTTACTATATTCACACAAAATACAAAAGCCACTGTGTTGGCCATGAGAAAAAACCAAATCGGTGTTGATTTTTTTTTTTTTAATTAGGCCAATTAAGCCTTTACAAAACATTACGCATGCTTTTAAATTTCTAAGAACTGTTCATCGGGCAATTTAACTAAAACTGAAGGGGGCGGGAGGAGAAAATTAATTACTTCCCTTTTTCCACAACATGCCTTGGGAGTATCCTTGGTGCAAGCTAATAACCCTCCCTTGCTTACAATTTACAGACTAATTAGAATACTTCACCTAAGGCTAATCTGGTGTAGACTTCACTTTTGTCCCTTTCCTTCTTACGCAGGAATCCCAAAGTTGATGGAAAAGTATAATAATAACTTTAAGTTAAAATAGTTCAACTTTAAAAGTTTCACTTGGTACCCTTCAGGATTAGAATGAGTCGCTGATGAACACTGGAAATGCTCACAATCACTCAGTAACCTACTGTATTTTTCGGACTATAAGATGCACTTTTTTGTCTCTCAAAAGGGGGTGAAAATGTATGTGCGTCTTATAGACTGAATATTGCCGAAGCCCGGGCCCACCCGCTGGCCATTTTTTTTGCCTATGCACGACCCCTTTTTGGGCCTTTTTTCGGCCTTTTTCAGACCCATTTTTGGAGCTCCTTTTCAGCCTGTTTTCAAGGCTTTTGTCAGCCCATGTTTGAGGCTTTTTTCAGCCTGTTTTTGAGGCTTTTTTGCCCCATTTTCAAGGCTTTCTTCTTGGCCAATTTTTTGGAAACAACGGCCTGAAAAAAGCCCCACAACAGGCTGAAAAAAGCCTCAAAAATTGGCAGAAAAAGCCTTGGAAATAGGCCAAAAAAATTCGGCCAAAACGATTTAATGATTTTAATTAATTTTAACTATGATATTGTATATTTATATTTTAATTCTGGCTGTACACCTCCCCGAGTCCTTTGGGAGAAGGGCGGTATATAAATAAAAATATTATTATTATTATTAAATAATTATTTTAAAAAGGCTGGAAAAGGCCTGAAAAAAGGACCAAAAACGGAGCATGCAGAGGCCAAAAACTTTTTTTTGTTGATTTCCTCTTCTAAGTTTAGGTGTGTCTTATAGTCAGGTACGTCTTATAGTCCGAAAAATACGGTATGTAGTAATTGGGCTTACATCAGTGTTTCACAACTTCAACCAGTTGAAGATCGGTAGACTTTAACTCCCAGAATTCCAAGTCAGCAGGGTTGGCTGGGGAATTCTGGGATTTGAAGTCCACTAGAATAGAATAGAATAGAATAGAATAGAATAGAATAGAATAGAATAGAGGTGTCAAACTCAAGGCCCATGGGGTACTTAGATCTGGCTCGTGGAGTCGCCCTGGAAACAGCAAAGGACCAGCCCGCAGTGCCTCTGCCAGCAAAAACAGAGCTCAGGCGGGCCATGCGTGGCCCTCAGGCCCCGTTTTCAGCCACAACGGCCTCCTGCAGCCCTCTTCCAGTGAAAACAGGCCCCATTTTCCATGATGCAGTGTGTTTGACATCCATGGTATTGCTTCTCTGCCATCACCCCTGCATTGTGGAACATCTTGCCCTCAGAGGTGAGGAAAGCCCCCAATGTCTTGGCTTTCCACAAAGGGGTCAAAACTGTGTAGCCTTGTGTGGGGGACACCAGGACTCACACAACCATGGGGCTGGTTGGCCTCAAGAAAATCCCCTCCCCAGCCTTTATTAACAACTTCTAAACTCCCCAACTTGGAATCTCCATCTTTTGTAATTTCATAATATTGTTTAGAAAAATTTAGAAAAAAATAATAATCTTAAATTATTTGGATTTTCATGTTTTATTATATTGATTAAATTGTACACAGCCCAGAGGCGCTCTCTGAAGGAAATGGGCAGTTAAGAAGTGTAATAAACAAACAAATAAGCAAGCAAACATATTGTGTGACTTGTTCTCTTAATACTTTGGAGTGAGCTGGAAGAAGAGGTGCTCATCAAAAGGCACACAACTGGCTTAATGAAGAAAAAAGAAGAAGAAAAATGTTATCTAAATGCAGGATTTGAATCTATCTGATCAGAGCAGGAGCCTGTACAAAATCAAAATTGAAGAAGCTCTTCTCACTCAGCGAGCCCGAAGATGAGACCTGCTGCACAATTATAGCCGAGCAATTCACCCAGTAGCAACTGGTGAGATGATTACTCTCTTTTTCACAGTAGGCCTCGTGGATAATGACAAGCGACGCATGCAACTTTCCGTGCGAGTGTCTTGTGTCTGTTTATTCGCCGCAAAGTCAGCGGGGGGAGTCATATCTTGCAACACTCTGAACCTTGAAGCCCCAGTGAGCAGCTATCCCTGCCATTTGTCTATGCCTGACATTGTACGTTAGCAAGGAGATTCCACGTGGCACCTGTCTGACAGAGAAATCACGGAAGCATCTTGCTTTCTATCATTTTTTTGAGGGAGAGGTGCAGTAGTGGGATTCAAATCCCGGCGCAACCGGTTCGCTATCGGTAGTGCGCGGCACTTCTGCGCATACGCAGAGAGTTTTTTTGATGACATCTGGGCAAGTGGGTGGAGCCTCCCGCCACCCTCACTACCCATTTGCCTGAACCGGGGCGAACCAGGAGCAACCCACCACTGGAGAGGTGGATTCAAAGAAAGAGTGGACTTTATTGTCTTCGCAGTTCGTGAATTGAATCCTTTTATCGTTTTCACTGTTCTTGGATCAATACTAGATTTTCACTGAGGTAACACTTGGAGGTCTTTTGGCAGGTGCCAGAAGAGAGGAGAAGCTCTTGATTTAGACCTCAACATACAACCATAATGGAGCCCAACATTTCCAATGCTAAGTGAGATAGTTCTACAGTGACTTTTGTCCTATTTTACGACCTCTCTTGTCACAGTTGTTAAGTGAAGCACTGCAGTTGTTAAGTTCGTAACATGGCTGTTGAGTGAATCTAGCTTCCCCATTGATTTTGCTTGTCAGAAGGTCGCCAAAGGAAATCGCGTGACCCCGGGCCACTGTAACTGTCATAAATATGAATCAGTTGCCCAGGGTCTGAATTTTGATTGTGTGACCATGGGGATGCTGAAAAGGTTGTGAAAAATGGTCATGTCATTTTTTTTCAGTGCCGTTGTAACTTTGAACGGTCACTAAATGAACTGTTGTAAGTAGAAGACTATCTGTATCTTGCTATAGAAATACCATATATCTATTTGTTAGAGAAGGAATGGACTTAGAATCACCATTGCTGGATGCTCAACAATCTAAGAAGACTATAGTCCATGGACTAAATCAAGGGTCGGCAACCTTAAACACTCAAAGAGCCACAAAGGTCCTAGCCAGAAGCCCCCCCTTCAATTCTGGAGCCGACCGGAAGTCCAATTCCCCCACCATAGAGTCTCCTCCTAGCGCGGCATCCTTTTTCCTCTGCCGACTGGAAGTCCGGGTCCCCCACCATAGAGTCTCCTCCTAGTGCATCATCCTTTTTCCTCTACCTGTCCTAACCGAAAGCCATATCAATTGTGGAGCTGACTGGCGATAGGGAGCCACAGCAGAGGGATGAAAGAGCCACATGCGGCTCCAGAGCCGTGGGTTGCTGATCCTTGACTATAGTAAAGAGATGCTTTAAAGCAGGGATTCCCAAACCTCATCCATGGATTGGTACTGGGCCACAGCATGCCAGAAACTGGGCCGTGGAAACAAGCAAAGCCCTGTTCGTAGGATGCAGGTACCGCACAAAACCATGCCCCCTCAGATCCACAGAAAAAAACTCTCTCCATGGAACCAGTCCCTGGTGCCCAAATGGTTGGGAGCCACTGCTCTAAAGCATTAGCGGAGTAATGACACTCAACTTCCACTTTTGTACTCAACTGCTGTCCCCAGTAGGGATGCAATGGGTCACCGTGGTGAAGGATGCTGAGTCTTAGACTGTTAAAGGTATGCAGCTCAGCAGTTTGAGACCTGAGTGCCGCAAGACGGAGTGAGCTCCTGTCACTTGTTCCAACCAAGCAGTTCGAAAGCATGTAAGCGCAAATAGATGAATAGGTACCACATATAAGCACGCAGGAAGGCAACAGCGTTTTGTGTGTCGCCGCACGCCCTGCGCTGCAGCATGATGTCATGCACATGACTGTGGAAATCCCAGAGATGCTTTTTCAAGAGGCAACTGGCCTTCCTTGTTTTTTTCTTTGAAGACATTTCGCTTCTCATCCAAGAAGCTTCTTCAGCTCTGACTGGATGGTGGGGAATGGAAGGAGTTTGGGGGCTTAAACCTGGATGAGTGAGTAAAAAGATATATTTTTTCCATGGTATTAGATCAGTTTCCCAATACTGTCAATCACGCCAGCTAAGAGTTAACTTTACAAGAAAGAACCAAGGACTCCGTTAAGAGCTCACCGGTGGAAAAATACTGTTGTTGTTTTTTTAAAAGCCATTTGAAATGCACAGGATCAAAAATGTGACTCTGGGTACCAGCGTTCAGCTTTTCTTTTTAAAATGTCAGCTTCATTTCTGCACTAATCTGCATGTTCTCATACAACTGATAGTTAAAAATACATCAGCCCTGGGAGCCTACAATAGCAGTGTGTGACCTACACAAGTACACTACTTGTTTTGCAAAAGATGAGTGGTTTGCACTCACTTTTTAAACATGAAAATACACTCCTATTGTCTACTCAGAAGCAATTGCGTTTTGAAAAATATATACATATATATCATCACCACAGTCCTTCATGGTTCAAGAAGGGGCTTCAAGGTAAGTCTCTATGGAGATTCTGAGCGATCGAGATATGGTTGTCCCAAAGGTGTTTTTTCAAAAGGCATAGAACTTACTTTGTTTTTCCTTGAAGACATTTCGCTTCTCACCCAAGAAACTTCTTCAGTGAACTGAAGAAGCTCCCTGGATGAGAAGCGAAACATCTTCAAGAAAAAACAAAGAAAGTCCAGTTGATGAGCCGTGGTGGCGCAGTGGTTAGAGTGCAGTACTGCAGGTACTTCTGCTGATCACCGGCTGCCAGCAGTTTGGCAGATCAAATCTCACCAGGCTCAAGGTTGACTCAACCTTCCATCCTTCCGATGTCGATAAAATGAGGACCCAGATTGTTGGGGGCAAATATGCTGACTCTGTAAACCACTTAGAGAGGGCTGTAAAGCACTATGAAGCAGTATATAAGTCTAAGTGTTAGTTGCCTTTTGAAAAAAAAACATCTTTGGTTCAGGGTAGGGCCCTGTTCAAATCTACTTTGTGGAATTTAATTGTGAGTCTTCACTATACTAAAGAATTTTCAGAAGCATATCTGTATATTTTTCCTACATGAATTTTCCTCAATCTGGTGCTAGGACGATATGAACACATTTGAGAAAAAAACTTAGAACTTCAGCTGGGATTTCTTTCATTTCTTATGAAATGATTTCATCAAACAATATATGTTTTATAGATGTCCTAACTGAGTGTCTTGCTGTAACAGAGGATATATTAAGCAGAAATCAGGAAACAGGCTAGACGGGCAACCTAGGATGTTAGGCTGGCTGTGACAAAGGGAAGATGGTGCTTATAAATGAAATAAATAATGATTTTTAAACTGCCTGTATATGCTGTACACAGCAATAAAAAAAAAATAGACAAGACTCTGTTTAGCAGTCTTGCTTTCAATGCTTGGATAACAGAATCCATTATTAGCTTAGATTTTGTTAGGGCAGTTTAAAAAAAAAAGAAAGAAAGTTGAGATTGCAATTTCTTAAGGCACAAACATTTACCAGCATTAATGGGGATGTCCCAAGGTTGAAGGAGAAGCATTTCTTAAGTAACTCACTGCTTTCTCAAGGGGTCCAATTCAAGTGCTGTTAAATCTATAAAAATCAATAGAGAGACTATGCATTATGTGGCAGTTTCCATCTAAAATATCTAGTATAGAATATGGGCCAGATACAATAGAGCAGCCGAGCACGAGTAATTTGCCAAACAAACCTAAAGCACTTGACATTGATTTTTTTGCAGTTTTCTAGCCCCTAGTCACTACGTAGAGTGGGGCTGGGTGGGGGGAGGACAGGGAAGGACTCACGAGTTCTTGGGGCGATGGCAAATTCTTACTGTCTCCAAAGCAGATTTGCTTGCTGACCAGTTGTCACTCCGAATAAATTTCTGGGTCTCTCTCTCTCTCTCTCTCTCTCTCTCCCCCCTACTCCTACCCTTTGCTAGATTTATTTTTATAGCCCAAAATAAACGCTTTCAAAAATGCTTCCAAATTGCATTGGTCTCGTGTTTTAATCTACGGTTATCCAGAGGCAATGACTGACGTGGAAGATGGAGACAAAGAGGTGAGCATTTTTTCTTTCCACAGTCCTGTTTTTGAGAACGAAAGAAAGAACCGATCAGTCGAACTGCTTGGTTTGCAGGGAGGAAGGGCTTTGAAAGGGAAGAGTGCCACATGTAGACATCCAAATACAAATTACGACATTCCTTCAACATCCTTTTTCAGTCTTTGCTTTCTCAGGTGTTTCTTTCTCTTTCTCTCCCTCCATCCGTCCTTCTCTCTTGCTGAATACCTACTTCTACCTAGGTATCGGTGTGTGTGGGGGGGGATGGGGGGTGGAAATACATGCACTGCTAAAGTGGCATCCAACTATGAAATGAATTGGTGGGCTAAACAAAATTAAACAAAGTTCTTAGAGAAGTCATCCTTTCTGATTTAGGAATGCTGTGTATAGAATGGGTCTTTCCCATTTCATTTACTGCCAAGTATCACTAACACATTTAAGACCTATAACCTTGATTGCCATCACTCTCTCTCTCTCTCTTTTTCAGTTTTCCCCTCTTCACGTCTTTAATAGTCCTGTACTTATCTATTTCAGTCAAATGTATTTCTTATCAAAACAGAGAGAGACAGAGAGCAACTGTTATCAAGTTTTTTCAGCTGAGACCTACATGTCATTCAGCAGGCCGACATGTCGCGGCTTGATTGATGGATGGGTTTGTGACAAATAAAGCCAGGATCAACAGCTTAGCACCTTCTCCACCCACCCCCCAACCCCAACCCCATCAGGAACCCAGAGTAAAGCACAACTCTGTAACAATGGCCAGCTTACGGATGCATTAGCTCTTCATCGACCTCAGCCCATCCGTTCCCATCAATACTTTCCACTTAATAACCTGAAGCTATGATAAGAAAACAAAAGAAGGAGAAAGGGGCAGAAGAAAACAAATCAATAAAAGAAGGGAATGTCCGTGAGATATACTGTCCAAAGGAAGATTTTTTTTATATATTATTATTATTTTGCTGAATTGGTAGGATAATGCCCCTTGACAAGAGAACAATGTACTGTCAGGGTTTATCAGGCAGAAATTGGCACATTTCTAAGCACAGGTTTGGCATCTGAACGATGGTACTTACTGAGGCTAGAAAAATGTTTCATTCCCAGACTATAGACAATACTGCCAATATTCCTCCAATGCTCCTCAACATTACAAATCTTTGAGAATCACATCCCTATCTTACGATTCGGAGTCTTGTTTTTGCTACTAACCATCAAAATATACATTCCCTTTTCCTAACTAAAATGCTGCACGAAAAATAGTATTCTTAATCTTTGAAAATAGCTTTCACAAATCACTGGACTCAGATGAAGATTATTTGAAGGACAATCTGTTACGTTTATTGTTAACTTCTGTCAATCTTTCTGGGACAAATGTTTTGCTCTTCTGAACCTGGAAACCACAAATCAAATCCACAAATTCAAAATTCCCGTGAAGTATTAGTACTGCTTTATAAAGCCTTAGAAAGGCCACACCTGGAATACTGCATTCAGTGTTAGTCACATTACAAAAAAGATAGGGTTGCCAGGTGTCCACTATTTGAGTGGACAGTCCGCTTTTTTCACATTATGTTCACTATTTTTTTTTTCACAAAATAGTGGACTTTTTTTTAATTCAAAAGCTTTCTGATGAAATGGTACGTAATCTAAAGCTGTACAGTCTAAGAGAATAAGGATAGGAGAATCGCGTTTTGTCTTTTTTTTCATAAGTTAGAATGAGACAAAGATCGAATATCCATTGAACTCGATTCTCCGAAAAAATTAATGATGAGATCAAATACAAACGTTGAACGAATTTTCAGCGTCATGGGAAATTTGTGGACTGACGAACGTAACCGACTGCTTGTACCATCAGTTCGAAGTGAACTTTGTATATTTTTTAATATTTCTCAACGTTGTACTGAAATTAAAGAATTATTCCTTAAACACAAAGAATTGATCAAAGCTGTGCAGTCAAATAAAAAAATACACACGACAGCAAAGTAAAATGTAATTTAATATTTTACATATTATTATAATATATTTGATGTTTTGAATTTTAAGTAAAGTTTTGAAGTGATTATTTTAATATGTGTTAAAATGTTTGTAAGAAAATATATAATTTAATTGTATTTTTTTTTTTTACTACTTAACAACCCCCCCCCCGCTTGTCCGCTATTTTTTGGAAGCAGACCTGGCAACCCTAAAAAAAGATGATGAGACTTTGGAAAAAGTGCAGAGAACTAAGATGATTAAAGGCCTGGACTCTAAAACATATGAAGAACAGTTGCAGGATTTGGGTATGGCTAGTTTAGAGAAAAGAAGGACTAGGGGTAACATAATAGTAATATTCTTGTGTTTGAGGAGCTGCCACAAAGTCCACTTATTTTACAAAGCATCAGAGGGCAGGACAAGAAAAAATGGATGGAAATTAATCAAGGAGAGAAGCAACCTGGAATTAAAGAAAAACTTCCTAACAGTGAGAACAATTCACCAGTGGAACAGAAGTTGCCTCCAGAAGTTATGGGTGCTTCATCGCTGGTGGTTTTTAAGAAGAGACTGGAGAAGTCACTTGTCTGAAATGGTATAGGATCTCCTGGTTGAGCAGGAGGTTGGACCGGTTCGTCCAAACCGGTAGCGGAAATCGCAGGTGGGCCCACCTACCTGCCCCAGCTCTATGCCATCTTATTTAGGCATGTTTTTGAGGCTGGGCGCATGTGTGGACGCGCACACTTACATTTGCTAACTGTAGGGAAAGTACCCTGTTTTCCCCAAAATAAGACACTCCCTGATAATAAGCCCAATCGGGCTTTTGAGCACATGGCAATAAGGCCAAGCGCTTATTTCAGGGTTCAAAAAAATATAAGACAGGGTCTTATTTTCGGGGAAACTCAGTAAGTGAATACCATCCCTGAACATAATGCTCTCTATTTAGCCTTGCGTTTGAAATTAATTTGGAGATTTCATCTGGCAAGATACTTGTATGTTTGTTGGAGTTTCATGAATTATTCTATTCAAATTTGGTGCTAGGATGCCAGGGATTTTCTGCAAAAGAGACATGGTTTTTAAAACCTTAGTTTGGTCCAAATTCTAACCTCTATGTACATGATCCTCTTTGAGATAATCTCATAGGGTTGCCAGGTCTACTTCCAAAAAATAGCGGACAAGCGGGGGGGGAGGAGTTAAGTAGTAAAAAAATAAAAAAAAAATTGTACAATTAAATTATATATTTTCTTACAAACATTTTAACATGCCATTTTAGGTCAGTCGACACAAGCTACAATACATTTTAAAAATGTGAACTGTACATAATTTTATAATATATTTTTATTTTAATCTCATCATTAATTTTTTCGGAGAATCGAGTTCAATGGATATTCAATCTTTGTCTCATTCTAACTTATGAAAAAAAAAAGACAAAATGAGATTCTCCTATCCTTATTCTCTTAGACTGTACAGCTTTAGATTACGTACCATTTCATCAGAAAGCTTTTGAATAAAAAAAAATGTCCACTATTTTGTGAAAAAAAATAGTGAACATAATGTGAAAAAAAGCAGACTGTCCGCTCAAATAGTGGACATCTGGCAACCCTGGCACCTGTTTCTTGGACCACCAGCGAGCTTCAAGCTTCTTCCTCAACTTCTGCTCTGGTTAGTTTTCGAGACTGCTGACAAATATTTAAATCAAATGGAATATGTCCATAGACATCTTCCTGTTTAATCAAGGTGCACGGGGGACAGGCCTGTCTGCCTTTAGTGAAAATATATAATGGACAGACTTCCTAGGCAACACAGAAGATTGAACACTGCTGGAGTTCTGTTTCTGGGAACTGGAGCTACTGGGCATATCAAGACGCACTTGGAGGACTTATCTGCAGCTGTGGACCCATCAGGAGCAAGCAGGAACAGAGCGATCCATAGAGTGAGCTAGCTAGTGCCACCAAAACTATCACAAAATCATAGACTCATAGGGCTGGGAGGGACCCTGGAGGTCCTCTAGTCCAACCGCCTGCCCAAGGCTGGAGTCCTTATACTATCCCTTATAATATAAACATCCAAGTGGTCTCCATGACTCTGTAAAAAATGCAAATGACCAGCTGTCTGCAAGGAATATAACTCCTTCCATTCCCCACCATGCAAGTCAGAGCTGAAGAAGCTCCTTGAATGAGAAGCAAAACGTCTTCAAAGAAAAAAAAAACAGTTGCCTCCTGCAAAAAGCACCTTTGGGACAACCATGACCTGGATGGCTGAGAATCTCCATAGACTTTTAGCTATGCAGTTTGGGATGAACCCCCCCACACACCCCCTCAAATAGTGTCACAGTATGAACGGATTTTCCAGGAAAAATTGCCGATTACAGGAACCGTTTGCACTTCAGCTTGAGTGCAGACAACATGGACTCATCCCCAACAGCTTGCATCGGTCTTAAATTGGGAAGGAACACAAGGGAGAAAACATCCTGCAGCAGTCAAACAATTTTACTACCGGTTCTGTAGGCGTGGCTTGGTGGGTGTGGCTTGGCTTGGTGGGCGTGGCTTGGTGGGTGTGGCAGGGGAAGGATACTGCAAAATCTCCATTCCCACTCCACTCTAGGGAAAGAATACTGCAAAATCTCCATTTCCACCCTACCCCACTCTAGGGGAAGGGAAGGATACTGTAAAATCTCCATTCCCACCCCACCCCACTAACCTGCTTTCCAGCTCCGTGTGCAGGACAACAAAAGAAGACCCAGATGGTCAGCTAGGACTCGATCAGCTGGGACTCGGGAGGCAGGGAATAGATGGGGGTGGGGCCAGTCAGAGGTGGTATTTGCCGGTTCTCCAAACTACTCAAAATTTCCACTACTGGTTCTCCAGAACTGGTCAGAACCGGCTGAAACCCACCTCTGTCCTGCAGCCATATACACACATACATACACACACATACACACACTACCTGCCTACTACCACCAATAGCCTCCCACCGGCCAGTACGCTCTCATAGAGAGGGACTCCTCCGGGTGCCGTCAGCCAAACAGTGTCGGCTGGCGACCCCTAGGGGGAGAGCCTTCTCTGTGGGGGCACCTACCGTCTGGAATGAGCTCCCCCCAGAGATACGGAGGATCCCGGATCTGCGCAACTTCCGCCACGCTGTGAAGACTTTTTTATTTCATCAAGCGGGCTTGGCCTAATCTCCTCCTTCTTTTAATATGTAAATTTTAAATCTGTTTTTAAATTATTGGGGTGTTTTAATTTGTCTGGGCCAAAATGATTTAATTTGATTTTATCTGGTTTTTAATTTTTTTGTATTTATGTATTTTATTGTTTGGCTGTTCACCGCCCTGAGTCCTTCGGGAGTAGAGCGGTATACAAATCAAATAAACTAAACTAAACTAAACTAAGCACACACGTATCAATAGCACTTAGACTTATATACTGCTTCACAGTGCTATATAGCGGTTTACAGAGTCAGAAGGATAGAAGGCTGAGTCAACCTTGAGCCGGTGAGAATCGAACTGCTGGCAGTCTACAGAATTAGCCTGCAATACTGCATTCTAACCACTGCACCACCCCAGCTCTTACACCTGTTCACTTCTCCTCCTGAAACAAGTAAGACTTAAACAGGCTATATTGGAGTATCACACGTTATTGCAAATTGATAACGTCCCATTTATTTTCCATTGGTATAAATAAAGAAGAGTAACAACTCATTTTCCGCCTTGATAAGTTATTGATGTTTGCTATGATAGAGAGAATAGTTGAACACTCAAGATCTTCTTTCTGAATACGTGCCCACTACACGAATATCCATTTTATTTACATTTGTACTTGCAAAGAAGGGCCATGAATTTGAGAGAGGATCTATTGCAATTTTCTCGGTTAATAAATAAGGTTGTCCCCATTGTAGATGCTATTCTCAACGGGAGCCTTAATTTTAAATTCACAATTAATTGCTGCTTCTCTTTTTGCACAACACATAAAATAATTATCTTCTTACGGTAATATCATCGTCTCTGGAACAACCAATTATGTCCTCGGGAATAGCAAGTGTGGAGGGCAAGAAAACTGGAGTAGGTTGATCTCTTTGTCAGAGTTCCAAGAAATGACCCCATTTCAAAACAGAACACCGAGTCTCAAAGAACAGGTTTTAATTTGGAGACATCATCTTGGCATCAACTGGTGGAAAGCCAACTCTGAGCTTTCCCGGGCTTTCCACCTAGATAAAAACAAAAGTTTCACTTTCTCACAAAACAATAAATCACATTATCCAATCCAGGCATTGGCTGCAGAGGTGGTATTCAGCAGGTTCTGACCAGTTCTGGAGAACCGGTAGCGGAAATTTTGCGTAGTTCGGAGAACCAGTAAATACCACCTCTGACTGGCCCCACCCCCACCTATTCTCTGTCTCCTGAGTCCCAGCTGTTTGGGAGGAAATGGGGATTTTGCAGTATCCTTCTTTACCTGGCAACTCCTTCCTCCACCTCCAGCCAGCCGGCCATTGGAATGTCCTTGACCTAGAAATGAACTAATTTGTTTTAGCTACAACTCCCCCCCCCTTCTCAGCTCCAAGCTTTGTCATACCTGAAGCAAAGTGAAAGAACTACAGAAAAGAAAAAGGAAAACCCCCATAGCCAGAACAGCTTTGGGGTTGACACCCTTGTTCTTTTGTGCCTTGTCAAAAAGATATGAGTCCTTGCACACAATCCTGCTATTACAATAATTTGGGTGTATTTTTCACTTGCCGTATCTGAAAGCTTTAATTTTTCCATGAGCAGGGCAGATACCTGAGCAGGACGGATTAATAATCTCCCAATTAAATGAAGTATTCACAATATGAATATTACACTGCAAAGCAACTCAAAAGAATAAGGTTTCATACCATTACAACTTTCATGGTTATAAATGTGCAAAATGATCATAAGTCACTTTTTCAGTGCCGTTGTAACTTCAAACAATTACTAAATGAATGATTATAAGTCGAGGCTTACCTAAATATCAAAAGCTAGAAACTTCAGGAAAAAAAAAACAAAATAAAAACAAAAACAAATCTTAATCCCAGAATAAACAAGTGTAAAATGCAGCTCTCTGTTGGGAAAAGTAGATTTAATTTTTCACATTATACTTGCCTGGATTTCACTGGGCCGCACAACAGTTTCAAGTAGACCCCAAAGAGGCATGGATTTTGATTTTTTTTTTTATTGCAACTGTGACCAAGATTAAAATAAAGACCCAATCATAAGTCCATCTCCGCATTTCCAATAAAATGTGAAAAATTAAATCTACTTTTCCCTACAGAGAGTTGTAATTTAGAACTCAGTGAAAATCCTGAAGGATGCCTCGGCCAAAGAAACTTGTATAATATCTTATACATTTATTTGAAATAGCAGGAAGAATAATAGGAGGTTCTCTTGAAATATAAACCAACCATGAAGTTAAATTTAAGCGGGAGAAAGTTTGTCTCTGAAAATTGGTCTATTGAAATATACGCATCTTAAACAAAACCAGTTGAGATCAGAAAAACTGGGAGGAGGAGTGGGTCAATTATAGTCATGGAAGATAAGTCTGTCTTCTGAAAATATTGCAGAATATGTCTCAAAAAGCCAGTTTGGTCTAGTCCAGTAATCCAGACTAGTCATCCAGTATAGTGATTAAGGCACCAGACTAGAAGTCAGAAGACTATGAGTTCTAGGTCTAGAAAAGCTGTAACAGTTGCCTTCCTTAGAAAACTTCTAAGAATCTAATCCTAGCATTAGTTTTCATCCATGATTCCAAGCAGACATAACCCAAACCAGTGGTGGGATGGAAGGCTGAGTCAACCTTGAGCCTGGTGAGATTTGAACTGCCAAACTGCAGGCAGCTGGCAGTCAGCAGAAGTAGCCTGCAGTACTGCACTCTAACCACTGTGCCACCGTGGTGGCTAATCTACCTCATAGGGATTTTGTGGGGAAACAAAAGAGGAGATAGGAGTGTTATGTATTTTCCTCACCTTGACTTATAAAACTAATAAAGGCAGGATAAAAATCAAATAAATAAATAAAAATAAACTATATCCCTGTTATATAAAAGGCAGCACATGCCAAAATAATAATAATAATAATAACTTTTATTTGCGGTCTCAGACCAAAATATAAATATAATTGCAAAAGAACTTGGGGAAAGTAACATCATACACAGTTGGCTACTAGAAGCCTTGGCTGAGAGGAATCGTTCTCCTCTACATGCCAAAAAAAAAAAAAAATCTACGCTAAACTACCAAAGAGTAAAACGGTTACTATTTCTTCTTTAATTGATGGGGCATAAACGGTCACCATGTAATTTTAACCAAGAGTAGTGGAAAAGTTATTTACAAAACAAATCAATGGCTCTGAATTTACCACCACTCAGAAAGAGCAAGAGGGAGATTTTGGTAATTTACACACAAGAGCTGACAGCCACTTCCTAATACTCGTGCAACTCCCATCTTAAATTATCGATTTCAGTGAGGTTACTGCCAACAATGAGAAAAAGCTGCATCTTCGCTTCCAGTTTTCCAGCTAATGTTTTTGAATGCCGCTGCAAATTACGAAATTTAATTAGCCAGAAAACTGCTGGAAAGAACAAAGAGCGTGGTATTATCTTGGTATCTTTTCTGAAATTAGTCTTTTAGAGGAAATTTGCCATATTAATCATCCAAAAATATTTTTGATCACTGAATTATTAGTTTCCCCCTCTGGCCCAGCCTGTTTTCAGGTATTCACTGCTATAGGTGATTGCCTCTTAATTACTACATGGATGCCTTCTATTCATTCACATTAATTCATGTCCCAAATGGCAGCTTTGCCCTATATCTTCTAATTACTTCTATAATTGAATTTACCCACTTTTCCTAACCTATTTTTTTTTAAACTGACTGTGTTTGTTCATGGTTTATTGTGTCTTTTTTGTGTCGGCTCTCGGCAAGCAGAATGTACATTGATTCTTTCCTCATTTCTCATTAATTTTCAAGAGCTGGGCTGTACGTCTATTTTTTCCCCTGCCTGTCAGGTATATTGCTAGTTCAAAAAAAAAAAGGGGGGGGGAGAGAAGGGAGGAAGGAGAGAGTGAGAGAGACTCTTATTATTAAAGGTTAGGAAAAATAGACCGCAGTTAATTAATTCATTGGCAACTCTGAGCCAATTACTGAAGCCTCTCTTATTTATATTCTTGTTAACAAGACAGGAATGAGAAATAACTGTTATAGCCATATGTCCTTCAGGTACTGGACAAACCTCTTTAGAACTTAAGCATTTAGTTCTCTTAATAAAAAAAAAAAATGATTCCAAATTAGAGGTTTACTGTTCAATTGTCAAATCAATTGTGAGCTGTTAGATGCACAGCACCTAGAAAACCTTGAGATTTTCCAATCCATATTATTTATACGCAGGCATGACTCCTGTCAACAAGAAACAGACCCGTTGTTAGCTAAACTTGCAGATATAACTAATTGGACAGGGAAGAGGAACCACTGCTAAGTGATACTTGAAAATGTTTTTATCCTCCAGGAACATTTATAGAGAAAAGAGAATTGTCCTTGTCCTCATTCTTGCCACCTGCTCCTCAATAATTGATGGATTTCTTTGGAGAAAGTGGCTGAGTGGCATTGGTGGGTGGATTCTCCCAAGAGGTGCAATAGAGTTGTGAGTGGAAGGTTGAGAGATCCCCTGGCTAGAACCAGCAGAGCCCAATCCACCATATTTCATGCAAATGTCTTAATTGAATGTAGATGTTTGGCCATTTTGGAATGTGACTTATCAGGCGAAAGAATCAACATCTTCATCAATGATTTGGATGAGGGGATAGATGGGGGAACTTATCAAATTTGCAAACGACACCAAGCTAGCAGGAATACCCAACACTCCGGAAGATAGGCTTAAGATACAGAAGGATCTTGGCTTCTGGTTTGCTGTTTGTCGCTGCCAGACGTTCCTTTGGGATTGTCAGCTTCCATCGCCTGTCAGAGCCGCCTTTACAACGGAATGGCAGCTCGAAAAAACTCCGTTTCCATGAGGAAACGGAGATAGAGCCGGCAGGGGTGGGTAGAACTCTCTGCGGAGTCCCAAAAGTTTTTCCTTTACTTTTGGGACGGAGCGGATGAGATGCCCCGTATCCCCAGCCGCTGCTCCGGGCTTTGGGAGACCTCTGCTGATGCAGAGCCAGGCGTCAAAAGCAAGCCTGCAAATTTAACAGACTACTCAAAGAAAATGTGAGCTGGACCTGTAATACTGAACCGCAAGTATTTTACTGATTTTTTAAAAAAATTACTTAAGAGAGAGGAGGAAAAGAAAGAGGAAAAAAAAAGCCTTTTAAAATGGCGTCGGCTGGAGGAGAGGCTGAAAGGGAAAGTCCTTCCGTTTTCTATTACTACAATGTAGCGGAATAAATACCACTGGCTACATTTGTAGACAAAACTTCGCTCCTGTGTCTTTTTCTCTTTTTCTTCCCTTGGAGACTTGATATTGTTGTTGATTGGAAAGAAGTCCTTTTTTTTTCTTTCTTGCTTTTTTTTTAACAAAGCCTGCCTGGGCGGAAACATGGCACTGAGACTCATAAAGTCAGATAAACAAGAAGGGGGGGGATTCCCCCACCAATAACTTAAAGGAACAAGTCTTAATTCTTCAGTCTCAGAAACCTGATTTTAATATAATAGAATTTTTTATAGAGGAGATTGAAAGAAGGGAGGAGATTGTGAATCAGCAACTTGAAAAATTTAAGCAGGAAATTAAAGAATTGGTGAAATCCAAGTTTGATTCTTTGGAGAAAAAATTCTCAAAAGTGGCTAATGGTTTTACAGAATTTATGATACAGTTGGACACAAATACTAATGTACTAGAGTCTAAAATGGAAGAAATTCAAGATAAATTGGACAATAGAATTCAAAAAATTGAAAATGATTTGACAAACACTCAGGATGATAGCTTAGAAGAAAAACCTAAAATGGATGCTGATCAAAAGTATGGTAATGCAGAAAATCTGCAACAGAAGATTGAAAAAGAGATTTTAATGGTACAATATAATTTCACAGAATATGCGATAAGATTAAGAGGTTTGCAGGAAAATAATAGAGATGATTTAAGGAAAATATCTTCTGAATTTCTAGCTGGGATTCTAAAGGTTCAACCTGATGAAGTGTTTTGTAGGATTGACAGAGTTTATCGAATTAACTCCTGGATTGCCAAGCAAAGGCAATTGCCTAGAGATGTGGTGATTTATTTTACAGATAAAGAAATTAGGAATAATATCGTGCAAAATTCCTTCAATTCTAATTTGCAATTGTATGGAAGAAAGATTTGGATTTACAAGGAACTCCCACCTAAGATATTGATGGAAAGGAAGAAATTTGGTTTTCTGGTGAATGAGTTAAAAAAGAGAAATATCCCATTCAGGTGGGACGCCCCAG
This sequence comes from Pantherophis guttatus, assembly GCF_059756535.1. Classification (NCBI taxonomy): domain Eukaryota; kingdom Metazoa; phylum Chordata; class Lepidosauria; order Squamata; family Colubridae; genus Pantherophis; species Pantherophis guttatus. The sequence continues at coordinate 11,756,291 of NC_142068.1, forward strand.
TTGGTATTATATTTAGATACCAAGGAGAAAGATATCAGCTAAATACTGTTGAAAGAGCGGAAGAATTTTATCAAAATAGGTTGAAAATGAACTTAACATCTTCAGGTATAATACAGGATAAGCAGAAGGAGCCGGAAATAAAGGTAAAATATCGAATTACAGAGACTGTACCAGATGAATTGCCTTTGGATTTATTGGATACCCCAGCTGGATTATCTACAAATTTGAGAGAAGTGGCATCTAACCTTAATGTGATGACTTATCAAGGCAAGGATAAGCATGGAAACCAATTAGGGGATATACAAGGGATAAAAAAGAAACATGAGATACAAAAACAAAACCAACAAGACCAATCTACAAAGCAGAATAAAAACCGACCAGATGATACACAATTTGTAGAAAGGAAACCAGGATGGAAACCAAACCCACAAAAAGAAAAGAAAAAAAGAAATAGGTGGCATAAAAATAGAAATTTCTAAATCAGGCAACAGTGAAGCCAGTGACTTTAAAATATGAATGATTATGTGTAAACATACAAGAGGCGACGTATTGGTTAATATCATCCTGAGGATTGTGGCAGATCTCTGCATGGCCGTAATCTGGGGACGTGAAATGAGCCTTAAACTGATGGATTTGAATTATCCATTTTGGAATTTCTTTTTGTGTTGATAAACATATTATATTATCTTGAATCACAAGGCAAGAGAATTATGCTGGGGCATGCAGAAGATCGGGTTGTTACCCACTACGATGATGGGAATTAATAATCCTGATGAAACCCACAATTATTACTATATGGAATATAATTATAATGTCACTCGGGTGGTTGTTTTTACTTTTATACATATAAGAAGATATTTACTACTGATGGGGGCAGATATGATTGAAGATCCTGAATAAACTGTTGCACCAGCAAGCTATGTTACCCGATTATGGATGTTGGTTCTACCAATCCAGTGGAAAGACCTCAAAGAAGATACTATATGGATTATAAATTTAAAGTCATTGTCTTTTCTTTTTTTTATTTAGATATAATGGAAAATATAGACATATATTTTTAAGTAGTGTGGGCAGTGAATCAAAGATATTAAGAAATGTTGTGTATGGTAATTTTGCATGATAGTGGGTGAATAAGCTAGTTAGTAGATTGATTAGTCTAAGAAAAGGGATTTTTAAGTGATATATTTAGGGGAGTGGAGGAAATGGATAGAGTGGAATAAATGTTAAACTAGATTTTATGGGGAAGGCCGCTTTGAAATGTTATAGTAATATATATAGAAGATTAAATGTTAAAGTAGGACTTATCGTATAGTTTTAAAGTGGAGAAGTTATTCTATAATGTCATAGTATAATGTCTTTTTTTTCCCCTTTCTTTTCTCTTTTCTGAAATGTATGGATAAAGGGGGATGTTATAATATTAATAATATTTTTAGTAAGTAAAGGTCAATATCTAGAGGAGGGAGTAAGTAAGCTGTTATGAATTAGGTTTTTTTTTTGTTATGAAGAAGTCACAGGGGGGGATGGGTGGGGAGGGGGGGTTAGGGAGGGGGAGGGAGAGGGGAAAAAAAGGGGGGGGAAATTTGTATTTGAAAACTTTTTCAATAAAAAAAAAAAAAAAGATACAGAAGGATCTTGACCAGGGTTGAAATGTAAAATTTGTTACTACCGGTTCTGTGGGTGTGGCTTGGTGGTGGTGGTGGGGTAATGTGACTGGGTGGGCGTGGCCAACTTTTTTTTTTTTTAACTTTTCAAAGCATTTTTTCTAATGCTTTGAAAAGCCTCTGCCGATCAGGCAACTCAGCTGGGATCATCAGAGACTTTTCAAAGCATTTTTTTTACCACCTCTTCAGCCAAAAGGTTGCAGGAAAAAAATGCTTTGAAAAGCCTCTGACGATCCCAGCTGAGCCGCGCGATCATCAGAGGCTTTTTTTTTTTTTTTTACTTTTAAAAGCATTTTTTTGTCAGAAGAAGTTGTAGAAAAAATGCTTTTAAAAGTAAAAAAAAAAAAGCCTCTGATGATCCTGCAGCTCAGCTGGGCATGGTGGGGGGTGCGCAGGGATTTTTGCTACTGGTTCTTCGAATCATCCGCCGCCATCGCTACTGGATCGGGCGATCCGGTTTAAACCGGGAGCATTTCACCCCTGATCTTGACAGACTCGAACATTGGGCGCAGTAGTGGGTTTCAATTTAGTTTGCTACTGAAATCAAAATTAGAATAATATAAATAGGCGTTGCACTTATTGAAAATATTTTATTACATATATAAAATGAGGTCGGATAGACCTGATTGATTTATAAATTTAAAATAATTTGTTCTGTCTCCCCCGGAATGTAGTATCAATTTATTGTATAGGTTTGTACTAAACATTAGGTTACTAAGATATTATTTATATTCACCTATGTTTTTTGTTTTGTTGTCTTGTTTTGTTATTTGTTTGGTGTGTTGTCTTCTTTTTTACCAATAAATGTAAATAAAGATTTATTTTTAAAAAAATTTAGTTTGCTACTGGTTCGCTCGTGCCTCCCGTCACTGCTGCTACCAGTTTGTCCGACCCGGGGCAAACCAGTAGCAACCCACCACTGATTGGGCACTATCTAATGAAATGAAATTCAATGGTGAAAAAAGTAAGGTTCTACATTTAGGCAAGAAAAACAAAATGCACAGTTACAGTATATGTGGTACCTTGCTCAATAGTTGTAACTGTGAGTGGGATCTTGTCCTAGTGGACAACCATTTAAATATGAGCTAGCAGTGTGCAGCAGCTGCCAAAAAAGCCAACACAGTTCTGGGCTGCATAAACAGAGGGATAGAATCAAGATCACGTGAAGTGTTAATAGCACTTTATAATGCCTTGGTATGGCCACACTTGGAATATTGCATTCAGTTTTGGTTGCCACGATGTAAAAAAGATGTTGAGCCTCTAGAAAGAGTGCAGAGAAGAGCAACAAAGATGATTAGATTAGACTGATACTGTTTCCTGATTGCTTATTTGTACCCTATGACTATCATTAAGTGTTGTACCTTATGATTCTTGATGAACATATCTTTTCCTTTATGTACACTGATAGCATTTGCAGCAAGACAAATTCCTTGTGTGTCCAATCACACTTGGCCAATAAAAAATTCTATTCTACTCTATTCTATTCTATTCTATTCTATTCTATTCTATTCTATTCTATTCTATTCTATTCTATTCTATTCTATTCTAAAGATGATAATGTTATCCATTCAGTCCAGGGGTGGGTTCTACTTACCTTTACTACCAGTTTGCAACAGGAGTGTGCAGCTCGTCAATTATGACGTCCGGGGCGGGTGGGCGGAGCCTCCCGCCGCTTTTACTACCGGTTCTATAGAACCGGACTGAACCGGGAGCAACCCACCATTGATTCACTCATGTCTGACTCTCGGCGATTCTATGGGCCAGGTCTCTCTATATCTTCCTATTTTGCACGACTCCTTTAAGTTGTTGTATGCTCTGCCTGGTGTCAACTTCGATGGCATCCAGCCACCGTGTTCTCCCCCCCCTCCCCACATTTATCATGTTTATTTTATTATATAAAATATAAAGAAGAAAAGAAAAAAATAGGAAATTAAGGGAGGGAAAGGGAGCTGGGAAAAGGGGGTGTGAGATACAAGGGGAAAGAGAAACAATAAAGAAAAGGTGCATTGACTTCCAACTGGTCTTAGCACAGTACAAGATGAACATACTCCAACCTCAACTTTTTGCTTTTACACATTAATATATAACTAGCCATTCCTATAACATCCGATCTTTCTAATCAACAAAACCAAGGTCCAAATTTCATTTTTTTGTCTTCACAAGCACAAATTCCGGAAGTGATATCCAGACAAGAACATATTTTCCTCTTTGAAATAAAATAATCAATTTAACCATTCCTGCTTTACCATCCTTGCTATGGAAATAATGTGTATTTCTATTTGCACCTAGTAATCTTGGTGAGCTGTCACCATTTTTATTTACAAAATTCATTGTATTCTTTCAAATTCTTTGACCTTACTGGAAAAAAAAAAGTAGAGGAAAACCTCCCTTTCTTTCACCCTTTTTTTCCCTTCAAAGTACTGAATAATAAAAAAAAACACCTGTACCAGCCACCGTGTTTTTTGATGGCCTGGTTTCCTTCTACCATTGACTACCCCCAACATAATTGCTTTCTCCAGTGAATTCCCCTACCTGACATAGCCATAGTAAGTGAGATGCAGTTTCATGATTTTGCCTTCTAGTGACATGTCTGGTGTTATGTGCTCCATACTTGCTTGTTACCGTGTTTCCCTGAAAATACAACCTACCTCAAAAGTAAGTCCTAGCTTGATTTTTACACGTGCACCCAATATAATATAATCTGGATGGGGAGAAACAGTCTCCGACTCAATCCTTCCAAGACCGAGTGGCTGTGGCTGTCGGCGTCCCGATATAGCCAACTGATACCATTGTTGACTATTGGGGGCGAGTCATTGGCCCCCATAGAGAAGGCTTGCAACTTGGGTGTCCTCCTGGACACGCGGCTGTCTTTTGAGGAACATATGATGGCCGTGGCCAGGGGAGCTTTCTATCAGGTTCGCCTGATTCGCCAGTTGCGCCCCTTTCTAGATCGGGACTCCTTATGCACAGTCACTCACACCCTCGTCACTTCCCGACTAGACTACTGTAATGCTCTCTACATGGGGCTACCCTTGAGATGCACCCGGAGGCTCCAACTGGTCCAGAATGCGGCTGCGCGGGTGATTATGGGAGCGACATGGCGCTCACATGTAACACCTCTCCTACGCGAGCTGCACTGGCTCCCGGTGGTCTTCCGAGTGCGCTTCAAGGTGTTGGTTCTTACCTTTAAAATGCTCCATGGCTTAGGACCTGGGTATCTATGAGACCACCTTCTGTAACCGATAACCTCCCACCAACCAGTACGCTCCCACAGAGTGGGCCTCCTCAGAGTACCATCAGTAAAGCAATGTCGGCTGGTGGTTCCCAGGAGGAGAGCCTTCTCTGTGGGGGCACCTGCCCTATGGAACAGGATACCCCCAGGGATACGAATGATCCCAGATCTCTGTACTTTCCGTCGTGCCCTGAAGACCTTTCTATATCACCAAGCCAGACTGGCATAATTTTTTTCAGATTATCTAAATTCTACGCTGAAGATCTTAATTGATGAGCCAAATTGGTTTAATTATTTTAAATTATTTTTTATTTCACATTATATGTATGTTATTTTGACTGTTCACCACCCTGAGTACTTCGGGAGAAGGGCGGTATAAAAATTAAATAAATAAATAAATAAATAATAAATAAGCCTTAACCCCCAAAATAAGCCATAATTAAGACCTCATCCACTCCAGGGTGCAAGAGTAAAAATTAAGCCAGGGTGGGGATGGGAGTGATGGAGCTGCCCTATTACTTACCTTCAGACAATTGCAGCCAGGCCTCAAACACCCCAACACCTGTCTTGCCGGCCCATTTCTTCTACAGATCGATCCGGAGCTCTGTTATCGGCTGCAGAGGCCTTCAGGAAATCCTTGCTGGCCTTGCTGCAGCAGAATATATAGAACAGTGATGGCTAACCTTTTTGCCATCATGTGCCAAAAGCATGGGGAGCATGGGGGGCATGTGTGTGCGTGCCCATACCCATAATTCAATGCACCCCGCCCCCATGTGCATGCGCACGCAACCCCCACGCACTCCCCCTGCTTTTGGCACGTGATGGCACGGGAGGCCCATTAGGCCCATTTTTCACCCTCCCCAGGCTCCAGAGGCTTTCTTGGAGCCTGGGGAGGGCGAAAACGGCCTTCCCCAACCCCACAGTGGCCCTCCGGAGGCCGGAAATGGCCTGTTTCCCAACTTCTGGTGGGACCAGAAATTAGCTGGCTGGCATGTGCATGCGCGCTGGAGCTGAGATAGGGCAACGCTCACGTGCCCACAGATATGGCTCTGTATGCCACCTGTGGCATGCGTGCCATAGGTTCGCCATCACAGATATAGAATAACAGAGTTGGAAGGGACTTCGGAGGTCTTCTAGTCCAACCCCCTGCTTAGGCAGGAAACCTACACCACAGAAGAAGTTCCTGAAGGTCTCTGACAGTGAAAAGGAGGCCGGGGGTGACACCTGCAAGTGATATGAGTCAGTGGATGACATCGCCCTCCAAAAATAAGACCTGGTGCCCTTTTTGGTGGCAAAAAAATTAAAATAAGACAGGGTCTTATTTTCAAGGAAACAAGTAGTTACGTTTGCTGTTCAGGGAATACACAAGAACCTTCTCCAGCCTCATAGCTCAAATGATTTCCTTCAAGTCTTGCTTTTTCAAGGTCCATTATATGCTTATATAATAGTGTTTTCTGGATAATATCATTTCCATGTCCCACTTGTTAATTCATATTTTCTTTTGATTAACAATGAAATATTATTCAATCCCCTTAAGTCTCTTTCCGACGCAGAACTTCAATTCACAACACGGTGAGAAGTTCATTCTTTGGACCTTCTGGATTCAACATTGTTCAGACTATTCATTCTTCTATTTTGCTTACATTACTCACTCAACCCACCAAGCCTCTTAACCCTGATTCTTACTCAACCTCTAACTGACATTTTAAATGTAGTTTCTTCTAGGTAGACACTCTCCACTTTCAATGGGTGTGTTACTCGGAACGTTGACACATTAAGCAAATCACCACGGTCAGGTCTAGACAAGATGAGTGGCCCATAAATATAATAAGAAATAAAAAATAATTGGTCGTAAACGACTCTGCCATTGGTAGATGAACATCACGGTCGTTAAACAAACACAGTGATTGTTAAGCAAGTTTGCAATGGGTGATTTTTTGCCAGAAACTGGGAATAAACACTGATTTCTGGCAGGAGATGTCCTAAATACATGATCACTTGGCCACAGGACACCGCAACGGGCCTTAAATGCAGGCTGGTTGCTGAGAGTGATCACATGATAGTGGTGAGGGCAGCCATCGGAACTTTTTTAAGTTTGTTGTAATTTTGAACATCTATGGAGATTCTCAATCATCCAGTCATTTTGGTTGTCCCAAAGGGGCTTTTTTTTTTCAACAGGCAACTGTTTGTTTATTTATTTATTTATTTATTTATTTATTTATTTATTTATTTATTTATTCAATTTATATACCGCCCTTCTCCTATTGGACTCAGGGCAGTGTACAGCCAAAGATAAAAAACATACCAATACAAAATTTAAAATCAATTAAAAGAATTATACAGCTTTGGCCCACAGTTTAAAGCAATCCAATTAAAACCCAATTTACACTTAAAAAGCTAAAAAGAGCTAAAAAGGTGGGGAGGGGGGTGTTTCACGCCAGCCCCGCTTGATGGAAAAGAAAAGTTTTTAGGGCACGGCGAAAGGCCCGGAGATCTGATACCCTTCGTATCTCCGGGGGCAAATCGTTCCAGAGGGCAGGTGCTGCCACAGAGAAGGCCCTCCCCCTGGGAGTCGCCAGCCGACATTGCCTGGCTGATGGCACCCTGAGGAGTCCCTCTCTGTGGGAGCGTACTGGTCAGTGGGAGGCTATCGGCGGCAGAAGGCGGTCTCGCAAATACCCAGGTCCAATGCCATAGAGCGCTTTAAAGGTGGTAAACAACACCTTGAAGCGCACCCGGAAGACCACTGGAAGCCAATGCAGCTCACGCAGGAGAGGCATCACATGGGAGCACCCTCTTGCTTCCATAATCCCCCGCGCAGCCGCATTCTGCACCAGTTGGAGCCTCCAGGTGCTCCTCAAGGGGAGCCCCATTTAGAGAGCATTGCAGTAGTCCAGGCGGGAAGTGACGAGCGCCTGAGTGACTATGCGTAAAGAGTCCCGATCCAGAAAGGGACGCAACTGGCGAATCAGGTGGACCTTTGAAGACGTTTCACTTCTCATCCAAGAAGCTTCTTCAGCTCTGTGTGTTCCACTCTCTCTTTCAAAACCTCTGAGCTGAAAAAGCTTCTTGGATGAGAAGCGAAACGTCTTCAAAGAAAAAAACCGAGAAAGTCCAGTTGCCCCTTGAAAAAGAAACAAAAAATAAAGCACCTTTGGGGTAACTTGAATGGTTGCTAAGCGAATAATCGTAAGTCAAGGACTACATTTGGGAATTATAGGCAAAGATGCTGCATTGCATAGAGGCTGTGAGATAACTCGTATATGTGAGCTGGTTGCCAAGCACCCAAAACTAAGGGGGCAAGGCAAGGGTGGCAGTCTTCACGTCGTGGAAAAGGTCATAAGTAGTTTTTTTTTAAAGTTCGTCGTAAATTTGAATAGAATAGAATAGAATAGAATAGAATAGAATAGAATAGAATAGAATAGAATAGAATAGAATAGAATAGAATAGAATAGAATAGAATAGAATAGAATTCTTTATTGGCCAAGTGTGGCTGGACACACAAGGAATTTGTCTTGGTGCATATGCTCTCGATGTACATAAAAGAAAAGATACGTTCATCAAGAATCATAAGGTACAACACTTAATAATAGTCATAGGTTGTTAAATGATCATTAATACACCATATAATTCAATAAAAAATAGGATAGAAAGAATGTGGGAATATTAATTGCATTGAAAATATTGACAGAGATGCAAGGGGACTCAATCAATGTGATATTATTGTATATCAGAAAATGCCTGGTAGCCAAGCATTTAGACGGCAGGGGTGTCTGCAAAAGAGCCTTCAAAAATTATCTCCATGGACGAGCAGGTTAATTCGTTCGGGTCTTTAGTGTCAACTTTATGAAATCTGTTCCAGATGTATCACTAAACTTGTAATAGCTCCCTGACCTGGCATTGGCAAGTCTTGAAAGGTTTTCCCAGTAAGATCAATAAGAGTGTCAGAAACAAGAAATCCAGATTTATTTAGCCTATACATACAGCATGCATTAATCAAACTATTCCACGTTTCTTTGGAGGAAATTAGTGGAGGAAAATTATCAGCAGAGGTAATTTAAAGCTTACTAAACACATAAATGAAAATGCAAATTAATGTACAGTAAGTCTGATGGATATACTGAAGTCATGTTAGAAAATTAAATTATTAGCATTTTTCAGTTTCGTAAAAATAATAAAAAAGAGAAATTAAAAAATGCATTAAAAATATCCACAGGGCAACTTTTTAAACAATTTTTTAGGAGGGTCTTATGAACACAGACTTTCTTTCCTTCTTTCTTTCTTTCTTTCTTTCTTTCTTTCTTTCTTTCTTTCTTTCTTTCTTTCTAGGAGGGAGAGAGGGAAGGAGAGTGGAAAGAAGGGGCAGACAATTAAAGAAAAAAGGTGGAAAGGAATAAAATAAAATACAAGGTGACGAAATACGGTATTTACATGCATCCTAGAATTAAAGTTTTTAATAATTTACTGATTAGCTTTAAGGAGCTGAATATATTATATTGTTATATAAGATTAGAAGTTACAGTAGATTCTATTCAAGCTACTATTTTGATTGTAAAGGTCCTCTAAAGCTAGAACATGTAAAGTTTATATTAAGAGAAGCCTTTTGTTTCCTTATTTTTTGTCTTGAAATATATCTAAATTCAGTCAGGTTTCTAAGTGTTTTGCTTTTGTTTTTGCAGTAATGCTGTACCTCTTATTTGGAGACCATTAAAACTATATCTCGATAATGAATTTAGCGATTTCAAAAAGAAAGTTTCAAAGATTTTATCTTTGTCTTATTGATATTCAAATCTTGCAATTTATAGATTCTGTTATCTCTTCACTGAGCAAATTGCTTTTTCAAATATAGAAAGAGAAAACTTTTTTTTTTAAAGGCACAATTTGGTGAATAGGGTTCCTCCAAGCCTAATATCAATACTTTGTTTCTGCCATCCTGAATGTAGAAAATATTTTTTTTTCTGCTGTCCAATTGCCAATCCATTGATACATAATTCAAAAGAACATGAGCATAAAGAAAAATGAGTCTTCCAGGATAAAACTACGGGAATACGTGAGATTATTTGGCCAAAAGAGATCCATTAAACATGATCACCACATCTGGTCACAATTAAGGGAACCTATCTGGTTTTTTTCCCTGAATATATTTGGCTGCCTTTTTCTTCTTTTCCTTCTGCTTCTTGTTTTCATTTGCATTTAAAATAAAAGACACTTTCAAAAATGTTGCAGGTGAAAAGAATGAGTGCAGATGGGTTTCTATCACTTCTAGAAACCAAAGCTACAAGGCAAAGCATTCAGATGCTCATCTGTCCATTTTGTAAGTGATTTAATTTTTCACTTTCAATTATTCTATCAATGCACACAGAAAGTTCATCGTTATAGACAAATGTTGTAAAAAAGGGAAGCACAGCCAAGAAACTGTGAGTTAGACATGTTTCGCAAGTTAATGCAATATTGTTATGTTCCTTTCCAGGCCTGTCTCTGAAATGGGGTACGATAAGCCTACAAAATATTCCAACTGGCTTATCCAATGTAATAGAAGAAAACATTTTTTTTAATTTGATTTATATGCCGCCCTTCTCCAGAGACTCAGGGCGTGTTACAATGCATTAAGCAATAGCCTTCATACTTTTGTATATTTATACAAAGTCAGCTTATTGCCCCCACAAACTGGGTTCTCAATTTACCCACTTTAGAAAGGATGGAAGGCTGAGTCGACCTTGAGCCTGGTGAGAATTGAACTTGCAGTAATTGCAGGCAGCTGGATGTTAAATGCTGCCTTAGGAGGCATTAGCCTCCTACGCCACTCAGGCTCAAATTTGTAGCTCAGAATTCAACTGTTCTTGGTGCTCTGTGAGCTTGGTTATTTTCTTGCAGACATTTCATTACCCAACTAGGTAACATCATCAGTGCTAATGTTACCCAATTAGCACTGATGCTTGTAACTTAGTAGGATAATGAAACCTCTGTGCTGTGACCCCAACTCCCGAGCCTGTCCTAACAGAGGAAGAGGTGATGGGGAGGAACTGACAAGGCCTCCCTCTCCAGGACCTCCTCTCTGGCAATGCCTCAGGTTCCATCCGAAGGCCAGGAGGAACAGCCTGGGATGTGACAGGAGGAAGGCATATTGGAGCACCAATTGATAGGGAGTGAGGATGATGAATCCTGGCTTGATCCCAGGCAGCGTCGGAGGGAGAAGCATGCGCAGCAACAGAAGAGGCGTGGGAGGGCCAGAGATTGAGCTGAGTCACGGAGCCACGCCCCACCAGGAATAAAAGTGGGTGGGATTGCTCTTCAGGCTTTGTGACGGACAAAGTTAAACCCTGAAAGTCACATCGTGATCTCTGAAATTCGGCTTGGATATATTTTGGACTGAACATTGACTAAACTCTTGTCTCGTGGATAATTTGTTGCTCCTGGAATGGACTGAAGATAAGTCCTCTTCTGCTTTATGGGAGTGAAAACGGTCTTGGCAGGCATTCGGCAGTTTGCTGCCAAAACCTTGGTCTGCCAAGAATTCTAATCTGTTTACCTAATAAAATATTGGCAGGCGTGCTTGGTATTACATTTGCCTGTGTGAGGAAGGGGGACAGAACACTCTGCAAGAAAACAACCACGCTCAGAGAGCATCAAAACAGTGGTGGGTTTCAAAATTTTTTACTACTGGTTCTGTGGGTGTGGCTTGGTGGGTGTGGCATGGTTTGGTGGGCATAGCTTGGTGGGTGTGGCAGGGGAAGGATACTGTAAAATCTCCATTCCCACCCCACTCCAGGGAAAGGATACAGTAAAATCTCCATTCCCTCCTCACTCCAGGGGAAGGTTACTGCAAAATCCCCATTTCCTCCCGATCAGCTGCAACTCGGGAGGGAGAGAATAGATGGGGGCGGGGCCAGTCAGAGGTGGTATTTACCGGTTCTCCGAACTACTCAAAATTTCCGCTATCGGTTCTCCAGAACTGGTCAGAACCTGCTGAATACCACCTCTGCATCAAAGAGTTCAATCTCCTGGAATATTAGTGGGGTTTTTTTATTTTTATTTTTAGGAAAATGTAGTGAGGATGCGGGTTTGAACTTGAATGAAGTAGCAGTATAATTTATTAAGGCTAAGACTCAAGTGTCTGCCTGAACTGAAAGAAGTTAAGATACATGTTTTTCTTTCGCATTTCTTCTGGTCACTGACCTTTGAGATGAAGCAACATGGAACTTGTTTCCTTCTGTACTGCAGTGCTAAAGAAGTATTTATAAAGACACCATGCCTGCCTCTGCTTTGAAAAGATGCTTTGAAGCATGAGCGCATCTTCTGTGTCTGAGCCTGCGCTAAGATGTGCCTGCTTTAATAAGTCACATTAAACATGGCACTGTTTTAATGAGTCAACTCATTTGCTATAGCCCTGGTCATCAAAACCAAGAGGATCTGAATAGGGATGGCAAGAAAACTACAAACTACAAAGATTATTGAACAAATTATATCCAAGCTCTGGCACTTGGCTCTTACTACACAAGATTAAAAAGAAAGCAGATTGAAAAAACATTGAAACCTTATTGGAGGATACGTATCCTCTCCCCGGATAGAAATCAAACTTAATATAAATTATGTGGATAAATAGGGGTGCATGGGAACCAATGCTTTATCTGCAAAACCTAACTTTCTCTGAGAACAGCAATTTTTAAAGCCAGATCCAATATATTCTTCCATCAGCACTACTCCTAGACAGCTTTAATAAAATCCCCATAGTGGAGCGCATTTGTCCTTGTGGCGATAAGGAAGTTGAAAACCATTTTACATGTATTATTATGTTGTAAATTTTATAGGGACATAAGGTCTATTTATATTTTTCCTCTAATAGATAAATTCCCAGGGAGATCAGACAAATTTTAACTGAATTATCTTTTCCGGGATTTTAAATCTGCTATTACCTGTGCAGTAGGTAAGAAGGCTAAACTAAATGTAAAATCTATCAAGAAATATGCTTATTTCCTGTGCTTTTTCTAATAAGATTTTGAAGACTTCACTATCTGAGTGCACCATATATTCAAGAAAATATTTTTTCTATTTGCTGCTCACTTATTGTAGGAGGAGGGCCAAATTCCTTCAAGGATCATCAGTTAGAACCAAAAATCAATCATGAATGGACTTGAAACAATAATGGATAATATTGCCCCCAAAAGTATTTATTTATTATTATTTATTAATTCAATTTGTATGCCGCCCCTCTCCGAAGACTCAGGGCGACTCACAATGCATTTAAAATCATTATAAAAAACATTTAAGAATTAAAAAACATTAAAAACATTAAAACTCATTCACACCATTCATGGCCGGATCTTGCTGGATCACAAGAGCGAGATCAACGGCCCCAGGCCTGCCGGAAAAGCCAGGTCTTCACCGCTTTTCGGAAGGCCAATAGGGTGGGGATGGTCCGGACCTCAGGAGGTAACTGGTTCCAGAGAGCTGGGGCAGCCACAGAGAAGGCCCTCCCCCACGGGCCTGCCAGCCAGCATTGTTTAGCTGACGGGACCCGGAGGAGACCAACTCTGTGGGATCTTACCAGTTGTTGGGAGTTATGCGGTAGAAGACGGTCTCGAAGATACCCTGGCCCTGAGCCATGTAGGGCTTTAAAGGTAATAACCAACATCATGAATTGTGACCGGAGACCAATAGGGAGCCAGTGCAGCTCACGGAGAATTGGTGTAATGTGGGTGTACCTAGATGCACCCACTACAGCTCACGCAGCTGCGTTCTGGACCAACTGTAGTCTCCGAACACTTTTCAAGGGTAGCCCCATGTAGAGTGTGTTGCAATAATCTAATCATGAGGTGACAAGGGCATGAGTGACCATGAGGAGAGCCTCCCGATCCAAGTAGGGTCGCAATTGGTGCACCAGGCACCAAGTAACCAGAACTGTCTATTTTTCCCCCTTCTGAGATATCATTTTTCTCTGATAATTTCTCATTTGTCTCACTGACTTGTTTACATGATACATTTAGTCTGGCTACTGATTTAATCCCTTTTCTGAGACAGCACAATACCGTGAATTAGCCAATCACATGAGCTGTGACTGGCTAATTCAATGTGTGTGTGTAGTATTGACAAAATCCTACACACACACAAAGCAAGGTTTAAACAAATCAAGCATGACAAATACAGCCACTAAGTCTTTACATTTCTTGCTTAAACATTTCTTGCACACTCAGGACTTCAATTCTTTGTAACCTCACCTCCTCTTTTCAAAGAAGCAGCCACTGAAAGATGAGTAGCATTTATCAAAGGCCTGAACCTATCATTTGTAGTCAGCAGTTAAGAGACCCAGTTTGGTATAATGGTTAAAGCATCAGGCGAGAAACGAGGGGACCGTGAGTTCTAATCTTGCTCAGCCTTCCATCCTTTCAAGGTTGGTAAAATGAAGACCCAGATTGTTGGGGGCAACAGGCTGACTCTGTAAACCACTTAGAGAGGGCTGTAAAAGCATTATGAAGTGGTCTATAATTCTAAGTGCTATTGCTGTTGCATACAAAGTCACCTGGGTGACCTTGAGCCAGTCAGTCTCTTTCAGACCTAGGAAGGAGACAAGGGCAAACCACTTCTGGAAAAATCTTGCCAGGAAAACTGCAGGGATTGCTCCGGTATAGTCAGCTGGTTCCATTGCTGATTATTGGGGGCGAGATTTTGGCCCCCTCAGAGAGGGCGTGCAACTTGGGTGTTCTCCTGGATGCACGGCTGTCTTTGGAAGATCATATGATGGCCGTGGCCAGGGAAGCTTTTTATCAGGTTCGCCTGATGCACCAGTTGCGTCCCTTTCTGGACCAGGATGCCCTGCGCATGGTCACTCATGCCCTCGTCACGTCACATCTAGACTACTGTAACACTCTCTACATGGGGCTGCCCTTGAAGAGCACTCGGAGGCTCCAACTGGTCCAGAATGCGGCCGCGCGGGTGGTTATGGGGGCGACTCGGCGCACCCACGTAACACCCCTCCTGCGCAAGCTGCACTGGCTCCCAGTGGTCTTCCGGGTGCGATTCAAGGTGTTGGTCACCACCTTTAAAGCGCTCCATGGCTTAGGACCGGGGTATTTACGAGACCACCTTCTGCCACCAACAGCCTCCCACCGGCCAATACGCTCCCACAGAGGGGGGCTCCTTAGGGTGCCGTCAGCCAAACAATGCCGACTGGCGACACCCAGTGGGAGAGCCTTCTCTGTGAGGGCACCAGCCCTCTGGAATGAGCTGCCCCTAGAAGTCCGTCATAGCCCCGACCTGCGTACCATTCGCCGCGCCTTGAAGACCTTCTGTTCCAGCAAGCCAGGCTGGCCTAATACGAATTTTATAATGGGTGTATGTGTGTTTTAATTTGTGGACCAAATTTTTTATATATTCAATTTTAATTGGTTTTAAATTTTGTAAATTTATGTGTTTTAATATGGCTGTACATCGCCCTGAGTTCTTCGGGAGAAGGGCGGTATAGAAATCTAATAAATTCAAACTCAAACTCAAGAAGTCCCTGCAGTTTTCCATACAGCCCCTGGATGGAAACTAACCAAGGAGAGAAGCAATTTAGAACTAAGGAGAAATTTCCTGACTGTTAAAAGAATTAATCAGTGGAACAAGTTGCCTCCAGAACTTGTGAATGCTCCAACACTGGAAGTTTTTAAGAAGAGGTTGGACAACCATTTATCTGAAATGGTATAGGGTTTCCTGCCTGAGCAGGGGGTTGGACTAGAAGACCTCCAAGTCCTTTCCTACTCTGTTATTCTATTCGAAGTTGCCAGGAGTTGAAGGCATCTTTCAAAAAGTTGCCTTCAAAGCACCACAATATATTCAGCACTTGTAAGCTACTTAAGCTGCTTGAGGATTTGTTTTTATCAGTGTCCTTACAAATGTAAATAAAATGACTGAAATAGTTGCCTGAAAGGAAAGAAAATTTTTAAGATTGAAATGAGCAGAGGAATCTTAATGCTCAGTGGTGGGTTTCAATTTTTTTTACTACCAGTTCTGTGGGTGTGGCATGGCTTGGTGGGCATGGCTTCATGGGCGTGGCAGTAGAACTGTAAAAATCTCCATTCCCTCCCCAATCCAGGGGAAGGTTCCTGCAAAATCCCCATTTCCTCCCGATCAGCTGGGGCTTGGGAGGCAGAGAATAGATGGGGGCGGGGCCAGTCAGAATTTTTACTACCAGTTCTCCGACCTACTCAAAATTTCCACTACCGGTTCTCCAGAACTGGTCAGAAGCTGCTGAAACCCACCTCTGTTAATGCTGCATTGGAAAGAGAACAAGAAGTCAGATGAATTTGGAAAAATGTGGAAAAATCAAAATATTCCAACAGAGGAGGCTATTATAAAAATTTTTTTAGAATGTGTGGAAGCAGATATGCTAACTACAAAATTAAAGGATAGAGAGCAAACACAAGTAGGTTTAGCTTGGGAAAAATTTTATAAATGGTTAAAAAACAGGAAACTATAACCCACATTAGATGAGGAATGGTATCTATTGAGAAACTTATACTATATAAGATAAGTGAGGTTGGATGACCTAATTGAGGTATTAAGGTATATAAGCTGTTCTGTCTTCTCTGGATTATGATATAGAGTTATAGTACCGAATATTTGTTTATTAAGATACTACATAGAAGTATGCTTGTTTATTGTTGTATTGTTCTTTGTGTGTCATTTTATGTTGTGTTGTCTTTTCTTTTTAATCGAAAATGTAAATAAAGATTTTTTTTTTTTAAAAAAAGAAGTCAGATGAATTTCATAAACAGAATCTCCTGCAACAAAAGAGCAACAACTGAAAAGCCATTGTCTCTAGGACCTGCATTATCTGTAATGGGGAAGGGGGTAGGAGGGAAATCAAAAGGGGTAAAATGGTGAACGTTGCATCACAACCACCACTTTGTTCATTCTTTGACCTTCCTCCATTGCTCTGAGTTTCAGAATTAGAAGGCTCTTTGAAAAGGCCTTCAAAAATGACACCGAACCAACTGCTAGACACATGGGGCATTCTACCAGGACCTGAGGTTCAAAACCATGGAAAGTCTTATAGTCAAAATATCTACTTTGGATATAGCTAAGAAATGAATTGGGAGCCAGTGCAAACCAGAACTGGCTGGTATAATATGTTCTAGCTGCCTGATCCTAGTTATAACTTTTTCTCCACCTGTTTCCCCCCCCCCCCCCAAACTGCCTTCAAAGATAACCTCAGGTATGACAGTTGTCCAGACTGAAGGTTACCAGAGAACAGATAACTGGAGTCAAGTTATCAATTTCAAATAGGTTTATAGCTGGAATGAAAAGTTGATCCAACCCATAAAAACAATCTGGGCCCTGTGGGTCCAAGTTCTTTGCAGGGTGAATCCTATTTTTAAAGATCCAGAAACTTCTGATTAATAATATCTCTGTCTTTGGAATGAATCATATCTAATGATCTAAGTGCCAAAGCCCACTGTAAAAACATCGCCAAAATGGCATTAAGAGTTGTAAACCTAATCTTGCGTAGCTTTTTCTCCGGTAATATCACACTACTAACCAGAGCATACAAAACATTTGCTAGACCAATTCTCGAATACAGCTCATCTGTCTGGAACCCGTACTGCATACCGGACATTAATACAATTGAACATGTCCAGAAATATTTCACAAGAAGAGTCTTCCACTCTGTTCGCAACAAAATACCTTATGCCACCAGACTTGAAATTCTGCGCTTAGAAAACTTAGAACTACACCACCTTCGGTATGACCTAAGCATAGCTCATAAAATTATCTGCTACAATGTCCTACCTGTCAATGACTATTTCAGCTTCAACCACAACAATACACGAGCACACAACAGATACAAACTTAAAGTGAACCGATTACAAAGTCGATTGCAGAAAATACGACTTCAGCAACAGAGTGGTCGATGCCTGGAATGCACTACCAGACTCTGTGGTCTCATCCCCAAACCCCCCAAATTTTAACCTAAGACTGTCTACTGTTGACCTTAACCCATTCCTAAGAGATCTGTAAGGGGCATAAGAGCACCAGCGTGCCTACCGTCCCTGTCCTAATGTTTCCTCTATTTGTATCTATTTTATGTATTCAATTCATGCTTATACTTATGTATATTACCTAATATCTTATTGACAAATAAAATAAATAAATAAAAAAAATAATTTGTTAGCCTATCTTTAGTTTATTATTATAGTTTGACCATCTACCATGCCCATGTACCCATCTGGCTCTGAAGAGAAAGAAAAACAAAATGGTACATCATCAGTGTTTTATGACAGTCCATTCTAATCCTCCGTGACACTGCTGGGTTTTCATGTACAGTAGATGTTGAACAGCATGGAGTCCTTTGGGAAAGCCGAACAAGAATACCATTAGGTTGAGCAAATATTTCCCAGCATTAACTCCTTGAAATGTCCATTCAGGTAGGAGTGGAATATTCAGGTATGAGGAAAACGTCTTACACAAACTCAATTTGGGCACCTGTTTCCGAAGAGTTTTGACAGATCAAGGAGAATCAACAAGGTTGCATTTGATTTGTCTCTTCTCAACAGAGATCTTCCCAGGTTTTACAAAAATACAATGTGGACACTTGCCCAAAATATTATGTCATCCAGGTATTTCCAATGTACACTTCAAGTACTACAAATGTTAACCCATCACTGCATGTTCATTTGATTTATCTACAGGCAGCTTCCACTGTGTGGACTATCTGCCATTTCTGGGACAATAGACACAGAATTTCACTGCTCCAATCTTGTTGTATCATCAGCACCTCTAATCATCAGAGAAATTATTATGAACGTATCCCTTCTCAAGAGCTAAAACCTATGACAACCAGTTATGTTTAAAATACAATTAGATTATTCTTGCATAAAAAGAATCAGAACGGTGATTGTGCCAATGATGACTTTTAACCTCATTAACTCATTGGCCAGCGAGATAACACTTCAGTCGTTCCCGAGATGTACAATATACAGCCTTGTTGTTGAGTTCTAAAACACTAGCCTAATTTATTTCAAATTGCCTATATTACAATAATCCTAACAATTCTGGCGAAACCATAGTTGGAATAGATGTCATTTAATATGGCATTCTTTAAAAATTCTTGCTAATTCAGAATGCAGAAAAACATAGTACCAATGGAATTAGACAGCACTTTATTTTCATCAGTGGCGTTCTACCATCAGATTCCTAAGTAAAGTGAGTAAAACAAAACCAGCAAATTATTAATGGATTATTAGGTTTCTGAAGCATTCTTGAATGATCCCCAACAGGAGCAATATATAAAAATAGTGAAGAAAAACAAAACTAATTCCATAATTTTTTTTACTCAGCACATTGTGTATTTTAAATGTTATCAATTTCTTTATTTTAGCAATTTCACTCAGTGTTCCATTTTCAAAACCATACTTACCAAATTTAAACAATTGGCACTTAACTTCTCAGAAATGCACAACATTGGTAAATTAACACTAGAAAATGATATACTTTTGCACTGGTTTATATTACTTTATGTAGTTAATGGCTTGATGGTGTGCATGAATGTGATAGTTCCAAAATCTTATTAGATATTTTGTTTATTGCTTTCAATCTTTATTTATATTGATTTTTCCCAGCCATGCTCCAGTACATTTCAATATACCTGCCTGAAAATTTCATTTAATAGTAAGGTATAACAAAGAATTCACTGACACGAAAACTGAAGTCTTTCTTTCCTGCTTTGTTCAAATTATTTACAGCTGATAAAAATGCTCTATCCTTTTCTTCTGAGAACTTTTCTATTATTTTTCATTTGTGTTTCTGCTAACCGTAAGAAATATGATTTCTCATTTAATATTCCTCAAGTTATGGTATGGAATTTCAGCATATTCCCAATCTATTCCATTGCATTTTCATGTTCTAAAACTTTAAAATAGCTAATTAAAATTTAAGTGGACTCGGTGGACAGATTGCTACGGGAGATTAAAAACAAAGGTCAGAAGTGAACGTGGATGATAGCTGATGGTTTTGATAATGCTAATTATATATTATGACAGGATGAAGGTGGAAAAGAAAATACAAGTGCTTTAAAAAAGACAAACATCCAAAATGCTGCATTTAAAAGAAGGGGGAAGGGAGGTGGATTTAAAACATCTTTGTAGTGCCCTGTCATGAATTAAAGTCATAATGAAGTCTGAATTAAAAATGTCAGTTCCTGTGAGGGTTGATAACTTGGTGCTTTGTTCTTCAAGTCAAAATGTGTCTATTTGATGGGCTAAAATGACAGTTTGAAAATGGGAGATGCATAAACTAAAAAAAAAAAAAAAAAGGAGGAAGAAGAAAGCTGCCCCTCCTAAAGACATCTCAAAAGAAGGCCTATAATGTAGTCCTTTAAGGAGAAGACAAGTAGGGTAGAAGGCAGAATCTTTAGGATGTAACCAAGCAGCACTAAAAGGCAATGTCCATAGCCAATCAAAATTATTTCTGTAGCTGCTGGGCTCTTGCAATTCTGCCTTTACACTAGACTGGAAACCCTTTGTACTAATTGCTAGACTGTACCAGATTTTCTGGTTCAGTTCCATCCTATAATTGAGTGACAATGATGAGCACGGAAGGGGAAAAAAATATTTCAAACTCCCAACTCCAACCAGGAAAGGTTAGAAATGGTTTCACAGAGAGCCCATCACTGCTTGGCACTAAATGCAGAGGTTAAGAAAGAATCATCTGCTCTTGTCTCTTAATTCCTGGGAGGTGGGCTGAGACAACAAGGCTGCGTAGGATGAGAACAAGATCTTACAAATCCATAGTACGTATGTATGCCCTCTTCAAAAAAAAAAAAAAAAAAAAGACAAAACAACAAACAGAAAAAAACAGCTCTTTGTGACAACAAGGAATGCTTGCAGGCTGCCAGTATGCAGCTATGGTGATGATTTTGTTAATTACATGTTTCCTGTAACTGTGGATACTCACGCTGACCTCCCATTCCTGTTTGCCATTCTAAAATTACAAAATTTGAAAGCTGTCATTGTCTTGAGTAGAGATTAAATATCTGCTGGTACGGAAATTTCCTTAACACAACCTCTAGGCATGCCTCAAATATATAGTTAAGCATAATATTATTTCCGATAGAAAAGGCAGGCATATTGTGCATTATTTGTCTTTTAGCTGACTTGAATTGATGAGGTTATATATTTTTTGGGGGGTCCAATTCGTTCAGCACCCGAATGTTGTACAAACGATATTGTCCTGCTGCTAACACAATGTACAAACGCCCAGGATGTGGCTTTCATTAACTCATTCCTGATGATCAATTCTTAGTTTGCAATCCTCAACCCTCTATCAGAAATATCTGGCACCGAATGCCATGGGACTTAAAGCTTGTGTCATCAAGCCTAACGTTACACTGTCAGCTGAGAAGAATGTGAAAAGAATATCATTAGACTGATGGAACCCCAGGGATTTCTTCAAAGCTTTGAAAACTTTGAGCAAATATCCCATTTCCCACTTCACTTCAAAGGTTTCACACACATAGGTATACATAGACATGTGCATGCATGCAAACACACACGCACACAGGGACACGCACAGAATAGCAGCTGTCCTCATAGCAAAACTGAGGTTCCCACTTTCCCGGTCAACATATGGCAAAACAGTTGGATTGTTGTCCAAATAGTTTGGACCTTAGTCCAGAGCATCCTTGTACAAACCTACCCTTAAATCAGTTCTAACCTCAGTCTTTCTATCTTCAGGACACAAGTTTGCCACTCAGTTCTACCAATGCCCTACATCACAGTGATTCAGCCTTTATTTCAAGATTCTTCTTCTCCTTCTGTTTTGGTCTATCACATTGCAACCCCAATCCTTTCCATTCTCTTCCCCCATTTTGTATGTCGGTTTGATTGCAAGATTTTGGAAAACCCTGATACAGCTAAGAGAGAGAAAGAGAGAGAGAGAGAGAGAGTTTGCAAAGTTGCATGGCTAGGCCAAACAGGTTGACATCACATAAACAAGGGCAGCAGAGTTAAGCAAAAGCTTACCTTGCCAACACTGAAAAGAGCTTCTCTGTACCCCTTATGAGACCTACACCAGCTGACAGGTTGCAGAGTTTTTCCTCTAATACCGAGCCCCAGAGCAGGTAAAAACTGGAGAGCTAGGAAATACCTGAGAATAGGGCTGAGAAAGTCAAGGAAATAAGAGAAACCATAAAATGACTTTCCAGATACACAGTCAGCTCTTAAACATGGGGAATTACGAATGCTCTGGCTATAGACTTTTGCCAAAGCTGTAGTTTCCCCCCCCCTTCATTTCTTTCTTTTCTTTTTCCCTCTCTCTGTCTCTTTTAGTGAAGCTAGATTAGTTCATACAAAACTCAACAATACACCACTGAAACCCATTGTTGATATTCAACATTTTTCACATAGCGGAATAGAAGAGACAATACGGTATCTAGGAAACCATGGGCTGGATTATACAGTGATGCTATCTTTTCCTTCTGCTGGGCCCTGTAATTTTTTTCTCCCCACCAACCTACCACAGCAAAGTAGTATGAAACACAAGGGCATCAAAACCCTGAGCCCTAAAAATCAGGAGAGACCCTCCTCCTGTTTTTTTAAAATAACAAAAAAAGGGGGGGGGGAAGCAGCCAAGAAAGGTTAAAATAAACGCCGCATTTAGCCCATGAAACACAGATACAAAATTTTAAAACCCCCATCCTTACAGATAACTGAATGCTTTCTTGTCGTCGTATCGTTTTTATTGCTTCAAACCGAAAAAAAAATATTTTCCTTTGAAATACGCTCTGGAAAAAAACACGAGCAGCAAACAGCTTTATCAACGTTAAAGATGTTAACTCTAATTCGTTTTTATCGGCGATTCTAACATTCAAAAATGGCTACCCATATTGTCAGACTAGCTGTGATTTCTACTTGAGGGAAGAAATGGCCATTCACAACACTGTTGAGCAAATTTTGCATTAACTTTAGGATCAATGGGATGTCCAGCTAAGCTTCTGGAGTGAATTATTACCTTCTGTGTGGAGATTAATTTTCCAGACACTCAGCTCACAATTAGGATTTCATTTATTTATGGAAGATACCAGTGAGAAGATTGCTTCCTCTTAACCATGCTTTAAATAATCCCGACAGCTCTTGGAACTTTAATCATTTTTTTTTTCTGTCTGGAATTTGAATCCTTTATTTCATAATGCCACTAACTCTGAAGCTCCTTCCATTTTCACTTAATCCGGTTCCCATATTTTCATCCAAACCTCCAATTGTCTAGGTAGCCACTGAAAGTGATTGTTCCTACCAGTTTCTTTTCATCACTGCTGCAATTGACCAATTGACAACTGATTGATGGTTATCTTTTCACTTCAACAATGCAAGAAATTACCATCACTATGGCTATGTACAGTAAATGCCTCCAAAGTAAATTACATGATTCTAAAATTCTTCTTAGGCTCACTTAGTAAAACATCAACATTGAAAGTTTTTTTCTTTTCTTTTTTTCTTTTTCTTTTCTGTTTTTTTGCCCACCCCCTCCTCTCTTTCTCACTCTCTTCCTTATATTGCAGATCTGGCCTTCCTTGTCAGTGCCAGAAAAGAGACTGACAGCTTCTTTAAAAGGAAGGATAGAAAAGAACTTGAATAAGAGATGGCATAAGGCTCGCCTAAGACTTCATTCTCTGCAAGAGGCTATTATTTGCAAGAAAAAATAAAAAATAAAAAATAAAAAATAGGTATGTATGGAAAGATAAACGATGTCAAAATATCCCAAGAACATTCACAGGAACTTTGAAGCTTTCCTTTAACTTATATGCATAATAACCAAACTTATACCATTTCACAAGTCTGCTTTCTCTCTAATACACCATGTTCAGTTTAAGTACCCTTCTCGTTCTATTGGACAATAAATTAGATAATAGGAAGAAGCGTTGCTCAATGTTTATTGCATAATTCAAACTGAATCTTTGGAACGGAGTGAGCCTCAGTCGAAACGGTTACCATGTTAGCCCTGCCCTTGATCAAGAGTCACTTGAGAGCTAGCTAAGCGGCCTATAAATTTAATAAATAAAATAATAAATGCCCCTTTTATGTGCAACACACATAATAAAGGGGAGACCTTTCTTTATGCTGTCACAATTTCCATCCTGATTTCTTTTATTCTCCCTGCAATTACTCTTCGACTAGAATATTTATTTACCTGATTCATTTCTTGGAACAGCAGTGGGGATATATACAATGTGTGGACATATGTGTGTTTACATATATACATATACATACATACATACATACATACATACATACCAGTAGTGATTTTCACTTACCTTCGCTACTGGTTTGGAACTGTGAGCGCGTGCGGCACTTCTGCGCATGCTCAGAGTGTCCATGATGACATCTGGATGGGTGGGCGGAGCCTCCCGCCACCGCCACTACCGATTCGCCCGAACCAGGGTGAACTGGTAGAAATCCACCACTGATACATACACACAAATACATTTATTTATTTATTTATTTATTTATTTATTTATTTATTTATTTATTTAATTTATATACCGCCCTTCTCCCGAAGGACTCAGGGCGGTGGACAACCGGAATTAAGATACATATAATATAAAAGTTAAAAATAACTAAAATAAATTAAATTGATTGGCCTCCCAATTTAAAACCCCACATCTATACAATTTAAAAAACTAACCCATAAGACCTTTTAGGCTAGGCCGGCTTGGTGGAATAAAAAAGTCTTCAGGGCCTTACGGAAAGTACGGAGATCCAGGATCAGTCGTATTCCGGGGGGGAGCTCATTCCAGAGGGCGGGTGCCCCCACAGAGAAGGCTCTGCCCCTGGGGGCCGCCGGCCGACATTGCTTGACCGATGGCACCCTGAGGAGGCCCTCTCTGTGAGAGCGTATTGGCCAGTGGGAGGTTATCGGTTGCAGAAGGCAGTCTCGTAAATACCCTGACCCTAAGCCATGGAGCGCTTTAAAGGTGAGAACCAATACCTTGAAGCGCACCCAGAAGACCACTGGGAGCCAGTGCAGCTCGCGCAGGAGAGGTGTTACATGGGAGTGCCAAGTCGCTCATATAATCACCCATGCGGCTGCATTCTGGATCAGTTGGAGCTTCCGGGTGTTCCTCAAGGGGAGCCCCATGTAGAGAGTGTCACAGTAGTCTAGGTGAGAAGTGACTAGGGCATGCGTGACTGTGCATAAGGAGTCCCGATCCAGAAAGGGGCACAACTGGCATATCAGGCGAACCTGATAAAAAGCCCCCTGGCCACGGCCATCATATGCTCTTCTAAAGACAGCCGTGTGTCCAGGAGGACACCCAAATTGCGATTTTTTTCTCTATATATACACATACACATACACACACATATATAGAGATAGAGATAGAGATAGAGTTGTAGAGATATAGATACAGATACAGATACAGATACAGATACAGATACAGATACAGATACAGATACAGATATATAGATAGAGATGCATTTTGTTTTTCTCTTTTGTAGGTTTAAAATGAGTAGCCCATACAGGTCGACATTTATCAACAAAATCATTTATAAACATTTATCAATATTTATATACATAATACTTAAACATACAGATGGAGAACGCTGGCTTTAGTTTGCTTATTTTCTGGACAAATGTATGTCATCCACCAAACATATGTGTTTAAATTTTAGCTTTGAGTTAATGTAACTGAAAAATCAGTTTCCCCGTCGAAACACCAAGCGAGCACCCGACGGGTAAGCCAAGACTACTTATATATTTATTAGTCCAGCAATAATTTGTTCCATTCGTATGTTCAATTGAAACAGAGTCAATGGGAACCCCCCTCCCCAATCAACATCACCAGGCAGACTGCCGTGAACAGCCCTATTCATCAACTGGAAGACAGCATAGCTTGTTCCATTGATGCTAAAGAGTGGTGTAACCGTTGTGTGTCTCCAGATGATACAGGGGCAAAAGGATAACTAACTTAATAACATTAAAGCTAAGTTAATACCATTTAAGAAAAGACTGGACAGGCACCTGTCTGAAATGGTATAGATTCTCCTGTTTGAGCAGGGGGTTGGACTAGCAGATCTCTAAGGTCCCTTCCAGCTCTATTCTGATTGATTAATTAAGGCAGCCATCAGCGTCTTATGCAGAACGGTACCGATTGCAGAATCACTGGTCTCTATTAACACTGCTGACACTATATGTATACACACCATAGTGTTGATCTAACTCAGTACTTCTCAACCCTGGCACCTTTAAAATGTGTGGACTTCAACTCCCAGAATTCCCCAAAACTGCAAGTTTAAGAAACACAGAGCCAGCTACTTCCTGCTTGAGTAGAGTCTACCTACTCAAAACTTTTATTATTCTCTATATTGCTCTTTTCCGTTAGTACTCAGTATTGACAGTTGTTTATTTTATTCCGCTCTTTTTGAAATTCCATTCATTCTTTCATTCCTCTTCCCTCCAATCTTCCTTTTAACTACCCAACCCTTCTCCCATCACTTAAGGGAGAAAGCCACAGGAAGAATTGCTCTACACTTTAATGTTGACTTGAAAACAAATGTCCCAGTTACTGTATTTAATGAGCAGTAGAGTAACCTTCTTATTGTCAGTTTTTGGATTAAAAATAAAACAAAGAATTCAGGAGAAAATCTATGCTGATTCGTTATCCCAGAATCCCATCAACCCATCCATCTGGATTCTTTGCTAAACTCTGCCATCCTTTGCCAAACTCTCCATTGACTTAACATAAAGGTAAAGGTAAAGGTTCCCCTCACACATATGTTGCTAGTCGTTCCTCACTCTAGGGGGTGGTGCTCATCTCCGTTTCAAAGCCAAAGACCCAGCGCTGTCCGAAGACGTCTCCATGGTCATGTGACTGGCATGACTAAACGCCAAAGGCGCACAGAACGCTGTTACCTTCCCACCAAAGGTGGTCCCTATTTTTCTACTTGCATTTTTTACATGCTTTCGAACTGCTAGGTTGGCAGAAGCTGGGACGCGGCACTAAGGATTCAAACCACTGAACTGCCGAACTTTTGATCGACAAGCTCAGCGTCTTAGCCACTGAGCAGTGAATGTCTCTGGAGAGTCTCAATCATCCATATCATGGTTGTCCCAAAGGTGCTTTTCTCCAAATTTTCTTGGTGTTTTTTTTTTTCTTTTTCTTTGATAAGAGAAGCATTTTTGAAGAAAAAAGAAATAAAGAAAGTCCGGTTGCCTTTTGGAGAAAAGCACTTTTGAGACAACCATGACCTGGATGATTGAGAATCTCCAGAGACATCCAACACTAACAGTGTCAATAAATAGATTCCACCGTGATCCAATGATACAGCTATTAAATATAAATATTTTGCATCGGTCGCACAAACCTCTAAGGAACTTCTGAATAACTAGTTAGAAATAACTCTGGAGCTCTAGATTGAAGGCCAAAAGAGCAGCTGGACCAACTCGTTTGAAAGAGCTTCAAAGGAAGAAGAAGGGACAAAAGTTATGAACAGGACAGATCCTAATTTTATAGCCTGCCTGCTATAAAATTATGTGAATAACCCCTTGGATGAAAAAAAAGTGGAAACCACTTATCTTTTGATGAGGACAGCAGAGGTGGGTTTCAGCAGGTTCTGACCAGTTCTGGAGAACTGGTAGCGGAAACTTTAAGTAGTTTGGAGAACTGGTAGTAAAAATTCTGACTGGCCCCGCCCCCATCTATTCTCTGCCTCCCGAGTCCCAGCTGATCGGGAGGAAATGGGGATTTTGCAATATCCTTTCCCCGGAGTGGGGTGGGAATGGAGATTTTACAGTATCCTTCCCCTGCCAT
The DNA here is from genome assembly GCF_059756535.1 of Pantherophis guttatus. Taxonomy (NCBI): domain Eukaryota; kingdom Metazoa; phylum Chordata; class Lepidosauria; order Squamata; family Colubridae; genus Pantherophis; species Pantherophis guttatus. The sequence continues at coordinate 11,783,964 of NC_142068.1, forward strand.
GCCCACCAAGCCACGCCCATCAAGCCATGCCATGCCCACCAAGCCACACCCACAGAACCGGTAGTAAAAAAATTTGAAACCCACCACTGGAGGAAAGTTATTATTTCGTTCCATGTGTTTATAAACCATGTAGGTCTTTTAAAAGCTCATACCCCATGAATATAGACTAAAACCCAACTAAATCTCATTATAATGTCATTCTCAATTTAACCCCAGCGAAATCCCCAATAGATTGATTTGATAGTGAATTTCATTTTGACACATTTCCTAGAGAGAGCATTTCCATAAGAATATTACATGAACAGAAGATAAGGCATTATATCAATTAAAATTGATTTCTGGGCTCTTGGCATGGAAATTCTCACCTAAAATCTCAATTTTCTGTTTTGCTTGTGAAAGCCAGTTTATTAAAAGTTTACTAAAAGAAAGGGGGCAGATTGTATAATTTGTGCAGGCTTGTATTTTAAACTTTATTAAACCCCAGAAGATTATGTCGTGGGAGAATAAACCCAGTTTAGAACCAGTTCAACACATTTGGGTTTTCATTTACTGTATGTGCGCTATCGTCTAAGAAAGCAGCTGTAAAACTATAAGATATTTCTTTCTGAAAGTCCCCAAAATAAAAAAAAATAAAAAAATCCAACAGACCAATTTTCTCAGAGAAAGATTGTTCTTGCATTTACAGCCAAAGACTGATCAAATACTAAAGTGAGGTTTGAAGTTTTATCCCTTTACAATTTTCAGCAGAACAAATCACATAGAAATGGTTAATTTTGTTAATGAAATATGCCAGCAAGGACAAGCTGCACAATGGTTTAAGGTTTAATACAAGTCATATAACTTCTTCAGATTAAGGACGAAATGTAAGTAGTTCTGCAGTATTTCTCTTTCAGATTCTAAATGGAAAATCGGACATGCTAACGCAATGGGTTCTTAGTCAGTGGCTGTGGAAACCATTCAAAAGAGATAATTTAAAAAGCATATTATGGGTGAAACATCCGTCCTCAAACTGTTACTTGTTAATTAGAGTTATATCCCATCTATCTTCAAAACAACTGTCTCTTTTAAGTTTCCCCTTCAACAACCCTTCTTGATTTATTTCTTTTATTTATGAAACAAATTACATGGCCATTCAACTCACGCACAGGTAATGGGTTAATTTTTCTATGGATGATGATGGACTTAAGCATGAGTCTTTCTGAACGAAACCTGATACCTCAACTACTGGGCTCGATTTATGAGCCCAAAATTTATGTTGTTAAGTGAGACATTCGTTAAGTGAGTTTAGCCCCATTTTACAACCTTTCTTGCCACATTTGTTAAGTTAATCACTGCAGTTGTTAAGTTAGTAGCATAGTTCTTGAGTGAATTTGGCTTCCCCATTGAATTTGCTTGCCAAGGGGGCCACAAATGACTCTGGGACACTGCAACCGACATAAATATGAGTCAGTTGCCAATCATCTAAATTTTGATCATATGATGATGGCCGTAAGTGTGAAAAATGGTCATAAGTCATTTTATCAATGCCATTGTAACTTTGAACAATCACTAAATCAACATCTTCTTTTAACGACCCCATAATCCCACTAGGAGCCTGGTGGTGCAATCGACTAAACTACTGTTAAAGTAGTATTTAGCTGCCAGCTGCCTGCAATTACTGGAGTTCAATTCTCACCAGGCTCAAGGTTGACTCAGCCTTCCATCCTTCTGAGGTAGGTAAAATGAGGACCCGGTTTGTGGGGGCAATAAGCTGACTTTGTATAAAATAGAACATTGCTTGGGGTGGGGGGGAGCAAAAGCCCTACTAAGCAGGTATATACAAAAGTATGAAGGCTATTGCTTAAAAGCATTGTAAGCCGCCCTGAGTCTCCGGAGAAGGGCGGCATATAAATCAAACTAATAAACTAAATCAAACTAATAATCCCTTGCTGGGTGGAGTCTGGGCAACTGAATGGAGCTGAGTGTTTACTGGCTGGATGCCTTTCCTGTCGCCAATGCGGAGTTATATTCAGCATATATATTCACAACGTGCCCATAGAGAGAAATATGTGCCTCTACCTAGGATCGAACTCACAGCCTCCTGATTGTGAGGCAAGAGCTCCATCTCTAGGCCACAGCGCCACTCTTTGAACAGTCACTAAATGAACTATTGTAAATCGAGGAATACCTGTACTACACCACACTGCTTCTCCCACACTGGATTAAAACAATCCCATCATTTAGATGTGAATACATTGCTTTGAAAGTTTGTTCTTATCTCTGCCAGTTTTCAGAAGAAGTGATGGCTACTTCTTCTATTTATTTATACGCTGCTCCACTCAGCCAGGCTCAAGGAGGCTTATCAAAATCATAAATATTCAGCATTAAAATAAATTTTAAAAAATCCTAAACAACAGCAAAACAAAACAAAACACACTGAGCACCCAGGAACAACATCCAATCTCACAGTAGGAGAAGTCCCGAAAAGCAGTTTTGGCAGACAATGTCCACCCTTCCAAATAGCGTCAAGATCATACGGCCACAATGCAACATTAGGAACCTTCCAAGCAAGCAAATTGTTATTGTCCATTCCATGGCACACATATTTAATCTCTGCCATGCTGCCATGGTGACTCCACAACTTTCCAGAACTGATGATGTCATAGAGATGTCCCTTGGAGACCTCCGTTTACTATTATTATAAAGACTAGAGTACCTCGTAAATGCCATTACGCTGTCAGTGGGCTAGAACATCTGGTGGTGGGTTTTTTTTTTTCTAGGACTGTAGCCCTGACCAAAAATCAGGATATTTCTTTGACTCACCATTGGGTTGTTTTGATTTTTTTTTTGACTCTTTGATCTTGGGGCATGAGTGAAGAGAGGGTTGTACGTAGTGCAAGTGGGCTGGAAGAAGATCCAGATGGGGTTGGAGAGCAGCAGTCCACTGGGTGTTTCCAGGGTCCAGGCTTGTGTTGTTGTATTCCTACAAGGTAAACAAAACCAACAAACACGATTGCTCTTTCACGCACCAGCTGATTAGATGATTCCAGATGGAAGGTTACCAGGGGTGGGCTGCTGGGGGTTCGCAGGGGTTCGGGAGAACCTGTAGCTAAGAATCTGTGCAGTTCAGAAAACCCCCAAATCCCACTCCTGGCTGGCACCGCCCACCTTGCCCTTCCCCTCCCAGAAATCCCCACACGGCCCATTTTGGATAAGTAAGTGCAGGGCACATGTGGACGCTTGGGGAGGGCGAAAAATGGGCCTACTGGAAGTTCGGGAAGGCTGGAAACGGACCCATTTCTAGCCTCCAGAGGGCCTCCGAAGCCTGGGGAGGCCATTTTTGCCCTCCCTGAGGCTCAAGGAAAGCCTCCGGAGCCTGGGGAGGGCAAAAATGCCCCCCCTGCTGTGGTGCAGGAGGCTGACTAGGGCATGCCCACCATGGCCACGCCCATCCGGCAACTGGGCAGAGAACCCTTTGGTAAAATTTATGAAATCCATCCCTGAAGGTTACTTACAGGCCTTCGACAACTATTTTGACTTTAGCTGCTTAACAGATGTTTCGCTAGCACGAAACATGGTGGGAGAAATAAGGAAGGTAGAAATGGAGATGAGATCATCTGTTCCCTGAATAAAAGGCTCAATACTAAGAAATACAAATCTCATCTAGAAGCATTCAAAATTTAGAGAGGGCCCTTCCTGAAGAAGCCAAGTTTAAGAAAGGAGAGACATGAATGTAGCAATCTATTACCGTTAAGCAGTTACCAACGTGTAATTAGGCATACTGACTGAGGTCATTTGCTAAACTGTGGGAACATTATAGGAGAGAAGGTTGAGGGAAGAAGTTTTAAAAAAATAATATTAACAGCTGTCATCACTGCTACTTTCAAATCCTTAATTCCTGCTTTTTATCTCTGCAGGCGGATGGGAGGGAGGCGACCCAAGGAGAGAAAGGGGAAAAATGCTAAAAAGAACACCGACCTCCCATCTCTTGATGATATCATGTTTCGAGAACGACAGCAGAACAGAGATCGAGACAGTTGGAGCATGGCGTCTGTAGGAGACCTGGGTGGCTTACAAATAGCCAACCTAAAACCGGCTCCAATCCAGTCCCGTGATGATAATTCTCAAGAACCCCACAGACCTGTCCTTTTAAGCGACATCTTCTTGGAAGAGAAGAAAGGACAGGAGGGCAAAGCAAATGCAAATGTACAGACCAGAGATGGTGAACGGAAAGAGGCGTTAGACGATTTGAAAATACCCCCTCTGGAAACGGGACGTACACATTCAGTAGAAAAGGTATCGGAGGCGAAGAGCCACCCGGTCGTGTCAGTCAAAGAAAACAGGCAGCCTGGGAAACTTGATCTAAACGTGTTGATGAAGGGAGCAGCCTACAAAACAGAATACAACGAAGGTGGCGACCACATGAACCTAGCACTGCAAGGCACGCCCTGTAAGAAGGAGATGGACCAGGGCTACCATGATATGCCACCCGAGCTGCAGAAATCTAGAGAATTAGAACTTGACAGCACATTGACGATCCAGGAGAAGATCCTGCTAGACCAAAGCACCAGCATGGATTCTGAAGGTGTCACTTCTTTACAGGAATTGCTCAATCAATCCTCTGTATTGTACAGTGAGGAAGAAAATCTTTTAGAGCAACAAGAACCTACCATGGGTGCAGCTCGTAATAGGGAGAAACAAATCACCGCGAGCCAATGGAATTCTTCGTCTGAGGGAGAGGCATGCAGAGAGGACCAGATATGTCAAAATGAGGCGCAGAAATTCATAGGACTAGAATACCCAAGTATTTTATCCACCGTGTCTGAAAGCTATGAGGAGGAAGAGGAAGGAGACCAGCAACACCTACAGCCTATGACAGAAGCTTCCCTCAACAACCTAGATCACAGTTACATAAACTTGTTTGATTGGGAAGACCAGTCTTCTGTTATATCACAAGACATTACTATTCCCTGTCAGGGTACATCCTCTGGAAGCAACCAGAAAGACATACAAGTTGCCAGAAGCTCTGCATCAAATATTGCTTTCATCAAGGTAGACGACCATCAGTATATACCCTACAACCTTTACCAACAAACCACTGCACCAGAAAGCACCATATTGCCCCTGAATGCAATCGTTACGGCAAATCTTCCAATGTTAGATAATATAAATTCTTCGCCTGAGGATGCTGCTATCCACATAATAGAGCAGAAGCACCCAGAGACTCAAGAACATATTTTACTGGAACAACTTAACACGTACGATCAGAGTAAAGGAAAAGAACAGCACTGTGAGGTGGAAGACACACGTTTTGCATCTAAGGCCACTGAAGAAGAGGAGAATCAAGAACCGGTTGTTTTGGAAGACTTAAGCAAACTCCTTGGCAATATCAGGTTTGAGAACGAACAGCAAAGAAAGCTAGACTGTGGAGATTCTGGGTCTGAGGGCATTTACGACAAGGAGGAGCAAGGTTGCCAGGACAACCCTTGCATTGAAGTACAACAGCCTCTCATAGTTTCGAAACTCACCTCTTTGCTTTTGAATAGCTCTGAGGAACCATGTGAAAAGAAGGACAGCACGATGGTCAGCAATCAGGACATTCATTGTGTGGATGAAAGCCCAGAAGAACAGGATGGACAATGCACAGTGCACAATACAGGTGCCTCCTCAGATGAGAAAGGAACAACGCTAGGACCAGAAGAGGAATGGCTCACAATGCCCTTGCTGTCAGAAGATGACCAAGAAGATCAAGAGACTCTAGGATCAAAACATATCCCAGAGGGAGTGTCTGTACCTCATGAGGAGCAGCAGGACAAGGAAGAACTGAAGTTGAACATGAGCTGTGAGAAACAACAAAGGAAAGAACAGGAAGATCTGTCACCCACCATTTTCTCAGGTGATGCTGTACAGGATGAGGGACTTATGTAAGGAAGTCATTTCTTCTGAGGCAAAAAATCCTCAAAATAGCTACTTTTTCCTTGTCTCAAAACTATTTCTACTGAAATATGAAAATTGAAAAGAGATAGCATTGCTTTTTTTATTTTATTTTGTACAAAGGTATAGTTACATACAGGGATAGACAGTATACTAAGCCAGACTATAGTTATTTGTTAAAAGACCTTTGATTTTGGAGTAAACGTTAAATAGGACTAGTAACTGAAGTGCTAAGAGAATATTGGATGGAGAGCTTTCCACATTCGGCGTAAAGTCTTTTCTTTACAGAGTGTAGTTATATCTAAGAATACATGATTTCGCCTGTAGAATGATAAGTGCGTATTACTTAATTCTATTGTGGAAGTCACACAGGTGAAAATGAAAATAAAGTTTGATGACAAATATGATCCTGGAAAGTAGTAGCTTTTCCAGAAATGGTGTGCATTATCATCATCATTGTGTATGCATTATTTTATTTTTTTTCTTCTTCACTGTGGAGAGAAACCATATCAACAGTGAAAGTGTGGAGAATGGACACAGCCATCTTTAATTTTTTCCTATTAACCACTTGGAGGAGGGAATGTGAAGACAACGTGCCAGTGGTATTAAAACAGTACTTCTAGTTGGTGGGTGGAAGGTAGCGGCTAGCATTTTATCGCCAGTCCATTTGGATGGACTTTTGGGAAGATCTTCTTTATCCTTGTATACATCAAGTAGAAGCAATGTAAAAATTTTCAATTTTGAATATCATAGGATGCGTTTATTGGCATTGTTTTAGTTATCATGGCAGCCATGTTTGCCAAAAATAAATTTCAGACATCCTTTGCATCAAAACAAGATTAAAAAAAAAGAGAAAGAGACCATGCCAAAAAATGTATGTTCAAATAAGACATGAAATCTTGGGGGCCTTTCTTTTTGCAAGCTATGGCAACGTACATTTCCTTTCTCGCTTCCCTCCCATGAACTATCATTCAAATGCATGGCATAAATTTGCTTATTAAACAGCATGGAGCAGCTTTTTGTTGTTGTTGTTGCTTTGGTGTTATTTGTTTTTGCGCGTAATACCAGACATAAGAACTGCTAGAAGAATAAAACGCAAAGAAGAGAAGGAAGTGTCAAAAACATGCAACACCTCAGTGTGTTCTGCCCTCAACTCAGGACTAACCTTTAATCTACAAATGGCTTCACAATAGAGGAAAGGAAATTAAAAAATAGGATACGATTGGGACTGGGCATCTTTGTTCTCATTTTCGGAAGCTGTGTGTCTCCATTATACAACAAGGCATACTGGCTTCTAATTCACTAATTCTATCAAGTTTGCTTTCTCTTGTGATCTACTTCATCTATCATCTTTCCACCTCCCTCCCTCCCTCTCTCTACTCTCATCTATCTATCTAGTTTTCAAGACTTCTAAAGCCGTTATGGCGAACCTATGGCACGCGTGCCCAAAGTGGCACGCAGAGCTATGTTGCCTGGCATGCACAGCATCACCCTTTCCACTTCTGGGTTTCTGGCACACATGCGTGCGGACGATCAGCTGGCCTTCGTGCGTGTGGCAGTATTGGAAGCTGGAAGAGCTGGTCTTCTGTTTTCCTGTGTGATCATATGCACCGGCCAGTTGATCGTTGAGCGCACATGTGCGCCAGAAACCCAGAAGACTAAATGAACCGGAAGTTCATTTTCAGGCATGCACCAGTGGTGGGTTGCTACCGGTTTGCCCTAAATCGGGCAAACCGGTAGCCATGGTGGCAGGAGGCTCCGCCCACCCGCCCGGATGCTTCTGCACATGCTTTTAACTGCATGAGTGAACCGGTAGCAAACTAAATTGAAACCCACTACTGGCACATGCATCCTGGGCAACTCTTCCGGGTTACAACCCAGACAAGCATGTGTGCGCGCTCCCTTTTCGGTACTCAGTGCCAGAAAGGTTCTCCATCACTGCTCTAAAGTAACCATAAGAGCAAAGGAAACCATGAAATCTCAAAGATCTACCTCTGCCTCTACATTTCTTCCTTTCCTTTCCTTTCCTTTCCTTTCCTTTCCTTTCCTTTCCTTTCCTTTCCTTTCCTTTCCTTTCCTTTCCTTTCCTTTCCTTTTCCTTTCCTTTCCTTTCCTTTTCTTTCCTTCCTTCCTTCCTTCCCTTCCTTTCTTTTTCTTTCTCCCTCTCCTCTCATCCACTCCACTTCAGTCCACTCTACTCCTCTCCTCACAACCTCCAAAGATGTGACTAATGGCAACCACACAGACAGATCCATGAGGTTTTCCAAGCCACAGTTGAAAAATTGCTTCCCCTTGTTTTCTTTTTCTTAGGGCTGAAAGAGAGGACCAGCCCATGGTTATCCAGTTGCTTTATGCACCGGAGGCAGAACTAATCTGGCTCCTTAACTGCTAAACCGGACTAGCATTCATATACATATAAATTGACCATAATTTTTTTTTCAAAATAAGCAAAGGCTAGAGAAAGAGAAAAATGAAGCTCAAGGCCTGAGATAAGAAAAAGAAACAGAAATGTAGGTGAATCTATTTTACACCAACATAACTCACTATATTCTCCATACCTTCATCTCAATGTATCTGCCACACCTACACACTGGATTATATCTTACCTTCAGTGGTGGGATTCAGCCAGTTCGCACCTATTTGGGAGGACCGGTTGTTAACTTTCTAAGCAATTTGAGAACCAGTTGTTGGAAGAAATCTTATTTTGTTTTTTCCCATTTTACAGGGCTAATCCTGTAAGGACGGCAGGAAGGAAACATTCTGGTATTGTTTCTAGCCTAATCTTTATTGCCCTGCTTACAGAAACTGCCTCTATGGTTAACCCTTGTTACATTGTAACAGCTAATGCAAGGCGCCCATCAACGTGAGTGACGTTGAGTTGGCCACGCCCACATGGTCACATGACCACCAAGCCACGTTATCCAGCTGGTCATTAGGGCAAAGAACCAGTTGTTAAATTATTTGAATCCCACCACTGCTTACCTTCCTTATTACTATCTTTTGAGGATCTCATTCACAACATCCAACCACATTGAGAGTTTTCTCAATGTTCTCCTTCCTCTTAGCACATTTAATCTTTTTTCATCTATTTGTTTTGTGATTCGATGTTCACTCATTCTGTCTATAGCAGTGGTGGGCCAGTGATGGGCTCTTTACGACCAGTGAACTTCAACTCCCAGAATTCCTGAGCCAGCATTCAGCATTCTGGCTCAGGAATTCAACTCCCAGCATTCCTGGCTGGCTCAGGAATTGTGGGAGTTGAAGTCCACAGGTTGTAAACCAGCCATAGTTGCCCAACCCTATTTTATAGAATCAAAACATTTCTTTTATACTAGTCTGTTGAGATTCTCAGTCATCCAGGTCATGGTTGTCCCAAAGCTGCTTTTTCAGGAGGTAATCGGACTTCCTTGTTTTTTCTTTGAAGACATTTTGTTTCTCAACCAAGAAGCTTCTTCAGCTCTGACAGGATAGTGGGGAATGGAAGGATTTATATTCCTTGCAGACGGCTGGTCATTTGCATCCTTTTAGTGGGTCATTGAAGCACTTGGAGGTTTCAAGGTCACCTGAGTAGTGCTTCTGGTTCCTGTAGCTTACAATTTTTTTCCTCTGGAAATCCATTCCTACTCCTACACCATTCAAAGGGTGTTTGTCCCAAATTGTATAGCTAAATGTCTGTAGAGATTCTCAGTCATTCAGGTCATGGTTACTCCAAAGGTGCTTTTTCAGGAGGCAACTGGACTTTCTTGTTTTTTTCTTTGAAGACGTTTTGCTTCTCATCCAAGGAGCTTCTTCAGCTCTGACAGGAAAGTGGGGAATGGAAGGATTTATATTCCTTGCAATGGTCATTTGCATCCTTTTAGAAGGTCGTTGAAGCACTTGGAGGTCATTGGGTCATCTGAGTAGTGCTCCTGGTTCCTGTAGTCTGCAATTTTTCTCTCTGGAAATCCATTCCTACTCCCACACCATTCCACTTTTATACCACTTATGTATTCATTCATTCATTCATTCATTCATTCATTCATTCATTCATTCATTCCAGCACCCATTCACTCTTGCCCTATCTCTTTTTTTTTACCATGCACACTTTTTAACAACTCCATTACCATGGCAATCAACTCATTTTTATATGTCTCCTGACCTGGTTAGTTCTCACTTCCCTATATCAAAGCAACTGCAAACATACCATTACATTCTCTTTTATTTATGTTCGGAGATTAATCTGCGAATCACCCTTTCTTTTTTCTTTTTGCTGTCATTCCAGTTTTACTATTGTTTCTTTCACTTTCTTTTTCTTCCATGTCCACATCCCATTATTCATTCTTGACACTTGAAAAAAAAAATTTTTTTTTGACATTCAGAACTTCTCATCATCCTTGTATTCTTTTTTTCCGTAAGTATGCTTTCATTTCCATATTCCTTTTGCAAGTGGATGCATGCATAGAGATATTTTTTACCCACAGGTTTGAATCAAAACATTTTCTTTTTTATTTTTTTTAATAAATTTTATTTATTTAAAAATACAAACAAAACAAAACAAGTAACAACCAAACATACAGAACATGTAAACAAAAATTCAATATACATTTTATCAAAGTTGTCGCAACTGTCATCTATGTTCTTATTTGTGCTTTTGACTCCTCCTTGTTTTGGTCTATTCTCTTATATCTATCTTTGTAATTCAATGTTAACCTGCATTGGTGGTTTGTGTTCCTATCCCTATATTAGGTCACTCCAATTACTTCCTAATCTTTTTTCTCTTTTCTATCTTTCAACCAAGTGTACCACTTTTCCCCTCGCCAAAACTCACCATTCTCATTCATTTCTGGGTCTCCAAATGGACCAATCCCATTTTCTGTACTCTCTAGATTTGTTCCTTCCCATCACTTTCATGTTCATAAAACTTGTTACAGGTAGTCCTTGACTTACAACCGTTTAGTTCAAAGTTACGGCGGCACTGAAAAAAGTGAATTATGACAATTTTTCACCTGACTGTTATAGCATCTCCATGGTCACGTGATCAAAATTCGGACGCTTGGCAAATGATTCGTATTTGTGATGGTTGCAGTGTCCCGGTGTGTGTGTGTGTGTGTGATGTGATCATTTTTGCGACTTTCTGGCAAGCAAAGTCAATGGGGAAGCCAGGTTCTATCAGAGTTCGCAGTAGAAATTAAATCGAGAAAACTCACACAGGTAAACTGATTCAGCAGGATTGATTTAAATAAGAAACTTCATTATATACAAGAATATATATATACAATACCAACAGCAGAGAACAGTTTCATTTCAGCTCAAATCAGCAGACAAGTTCACATTTGTTTGCAACTTCAGAGCTCAGAGCTTAATATAGGTAACAGTAACAAAGTTGGAAGGGACCTTGGAGGTCATCTAGTCCAACCCCCTGCTCACGCAGGAGACCTGTACTAGGGATTCGAACCTGCCGAACTGCCGACCTTTCTGATCGATAAGGTCAGTGTCTTAGCCACTGAGCCACCTAGTCAGGGTCAATACAAAGAGAGCCTCCTCTATGCAGGGCAGTTATGCTTCTGCACAGACTCAGTTGTCTAAGCCACGCCCAGACTTCAGACTTAAGTTTCTGTTTCCAGATAAGCCTCATTGGCTGAGCCTGTTACCGTGCCTGTTCATTGGCTGACCTTGTTACCATGTCTCTATTTGGTCCCCATTGGCTGATCTAGTCCAGTCCATGAATATTCATACTCTGACAGGTTCACCTAACAGCCGTGCTGCTGATTTAACAATTGCAATGTTTCACTTAACAACTATGGGAAGAAAGATTGTAAAATGGGACAAAACTCACTTAACAACCGACTTTCTTAGTGACAGAAATGTTGGGCTCAATTGTGGTGATAGGACTACCGGCACTGCCTCACACAGCTGATTTCTCAGTTGTTGTGGGAATGCTGACTTGAACATGATGCTGATGAATGATGGAAACAACAACTGCAGAGGTAGAAAATTCTGACATCAGAGGAGAATCTTCATCTAATCCTAATCTCTTCCAGCAAGCTAAAACTGGGAATTAAAATTGTTCTGCTTTACCACAATTTGCAACCAACCAGTCTGCGTTGTCCCGCTCTCTCTCACACACACAACTGTGGTTTAGTGGGTTTATTAATATTATAGCAATAGCACTTAGATTTATATACCGCTTCACAGTGCTTTACAGCCCTCTCTAAGTGGTTTACAGAGTCAGCATATTTGCCCCCAACAATCTGGGTCCTCATTTTACCCATCTCGGAAGGATGGAAGGCTGAGTCAACCTTGAGCCTGGTGAGATTCGATCTGCCAAACTGCTGGCAGCCGGTGATCAGCAGAAGTAGCCTGCAGTATTTCACTCTAACCCAGGGGTGAAATGCTCCCCGTTCGGACCGGATTGCCCGATCCAGTAGCGATGGCGGCGGGTGGTTTGAGAACCGGTAGCAAAAATCCCTGCCCCACCCCATGCCCAGCTGAGCCGTGCGATCATCAGAGGCTTTTTAAAATTATTTTTAAAAGCATTTTTCTACAACCTCTTCAGACGAAAAAATGCTTTTAAAAGTTTTTTTAAAAAGGCTCTGATGATTGTGTGGCTCAGCAGGGATCGTCAGAGGCTTTTAAAAGCATTTTTTCTACAACCTCTTCGGCCGAAGAAGTTGTAGAAAAAATGCTTTTAAAAGCCTCTGAAGATACCAGCTGAGTTGCCTGATTGTCAGAGGCTTTTAAAACCATTTTTTTCTGCAACCTCTTTGGCCAAAGAGGTTGTAGAAAAAATACTTTTAAAAGTTAAAAAAAAAAACTTGGCCACGCCCACTCAGTCACATTACCCCACCACCACCAAGCCACGCCCACAGAACAGGTAGTAACAAATTTTACATTTCACCACTGCTCTAACCACTGCGCCACCGCGGGTCTGGAACTGTCCCAATTAAATCCAGCCACAAGCAGACCAATGCTAGTAGTCCACAAAGTAATCGTCAATGAGTCCACAAGGCACTTGAAAGTTTCTCAGTCAAAATAAACTAAAAATTAAATCCACCATATAAGAGGGCTCACGAGCGAAGAAAAATCCAGAATTCACAAGGCATGATTCAAGTCAAGGTGCGGTGTCGATCCAAAGCAAGGCAAGAATCACAACCACCAGAAAACACACAGCTAGGAAATGAACACGTTATTCCCAGCATTGCTTCCATCTGTCTGCTGCGCTAAATAGCCAGCTTCTGGTGCAGCCCATCAAGGGAGAGGCTGCCTCCTCATGAGTAATTTGGCTGACCTTCTCTGCTCCTGCCTTTTCTCTGCCCTACATGTTCTTGGATCAGTTACAGAAGGCAGTTCCTCTTCCTCCTCACTGACTGGCTGCACCTGCGTGCTTTCCCCACCTGAAGCCTCAGGGCTGTCCTGCTAAATCCCTCTCAGATGGGTGCTTGAAGCCATTGACCAACTCCCCTCCAGATGTGCCTGGGACTGGGTCATCCTCCTCCGAACTGACATCTGGAGAGGTATTTGGGGAAGTGCCTGAGGGAGTCATCAAGCAGTCATTCACTCAATCAATTGAAAATGGTAAAAAGAAACAATAAAAATAGCCAAACATGGTTGCTTATATGAAAATAATAAATGGTTCTCAAACATCTCATTTTAAAATGACTTTCAATTGTACTGGAAAACGTGTACACTATCTGATCCTAAATATGAGATTTCATGAGATTTTTACATCATTGTGGGTTTAAATGTTTTCAATTTAGCCAGAGAGGAGAGGCATTTAAAGCAGATCTTCTGCAGAACTCATTCATAGCGATACAAAATGCAAAAATCAATAATAAGGGAGACTGATATACTCCATGGCTTTTCATACTGTGATACATCTCCTTAAACAACTCATTAAAACAGTGCTGAGCCGCACTACAAGTAACTAAGCAGATATTACATCAAAATGGGAAAGTTAACAATCATCTCTCCAGCTGACCGTCCATTATTACAATCCAGCTTTTATACCAGAAAAGTATTATTTTCTTTTCCAAAAAGCGTCAGAAAAACGTTCCTGTCAAAGTTACTTGTTTTGAATGTTTGAAGGAACTCAATTCTTTCTGAGTCAGTAGCTCTATTCACATATAACACTAAGCTCCTCTAAACCACAGTTTGTCAAATCCTAATTGCTTGATTTGTACAAAATGCTAAATCATAATGGGCAAGTTCGCTCATCATTCTAAGCCAAAAAGAAACAAATCAACTACAATACAGCACAAACTCTACACCCAGATAATCAGATAAAGTTGGCAAGATACAATGAAGGTCATTCCCAAACCCATATATTAATGGCTGATTGACTTGATGTGACATCAAGTGGTTTTCTTTTACTTCTAGCGACTACTAGATAGTTAGACACATAATGGTAAAAGATTGATAGATTCATGGTACAAGGTAACAAATATTTGGACAAATTTTGTCCAAGCTATGCTACTGTGGACATTCATGTATGATCTGTTTTTGGCAGCTGTGGCAATGGAATAGAAATTATTTCCTAGACTGGAAAACATGGTAGTTTTCTTAGGCAAAATATCGGCAAGGACAGGAATGGCAACAGAAGTATAAGTGGATTATATAATAAACCATAGTCTGGTTAAGTTTGCTGTACTGGCCAAATCATGATTAAAGAGGAAGTCATAGCCACGATTCGCCATCCTGGCTGTGCCATGGGGAATTTACATTCATAACAGATAGATAACAAAGATGATTAGGAGACTGGAGGCTAAAACATATGAAGAACGCTTGCAGGAATTGCGTAAGTCTTGTTTAATGCAAAGAAGAACTTGGAGTGACAGGATAGCAGTGTTCCTATATCTGAGGGGCTTTCATGTAGAAGAGGGGGTCAACCCAGGGGTGGGTTCTAAATATTTTACTACCGGTTCTGTGGGCGTGGCTTATTTTGTGGGCATGGTTTGTGGTCATGTGACAAACAATTCTTTAGGATTTAGCAGAGGCATGGTCTACCAGGCTTTTAACTGCTTGTAGAGCTGTACCAGTCTACCCATTTGTTTTTGGAGCATTCCGGTCTACCTATTTGTTTTTGGAGTGTTCCGGTCTACCTATTTGTTTTTGGAGCGTTCCGGTCTACCTATTTGTTTTTGGAGCATACCGGTCTACCTATTTGTTTTTGGAGTGTTCCGGTCTACCCATTTGTTTTTTGGAGTGTTCCGGTCTACCTATTTGTTTTTGGAGCACACCGGTCTACCTATTTGTTTTTGGAGTGTTCCGGTCTACCCATTTGTTTTTGGAGCGTTCCGGTCTACCTATTTGTTTTTGGAGCGTTCCGGTCTACCTATTTGTTTTTGGAGCGTTCCGGTCTACCTATTTGTTTTTTGGAGCGTTCCGGTCTACCTATTTGTTTTTTGGAGTGTTCCGGTCTACCTATTTGTTTTTTGGAGTGTTCCGGTCTACCCATTTGTTTTTTGGAGTGTTCCGGTCTACCTATTTGTTTTTGGAGTGTTCCGGTCTACCTATTTGTTTTTGGAGCATACCGGTCTACCTATTTGTTTTTGGAGCATACCGGTCTACCTATTTGTTTTTGGAGTGTTCCGGTCTACCTATTTGTTTTTGGAGCGTTCCGGTCTACCCATTTGTTTTTGGAGCGTTCCGGTCTACCTATTTGTTTTTGGAGCGTTCCAGTCTACCTATTTGTTTTTGGAGCGTTCCGGTCTACCTATTTGTTTTTTGGAGCGTTCCGGTCTACCTATTTGTTTTTTGGAGTGTTCCGGTCTACCTATTTGTTTTTTGGAGTGTTCCGGTCTACCTATTTGTTTTTTGGAGCATTCCGGTCTACCTATTTGTTTTTGGAGCGTTCCGGTGTACCTATTTGTTTTTTGGAGTGTTCCGGTCTACCTATTTGTTTTTGGAGCACACCGGTCTACCTATTTGTTTTTGGAGTGTTCCGGTCTACCTATTTGTTTTTGGAGCACACCGGTCTACCTATTTGTTTTTGGAGTGTTCCGGTCTACCCATTTGTTTTTTGGAGTGTTCCGGTCTACCTATTTGTTTTTGGAGTGTTCCGGTCTACCCATTTGTTTTTTGGAGTGTTCCGGTCTACC
The DNA here is from genome assembly GCF_059756535.1 of Pantherophis guttatus. Taxonomy (NCBI): domain Eukaryota; kingdom Metazoa; phylum Chordata; class Lepidosauria; order Squamata; family Colubridae; genus Pantherophis; species Pantherophis guttatus. Next base: position 11,799,953 of record NC_142068.1, read on the forward strand.
TATTTGTTTTTTGGAGTGTTCCGGTCTACCTATTTGTTTTTTGGAGTGTTCCGGTCTACCTATTTGTTTTTTGGAGTGTTCCGGTCTACCTATTTGTTTTTTGGAGCATTCCGGTCTACTTATTTGTTTTTGGAGCGTTCCGGTGTACCTATTTGTTTTTTGGAGTGTTCCGGTCTACCTATTTGTTTTTGGAGCACACCGGTCTACCTATTTGTTTTTGGAGTGTTCCGGTCTACCCATTTGTTTTTGGAGTGTTCCGGTCTACCTATTTGTTTTTGGAGCGTTCCGGTGTACCTATTTGTTTTTTGGAGCATTCCGGTCTACCTATTTGTTTTTTTAGCATTCCGGTCTACCCATTTGTTTTTGAAGCATTCCGGTCTACCTAATTGTTTTTGGAGCGCTCTGGTCTACCACCATACTGCCTTTTACCCCTGATCAGCTGTAGCTGTACCTTTGAAGCGCCACAGCAAGAGTTTAAACAGTTTTTTGCCACTCTGTCACCACTGAGAGCACCGGAAACCGCTTTCAGGCAGCTTGGCCTCAATTGCCAATCTACCACCAACCCAGCAGTTTACAAGGATCGGTTCTAGCCAATCAGTGGGGAGGCTTCTTGGCTTCTCAATTTAAAGCTAAGGCGTCTTGTTTTTTTCTCTCTCTCTCTTCTTTGTCAAGTGAGCCCTGATTTTTTCCTTCTAGCCGATCAGCTGGGACTTGGGAGGCAGAGAATAGATTGGGGGCAGGGCCAGGCAGAGGTGGTATTTACCGGTTCTCCGAACTACTCAAAATTTCCACTACCCATTCGCAAGAACCGGGGAGAACTGGTAGCAACCCACCACTGGGTCAACCTATTCTCCAAAGTACCTGAAGGCAGAAAAAGAAGCAATGGATGCGATCATCAGGAGACTGTGAGCTCTAATCCCACCTTAGACATGAAAGCTGGTGGGTGACTTTGGTTTAATCCCGCTCTCTCTCTGCCCAACTCACCTCACAGGATTGCTGTTGCAGGGAAAATAGGAAGAAAGAGTATGTTCATCACGTTGAGTTATTTATAAAAATAATAAAATAAAGGTGGGATTTAAAGAATCTTAAAAAGAAACACAAACAAATATTTGGGATAATAATAGAAAACACTACGGAATGAGGAGCCATGACATTCTATGTTTCATTATGTCTTTTGGTGCACATTTCTGAGTCATTGCTTTAAGTATGGTTAATTCTTGATTACAATGTTGTGTGAATATGGTTTAGAGTTAATACATAGTGCTAAACCATGTTTAATCACATTTTATTGAATAAATCCCAGGTGACTAGACTCATTAAGTTATAAACATTGCACCGAAAGCAATGCCACGGTTCAAAAGCAAGCTACGTTATAGCAATGTGTGAACCCAGGAAGCTCCAAATAAGTTATATGCAAACAATGTGCAAATAAATCAGGTCAAGTAGAATTCATTTAGTTAACATATTAATTAATCAAATTAATTCAAGAGGCACAGAAGAGGCTGTACTTCCTGAGAATGCTCAGGAAGATAAATCTATCTCAGCATCTACTTTTGTCCTACTATCGCAGCACCATTGAGAGTGTCCTGACATACGGCATTCTTGCATGGTATGGGAGCAGCTCTGTAACGGACAAAAAAGCTTTACAGAGAATCATTAAAACTGCTCAGAATATCATCGGACTCCAGCTATCAGCCCTGGATGACATTTCCGCATCTCGCTGTTTGAGGAAGTTGCACAACATTCTCAGAGACTCTTCCCATCCTGCTTACAATCTTTTTGGACTGTTGCCTTCTGCAGAAGATACAGAACAATTAAAACTTGGACCACACATCTGAATTTTGAGTTTTTATCCCAGAGCTATAATTGCACTCAACCATGAACTAAAGGGCCACCATCAGTGAGCTGTTGGACAGCATTACTTGGTCTGTTGTGTGGATGTTTGGGTGGCTTAGGGGTGGGGAATTTGTGGTGGGTGGGAGTGTGTTTGGGGATTGTTATGTGTGTTGGACCTGGTCTTTGGGTGTTAAGTGAATTTCGTTGTATGGGTATACTGTGTACAATGACAATAAAGTTGTTGTTGTTGTTGTTGTTGTTGTTGTTGTTGTTGTTGTTATTATTATTATTATTATTATTATTATTATTATTATGCCGTGCTCTCACTATATGCTCAATCAGGTTAGTCAACATTCTAGTGTTGGCATTTGTACAACATAGTAAGGTTTTTTTTTAAAATCATTTTGCACACTACTTGAGAACAGCCACTTTGGTTAGTTTATGTTTCAGTATATTATGAGAAGCCTAACATTTGTTTCATTCAGTAACTTGTCCATTGTATGAATGCACTCTAAAGGTTGCCCAATAAGATAGTTCAGTTGCCTTTCAAATATATATTTTATTTTGAAAAAAAAAAAAAGTATACAATTTTAAAGACAAAATCCCCAATCTTTCATACCAACATGACAGTTCTTTCTTGGTAAGATTACTCAATATTTTCCAATCCAGCCATTAGGAAACCTGAAGTCCTTTTTTAAATTATATTTTCTCATGTATTTTTGGGCTCAAGAATGATATCCCTTTCGGGAATCTCTTGTTGCAACCGTTTCCTTGCTTGAAAGGGGAACGCTTAGAAATATAGAGCAAATTTACTTAGCCTGGAAAGTAAGCATGATCATATTGTAAATAAACCTTTCAACTACTTTGTTGAAGAAAATTTAACAAAGAGGTTCTTTGGACAGAAGCGGCAGATCTGTTTGTATCTCATCCCACAGTCTCTGAAACTCACAGCTGACCACAACAATAGTCCAATCCACAACAAGCTGTGAAAAGCAAAGCAGAGACCTCCCTGTGCTCATCTTTTTTTTTATAAAAATAAATAAATAAATCTGCATCTAGATTCACCATCTGCTAGCCCCTCCACAGAGCTGAGATATCATGGGGAATTTTGAGCGTGGGGTGGGATGGAGAGTGGCAAGACACAAATCCTCTCTTCATCATACACATTTTTCAGCGGCAAAATTTTGGTAACACGGAGTGTCCAGGGGAAGGTGTGGGAAAACAAGGTTTGTTAATAATAGGCTCACTCCCCTATACGCACAGAGATAGGGTAGTAAAATCGGTACAATGGAAGATGTTCCATTATTTTATACCTAGGCTGCAGTTATTGATTATAATCAGTATTGCTTACAACTGTACAAGAATACATAACTGAACCAGATTGGATCCTGCAACATATATATTCACCTTCATTTGTGTACAAGAATAGTTATTTTGGACTGAGAATAATTATTCAGGAATAAAAGCATGCAAAGTTCCACCTGTAGGAACAAAGTTATTACTATATTTCAAGCTGTGAATATCTCTATATTTCTCTGCAATCCTGCAATCACCTTTTTTTTAATTAATTATTTTTTTATTTTTTTATTTATATGCCGCCCTTCTCCGGAGACTCAGGGCGGCTTACAATGTGCTAAGCAATAGCCTTCATCCATTTTGTATATTTATACAAAGTCAGCTTTTTGCCCCCACAACTGGGTCCTCAATTTACCTACCTTAGAAAGGATGGAAGGCTGAGTCAACCTTGAGCCTTGGCGAGATTCGAACCTGCAGTAATTGCAGGCAGCTGGTCTTAAAAACAGGGTGCTTTAGACCACTGTACTACCAAGGCTCTTTGATCCTTTGTTATTCCTTTTTCAGTTTAGAGTTGTCCATTCTAGTTAATGACCGTTTTTATTTGATTTATTAAATTTTTTGTAAGGTTTGTGACTGTAAATCATTTGCAAAGCATCAAAAGTTGGTTGGGAGAAAAAAAAGGAAATTTAGGCATATACGTATGACAAAATAAAAGCGATTATATCTGACTTCGAGAGACAATGTTAAATGCAGGACATAAGGTGGTTCAATCAATTTATGTTTGATGGTTTGATGGTTTTTAATCAAGCATTTTGACTAAACAAGTTTGGGGACAAGGTTTATAGATTTTTACAGCCTATTTCCAGAAAGTGAACTCTGTTTTGAGACTGTGGAAAAGTGTATTTTGCCTATTAAAATATTTTAGGGAATATAGAAGTTGGCTGTGATAATATGTGGAGGCCTGCTGAAATATTAATCCGGATGGAGTAATAGTAAAAATACATATATCAAAATAATACCAAAAGCAGGAATGACCTTATCTTGATCTGAAATTTTCTTAAATGTGTCAACCAATATTTCCTATGAAAAGTGGTGTTTCTTAAAATGGCTAGTATTTGCATTATAACATCTCAAGTATATTCCTTGTTATTTACAGTAGCCATATAAGTCTCTAAAATAATAATTAATAATCAACCAAAAGGAATGCAGGATGGTGCTCTAACTACAGAGAAGGGATAAAGAGAAGAAAAACTCAAGAATTTATTCTATTCCATACGACTGAAAACTACATTTTTAAAAAATGTGCTGGTGAATGGCTTAAAAATGCCTCCAATACAAGATAAAGCGAATAAATCCTCAATATGGAAAGGAAAAATAGGTCACGAGGACACATCAAACCTATTTATACTCACTTGTACTTCATTATAAATAAAAGTTTACAATTCTTCCTGTTGTTTTCGAGCCCTTCTACAGAGACAATAGTTTGCTCCATGTTAAAGTGGTTTGTTAGTGGTGCTATATAAATGTGCGAGATATTTCATGGATAGTATCTGTAGCAGCTGATGGTTGCGTTGAAAGTAGAAGTTGGGGGAAAACATTACACGCACACAAAAATAAACCCACGCACCCAACTATATTTCCAGACTCATTGTTAATGCTTACTATATACAACCCTAGGAAAAGCTGGTATTATTTGCAAGTTGAAGCCACCTTTACTCCGCTTTGAAATAAGCTCATCCGCAATCCACCTTGTGCAAGTCTGACACTTTTACCAAACCGGTTGTAAATATTCAGATTTTTCTCCCTGCTGTCACACTGAAGGTTATCTCCCTGGTAGCGACAGGGGAGGGGAAAGGGAGGGGGGGTAAATTCAGGTGACAGCCATTTCCCGTGATGCTTTAAGGGCTGTCAAGCTGTCCATCAAGTTGTCACCTGACCAATCACTGCCACGGTTCTTTTCGACTCTTCCTATGACAAATTGAAAGGCGCTATTATCTGCCAGGGGGGTGAAAAGGAACTGCTTGAGTTTTGATAAGATATCAGTAGTCCCAGGTGAGAGCAAGCTGACAGCACATCAAGACAAGACAACACATGGCAACACTGAACATAGCAGCCGCTTAGTTTACAAACATCTGTTGTCATTATTTATTACCCTTTCTCCCAGCTTTTATTTTCTAACGCTGGGCTAGGCTTCTTTAAAAGCAGACACTCTGTTTCCCATTAACAAGGCAGAGAGGATGCTATTTTTGCTGGGGGAAAGAAAAAAAAAGGGGGGGAAATAGAACGATAGCACAGTCATCTCTGTGAATCATCTTACCTTATTTGGAACAGCGCATGCTGCTAAGAGTCTAAGGAGTCACATGGTGGATTTATCTTCCAAGATTGCTCCGCACGTTTTTTTGTTTTTTGCAGACACCAGAAAGCCTAAAAAAAAAGATAGAAAGATTGCTATTATTTCCTTTCCGGGCCTGTAGGCTCTGTAATTAACGCTAAGGCTCAGGTTTCTATTACAGGCTTACTTGCCCAACCTTTCCTCATTCGTAGCTCTCTCTGTAGCCCGAGCTCCCAAATTTATCTTTGCAGCTCCAGCTGAAAACAATGTGTTTGTTAATTACGGTGAGGTTGTGACAATGGTAAAACGTAGTTGGTTGCTAACATCCCCACCTTGTGTGCAAATTCTTTCTTGCATGCGGTTTTGTAATGTCATGGAAGAGGTAAGGTGGTAATCATAACGTTTTCGATACTGGTAGGTGTTGCTTCTTTGGGGAACTTGTTGTGTTATTTAGAAAAAGAAGAAAATAGGAGGTGAGGGAGAAAGAAAAAGAATAGTCATCACCCAGAACTGCACATGGTTCAGTGCAGAACAGTGCAATTTAAGAGCAGAGAGCAAAGGGAGATTGGATTCATTTTGTGACTGGGCCATTAAATGATAACTCACAGAGTTTTTCTATACCTTGCATCAACCCCAAACTCGATATTTTTCAATGGAGAATAATTTGCATTTTAATTGAAAGTGGATTGATAAAGGATCATTTTTGAACCATTTCTACTCAGTAGCACGTCCTGGTTAGTACAGCAGGTATATAGATTTTATACTTGTGAATAAATGCCACATGGGGATGTTATGAATCACTTTGTATTGGGCTAAACATTATACCAAACTCCCTCATCCCGACTACTGTCTGATTTTAAAATTAAGGGATTGATGGGGTTTGTGTATTAGGTTAATCTGGTTTGCTTAACCATGAAGGCGCAACAAATAGCTACTCTGTTTCCCCGAAAATAGGACCCAACCGGAAAATAAGTCCTAGCATGATTTTTCAGGATGCTGCTAATATAAGCCCTACCCCAAAAATAAGCCCCACTTAAGATTGTCAGCCAGATGGATGCATTTAGTACCGTATTTCCCCAAAAATAAGACCCAACCAGAAAATAAACCCTAATGCATCTTTTGGAGCAAAAATTAATATAAAACCCGGTCTTATTTTTGGGGAAACACAGTAGGTTCATCAAAAATCTTAGGCAAAAATCAAAGCAGTTATATTATGGTTTAGTATGTTTATATATAGAGAACATCAATGTGAAAATCTTCATAACATCTTGCAAATTGGCTAGAGAAACCTGGATTATTATATCACCATAATTCAAAGAACATTTCCCGTTATTTAACAGCCTCATTGCTCCAAAATAGGGACATAGCATTATTCTTTCCTGGTATACTCAAATGATTAGATTACTGATAAAGTAGAACTTGAGGGGCATGGGTTTAATCCCCACTCAAACATGACATTTACAGGATGATCTTGGGTATATATTATCTTGCCATTTTAAGGAGTGTTCAGTCTGCTTCTGTCAAGTGCAAAAGATCAGGACCATATATTAAGTTCCAGCACAGAAGATTTACTCAAGTCTATACGCAAGAATCAGTCAACTAGCAGTGAGCACTAAATTGGCACTAAATAAAGGTCAAAAGAAATCACGAAGGATCATTTGTAGCAATGTAAGGACTCTAAACCGATGACATGTTTAACTCTGCCCTCTAGGTCTGCCTGCTTCTCAACATCTTGTCTATTTCTGAGCTGAAATCAGCATTTACTTTTTGAGTTTTGCTTTTACAGTCCTGAATTTCTTGGAGTCAAGTAACTTAAAGACCACCTTTTCTCTCAACAGGAGTGGGCACTAAGACAAACTGTGGACGTCCACCTCTAAGGTGCCAGTCTTGTCAGTACAGAGCATGTAGTAAATAAGCAAATTCTGAAATAGCCTTCCAAAGTTGTTCACCAGACTGCTTTCCTGTAGAAGCCAGGTAAGGCCAGGATGAGCCCGAGGGAGGAGTCAAACTTATCATTAGTCATGAGTCCCTTCATGCCCACAAGACATCTAAATCCAGCCCACCTGAATTCTGTGGACTCTTTATCTACTGCCAATTTGCTTTGATTGTCAGTAGTTCAGATTCTTGTAGAGAGCTTAAGCTTGACATTAATCTTTATACCCATTTGAACTGCCTGGATCTTCTGATTTCCCTGGCTCTTGACAGTTTGTTCTTGAAAGAGATTGTATTGATAACGGGCAACATTATTAGGGATTTGGAAGGTCCAATCTGCTGTACCCAGGAATATGCTTTCCAGGAATTCCCCCCCCCTCTTTTACAGCCCAGCAGACTATTTAAATCAAATCATTGTTCCCAACACAGATATTTAATTTGATCTGAAACAGAAGTTATTTAACTATTTTGTTAGCCTGCCGAATTCTAGTCAAGGACTGTAATGAATATCTTCATGTTCACTGGACATTTGTACCAATCTGGCAAAGTGCTCCAGAAAGATGTAAGTTCAGGAAGAAAGGCTGCTGAAATGTAATGCAAAAATCAGATAGTTCACATATTGTACATCCATTTTGTCATCTAGGATAAGTGTTTCAGGTCAGTTAGAGGTTCCGCTACTTCTTAACTGAATTGCAATACATACAGTAATTGCTACCGTGTTTCCCCGAAAATAAGACCCTGTCTTATATTTTTTTGAACCCTGAAATAAGCACTTGGCCTTATTTTTGGGGAGGTCTTATTATTTTGGGGCATGTGGAGGAAACCAGAGGAAATGGCAGGGACTGGCTGCATATGCGTTTAAATATTTTCAGGGAGGGCTTATTTTTGGAGGGGGCTTATTTTAGTGCATGCGCTCAAAAGCCCGATTGGGCTTATTATCAGGGATGTTTTATTTTAGGGGAAACAGGGTAGGTATATACATTACATTACACTACACTACACTACACTACACTATACTACATTTATTTATTTAGTCATGTTTATGTAGTGTTTGGGGGATGCGGTGGCTCAGTGGCTAAGATGCTGAACTTGTCGATCAAAAGATCGGCAGTTCAGTGGTTCAAATCCCTAGTGCTGCGTAACGGGGTGAGCTCCCGTTACTTGTCCCAGCTTCTGCCAACCTAGCAGTTTGAAAGCACGTAAAAAAAATGCAAGTAGAAAAATAGGGACCACCTTTGGTGGGAAGGTAACAGCATTCCGTGCACCTTTGGTGTTTAGTCATTCCGGCCACATGACCACGGAGACGTCTTTGGACAGCACTGGCTCTTCGGCTTTGAAACGGAGATGAGCACTACCCCCTAGAGTCAGGAACGACTAGCACATATGTGTGAGGGGAACCTTTACCTTTACCTTTTTGTAGTGTTTATTGGGGGTGGTGACCCTTTGAGAGCTATATGCAACAAAATTTCATTTTTTAATGTATGCCAATTAGTGTACATTCAAAGTGACAATAAAGTTATTCTATAACTCTGGGGATCTGGCCTAAGTCCCCCTCATTTAGCACGGTTGCGAGTTTGAACATTTGCTGAATGAGGAGTCATAATTCAAGGCTCACCTGTATCGACGCATTCAAATACAACTGCACAGTTTGCGTCATAGATGTGTAATACAGTGCTCTTACAACTTGGGCTGCGAAATCATGTAGGTAGAAGAAGCAAATAAAAATAAAAATAAATAGTCTAGCAATTCTCTCCAAGGTAAGGTTCATTCCTCATCAAATAACTACAGATTAATTTACATAACTGCGATGCTCTGCAAGTTGAGAGGCGTTGATAAAATAAGCAGAGACTCAAATCCAGCTTCAGAACTCAGAAGTACAGAGACGCAACCCCAAAGGTTAAAAGCTAGCGAAGCAAGCCCTATTCTACAGGGAAACCTGGAAGCCACGAAAGAAGCAAATCAATAAATGGAATTTTAATAGAGATAAATGGTCATGAATGGCTTTCAATTATGCAAAGTCTAGTTTTCAGTGCTGCACTGGTCATAATCCTCCCTCTGAGAGGTAAGAAGGAACATTATGTTTTGTTACAGAATTCAAACATAATGAGAAACTTTGAACCATGAGCCAAACCAAACCAAATCTTTTTCTTTGAGCTCATTATTAGAGCCTTCGTGTAATAATGCTGGGTTTGATCCAGGCGTAGGCAGCGGGGCTTATACACGGGCCTGGGCCCAACTGATTAATCCAAACAAATTAAAATTCTCACTTGACGAAGAAGGAGACTTCTGCTTTTTCTAGTAGCTATTTTGACTTAACACCTTAGGACCAGTTGCCATATTGAGAGAGAGAGACAGTCAGAGAGAGAGAGAATGAGAGAGAGAATGAAAATATAAGAGAGAGAGAGAGAGAGAGATTATAGATGAAGTAGATCACAAGAGAAAGCAAAGTTGATAGAATTAGTGATGCAGAAGCCAGTGTGCCTTGTTGTATAATGGAGACACACAACTTCCGAAAATGAGAACAAAGATGCCCAGTCCCAATCATATCCTAATTTATAATTTCCTTTCCTCTATTGTGAAGCCATTTGTAAATTAAAGGTTAGTCCTGAATTGAGGGAGGACAATTCTGTTTCTGAGGTGTTACATGTTTTTGACACTTCCTTCTCTTCTTTGCTTTTTATTCTTCTAGATGTTTTATTATTCTAGATGTGTTCTTCTGGTGTTACATGCAAAAACAAATAACACCAAAACAACAACAACAACAACAACAACAAAAAGCCAGTTGCCATACTGAGAGAGACAGAAAGACAGAGAATGAGAGAGAGAGAGAATGAAAAGAGAGAGAGAGAATGAGAAAGAGAATGAGAGAGAGAGAGTGAATGAAAATGGAAGACAGAGAGAGAGAGAGAGATTATAGATGAAGTAGATCACAAGGGAAAGCAAGAGAGAGTGAATCAGTCATTGGAACATCTGTAAAGCTAAATTTTCACCTATAAAAAAAAATCAAATCCTGTCGAATAACTGAGTAATATTTCGCAAATAATTCTAAAATGGTGCCTAAAAAAAAAACCTTTTAGTTTTAGTGCTGAAAGATTATGGCTGCTGAACGTCAAGTGGATGCCTCAGCAAATCAATGGCATTTATTTTATTTATTTGTTCATTTTAACGTGAACATCTATCCTTTGAATGTTTTAATGTTCTAGATTCGTTGCGCCTGGGTGTTTGATCACCTATGCTCTACAAGAACTAGATCCAGGGTCATCGTGAAACACGGCTCCTTTAGGGTGAACACAAAAAAAAGTTCTCTACAGAAGCTACGGCGTCAGCAGCTGAACGCAAGGAATGTCTAATTCGTTGTTCACAAGCCAAACCCCAAACGGGGAAGAACAAGAAAAGGAAATGAAGAGGAGAGAAATTGGATTATTTTTTTTCCCTCAGCCTCCTGTGTAAATTTTCTTTCCCCCCCCTCCTCTTATCATCTCATCTAGTCATATCTTTCTGCAGTTTGAATTACCCTCTCTTCCTCAATCTGGTAAGGCAGGGAAAGGATGTTTGTTCTGCTAATTAACTTTATTACCCTGATAACTCCCTGCAGCCTTTGACGAAAACAATTACCGTTGCTCGATTTTTTTCCCCCCACTGGCAAAAAGGAGAAGAAGAAAAAAAGAGAGAGAAAGGGGGAAAAAAAAAGACTATTAATTAGAAATGAGGCCCCAGTCCCTGCCATGTTAGCCTACTACGTTCTCAGACCCTCAAGCAGGATAGCATTACATTGTCAGTAGTAATTTAGATCTCATCTGTCTCTGCTAATTATTGTCACATTCATCAAATTCATCAACAAAAGTGCTCTCAGAAGGATTGCATATTTGCAGTTAATACAGCATAAACTGGTATTACCCATCACCACATTTGTGATGATGAGAGGGACACAACTTATTCATCCCTAATTAAAGCAAGCTGGGTAATTAATTATACATTCCGCCTTATTACTTCTGAGTTCCCAGATATTGTTTGTCTCGAGAAACGGGGAGAAGGGGGGGGGAGAGGCTGGGGGTGGGGTGGGGGGGCAGAGGAGCCTGAAAATGCAAAAATGCAAAAAAGAAAAAAGGGGGGGAGGGGGGAGGAGAAAAAAGTGTGATGTGTTTTGTCACATGTGCTTTGCCATAATTCCCACCTGACAAACTAGCTGATTCAGTAGAAAATTGCAAGTTGTCAGCAATGGAATAAACTGCCGTAATCGCTGATTAATGATCAGCACCTGTGACAGGTGCTATACGGGACTGTAAACTTGGTTTGATTAACAGTCACTGGACGAATAAATATTAGTGACAGTCGTTGGAGAGCAAGTTTGGTTGTTTGCTTTCTGTGTTAACAAACCTCACACATTAAAGTTACTGATATTTTCAGAGCCATTTCTAGTATTTGCTCCTTCCTTCCTTCCACACTTCCCTTCCTTCTTTCCTTCCTTCCTTTCTTCCACTCTTTCCTTCCTTTCTTCCACTCTTTCCTTCCTTCCTTCTTTCCTTCCTTCCACTCTTTCTTTCCTTCCTTCCACATTCTTTCCTTCCTTCCCTCCTTCCTCACATCCTTTCTTCTTTCTTTCTTTCTTTCTTTCTTTCTTTCTTTCTTTCTTTCTTTCTTTCTTTCTTTTCTTTCTTTCTTTCTTTCTTTCTTTCTGATATTTCCAGAGTTATTTCTAGTATTTGCTACGCCCTCCCTTCCCTCCCTCCTTCTTTCTTTCTACATTCCTTCCTTCCTTCTTCCCCCCCCTTCCTCTTCCTCCTCCAAAGCATCTATAAATCTTGGTGACAGGTTCTGTTATGTTTTAGCAAGGTGACAAAAGAGACAAGACGTATTTTTTAATACACACACACATATATATAAAGATATATATAGAACATAACAAGCTTTTTTGTATCATACCTAACTGGAATTAGGATTTAGGAATTAGAGATCTATAAAATGTACTGTGCAAATACTCAAGTTCTACATTCATCATACAGAAAAGAAAAAAAATATTTATAGATTAATTTATTTGTCCTTGAAAATCCCCATAGGAACCTGGTTTTCTGCAGCATTTACAAAAACTTTTTTTCCCCCTGCTCAGTTGTAGACTAGGAATCAATCAGCATGACCTTGACTAAATTGTCAACTGTAGCTCTCTAATGTATCTTTACACAACCTACTTTGGAAGATTTGCTATGATGGCTAAATGAAATGTGAAGAGCTAGTAAAAACTTTTACATTTGATTCTGCATCCTTCTCTGAATAGACATCTTCAAAGAATGGGATTGCTCCTCCAAAATTATCGATAAACAGGATTTCTGAAAAAGTGCATAGTCCGTCACAGGCTTTGTGCTTTTACTGAATGCAAGAGGAGTTAAAAGGAATTTCTTTTCAGAAAATCCTCTGCTCTATAATATATTAATAATAATCTCACTTGATTCTTTGCATTCTTCATTGTCTTCGGAATTGACCCTGGTTTACATCTATGGTTCTTTGAAACATCCAGTTGCAACATATGCTATATAAATTACCACATTTAAGAGAGATGGTGGCACAGTGCTTAGATTGCAGTATTGCAGGCTAACTCTGCTCACTGCCAAGAGTTTGATCCTGGACCAGCTCAAGGTTGACTCAGCCTTCCATCCTTCCAAGGTCAGTAAAATGGGAATCTAGACTGTTAGGGGCAATATACTGACTCTGCAAACCCCTTAGAGAGGCCTGTAAAGTACTATGAAGCAGTATATAAGTCTAATTGCTATTGCTATTATCTATGGGAAAAGTGACAACTCCCCTGAAAGGAAGCCTATGACGAAAAAAATGAGAAACATACATAAAAGTCTTTTTTGAGCATCCAGCTTCCCATCCTGGTCCACCTACATGTATGTGTATATCAGGGGTGAAATGCTCTCGGTTTAGACCGGCTTGGGCGAGTAGGTAGTGATGGCGGCGGGCAGTTCGGAGAACCGGTAGCAAAAATCCCTGCCCCTGCCCCCCTTGCCCAGCTGAGCTGCGTGATCATCAGAGGCTTTTTTTCTTTTAAATGCCTCTGACTGACGATCCCAGCTGAGTTGCCTGATCGGCAGAGGATTTTTTAAAAACCCTCTGACGATCAGGCAACTCAGCTGGGATCATCAGAGCCTTTAGAAAGCATTTTTTTAACATGGTTTTACATGTAAAAAATGGTTTTAAAAGTAAAAAAAAAAAATTGGCCATGCCCACCCAGTCACATTACCCCCACCACCACCAAGCCACGCCCACAGAACCTGTAGTAACAAATTTTAGATTTCACCACTGATGTATATATATGCTTTCTCTAACCAGAAGCCACACCTCAAAAAAAAGGAAGTGCTAGAACAAAATTAACACATGTTATTAAAACTGGTAACTTGTTGATAGCCATTCACTGTTTGTCAAATAAGGCATTCTGTTTGTAAAATGTATTGATTTGCCATCTGTATGGATATGGGCAACATATTCTTTCCATCTCTTACACATAGATAGACATTCATAGAACACAGAATCATAGAGTTGGAGGGAATCTTGGAGGTCTTCTAGTCCAGGGGTCTCCAACCTTGGCAACTATATGACTTGTGGACTTCAACTCCCAGAATTGCTCACCCAGCGCATCCCATCGGAAGTTGGCAAACGGGCCATTTCTGGCCTCCAGAGGGCCTCTGGGGGGTAGGGAAGGCTGTTTTTGCCCTCCCCAGACTCCTAGCAAGGCTCTGGAGCCTGGGGAGAGAGAAAAACGGGCCCACTGGGCCATCGTGTGCCAGAAGCGAAGGGAGCGGGGGGGGTTGCACGTGCATGCGCGGGGCGCATAGAATTATGGGTGTGGGCACGTGCGAGCGCAACCCCCCACTCTCCCCCCTCTCCTTAGCAGTTAGCCATCACTGCTCTAGGGGTTTAGATGTTTGAGAATTCCAGCTTTGCAGACAGATAGCTTACAACCACAATTAGAACCAGAAACTCCTGTTGCTAAGTGAAACAGTCACTAAGTGAGTCCTGCAGAAAGATCCATTGCTTGTACTAAAATGCAGGGCTGCTTGCCAGGGAAATATGCATTTTCCAAAAGCCACCATAATAACTGAAATCTCTCTGAAAAATTTTGTCTGACCTTTTTCATTTCTTTTGCACAGATCATACAGTATATAATTTCTCCATATCATGCACAGAGGTTGGAATTTCAGAAATTCTCAAAATTGCATCCAGTTAATTTATGTGCATTGTATGGCTATATGTCTAAGGGTAAAGACAAATGGCATCAATTTTCTATGAGGTGACAAAAAATATCACCTGTACTTATCTGCATCACCTGGGAAAACTTGGTGGCTAGCCCAATCTCACAATACAACTTTTTAAAAAAGTAAATCTCCAAAACAACCTTTTTAGCCCATAAATATACTAGGAGGAAAGAGAGAGTTTGAAGTTCACACTCTTGGCTATTAAACCTATATGACCACAATGTATTTTCTGTACAATTGATTATACAGAATGGCATGAAAACACACAATCTCACACACTTAAGTTTGAAGCTATCCTGCTCAGACGCTTCCACGCTGGGCATCAGAACAGTGAAAATAATGGCCACAACTACACAATGGAAACCCCACCCTCATTTTATGTGCATTGCCATTCAGGTAAACAATAAAGAATTCCATCCCAGTCACCATATTGCCTTTTTTGACTTTCTCTGCTCCACCTCTGCCATCCCACATCTCTACTATTAAAGCTGAATAGATACATGTAGGGACACCAGCAAGGTATTTAAGGTATAATTTCCCAGTGATTTCTCCACTCTGCTTCTTTGCTCTTCTTGAACCACACTTTTCCCCTATTATTTCCCCAATATTAAGCATTTTTGAACAGAGTAAGAGAATATGGTATTTTTTCCATTGTGCTCGAAGTAAGAGGTGTCTAAATTTATCTGAATCCCAACAAGCAAAACACATCTAGAACTCTTATTTATGTGTTTTTCTCTCTGTGTGTATATCTGTGAATGTGTGTGTGTGTGAGAGAGAGAGAGAGAGAGGAAGAGAGGAAGAGAGAGAGAGAGAAAGAGAGAGAGAGAGAACAAGAAAGAGAATTGTGGCTAATCTTCAATGTAATGATCCGGAACCTTAGACATTAAAGTAATGGATTGAAAGCTTTATGCAAAATACATGTAAATATGCCATGTTGTAGAAACGGATGCATAACCATTTGAAAAGGCAAGAGTGCAGCTAACCACGAGTTTAGGAAAGAGGCCAACCTCACATCCAGATGCCCTTGATAGAGACATACTGTGAACCATCTTGGCTTCCAGCTGCTCAGCTTCCTATGACTGTTCTTTTTGTTTGTTTGTTTATTTGTTTGTTTGAAGGGCAGTCTCTCACAAGTTTAAGACCAGGAGGAAGGGCAGCTTCCTCTAAGTGTTTGTAACTCCCTTTGAAGCTTGCCATTGTGAGCACATCTCACAACGCGCATTACAATGAATTTGCAATGATCGTTGTTGTTGTTTTTTTCAAAATACACACCTTAGAAAAATATCCTGTTTTGGAGAATTTGTATTGCTATCTTTCACAAACTGGAAACATATAAGCAATCTGATAGATACGTTTAGACTAAAAGGCAGCCTATATTTGTCCTGAATAAATAAAGCCAATAAAACTAGGTCTTGAGTTTTTATATCGGCATTCTTTGGTACATATTTCCAATTGTACGTTGTTTGGAAAACCTGGTTTTGAAAAGTGTTTCACACACCTTGACATTAAAAAAAAATAAAAGTTACATGGACAAAGGTGTATTAAAAATGCACCTCAGCTCTTCAGAACTAATTTTGCTTTGATAGAGAACACTTTAATGACAACGTCTGATGAAGTTATCATCAGCAATTTATAAAATGATAGAAAGAATAAGAAACAGAAAAAAACACTCAAGTCAGAGACGTAAGGTGGTTTTCTGAGACTCCAATCTTGAGGTCATCTG
Source organism: Pantherophis guttatus (assembly GCF_059756535.1). Lineage (NCBI taxonomy): Eukaryota > Metazoa > Chordata > Lepidosauria > Squamata > Colubridae > Pantherophis > Pantherophis guttatus. The sequence continues at coordinate 11,816,322 of NC_142068.1, forward strand.
GGAACACCAATCTTTTTTTTCTTCCTTCTTTTTTTCTTCTTCTTCCTTCTCCTTCTCCATTTTTTCATGTTTTTAAAGGGTTAAAGTCATAGAGTTGGAAGGAGACATACATACTATTGAGTCCAAACTCTTGCTCCTTGTAGGAATCCACCTTGAGGTATGTTTAAACAAAGACTACTTGAAGCCATCTACATCTAAGAGCCTTGGTAGTACAGTGGTCTAAGGCACCCTGTTATTAAGCTGGTTATTAAGACCAGCTGCCTGCAATTACTGCAGGTTCGAATCTCGCCAAGGCTCAAGGTTGACTCAGCCTTCCATCCTTTCAAAGGTAGATGAAATGAGGACCCAGATTGTGGGGGCAATAAGCTGACTTTGTATAAATATACAAAAGGATGAAGGCTATTGCTGAGCACATTGTAAGCCGCCCTGAGTCTCCGGAGAAGGGCGGCATATAAATCAAATTAAAATAAAAAAAATAAATAAACAATCAACTTCCCTCTTCCAGACTTGATAGCTCCATTACCAAACAACTTGTAGATGAGGAAGTATGTCCTAAAATTCCAAGAGAATCTGTCTTTCTGTACTTTATGACTGTCTTTTTTTGTCCTGTATTTCAAAACAATAATAAACAAATTATGGCTCTTTCTTTGTTACAACCCTTCAGGTTCTTGAACCGTTCTATCATATCCGCCATCAATTGTCTTCTCCCATGGATAAATGTATTCATGGGATACAATGAGCCACAGTGGCGCAGTGGTTAGAGTGCAGTACTGCAGGCTACTTCTGCTGATCACCGGCTGCCAGCAGTTTGGCAGATCGAATCTCACCAGACTCAAGTTTGACTCAGTCTTTCATCCTTCCGAGGTGGGTAAAAAGAGGACCCAGATTGTTGGGGGCAAATATGCTGACTCTGTAAACTGCTTAGAGAGGGCTGTAAAGCACTATGAAGTGGTATATAAGTCTAAGTGCCATTGCTATGTTCCTCCATCTTTGTTAATTTCACGGTCCATTAACTATTCTCAGCAGCCATATTTGCACTTCTTCTACTGAAGTGTCTGAATTTCCTACAGAATAGTCCAGGAAACAATATAAACGTTAAGGAATTTTTTTGAGGGAGGGGCTACCTTTGAATCAGTCTTGATTCCTGACAATTGCCTGGAGAAGTCCCTATAGTTTTCTCAGCAAAATTTTGGAATTGGTTTGTCATTGCCTCCTTCCTAGGGCTGAGAGAGAGGAACTGGCTCAAGGTCACCCAGGTGACTTTGTGCGTAAGGTAGGACTAGAACTCACAACCTTCTAGTTTCTAGCCTGATGCTTTAACTGCACTGCATCAAACTGGCAGTCATACTGGGAGCGAAGTCTGACTAATGCATAAAGTGGAACTATGAGTTCCTATGATTTGCAAACTGTTTCTATTTGCATTTTCTGCACTCATATCACACAACACCATCATAGCAGTTTGTGATGCACTTGGATTCCAGTACGCTTGTCACGTACACAATTACAAAGCCATGTATCCTCATACTATGCCTTGCATTTCTTAATGAGTATATGGGTGGGAAGGACATGTGTGAATTTTTATGTCTATAATTTTTGTAATTTTATGTCTATAATTTTTGTAATTTTATACTTTTGGTATAAAATTGGTACTGGATGGTACTGGAACTCAGCTCTGAGTAATATTCAATCTGAAGTTAGCATAAAGTGTAATAAATCCAATTCACTAACTTTTCTTACAGCAAACAAATACACATATACACACACACAATGGATATGTGAAGAAAAGACCGATATTTTGTGCATATAAGTCAGGGGTGGCTTCTACTTACCCTTACTACCAGTTCGTAATGGGGCCATACAGACGCACGGGCGCACTTCTGCACATGCGCAGAAGCTTCCTGATGACATCAGGATCAGTGGGTGGAGCCTCCCACTAGTTTTACTCCCAGTTCTATAGTACCGGTCAGAACTGGGGGCAACCCACCACTGATATAAGTGCACAATACGCTACAATTCTTGCCCATATTAGGAATTACAGTATATCTAAGATGACATAACATTGTGCCTCTATCATACACATTTGCAAAGGTAACAGATTTGATATGGACTACAAGTAGGGATGATTAATCTATATTTTTCATATATGCAAGGAACAGCACATGCAGTGGTTAGTCCAAACTGCCAGACATTACTCAAAATGCAGGTTGTAGAAAAATCTTAAGGGAAAGCAAGAGGCGCTAAGTTTTTCCCAAGTACATTGTACATTAATAAGTATTAAATTGGTTCAGGAAATAATACCACGGTGGGAGGGCCAGATCTGGAAGGCCAATCAGAATCGGTAATGTAGCATTGGAAGATCTGCAAGAAATACCAATTATCATGCCTGGTTTATATTTTGGGACTGCTCCCTAGGCATCTATTACCATTGATGCTGTGCTATCTGTTCTTTCTTTTGCTATATCCCAAAGGTGCTTTTTCAGAAGGCAGCTGGATTTTTTTTGTTTCTTTCTTTGAAGACGTCTCGCTTCTCATCCAAGAAGCTTCTTCAGCTCTGACAGGATATTGGGGAATGGAAGGATTTATATTCCTGGCAGACAGCTGGTCCTTTGCATCCTTTTAGAGGGTTGTTGAAGCAACTTGTCTGTGCATCAGTCTCAGGACAAGTCATGTCTTCCCAGTGCACAGGCCTTATGAAGACGCTTAAATTAAGTTGGCCCTTGTATTCCCCATGATGATGTTGGAGGAGACTGGATAGGAATGGATGGGGTTTTATGGAAATAGACTTATTTACATTATCAACAGAGAAATCCCAAAGGACCTTTCGGTAGGAGTGGTATGTGGTATTTATATTAATCAATTTAATTAATCTAAAGCTTTACTTTATGGAGTGGCTTCATTCTATTCTCTCCACATAACAACCTTGTTTGGGGGATTAATTGAGAATTCATGAGCCAAGGGTTAGCAGTGAGTTTTATAGATGCTGATCTCCTGTACAGCTTGTCTAATGTTTTATATTCCGCTATATTTCTTTCTTTCTTTCTTTCTTTCTTTCTTTCTTTCTTTCTTTCTTTCTTTCTTTCTTTCTTTCTTTCTTTCTTTCTTTCTCTCTCTCTCTCTCTCTCTCTCTCTCTCTCTCTCTCTCTCTCTTTCTTTCTTTCTTTCTGATATTTGGATGGGTAAAATTTTAAAGATCATAATCTGGGTTGAGGGATATATGAAGGTTAAATCCTGCAAAATGTATACAGATGTGATAATTTGTTCACTTCTTTAAATGGGAATGTTTGACGGATAATATCTATTTATTTTTCTAACACTCACTGGAAGTTAAGTAAATCTATGTTTTCTATCATCCTATGATTAATCCATTCTACTTCAGTAGGAAATAGACTTCTTGGAGGGCAAAGGGCTGTTGCAGGAGCAGAATTCCTCTCACTCTTACTATAAGTTGGTATATTTATCAATTTCCACGAGCTTAAGGTTGTACCTGTTTTGCTTGGATAGATGTTTGAGACTATCTGTAACTCATGAATATAAAATAGTTACCACAGTCTAATAACATTTCTGGAACCCTGGAGCTGGGAACAACGGCTGTACAATAAAGAGGAATCTTCTAAAGATCAACAACCCTGAAAGAATCTAGTGTCACATTCTTGAGGATGTCAGATTAAACTAACATGTGCCAGTCAATATTGGTACACTGTGACCCTTGGCGCTTCCGAAGCAAAACTATTAAGTCCAACTATTTTCTCCTGTAAGCACTTATCTGTAAGGATGGCTAGCATGTCCTCTGAAGCAGATATTGAAACTGATTGGACAATAGGTAGACACCAGACAGAGGCCTGGGGGGCGACCTCTAGAAATAAGGGGAGAAAAAAATCTTAATCTGCAATACAATACAGCTCTCTTGAAACCCTATCATTTTCACTTCCCATGCGTCGGGCTGCCTGGCGGTGAATGGATTTGAAAAGGAATGGTTAGTGGTGAAAATTGGATCAGAGCTAACATTCTCTCATTTTTATCAGCAGCTGCCAAAGGTCATCTGACATAATAGCTGATGAATTCAAGCCCAGTGGATTTCATTTGCAATTTTCAATTTACGGAGGCCTCCAAACCCCACCGTGATAAAAGCTTCTCCCATCGTGGCCTGTCACAAACATCAAGGAAACCTCACAAACCCACAAGAAAAGAAATAGGAGTGCTGTGCGGCATCACAGCCACAGATAAGGCGAACAGGAAGACACGGCATCATAGTGAAAGGTGTGTGGTTGACTCTCTAAATGCCAATTGTAATCAAAAGACTATGAAGAGCAATCAAATAACTTATACAGAATAACATTGTGGCGGTGTGTGCATGCATCCATGTATATACTCTTGACAGATAATCTCTTTTTCTCTTCTTCCCCCTCCCGTCTTCCTTTTTTCTTAAGTCTGAAATTTGCTCTCGGTTTCTTGCTCAACATCCCAAAGACAACAACACAAAGTATATTTATTTAGATGCGGAAAGTTCTGTAGAATTGTTACACTTAACCTAATTGCATTGTACATTTTAAAAAATTTTAGGGCTCACCAATAGGATAAATAATTTATTGAAAGCACAGGGGAGAGGAGTAATTAATTTATATTACATATATATATATATATATATATATATATATATATATATATATATATATGTTTATGTAAGTGATATATATATATATAATATATATATCACTGCTTTTTTTTAAAAAGAAATAAAATCACACTTCTGTTCTACAGATTTGAATTTTGAAATGAAATCCCAGTAATAAATGATGATAGATTTAGAGATTTTATAAGGAAAAAAAAACACATAGGAGGAAATGGTATTTATATTTGTATTCTAAAGTATTTTAAAGATTCTTAAGATTCACCAATAGGATAAATGATCCATTGGCAACACAAGGGAGAGGAATATTTAAATGAACACATATTTTACACTGCTCGTTCTTAAAGGGGAAAAAAAAATCACATTTCTATTCCACAGATTTGAATTTTGAAATGAAATCCCGGTAATAAATGATGATAGATTTAGAGATTTTTATAAGAAAAAAAAAAAGCAACACAGGAGGAAATGATATTTATATCATTGCCTAAATATTGACTGTGGCATTTTTACCAACTGCCTTCAATTTTAGCAAAACTGCTTGCAGTTTCAATTTTTTAAGAAGCATTATAACAAGTTAAAATGTTAAAAAATGCATTCGAACATCTTTGCCATTCTGTATCATTTGAATCTTTAGGGCTGTGCGAATTTTTTTTTTCCTTTTCATTTCTTGATATTCTTTCAGGGTTAATTGAAGAATAAGCTTCTTAAAAACAAATACCAGCTTGGCATTATTTTTCAGGCTTGTGGCTTTTAAAAGATACAGCATTTAGTAGGACTGCCTCTCTCCCATTGTTTCTGCTTGGACCACTAACTCTAACAAGGTCCCTTCTATCAAAAGGTGCCATTTTGATGGACCCAGGAGTTATTCTCCTCTCTCTGGCAGTGCTTGCTCTGTGAAAATAGTATCCCACTGGCGATCCAAATGGTCTGTTAGTCTTTTGTAAATCATTAAAAAAACTGGTTGTTCCCCCAGGTGTTTTGGCCAGGAAGTTAGGCAGAGCTTTTATGAGTTGAGTTTATGGTTTTGACCTCAAGCATCATGGTTGAGATGGTTAAATGTGGCTTTAAACCTATATGCCACCGCCCATCATGGGTGGCCATATAAATGAAATATAAATAAAGTCTTGCAGAGAATTGCCATAATGTTTTTTTCCCAGTATTTTGGAAGCAGGAGATCTCATAGAGAGGAAGAGGATAATAGTCAGCTTCCCATGAAAACGGTCAACTTGTCCAACTCTCTCTTATTCTAAGATCCCAATAGTGGGTGGAAGGAATGAAAGTCCAGAAAATACATTCCAAACATTATTCTCTGTATGCCAAAGCTGCTAGGTTTTATCCAGCAAATGTCCTTTGTCTGACATGAGTTTTAGTTTTATCAAAAACACGGGTTCTGTTGTCCAGAATTTCTGATCCAATAAAATAAACTCAGCTTCTCTGCTCTGTATAGATTTCATGCAAATCGCATCATCAACATAGTACAAAAGTAATTCGAATCTATTGAACCTCATTCTGTTTATTAAGCTTGGGAGCGAAAAACGAATAAATATATAACCATTTTGATAAGTTAGTCCAATATCCATACATTGAGTTGCTAAAAAATAATACAAAGCAATAGAATGTATCTAAATATATTTAAAGAAAGGGGGAAAGATTAGACAAGAAGAGGAAGTTATTTTTATTTTTTGCTTTTTTAAAAAATCATGTGTTTCCCCTTACTTCTGCTTTGCTGGTCATGGTAAACAATTCATTACAGCTTCTTTTATGCCATGAATGGTCACATCAAAAGCCTTAACTAAGTGACAGAAGTTTATAGTCTGATTGCTCCAGACTTTCAAAGAGGTTATTTTGTCCTGGGAAAGGACCTTAGCAAAGATTTCTTCTATGTGACCCAGTTTATTTACTTTCCAATATATGGAGTAGCTGAATTTGCAATGTATCTAGAACCACCCTGGGACTGAAGCTTTTTACTTTATTATTACAGGTAATGATTGCATATAAGGCAGCACAATTAGTGCCTTCCACCCTCTTTTTGCCTACAATTCCCAGAATTCCTAGGGAGCCATGAGGCAGGGGTGAAATGCTCCCAGTTCGGACCAGATCGCCCGATCCGGTAGCAAAAATCCCTGCCCCCCCACCATGCCCAGCTGAGCCGCGCAATCATCAGAGGGTTTTTTTATTATTATTTTTAAAAGCATTTTTTCTACAACCTCTTTGGCTGAAAAAATGCTTTTAAAAGTAAAAAAAAAAAAGCCTCTGATGATCGCGCGGCTCAGCTGGGATCATCAGAGGCTTTTAAAAGCATTTTTTCTACAACCTCTTCAGCCGAAGAGGTTATAGAAAAAATGTTTTTAAAAGGAAAAAAAGCCTCTGCCGATCAGGCAAGTCATCTGGGATCGTCAGAGGCTTTTAAAAGGATTTTTTTTAACAACCTCTTCAGCCAAAGAGGTTGTAGAAAAAAAGGTTTTAAAAGTTTTTTTTAAAAAAAAAGTTGGCCATGCCCACTCAGTCATATTACCCACCCCCCCACCAAACCATGCCCACAGAACCGGTAGTAACAAATTTTACATTTCACCACTGCCATGAGGGCCATGCAGATCGAGTATTTTGGAAATTGCAGCCCTAATACATTTGGAAGACATCAAGTCGGAATGACCCAAAGTCTAAGAATTTCAAGAGAAGCAGCAAAATGATATAAATCAACACAGGCGGATCTACACAACACACTTCATCAGGTTTTGTCATTAACCCGTTTTCTGAACTCCACATTGAACCACAAATTAACAGAACAGCCTGGGGATCGCATCACACAATAAGCCACTGAATGAATCCATCACACAATATACTGAATGAAAAAGTAACAAAGTGGTCTGAGTTTTTACTGCTAAACCACAAACAAACAAAAAACAACAACCCCAAGCAGGTTTAATACTAACAAAATTAAGTTTTCGGTGCAAATGTGTGTGCTCAACCTGTTCAGCAGATCACATACCTATAGCCAGCTACTATACAGGCAATCCTTGTCTTACAACCACAATTGAAACCAGAATTTCCATTGCTAACCAGGACAGTTAACCAACCAGTTGTTAAATGAGCCATTTCTGATTTTAGGATTTTTTTTTGCCACAGTTAAGTGAAACACATGTCGTTAAGAGTCCTAGTGGCGCAGTGGTTAGAATGCAGAATTGCAAGCTAACTCTGCCCACTGCCAAGAGTTTGATCCTGACCGGCTCAAGCCTGACTCGGCCTTCCATCCTTCCAAAGTCTGTAAAATAGAGACCAAGATTGTTGGGGGCAATACGCTGACTCTGTAAACCGCTTGGAGAGAGCTGTAAAAGCACTGTGAAGTGGTATATAAGTCCAAGTGCTATTGCTGTTAAGCGAATCTGTCTTCCCCCATTGACTTTGTTTGTAGGAAGCTGTTGCGGCCCTAGGATGCTGTAACTGTCAGAAATACATTTACCAAGCACCCAAATTTGGATTTGTGATCATGGGGAAGCTGTGACAGTTGTAAGTGCAACGACTAGTTGTAAGTCACTTTTTTTGAATGTCATTGTAACTTTGAACACTTAATAAATAAATAGATGTAAGTCAAGGACTACTGTAAGATATTCTCCCAGTCCCATTCCTATAGAACCATGGTGGTGAACATATGGCACATGTGCCACAGGTAGCACGCAGAGCCCTCTCTGTGGGCATGCAAGCCATCGCCCAGCTCAGCTTTACCCTGCATGCGTGTGCTCCTCCCACCAGCCAGCTGATTTTCGGGTCTCTGCCTTGCATGCGCAGGGGGTGGGGCGCATACAGGAAATGCATGCATACATGGGGGGGTGAGGGATCACGTGCACATGTGTGGGGTGGGGGGAATAGGGGGGCATGGTGCGCCCACCCCCCATGGCCTTGTTTTGGGCCTAGCAGGCCTCACTGCAGCTCCTGGGACCAAAAACGGGCCACGCCCCCCCTACCGTGGCCCATTTTTGATCCCAGGAGGCTGAAGGGAGGCCTACTAGGCCCAAAACGGGGTGCAGGGGTTGTTACTCGCACATGCGCGGGGGCAGGGGGAGCGTCGCACATGCATTGCAGGCCCACGCACACGCGCTTTCGGCACGCGATGACAAAAAGGTTAGCCATCACTGCTATAGAAGATATTTCCCCAAGAAACAGTCAACATCACAAACAGGATATTTGAACTAATTCTAGAGTACCGTGTAGCCAAACTTAAACCATATTTATCTTATGCGAAGATATTGGAGATGTTATTCCCTTTTGGCTTGAAACCAAGAATATTTCAGTGACAGAAGAACAGGGTCTGTCTACAACAACTCTTTTAATGCTGAAAATTTATTGCCCAAGTTTATCTATCACACAGTTTTGGAAGCTTCCCCCCCCCACCTCCATAATTATATCCTTTTACTTATTTGTTTGTTTGCTTACTTACTTATATTTCATATTTCTTAACTGCCCATCTCCCTCAGAGAAGGGCCCCAGGTGGTGATTTATTCTGAAATAATTTGCCTTACATTTTTAAAAAATATGTGTAAGCTTGCTTTTCCCCCTTAAATTTGTTTGTTTGTTTGTTTGTTTGTTTGATTGATTGATTGATTTGTATGGACCAGGACAGCTCGCAATAGTTAAAAACAACAATCCAATAAAAAAAATCCAAATATGTAAAATAAATACCCACTAAAAAAGTTACGCAAGAAGGAAAAGCAATCTTCTAAAGCATTCTGTGAAGACTTCAAAATATACCCCAGAGGTTTTATTTCAACTTTTAATTTTTAAACTCATTTATCTGTTTATTTTTGATGCCTCTAAATCGGTATTTGACTTCTTTTGACGTTCCTGCTGTTTTCTTGGCAATTTTTTTTCTGAAGTAGTTTGTCATTGCCTCCTTCCTAGGGTTGAGAGAGAGTAAGTAGCCCAAAGTCAGTCACCCAGCCGGCTTCTTTATTAAGATGTAATTATTTACACCGAATTATAAATAATGTTACTTAGTGAGAGGAAAAGAAAGAAAGGTTGTTTAAAACAGCATAGGTATATTTTGCCCTGCGGCATGAGTTTGGAAATATACATTAAGTTAAATGAAATCCAGCAGATTTTCCATACTGTCTAATGCTATTTTATTCTATTATAGTAATAAATGGGCAGAATTCTCCTTCCTCGGATAATTATATATTGATTGATCAAACTTATATGCTACAGAACCGTAATTGATTCATGGAGGCTTACCATAAAATAGAAGTAATAAAAACCACTACAAAATCAGCAGATCACATAAACAAACTAAATTAATTAATTAATTAGCAAATTGAATCTAGTTCTGGGTAGCACTCAATCAATCCCCAAAAACTTCCCTCTGAAGAGTTTAATCTACGCTGCTTAGTAGGGGACCATTCTAGTTTTTGATGGAATCCTTACAGAAATCTAGCATTTTTCTGGCTCTACCACCAACCCACACAAAAATAAGAAGCGCAATCCCATTGCGAACCGGTAGTAAAGGTAAGTAGAACCCACCCCTGCTATGAAGGGATATCTGACTAGAGATCCTGAAGCAGGCAGCTAAGCATCCAAAAAACCTGAGGAAAACGTGATAAACTAAAACTAACCAGCGATCGGATTCCATGGCAAATAGACAGAGGGACAAAACATGACAAGATCAGGTTCGTATCTGGATAGTGGAGCTTTATCAGAGCCAGTGAGTCTGGATTCATGATTATTCTGGCTGGCCACAAAGCTCAGAGAACACGTTTGAAACTCAGAGCTTAGTGTGTATCTGACTTGCTGAGAACCAAAGACTCTGTAAACACCAGATTCTAGTCTATTGGAAGTCCCATTTGAAGCATGCGTTTTTGTGGTGCCTCGTACCATATGGAAACCTTGTGAATTATCCCTTCTAGGGAGAAAGGCGAGTTACCTGAAAGAATCGTTTGAAGTTAACACCAGGAAATTAAGGGGCAAGTTCTGAATAATGCTGAGATGTAATAGTTGTCGAATGAAAGAACGAGTCCTTCTTTTATTGATCATGGCACAGTGCATGGAACAAAAAAAAAAATGTATGGATAGCACACTAAGATCTCCTCTGGTTTCTGAGCCATTAGCGGAAACTGCAGGGTACTTTCAAATATTTCCTCCACAAACACGAGGGTTTAAACTTCTTCTTTTTCCTTGCATCCATGCCGAGATTCTTATGATTCTATCAAAACTTTGTTCTGCAATTTGCCCTACACTTGCAGACACACACATCTTTCACAGCTAGTTAATAGAGCATTTTTACTCTTTTTTTTTTTTTACTTTTAGCTATATTTTATATTTCCAATTGCTCACAAAGGACTGGTGTACGTTACACCTTCTCGGGCTGAGGGCAACCAATCTGGTCATCACAAACTGATCCATTTTGCTTTTGGTTTTGGAAAGTGGTTTCATTTGATGCGGCTTAAAACTGGATAACTTGACAAGATCACCCTTGGAATTCTGCATCCAGTTCTGGTCACCACGATACAAAAAAGATGTTGAGACTCTGGAAAAAGTGCAGAGATGAGCAACAAAGATGATTAGGGGGATGGAGATTAAAACATAATACACTTGATGAATTGTACGTACATGTACAGTATGATGAACAGTTGCAGGAATTATATAATGCTTCGGTAAGGCCACACTTGGAATTCTGCATCCAGTTTTGGTCGCTATGATGTAGACTCTAGAAAGAGTGCAGAGAAGAGCAACAAAGATGATTAGGGGGCTAAAACATACAAAGAACGGTTGTTGGAATTGGATATGTCTAGTCTAATGAAGAGAAGGACTAGGGGTGACATGATAGCAGTGTTCCAATATCTCAGGGGCTGCCACAAAGAAGGGAGTCAACCAATTTTCCACAGCACTTGAGGGTAGGACAAGAAGCAATGGGTGGAAACTAATCAAGGAGAGAAGCAACCTAAAACTAAGGAGACATTTCTTGACAGTTAGAACAATTAATCAGTGGAACAACTTGCCTTCAGAAGTTGTGGGTGCTCCAACACTGGAAGTTTTTAAGAAGATGTTGGATAATCATTTGTCTGAAATGCTACAGGGTTTCCTGCCTAAGCAGAGGATTGGACTAGAAGACTCCAAGGTCCCTTCCAACTTTGTTATTCTATTCTATTCTATTCTATTCTATTCTATTCTATTCTATTCTATTCTATTCTATTCTATTCTATTCTATTCTACTCTACTCTACTCTACTCTACTCTACTCTACTCTACTCTACTCTACTCTACTCTACGATAATTAGGTAAGTCTAGCCTAACAAAGAAAAGGACTAAGGGTAACATGATAGATGTCTTCCAATATTTGAGGGTCTGTCACAGAGAAGAGGGAGATAACCTATTCTCCAACCTGAGGGCAAGACAAGATGTAACAGATTGAAACTTACCAAGGAGAGAAGCAACCTAGAACCAAGTAGAAATTTCCTGACAGTGAGAACAATTAATCAGTGGAACGGCTTTACTTCAGAAGTTGTAAGTGCTCCAGCACTGGAGGTTTTAAGAAGAGATTGGATGGAATGGTATAGGGCAGTGATGGCTAACCTTTTTGTCATTGCGTGCCAAAAGTGGGGGGAGTGCGGGGGGGTGTCGCATGCATGCCCACACCCATAATTCTATGCGCCCTGCCCCTGCACGCATGACCCCCCGCACTTCCCCTGCTTTTGGCACTTGATGCCATGGTGAGCCCGGTAGGCCCGTTTTTCGCTCTCCCCAGGCTGCAGAGCCTTTCTAGGAGCCTTGGGAGGGTGAAAATGGCCTTCCCCCCCCCCCCCAGAGGCCCTCAGGAGGCCGGAAACAGTGTGTTTCTTGACTTCCGGTGGGTCTAGAAGGCCCGAAAATCAGCTGGCTGGAGCTGAGCTCGTGTGCCCACCAATATGGCTCCACATGCCACCTGTGGCACCCGTGCCATAGGTTCGCCATCATGGGTATAGGGTCTTCTGTTTGGGCAAGGGTTGGACTAGAAGACTTCCAAGGTCCCTTCCAACTTGTTGTTACACAGTTGTTAAGTGATTCTGGCTTCCCCATTGACTTGGCTTGTCAGAAGGTCACAAAAGATGCTCACATGATCTCTGCAACCATCATAAATACAAGCCAGTTGTCACTCTCAGAGCTAACAAAAACAGCCAGAGCACAGAACAACTCAAAGTAGTGCAAAATCAGAAGATGTGGAGAAACCTGGGCCATAGAATCACTAAGAGTCAGGCATGATTGAATGGATAACATCATCATCATCATCATCATCATCATCATCATCATCATCATCATCATCTCCTTGTTGGACAGCTCAAAATCCATTTGTTTGTTTTCTTATGTAAATGTCTGTAGAAATTCTCCGTCATCCAGGTCATGGTTATCCCAAAGGTGCTTTTTCAAAAGGCAACCACTTCCTTGCTTCTCCTTGAAGACGTTTCGCTTCTCATCCAAGAAGCTTCTTCAATTCTGACGTCCAACGAGCTTCTTCAGTCAGAAACTGAGGAAGCTTCTTGGATGAGAAGCGAAACGTCTTCAAGAAAAAACAAAGCCCAGTCGCCTTTTTGAAAAAAGCACATAGGTGGCTCGCTTATGTAGTTCTGCCAAGGTGAATGGATCCCAGCTATGGGATACACACTAGAAAGGCACTGTGGACTGCTCACTCCTTCCATGCAACCCCTTTTCCCCTGCCAACGCAGGCTTATTGGTAACGATCCAATAATAAGCCCGATTACAGTTAGCCCTGGGAGACATGACAGAAAGAGAGTCCTCATCTCGCATTAATTGCTAGCATTGAAACTATGCCACATCTCTTGAAGCTAGATGTTGCTTAGTATCCCTTTGATATGATAATGACATGCTTCTTAGCAGATGAATATGCAAATGAAAAGCAGTAATTTGGTGGCATGCACCTGCTGACACCGCACTGCCATGCTTACTGGCGTCTCTGTAACACTGCAGCTACACAAAAGCATCACAGAGGTAAAATTAAATTCTAATGTCGTCTATATTAAACAGATGCTTCCACTCTTCTTTGCCGATCTACTTTTTTTAACGGGGTTTGCGGTTGGAATCTCGGCTTTCCCTTTGTGCAATTAGTGGACATTTGTGCGCTGTACACAGAAACACACTCAGAGGCTTTTTAAGGACTCTGTTTTTTAAAGGAATGGCTTGCATGTGTGACACCCTGAAAGGGGAATACTGAATACTGATGCGCTACACTCTGAAAGAGGAATTTTGAATACTGATGTGGCGTTGGAGCCCTTCTTTCACTCCCTGAACATAGACAGAAAGGGAGAGACGCCTGTTCAAGGTATTTGGGCAGCCAAAGGAGCAGGAGAGATTCCACGAGAAAGCTGGTTCAAGAAAGCAGAAAAAGCATCTTGTGTTTTGCAAGCCATGGCTTGTTTTATCTGCATAATGCAATTCAGAATAGGGAGGGGAAGGGGAAGGGACCCGGGTACCTCCAAGACCGTCTTCTGCCACCAATAGCCTCCCACCGACCAGTTCGCTCCCACAGAGAGGGTCTCCTCCGGGTGCCATCGGCCAAGTTATGTCAGCTGGCGACACCCAGGGGGAGGGCCTTCTCTGTGGGAGCCCCAGCCCTGTGGAACGAACTGCCCCCGGAAATACGTAAGATCTGCGCACTGAAGACCCTGTTGTTCCGCCAGGCCGGGCTATCAACATAATAGTTTTAAATTGGGGTATTTAAATTTTCTGGGGTTTTAAATTTGAGCCAAATTTATTTATTTATTTATTTTAAATTTTAATTGCTGTTTTGTCTTGTGTTTTTAAATAGGCTGTACACCGCCCTGAGTCCTTCGGGAGAATTATTATTATTATTATTATTATTATTATTATTATTATTATTATTATTATTATTATCATCTTGGAGGTCTTCTAGTCCAACCCCCCACCAAGTAGGAGACCCTACACCATTTCTGACAAATGGCAGTCCAATAATCTCTTCTTGAAAGCCTCCAGTGATGCAGCTCCCACAACTTCCAAAGGCAACTTCTGTTCCATTGGTTGATTGCTTTCTCTGTCAGAAAATTTCTCCTCATTTCTAGGTTGAATCTCTCCTTGATCAGTTTCCATCCATTATTCCTTTTTCTGGCCTTCAAGTGCCTTTGTAAATAGCTTGACCTTCTCCTCTCTGAGGCAGCAAAACTTCAGGCAACGACTTTGGAAAAACCATTAGCTGATGCCTCTGGACATTTTTAGAGCATTCCATGATCTATCAGATGTTATAATATTGGAACACAGAACATAGAATAATAGAGTTGGAAGGGACCTTGGTGGTCTTCTAATCCAGCCCCCTTCTCGAGACCCTATACCATCAGAGAAATGGTTGTCCAGTCTCTTCTTAACAGCCTCCAGTGATGGAGGCAAGCTGTTCCCCTGGATAATTGTTCTCACTGTTAGGAAGTTTCTTCTTAATTCCAGGTTGCTTCTCTCCTTGATTAGTTTCTGATCTGGTTAAAATCTGACACAACTGGTTTGTACAAGCTCACGTGCCATGTCGCAGGTCTCACAACTTTTACAGCAGTTTATTTTTTCCTCTGATTAGGCCTAGTTCTCTTGGAGGGGTGATTATCCTGAGGAGATTTTGCAGTCCTTATGTGCGTGTTAGTCAGGCATCACTTCAGTGGTGGGTTGCCCCCAGTTCGTACCAGTTCTATAGAACCGGTAGTAAAACTGGTGGGAGGGTCCGCCCACTGACCCTGACGTCATCAGAACGCTTCTGCGCATGTGCAGAAGCTTCTGTGTATGCACAGAAGAACGTGCACGCAGCCTCGTTGCAAACCATTAGTAAAGGTAAGTAGAACCCACTCCTGAATCACTTGGTCTATTTCCAGAGACATCACAAGCCACAATTTTCAGAACACTGGGCTTTTTTGATTGAACACTGGTGGCCCCTAGGGGGAGGGCCTTCTCTGTGGGGGCGCCTACTATCTGGAACGAGCTCCCCCCGGAGATACGCAGGATCCCGGATCTGCGCACCTTCCGCCGCGCTCTAAAGACCTTTTTATTTCACCAGGCCTGGCCTAATCTTTTCCCTCTTTTTAATTACGCAAATTTTAATTGGTTTTTTTAAATGATTGGGGTTTTAATATGTTTGGGCCAAACTTGTTTAATTCAATTTTACTTTGTTTTTTAAATTTTGTATTTATGTATTTTTACTGTTCGGCTGTTCACCGCCCTGAATCCTTCGGGAGTAGTGCGGTATATAAATTAAATAAATAAATAAATAAATAAATAAAATCATGACCTTGTGGCTTGGCTCAAGAGGCCTGTTGAATCAGTCCAAGACTCCACTAAAACTCTGCACAAATAAATCCACTAAAACTCCGCACGCAAATGAATGTTGGACAAATGCCTTCTAGAAAGTCTACGAACGCCGTGTCCCACTCTCTGAGTTTAGTAGTCACATATACAGCCATATAGGTAGTCCTCGATTTATGACCACAGTTAAGCCCAAAAATGTCTGTTGCTAAGCAAGATAGTCTTTAAGTGAGTTTTGCCCCATTTTTTTACCTTTCTTGCCAAAAGTGAATCACTGCAGCTGTTAAGTTAGTAACACGGTTCATAAATGAATCTGGCTCCCCAATTGATTTGGCTTATCAGAAATTCACAAAAGGGGGTCATATGATCCCGGGACCCTGAAATCATCATAAAAGATGAGGCAGTTGTCAAGCATCTGAATTTTGATCATGTGACCATGGGGATGCTGCAACGGTCATAAGTGTGAAAAGTGGCCATAAGTCACGTTTTCAGAACTGTTGTAAGTCGAGGGCTACTGTACCATTGTTTAGCTGCTGATGGATTTCTGAGCTGCATTCAAAAGGCTATTTTATAATGCCAAGGTTTCTGGAATTCTTCTGTTTAAATCAAAAACATACTAATCATTAAAAATGTCAAATTCTCAAGGAGTTTCCCCTCCTCCCCCTTGGAGGGGAATGGAAATTTATGGACAAACATTAAATGTATGCAATTTATTACAGATCATTTTGTTAATTTATGATCATACCTAATATAGGCCTGACTTACTCGTAATTATCATGTTTACTATATTAATTGGAAATGTGTAATTAATTTTAAATTATATATTGAATTAAATTGAATATATTTCCTGTTAACTGTCTTTAAATGTTGTTATAAATAGAACTATTAACAATGGAAGTAAAAGAAACCTAACCCTCTCTTAATTTTATCACAAAAACCTGGTAAAAAAAGGAAGGTGGCTAGAAAAAATTCATTAATGTGATAATAAAGCAAAGATATTCATTCTGTTCTTATAATGCTCTACTCTGTTAGGATTTTTTTTTTCTTTCCAAAAATAGTTAAGGAAAACAACAAACTTTTAGTAAAAAAAAAAACAGGAAGATAATTTCTTGCAGAGAAATGTTTCCTTTTGTTGTGGCCCATCAGCGGCCTGTGCGGATTGTAGCTGACTCTGACAGCGAGGAGGCTGGTGTGGTGTTGCGCCAGCAGCCTGTGCAGTTGGCACTTGAGTCGGACAATGAGGAGGCTGGAAAAGATGTGGTGCCAGAGGCAGGGATTCAGCCATGGCCTTCAGAACCTCCAGAAGCTCCTTTAAGTGAAGAGGATGAAAAGGAGGAGCCTCTTCTCAATGCACGGGCACGCAGAGCGGCCAAATGGCAGGAGTGGCTCCTCAGGAGGAGGTCTCCTCAAGAGTAAGGCTTGGGGCTAATTGGCCACTCCCTTAGCCTATTTAAGGAGGAATGCCGACTGAAGCAATTTGCAGGGAACAACTTTAGCTCATTCTCCTTCGCGTTTGGATTCTCTACAAAATTGCTTCTGGGCTTTCAGCCAACCTTAGTATCTTTGGTTTCTTGTAGGCTGTTAAGAAAATTTATTAACAGCCTTTGTTTGGAAAAGACTGAATTATTTTAGTAAATTTAAGTTTTGTATAGACTTTGTGTGTGCTGTATTCTTTGAAGTCTGTAGCTGGGGCAGAACACCTTTAGTCATATCTTCGGGTTCATTTTCTGAGTTATCATACCCATCAGCAGTTTCTGTTTTCCTCTGAGATGCCATTTTGATCCTCTTGATCAACTTCTGATTCTGGTGATGGAATGTTTCCTCAGAGTGTGACACAATTCTCTTCTTTTTCATGTGATTTGTTTTTGTTCAGAAATGGCAATGTGATTGTTCTGTCTCCGTCTCACACACGCACACAAACAGACAGCCGGGGATTAAATAAACTGGCAGACAACCAATTCTTCCGATAAGATGCTTGGCAACAACCCAGTAGCTGCTTGCCAAGAACTTTTACTCAATAAATAAAATACCCACAGTCAAGAATTGTCCAGTTCGAGTTTCCGGGGTTGTGATGCGTGCTCCGGTTTGGGCACTTGGTGCTGAAAAGGTTCGCCATCTTTGCCTTATTGCATTCATTGGAGGAATTTGCCTTCCTCCCCCCCTTCTTTCCAAAATTATTCAAATTTGGGAGGATACAGCAAAACAACACCTTGGGTTTTTCTTTTCCCTTCCTCATCCTCATCCCTTCCAACCCTTGGGGAAACCACCCAGACCCACAAGTCACAAAGAAATGTGAAATGTGCTTCACAAAAGGATTGATTTTGTGTGAAGTCTTTCCCTTTAGGATTCTGATCTTCTCTTCCTTGTGAGATCTTGTTCAGCTGAAGATGCAGGAGAGACTCTGGCAGCCTCAGACTTGAGGATGCTTTCGATAGCTCCTAACAGGATAGCTATACAGGTAGTCCTCGGCTTACAACAACAGTTCACTTAGTGACCGTCTGAATTTACAACAGCACTGAAAAGACTGACTTATGATTATTTTTCACACTTACGACCGTTGCAGTATCCCCATAATCACGTAATCAAAATTTGGGCAACTGGCTCATATTTATGATGTCAGGGGGAAAAAACCTGATTATAAGCGTAGCTGCACTTAATAACAATTGAACAGGCAGCACACCACAAAAAGTCTCACTTTAGGATCTAGAGGTTTATTAGAATTTAAAGCATAGCAAATATAAAGCACTTACATTTAATCACATTGCAATGAGGGTCAGTCGGACAAGAATCAAAAGGGACGGCTTGAGGCTGATTGGCAACCCCCCATTATTCAACTTTGTCTTTTATACCTTAAAACCACAAACCATGTGACTTTCGAGATCTGCCCAGAATGTCATAGCAACAGGGGCAGTTTTCCATTCCTTTAACCTCAATGTTACAACATGGTTATTTCTACATGTACTTTAAGCATACACTTCCTCTTTCCCCTCATCCGTAGCCCCCTTCATTTTGGCATAGAGGCAGGGGTGAAATGCTCCCGGTTCGGACCGACTCGCCCGATTCAGTAGCGATGGAGGCGGGTGGTTCGGAGAACCGGTGGCAAAAATCCCCCCCTCCCCCATGCCCAGCTGAGCCGCACAATCATCAGAGGCTTTTTTTTTAACTTTTAAAAGCATTTTTTTCTACAACTTCGGCTGAAAAAATGCTTTTAAAAGTAAAAAAAAAAAAGCCTCTGATGATCGCGCGGCTCGTCAAAGCCATTTAAAAGAAAAAAAACCCCTTGTTTTCTTTTAAATGCTCTGATGATCCCAGCTGAGTTCTCTGATCAGGGAACTCAGCTTGGATCCTCAGAGCCTTTTGAAAATATTTTTTTACAACCTCTTAGCTGAAGGACCCGGGTACCTTCGAGACCAACTTCTGCCACCAATAGCCTCCCACCAGCCAGTTCGCTCCCACAGAGAGGGCCTCCTCAGGGTGCCATCGGCCAAGTTATGTCGGCTGGCGACACCCAGGGGGAGGGCCTTCTCTGTGGGTGCCCCAGCCCTGTGGAATGAACTGCCCCCGGAAATACGTAAGATCTCCGACCTCCGGGTATTTCGTTGCGCACTAAAGACCCTGTTGTTCCGCCAGGCTGGGCTATCAACATAACATTTTTAAATTGGGTTTTAAATTTCTGGGGTTTTAAAATTTAGCCGAATTTATTTAATAATTTTAAACTATTTTAACTGATGTTGTTTTGTGTTTTTAATAGGCTGAACACCGCCCTGAGTCCTTCGGGAGAAGGGCGGTATAGAAATAAAATTATTATTATTATTATTATTATTATTATTATTATTATTATTATTATTATTATTATTATTATTATTAAGAGGTTGTAGAAAAAATGGTTTTAAAAGTTAAAAAAAAAATTGGCCAGTAACCGGTAGTAACAAATTTTAGATTTCACCCCTGCATATAAGGAACTACGGTGTCCATGCCAGCCACCATTTCATCAGATGCACATGCTGATTAAAAGAGGACCTGACATTTTCACATTGCAAAACTGGTCAAAAGGTCCCAGCAGAGATTATACTCCCTGACACTTCTCAGGAAACAACAACTGAATGAAAAATTTCTGGTGACCTTCTACCGCTGCACCATAGAGAGTATTTTTTAACTTTCTGCACCTGTGTATGGTTTACCAATAGCACTTAGACTTATATACCGCTTCATAGTGCTTTTACAGTCCTCTCTATGCGGTTTACAGAGTCAGCCTGTTGCCCCCAACAATCTGGGTCCTCATTTTACTCACCTCGAAAGGATGGAAGGTTGAGACAACCTTGAGCCGGTGAGATTTGAACTGCCGAACTGCAGCTGAAATAGCCTGCAGTAGTGCACTCTAACCACTGCGCCACTTCAGCTCTTATAATTGCCAATTGCATGGTGGCAGATAGGACAGCGCTCCAGAGGGTCAACGTCATTGCCCAGAGGATCATTGGTTGCCCTCTCCCCTCTTTGGAAGGGCTTTATATCTCCCGCTGCTTTCAGAAAGTTCAAAACATTCTTAAAGATCCATCTCATCCGGGGCACCCTTTTTTTTTGAACTATTACCATCTGGCAGACGGTACAGGATAATAAAAACAAGGACAAATAAGTTGAAAAACAGCTTCAGAGAAGTAACTTTATTGAATTCTACCATATAGTCCAATATTAATGCAATATCAGGGGTTTTTAATTCAACTGTACAGAATGTGAAGGATGTGTGTTTATATTTTTCGTATGTATAATGTGCACTGAAGATGGCATATAATTTCATTGTACAAGGTGCAATGACAATAAAGACAATTAAATTAAATTACAAATTTTCCTTTATACTTGCATCAGGCAATTAACGTCAATATCAAACCCATCTCAGCCCCCCTCCCCAACTTTACTGTGCTGGAAGGGGATCCACATTATTCTCCCCTTACAGTGATGGCTGCAGTGTCCCAGGATCTAGTGATCCCCTTTTGTAACCTTCTGACAAGCAAAGTCAAGGGGGAAACCAGATTCATGTTACAACCATGTTACTAATTTAACAACTGCAGTGATTCCAGGGGTGGGTTCTAAATTTTTTTATTACCAGTTCTGTGGGCATGGCTTATTTTGTGGGCGTGGCTTGATGGTCATGTGACAATTCTTTAGGATTTAGCAGAGGTACTGGTCTACCAGGCTTTTAACTGCTTGCAGAGGCACCGGTCTACCCATTTGTTTTTGGAGGCACCGGTCTACCACCACACTGCCTTTTAACACTGATCAGCTGTAGGGCGGCCCTTTGAAGCCCCGCAGCAAGAGTTTAAACAGTTTATTTCCTTCTAGCCAATCAGCTGGGACTCAGGAGGCAGCAATAGATTGGGGGTGGGGCCAAATAAAAGATAAGAATAACGCGGGGGGGCAGGGGGCCCCAGCTCCCGAACAAAGAGAACTAGTTCGGTGACATCGTATCGTCACCGCTACCGGCTCGGCCGAATCGGGAGGAACCCACCACTGAGTGATTCATTTAACCACTCTGGCAAGAAAGGTTATAAAATGGGGCAAAATTCAGTTAAAAATTGTCTCGCTTAGCAACAAAACTTTTGGGCTCCATTGTGGTCATAAGTCAAGGACTACCTGTATATTATTTCCAGCATCAATATTAGTATATCTGTGAATGCCAGCTGCTAAGATCATACTCCAATTCCAGTTAGGGGCTTTCCCGAATCATTTGATTGCACTGCTACAGTACTTTAGTTTTTACTATTTACTACTAGGGATGTGGTGGCTCAGTGGCTAAGACGCTGAGCTTGTCGATCAGAAGGTCGGCAGTTCAGCAGTTCGAATTCCTAGCACTGCGTAACAGAGTGAGCTCCTGTTACTTGTCCCAGCTTCTGCCAACCTAGCATTTTGAAAGCATGTAAAAAATGCAAGTAGAAAAATAGGAACCACCTTTGGTGGGAAGGTAACAGCGTTTCGTGGACCTTCGGCATTTAGTCATGCCAGCCACATGACCACGGAGATGTCGTTGGACAGCGCTGGCTCTTTGGCTTTGAAACGGAGAGGAGCACCGCCCCTAGAGCCGGAAACAACTAGCACGCATGTGTGTGGGAACCTTTACCTTTACCTTTACCTTACTTACTACTACAACTACTTTACTCCTCTGATTATGTTCCTAAAGATCAGAATTTTTTTTAAGGCACGTGAAGTATGATGATTAATTAATAAGGATGTATAGAACAATAACACAAAATATTTTTCAAACAGTAAGCCACTTTCATCAAGAACTATAAAAGAGCGTGACTGGGTTCATGCACTTTCTTGAGTCATAGAACATAGAGGCTAAAAGCATAGGGCTGGAGGGGACATCAGAGATCTTCTAGTCCAACCCCCTGATTGGAGAACTTATACCATCCAAATGGCTGTCCGGTCTATCAACTCTATCTAATAGTTGGAGTTTGCACCCACAACTCCAACTATTAGTACCCTGTTTCTCCGAAAATAAGATCTCCCTGGATAATAAGCCCAATCGGACTTTTGAGCGCATGCACTAAAATAACCCCCCCCCCGAAAATAAGCCTTTCCTCGAAAATAAGCCCTCCCCGAAAATATTTAAATCCATGCGTAGCCAGTCCCCGCCATTTCCTCTGGTTAGGATTAGGGAGACAAGAGCTGGAAATCAGGTAGGATGCCAAGAGGAGTCCCGTCTTGCTCCATGCGCCCCAAAATAATAAGACCTCCCCGAAAATCAGGCCAAGTGTTTATTTCAGGGTTCAAAAAAAATATAACACAGGGTCTTATTTTCGGGGAAACACGGTATTACTCCAACACAACTATTCTGTTGATCAATAGTTCTCACTGTCAGAAAATTTCTCTTTTCTTCTAAGTTGGAACTCTCTTTAACAAGCTATAATGATGTACTGCATACAGTTTGATTTTGGCTTATTTTATTCCATGAATCCATTGGTATTTAAATCATAATTTGTGTATTAACAGAACATACAAAAGCAACCAATTGTGGTTAATTTAGTGATCTGCAGTTAAATCAGGACTTAGTTTGATGTGTGGAACCAGTCAATAGCTATGGCACATTTTTTTTTTTTAAATGTAGCAGTTAAGATAAAGGATAAAATTTTATTCACGCGAAAAAGTAGATTCTAGTTCTTGAAAGATTATGCCGCTCGCATTTATTTCCATTCTTGAAAATAAATAAATCTCTATGTAACTAAAAGAATTAGCCCCCTCTGCAATTGATGGGGATACATCATTTGATATTTACACTTTGATCCTAAATGAATTTAAACAAATCCTATAATTGGTGGAGTTTCCAGTAAACACGTTTAGCATAGAAGGGGTTGCAATGAGCAGCGCCGTAGTATCATCACTAAGCAGTCTTGTTGCTGGAGAATAAGTATATACCAGATAAACACATTGTATTAAGACCACTAAGCACCAATTAACATAAATAGCTTAGTTTCAGAGAAGTCACATAGAGAGTGACAAACTGTAACAAATTTTGTGACAGTGGAATCCATGTACCAATAATCCTCTGGGCTGTTTTTTGCCAGAGGTGTGAAGGTGAGGTGTGGGGAGGGGGACTAATTAAAGTAAAAAAGGATGCGAAGAAACTCAGTCACAAAGATCTGTATTTCCCATTTTTTTCCCTTTCGCTCCAGCTAAGGATTGGTTTTCCTATAGCCAGGTCATCACTCTTTGATTCCTTGTGAACTTTAACTGATTTTTGGGGTGGGGTGGGGAATAGGAGTTTCTGTTTCAGAAAGAAATTGAGTATTATGGGAAGAGTCCTTAGTTTGGTACATATCAACCTGTGCCTTAGGAATAGGGGTGAGCGTACGTTTGGTAGTGGGTCACTCGTGGCAGGCTGGCCCACCTTATTTCAAGCTTTTTTTGAATTGAGTATGCAACTCTTGTCTCTCGTGAATTGCTAGCTTTTGTGGGGGTGTATACATGTGTCTGTCTGTCTGCCTTTATCTATCTCTCTATCTCTCTCTCTCTCTCTATCTATTATTTGTCTGTCTTGTCTGTCTGTCTGATCTATCTACAGTATCTATCTATCTATCATCTAATCTTTCACAAATCTATCATCTCTATTTCTTCTATTATCTATTATCTCTATTTCTTCTATTATCTATCATCTATCTTTCTGTCATCATCAATTATCTATCTATCTATCTATCATCTATCTATCTATCATCTGTCTGTCTTGTCTGTCTGTCTGATCTATCTACAGTGTCTATCTATCATCTAATCTTTCACAAATCTATGATCTCTATTTCATCTATTATCTATCATCTATCTTTCTGTCATCAATTATCTATCTATCTATCTACCTATCTATCTATCTATATCTAATCTGTTTCACAAATCTCTTTCATCATCTATTATCTATCATCTTTCTGTCTGTCATCATCAGTCATATCTATTATCTGTCTATCATCTATCTATCTATCTATCTATCTATCTATCTATCTATCTATCTATCTATCTCCATCCATCCATCCATCCATCCATCCATCCATCCATCCATCCAAGCAATTTATGGGTATAGTCTTGAAAAGATGAAATCTCTGAGCCATTTAGGGTTTCAACAACCCATTCATGCTTGAGAGAGGGGGGCTTGTCTCTTTGCCACTTAAAGGAGAGGGGCCCATCCTCTACTCAATAAGCCATCACTGGATCCCATCATACTAGACAACTTTTGAACAATAGCAAACTTCCTGTAGGACGTGACCAGGCTGACCCTGAGCGTGGGGTTGAACAGCCATTAAATGAATGGTTATAATTTGAGGACTACCTGTAACAGAATAACAGTGTTGGAAGGGAACATGGAGGACTTCTAAACCAATTCCCCTCTCAAGCAGGAGACTCCATACCAGGGGTGTCAAACTGAAGGCCCACGGGCTGCATCTCGCCTGTGATGTGGTCAGATCCGGCCCATGGGGATGTCCTGGAAAATGTAAGGGACTTGCCCGCGTGGCTTCAGCCCGGTCTACCCAATGCAAAGAGGAGACATCGGACCAGCATGGCTTCAGCCCGGTCTACCCAATGCAAAGAGGAAACATGCCAGCAGTTTGGGGAAACATGCCCACCCAGTTGGCCACACCCACCCAGTCAGCCATGCCTGCCCGGCCTCCCAAGGTCAACCACAGCCCTGATGTGGCCCTCAATGAAATTGAGTTTGACATCCCTGCTCTATACCATTCCAGACAAATGATTGTCCAATCCCTTCCTAAAAAACAATGGGAGTGATTTGGTTTCTCAAATCATAAATTAAATTATTTGGATATGCTTGGTTAAAACCTTGAGAGCTTGATCGCAATGCCTTAAACTGAATTATGCAAAGTGGAATCTCAGTTAATATTTAGGCGCTGCAATACAGATTATTATTTATTTATTAATCATATTTCTATGCTGCCAACTCTCCGAGGATTCTGGGCGGCTTACAACAATCGACAGTATACTAAATAGCATATTGCCCGCAACAATCTGGGTCCTCATTTTACCCACCTCGGAAGGATGGAAGGCTGAGTCAACCTTGAGCCGGTGAGATTTGATCTGCTGATCTGCTGAACTAGCAGGCAGCTGAAGTAGCTGCAGTACAGCACTCTAACCATCGCACCACCTTGGCTCTAAACCACTTGGTTTATTTATTTTTTTAAAAAATGGTTTATAA
This sequence comes from Pantherophis guttatus, assembly GCF_059756535.1. Lineage (NCBI taxonomy): Eukaryota > Metazoa > Chordata > Lepidosauria > Squamata > Colubridae > Pantherophis > Pantherophis guttatus. The sequence continues at coordinate 11,841,907 of NC_142068.1, forward strand.
AGCTCACGTTCTTCATTATTTATCCATTAAGGCTTCCGGTAGGGAAAATAAACAACATCACCTTGAACTCTCAGGCTAGATACGCAAAGATTTTATAATTAATCATAATTGAGTGACTGGAGACCAGTACAAAACCTATGGGCCCATCAGTGACGATCACTACATACAGAGCACTGTGATTTTTGAATGTAAAAGGTCTAAATAATAAATAGCATTAATTAGTGGATGAAAAGAAAAAGAAAAAATAGGTATCCGATGTGGTGTATTTGTAAAACTAAAAGTCCTGAATGAAGGTGGGCTGATTTTTCCGAAGGATAATTAATGAATACATGCAGAAGAGTGAAGATGCAGGTTTAATTAAGAAAGAAAGCTAAAATATTTGTCAGCAAGTATGAATGGGTACCATCAAGCTTGCTGGGGTGTGTGTATAAAAGTAGGAATAGACTGATGACAGCAGAACGTTACACTCCAGTGAAACCTGACAATGAAAGAACCGAGGATGAGTTTTGGGGGAACTGTGCAATGCTCTCAATGAACGTGATTGACAGAAAAAAGTCATTGTCTTGGGTGACTTGAATAGATGGGTGGGACGAGGTGAAAAATAGTGATTGGGCTATTTGGAGACTCATGAATGAATAAGAATGGTGAGTTAGCTGCTTAGAAAGAGTCTGTTTTAAGCTAAAGTCAATTCATATACATAAACCTCAGAAATGAATTCCAGGTAGTCCTTGACTTACAACTAGTCTCCTGCTTGAGCAGAGGGTTGGACTAGAACAGTCGTCGGCAAACTCATTAGTCAACAGAGCCAAATATCAACAATTTCAATGATTGAAATTTCTTTTGAGAGCCAAATTTTTTAAACTTAAACTATATAGGTAGGTACATTGTTATTAACTTAATGAGTTCTTTTTAACTACAATTAAAAAGTAGGGGGAGGGGGATGCAACACGCGGAGGGCCAAGTCTGCTCTCGTTCACCTCCCCACACTTGTTTACCCGTCCCAGAGAGCTCGGGCTACGCCTCCCTCTGACCCAGCCGCCTTCCTTGCCGGCGTCGCTCCTGAGCGAACTCTTCTGTCCTCGGCTGTTGCAAAGAAGCGGCAGCTCTGAGTACGCCATGCCCGCTTCGTTCTTTTTGAGAGCTGCTTTGCACCTTGTTTGCAAAGCAGCTCTCAAAGAGAAAGAAGCGGGCGTGGCTCACCCAGAGCTGCCACTTCTTTGCAACAGCCGAGGACTTCTTCTGCTTGGAGCTCCAGTCACAGTCCGGTCACTGACGCCATCTTCGCGCATGCACAGCTTTCTTCTCACCGGCTGAAGGACTTTTTGGCACTTTGTGGACTTTTCAGTATTTTGTGGAAGAGCCACACTCAAGGGGCCAAAGAGCCGCATGTGGCTCGTGAGCCGTGGTTTGCCGACCACTGGATTAGAGGATCTCCAAGGTCCCTTCCAACTCTCTTATTCTGACTGTTTGAAGTTACCACAGCACTGAAAAGTTGACTTAGAACCATTGAAAGCAACCCGTATGGTCATGTGATCAAAATTGGCCAGGTTGACAACTAACTCAACACCTTTTATAACCTTCTGACAAGCAAAGTCAATGGGGAAGCCAGATTCACTTTCCAATTGTGTTATGGTACTAACTGCAGTGATTCACTTAACCTTTGTGGCAAGAAAGGTCATAAAATGGGACAAAACTCACTGGCCAACTGTTTTGCTTAGCAATGGAAATTTTTGGTCCAGTTGTGGTCGTAAGTTGAGAACTATCTGAATTGGATGTCTAAATCCTCGGTGCCTTCTGCCGTGCCCTTAAAACTTTCTTTTTTCAGCAAGCCGGACTGGCTTAACATATTTTAAAATATTTTTAATTGGTTTGTCATTTTAAACTGGGGCCAAATTAATATATATTCTTTTAATTGTTTTTAATGTTTTTATTGTATGTTTTTATCTGGCTGTACACCGCCCTGAGTACCTCGGGAGAAGGTGCGGTATATAAATTCAAAATAAAATAAATAAAATAAATAAAAATAAATGCAATTTATTATTTATTATGAAATATTGAGACAAATGGTGAAGGATTCAAGGATTAGGGAAGCATTATTCTCCCAACAGAATATCTATGGAGATTCTCAATCATCCAGATCATGAATGTCTCAAAATTGCCTTTCCAGAACTGCAGAAGCTTTTTGGATGAGAAATGAAATGTTTTCAAGGGAAAAAAAACCCAGGAAAGTCCAGATGCCTTTTGGAAAAGCACCTCTGGGACTCTCAAGAGAAAGAAGGAAAGATGATGCCCCCCCCCACAAATACAAAATTACTTAGAACAGACTATAAATAATTAGGTAATGAAGAATGCTGGACAATGGTTAGAGCTACATATGTGAAGATACACAAATCCTGCATGGAAACAAGCGACAGTAGTGGCCAAAATTGTGGAAACCTTTTGGGAAAAGTGTATTTTCTAAAACTAGCTAATAACACCACTTTTTTTTTTTTTGGGAGTAGTACCATAAAATTATATATCAATGGAAAGATAATTTAATCAAGAATGCAATGCAATACCTTTTATGAAGGATTTGCTATTAGAATAGCAGTTATAAAGAAGAAAAGTGAAACGAGATATACAAAAATTATCACCATAGAAAAAATGAGATATACAAAAATGATCACCATGTCAGTGAATATTTAGTTGGGTAACCTTTAGCATGAATTACGGCCTTACAAGGTCTTCCCATGGAGTGAACCAAGTCTTTTAGTTCTGCAGCTGTTATAATGTGAAACCAAGATTGAATGATGGCTTCTGTTAACTGGGTTTTATTGCTGGGTCTCTTCTGACTAACAAGTTTCTTTAGTCTGCTCCATAGATTTTCAATTGGGTTAAGAAAGTCTGGGCTATTCCCAGGCCATTCCAGCAGTGGAATATGATTATCTTGAAACTCCCCCCAAAAAAGTGGTGTTATTAGCCATCAAACATCAAAAATACACTTTTCCCAAAAGGTTTCCACAATTTTGGCCAGTACTGTATGTTCAGCTGTTATGGTAGCTAGGATGGAAAAACCACCTCACTTTCTTAAGTGGTCTTGCTAAAGGTAGCTGCTGCCCTAACTTCATTCGCAGAAGAAAATCACAAATAAGACCATAAGGAAGATGATACTTTGTTATTCCATCCCCAATATTGCTTCAGATGTTACAGAGACTCAAGAGATTTTGGACAGGGATGTTCAGAGAACAGCATCACCTTCCCTCCAGCAACCTCCTCAAAGTAACCAATCTAGTGATTACAAACCAATGACACACATGTCACAGATAACACACTGTGTCATTTTTGGTGGCATGCCAGTCCTCTGGACCTCAAGAGTTCTTTGCTCCTGTGTGGTCTTTGAAGCCACCCAAAAACACATGAGAACAGAGCATTCTTTCCAGGTCTTTTTGGAAGCTGTGAGATATTTAAATTTATTTATTTATTTGCTTGTTTGCTTGTTTGTTTACTTATTTACTTACTTATTCCATTTGTATGCTACCCATCTCCCCTATAAGGTGACTCTTGTACAATCCTGAGCTGCCTCAGGTAGCCATTTTGAAAAAAAAATATTTATTATTATGCAAGGATTTATTTATGAGATCATACTTTGAAATTAATTTAATTTATTACTTCTTGTTATGAATTGTTCCTCTTTTGTCTGGAGGCGGCTGTGCGCATGACATGCCAGCTGAATCAAGGTAGGCATTTTCTGAATGTTTGACACACCAAGCCAAAAGGCTCACCATCACTGAGCTAAATGTCTATGAAGATTCTCAACCAGGTCATGGTTATTCCAAAGAGGCTTTTCCCAAAAGGCAAAATGACTCTCCCCCCCTTTGAAAATGTTTTGCTTCTCACCCAAGAAGCTTTCAAACGAACTGAAGAAGCTTTTTGGATGGGAAGCAAAATCTTTTCAGAGAAAAACACAAACAAACAAACAAGAAAGTCCAGTTGCTTTTTGGAAAAAAGCACCTTTGGGACGTTGCTGAGCTAGGAAGTCGGGAAGAAAACACAACCGTTGTAAAACAGGAATTAGAAATCTTGGTGCTTCTCCTCTCTCCAAGAGATCTTGTTCAAAAGAGCAGGTTTTCTGCAGGGAAAGCGAGTGAGAGACAAACAATTTGTGCACCACGGCCCAAATTGCAGGGCGATTATCTGGGCAGCGATGAAAAAGGGGCAAACAACCCAGGCTCTACAAAAAGCGAGATTCTGAACTGGATGCAGTTTAGAGATTCCCTCCTCATGCTTAACTCATGCTGGGTGGGCCCAGTACTTAGCAAGTAACACTTAAGACAAGGAAGCATTGCCTATTTTTTTTTTTTTTAAGGTTTCAAGATTAAAATGCTGGCTGTCCAGTCTGCATTCAGAACGCACCGTCTTCTGAATTGCAGATAATCTTGAAAACAAGGCAGAATAAAATGGATTCGAATGAAGAAGGGACATGCCAAACACCTCGCTGGGTGTGATGTTTATGGCACCAAAAGCCTCCACAATCGGGATTGGCATAGGGCCCCTGTCTTTTAATCTGAGATTATTATTTTGTAATATGGGGTGTGTGTGTGTTAAGGGCCAGAGCTGGTCAATTTCCAGTGAAGAAGGTGGCTGTTATTCTTAATGTCTTTTAAATGCATTTAGCTATCAGATAGCCAAACATCCTTTGCAGTGGGGTGGGGGAAAAAGAGAGAGAGAGAGAGAGAGAGACTAACGTTTGATTTGAAAAGGTTCTGCTGAATTTTAAATGCCTATCGTTTAATAGACCGAGATTTGCAGAGGACGTTGGGTAATAATGGTCGGTCGGCAAGGATGGGCCACCAAAGCAAAAACCTTGAGTCTTGATCTATTAATAGAGAATAAGGATTAATGAAGGATTATGTCATAATGAGTCTTCCTGCCGAGTAGCCTCGATTCTTGTCTTTTGCTGCCAAAATACAGTTCTCATTTCCAGCAACAAAGTCTATCACAGAGAAAGCACAGATTCCCCCCCCCCACTCCCCTTTAGAAACTGGAAAGTCCATTGCATAATAATGAATCTCCAGCTCCTTTTTTTTGGCCAAAAAGCTTCAACACTTCCAGGGTCAAAGGGCATCACAATGATGCAAAGGGGGAGGCCTGACCCTTATCTGAGCTCTTGCGACAAAATTAGAATGTGCTGTAGTCTTATTAAAGAAATGTTTGTTCCTCCATCAATGGACTAAACAGAAAGCAGCTCAGGCGAGGTTTTGCCGAACGCTACACTTTGCCTAGCTGCTTTCTTTAAAAACCCTGAATAATTCCACGTGCAAAAGAATTTTGTATTGAGGTTTCAATTTTTTTGTTTTAAAGGTGAAACGAATAGCCTAAAACTCAGTTGGATAGCTCTGAGGTTTTCTAAAATGGATTCTTGTTATTTGCCATACCACAAATACTTGTAGAGCTTTTTAGAGAGAGAGGAAAAAATACTAACCTTTTGGCAAAAATAGATATAGGCAAAAACATCAACAACAACAATAATAGTGTCTCGCCATGAGAAAATGCAGTTCTGCCTAAATATAATATATTTTAAAACGAATGCATATTTCACCCGTGATATGTAACACACATCGCAATGACACATAGAAATAATAAAAACCTGTATGATTAAAATTGATTAAATTTGTAAATACAATTTCAGAATGGATATGGTTTGATTAAATTGGGGGGGGGGAGTTTTATGTAATTCATTTAACTCTTAATATGGGATTTTACCCCAAGTAAGTTCTTGTTATGCATGCGTATAAAGGGAAATGATGCTAGGAAGCAGAAAACATTTTAGAAGGTAAATAATAAAGCATGAAGACGAGACAAAAGATTCTTTCCAATTTGATTCTTATTTACCAGACCCCACCCCGTCCCAGAAAATAAAGGGAAGCAAAACAGCAGGACAAAATTATTCTTTATTTTAATATGCTATCGGTGAATGATGCAGCTAGTTACACTATTATTGCTGAAAGACAGAAGGCTAAGCTTTAAAATTAGAAAATTGATCAGCTGGGATTATATCAAGAGAGAGATTTCATCAAAGGCTTGTAACAATCCATCCTCCTCATGTACTATTTAGACATAGCTAATCTACATGAATAAATTGACCATTCAGGGCCTCAAAATCTGCCATGTAGGTCCCAACTTTTCACAGAGGCTTTTAAATATGTATTTGGTAGGTACAAAGTGCTGAATATATTTTCAGCCTTTTTATATTAAGATTTACAACGAATGACCTTAAGCAGTGTGTAAAGCAAAGTGATCAGACCACCCTGATTTGAACAGACTTGAGGTATAGAATCATACTTCCATTCTCATTCAAATTTTTGGTGGGCCTGGAGAAAGCATAAACCAAATCATTTGTAATATTGCTAAAAAAACGGCTCCATCGTTTTTTCTCTTGCAGAACATTTTCTATATTTGTTATTTTGGGGTGTCTGGATTCCATTTAAGCGCGGGAGGCATTTTTCCAAACTGCACGCCCAAGACAAGAAATATAAAAAATCTTGTAAAAGTAGAGCTTTAAATTCACTCCGAACCCCCTAAAAGAAATCCTGACATTCGGATAACCCAACTGGCAATATGCCATTTCATACCCACATAGACAGCAGGCTATTTTCTGTTACACCACTTTTAATAAAAAAGAGCTCCTTTCTTTAGCGGTAGTGGTTGGCATATTGCCCCTTTCAAAAACCAAAGTAACCGTCATCTTGGATGTAACAAATTAGTACATTCACAGAATAATAATAAGCACAGGGCATGAAAACACTATTGTTTTTTTTCTTTTCTTTTAATTTCTATTTTGCTGCTTGGAGGTTTGGTTCTTGGGGAAGAAAAGTATAATTCCCTTTTAGCAAGCACAACTCCCCCCCCAGATGATTCTCTTGGCCAAAAATAAACCCTGAATGTAATATATATATATATATTAATATATTATATATATATATAAAAGGTAAGTTTGGGGCAGTTGTTGAGCAATAGTTTTGGAAGCCAAATAAGTATCAGTTGGTCTCTAATCTAATGACATAAGGCACCAAGAATTTATGAATTTATCACAAATAATTCTGTTGCTTGAAGTTTGGCATCAATTAATCAGGGACTGTATGCATGTATATTAGGGATTGTCTTTCAGATTGAATTATTATTATTATTTTCATTAGGTTTTTAGATAATTTTAGGCTGCAGTTTTAGAAGACATTAACATGTCTACCTATTTGTCACAAAGAATTAAAAACTAAATTGTTTCAATATGGAAATAATAAAAAATCTCTAGGATATTTCTTATGGGTGCTTCATACGGTATATGTAAAATCAAAAGGACATATAAAAATAAAGCTCTTCTTAATAAAAAATATTAGTCATAAAACAGATTATAAATGCTGTTAATTTGATCGAGGCAAAGCATCCGCAAATGCTATCCGTAAATAAAGACATTTTCAAACAATATGGATTGGATAAGTTTTTCTTCTATTAGTTTTTATTTTTAAATTTCTTTTCCTTCCTTTCTAAAATTATTTTAGGCAGATTGCAGTTATGAAAATGGTAGCAAAATCCATTGTCTTTCTTGCCTATCTTCTGGCAAACCTATTTGAATGATGAAAAGAAGACTTCTCGGAAGGAATTCTCAGAGTTCGAATTTATTTTTTCACTACCACAATTTAGTCACTCTTCCTTTTTGAAATTCAGGTGTTACCCAGGATTTATAACAAGCATATCCTTTACCCTATAGCTTCTAAGCAACAGATAGCACTTAAATTAAGATGACACATTAACAAGTATCAAAGTCGTCAGTAAGGGTATCTTCAGGATAGGCTGAGTGCCTTTTCATTTTAAGGGTCTGCTAATTTTAACAACTCATATGGAACTAATCACGAAGGACGTATTACAGCAAAAGCTTTTGACATGAAATCTTGTGGCAAACTAACGTGTGAAAGTAGGCAATTATCTCTATATTGGATAAATAAATAAACCAATAAAATGGCAAATGCAACTTTGAGCGTGCTAATCCACACTTTAAAAAAATAAACAAGGACCTGTTCGTAAAATTATATTTTAAACTACCCGAATTTGACTCGTTACATTTAGTTACTTCAGGTTAAAAAGGGAGCAATTTTAATAAAAAAAAACTTTGTAGCACAAATGAGGGCGAGAATATCTCATTATATATGGAAACATTCCTGAAAAAGCAGTCGAGCATGACTAAAAAGATCAATCTTTTATACTGGGAGAAAAAAAAATTGTCTATTTTGCCTTTTGTCAGAAAGTCATAGGGGAAATATATCTCCTACTTTAATTCAAATGATAAACTTCAACAACCGAGGCATATCCTAAAACAGTTCTGGGTGAAGTGTAATAAAGAGAGGTTTGTATGATCCCAATTCTAAAACATAAAACTGATAGATAATGGTGTAATTATCTCTCAGAGTAAACCTGTAATGAAAAACTTTGCTGGGATAGAAAATGTACATGGAAGACAGCACAAAGGGAGTTACTGTAGATTATTCTGCATGTATAGTATGTCCAAGAATTGAAATAAATTAACAAATTCCTAATCACGCAAATAAAAGCCTTAGAATAAGTGAAGGTATTCTGCTTTTTTAAAATCAAGATATCCAAGATTTTCATTGTCTTGAGGAGCATAGGCTGCTGAGCAAAAAATAAACACATTTAAGAAAATGTGTTTTTTCACTATGTGCATCTGAGATATTTACATATGGCTAGGTCAGAAAAAAAAAGCTGTATAGATCCAGAGATGCATTATTGAGTTTCCCGATTAGCATAAGTTTTAAGTATATGTTTACTATCCTGATATAAGTTAGATTTTGTTAGTTTTTGCTAGCAAGGTTAAAAATCACAGAAGATAGCAATTGCTCCTTCGTCTTTTAACAAAAGATCCATTATCTCCTTTCTTATGAAATCAGAAAACTAGAGAGCCCAGCAGAGAGAAAATTTAGAGCTATTATCATTTCTCCATTAAATATATAGTTTATCTGTTTGTTTTGTTTAAAATAACCAATCTTTATGCACTCATAAGATCCAGACATTCAAAAACATGTAAGAGAAATGAGATGGAAATCCTAATTTCAAATAATAGATCATTTACGGGGGGGAAAAGCCACTAATACAAACTCAGACACGTTGCTTTCCAATTGAAATTCCTTCAATGCAGAGGAAAAATACTAAGAAATACATACATAGTACATCCATCTGTGGCTTTAACTCAAATGTTATGAAGAAAATAATAATAATAACTTAACCGTTGCTAAGAAAGAAAAAAGTCTGGATAATGTACAGATAGTCCTCAACTTACAACCATTTACTTAGTGACTGTCCAAAGTTACAATGAGGTCATGTGATTTCCCCCTTTGTGACTTTCCGATAAGCAAAGTCAATGGGGAAGTCAGCTTTCCCTTAACAGCTGTGTTACACTGATTAACAACTGCAGTAATTCCCTGATCAACTGCGGCAGGAAAGGTCGTAACATTCACCTAACTGCCTCACTTAGCAACAGAAATGTTGGCCTCGTTGGTAGTCGTGAGGTGAGGACTATCTGTAAGTCTTCAGCAGTAGCTGAAGACAGCAGAAGAGAAGAGAAAGAAATGAAGAAAATCAGAAAATAAAAAGACCTGCAAATAGAACCACTGTGTTAAAAGAAAGCAAAGATAGTACTAATAGTAAGAGGCACCTTAGAAACAAACTCAAAACATCTGGAGCACCACTTGAACATCATTGGCATGGTCAAAATCATTATCAGTCAATGACAAAATGCAGCTTTACCTGGAACAGCTTACCACCTGCAATAATACTTCTAACACCATAAAGCAACAATATCTGCCTATCTCATGAACTTGGGAGGGATTTGATAGATGGATAAAAATGCCAAATTCGGTCTTAACATCTGGCTAACTGTGCCAACCAATTATAATAAAATACATTATATCCTGCCCAGAGCCCCTCTCTGAGGGAGATGGACGGTTAAGAAATATGAAATATAAATACCGCCTTCGGTATGACCTAAGTGTAGCTCATAGAATCATCTGCTACAATGTCCTACCTGTCAATGACTACTTCAGCTTCAACCAAAACAATACACGAGCACACAATAGATACAAACTTAAAGTAAACCGCTCCAAACTCGATTGCAGAAAATACGACTTCAGCAACAGAGCGGTCAATGCCTGGAATGCACTACCTGACTCTGTGGTTTCATCCCCAAACCCCAAAAATTTTAACCTAAGACTGTCTACTGTTAACCTCACCCCATTCCTAAGAGGTCTGTAAGGGGCGTGCATAACAGCACCAGCGTGCCTACTGTCCCTGTCCTAATGTTTCCTCTATTTGTATCTATTTTCTGTATTCAATTCATGCTTATACTTACTACCTAATACGTTCTTGACAAATAAAATAAAAATAAAATAAAAATAAATAAATAAATAAAACATCTGCCTATTTCTTTACTTAAGAAAATGGATATGGCCTCCCAACTAACTATCAGTGACTCCAGGCAGTTTACATGGATAAAACCCAGATACAAAAACCAATAATCTCCCACTTTCCTGATGACAACAAACAGAGGAGTGACTTGAGGGGATCCGGGTCACTCTGGTTCTTTCGGCAGAACCATGTCATTGTGAAAGAAATGTCAAAATGGGGACCAATTTTATCTCTGCAGGGATGAAGTTCCACCGGGTGGAAGTCACCATGAAGAATTCCCTTCTTCTTAGTCCTGTTAAATGGACCTCCTTAGGAAAGAGGACTCATAGCATTCCCTTCCCCCCCCCCCCCCACTTTGGGCGGTCGGGGAGATATGACTGGGAAAAGATAACCTGGTCCCAAGCCATTAAGGCTTTGAAGATGACAACCGGCATCTTAAATTCAACCCAGAAGAAAATCAGCAGCCAAGGCAGCTCCTGTGTCAACCTTGAAACTGACCGGACTGAGTCCATTTTTGACTGCTTCAGTGTTGCCACATTGGAGCTGAAGGAAAGGGAGGGGGGAATTGAGATAGAGGGGAATCTGTAGTCAAAACAACATATTTTCTCTTGGGAACCAAGGACATTCTCACACCTGGTGAGGAAGGAAGGTGGAGTGATGCTACCCGGCTGCCAGTCCGCACGGTGATTGGACCATGTGACTGACTGTTTGGAGAAAGTAGAAAAACTTTTAATTAGATGAAAACCGTGGGAGACTTCAGAGTCGGTTTTCACCAGATATGTGCCAATATGATAATTCCAATAAAGCTATTCTTTGAGGAATCTACCTGTCTCAGTTTTGCTTGCTATGGATTTGTTTCTTGGAACCCTGACATCCTGCAGAAGAGGTGACAATGTGGAAATCTAGGCTTACACAAAACCATGAGAAGGACTCAATCCGTGGACAAGTCTATCAAATCCTGTCTAAACATCTGGTTGGCTGTGTTACCAACCATAATAACATACGTTACTGTGTCCTCTGAATATTATGCCAGATGTTGATGGATCACTCTGTAGAGAACTTAAATTGTATGGGAAAATTTGAACATAATCAGATACAACCGCTTTGGCACAGAAAGACAGACTACAGTGTTTCCCTATGAAGGTCCCCAAATTTATCATCTAAAGCTTTCCTTTAGACAAGAGAGTAGCTCCTGCAATGAAAGCTGTTTGGAAAGAAGAGAAGACAGATGTTCCGTAGACCTTCGTGTGATTGATGGTCATGTTGGATAGAAATAATGGTATGGATTTTGGCAGAGGCTGAGATGATGGTGAGGATGCGGATAACAACGATGTGTCATTGTGGATGTCTTTATTCCTTTCCTGTGGATAATTTAATACTAGATTTTCTTGTGAATTCCATGTCATGGGTGCATTAACTCCGGATAATTTTCTAAACATATTCTTCACACTGACTATTTTATTTCTGCTCCTGCTATGGCTGTTTTAATTTTGTGTTTCTTCTTTTTAATGTTTTAAACAATTGGTAAACCGTCTGAAGTCAGCGGGAGTCAGGCAGCACATACATGTAATGAAATTATGATTCTGTTTACCAAATTAAGCCAGACAAATTGATGCCTCTCTCCTAGCCACTGTAATGGAGTGCTTGGGTGCCTACTGGAAAAAGAGAAGAAGTTACTAACCTAAAAGAAATGGGACCCCATTTGGTTGAACAAAAATTTGAACTGGGGCTTCTAAATCTAGTATAGAACCTATTGTGTTCACAGCAATTAATTCCCCCTCCATAAAATACAGAATTGTAGGACAGAACGGGACCTCAGAGTCTTCTAGTCCAATCTCCTGCTCAAGACAGGAACTTTATACCATCCTGGTACAATGTTTGAATGGTCTATTTTTGAAAACCTCCAGTGATGGAGCACCCACAACTATCAGAAGCAAACTATTCCATTGATTAATTGTTCTCACTGTCAGAAAATTTCTCCTTATTTGTAGGTTGGAGCTCTCTTTAACAAGCTTCCACCATTACTTCTTGTCCTGACCTCAGATGCTTTGGAGATGTTCTAGCCTAGGCTTCCCAAGAGCATGAAGCAGACTCCTTGTCCCTTTTTATTAAGAGCATGAAGCAGACTCCTTGTCCCTTTTTTTGTTAATAAAAAAACCCTTTTTATTAAATTACTGTGAATTCCTCTGATTCACATCCAGCAAAGTCTTTCAAGGGGGAATTTACAGTCACAGACCTTATCTGGCTTGGAGAGCTGCCAGGCCGATATCTTCAAAACTTGGCAAGAAGTGTCTGAGAGTCACGAACCAATTAAACGAACTAATTATTATTATTATTGGTTCAATTTATATGCCGCCCTTTTCCGGAGACTCAGGGCGGCTTACAATGCGTTAAGCAATAGCCTTCATACTTTTGTATATACCTGCTTAGTAGGGCTTTCGGCCCCCCCAAGTGGTGTTCTTTTTTTTTTTTTAATAAAAGTTAGCTTATTGCCCCTACAAACCGGGTCCTCATTTTACCTACCTCGAAAGGATGGAAGGCTGAGTCAACCTTGAGCCTGGTGAGATTTGAACTTGCAGTAATTGCAGGCAGCTGGTGTTACTTAACCGTGCTTTAGTCTGCTGTGCCACCAAGGCTCTTTATTAATTGTCTCCTGCAGACTCCCCTCCCCTTTCGCTCCTCCTTTATTCCCTATGGGAGGGGCCCTTCATCGTCCACCTGTGGCCTTACTCCCAAGTCGACCCTTGTTCCTTAGCATTTCTTTGTCTGGCAACGCTATGCATGCACACATTGGGAACAGGCTCCAGCTGTTCGTCTGCCTCACTGATGTCTGACTCCGAAGGCAGCTGATACCTGTCATACAGCCCTGCTCCCATCTCGGCTTCTGACGCAGAGTCCTCATCAGAGCCTTCCCCAGACTCCAGGACTAGCCCATGTTGCTCCCCAACCTCCTCACTGTCCGAATCTGCTGCCAGTTCCGCTGGCCGATGGCAGGCCACAACAGGAGAATAAATCAATCCCCTCTACTCGGGGACAGCCCCTCAAGTACTGGAAGTCATTATCAGGTCCCTCCAATCCTTCTCTTTGTTAGGCTAGACATACCTAATCCTTCAACTGTTCATCCTATGGCTTAGCTTCCAAACCTTTCATCATCTTTGCTGCTCTTCTCTGCACACTTTCTAGGATCACAGCAAGTTTTTTGTATCATGGTGATACAATACTCAAGCATACACATTAAGAGAGACTCATATGTTGGTTTCCAGAAGAGTCTGTATCAATTTAATATGTCAGTCATTTATATTTTTCCTTTAGGACCGAATAAAAGGGCTCCGTGGAAGTTACCAGTTTATCGGGTTTATCGCACTAAAGAGAGGAAGATATTGGAAAGCAAAAATAATGAATGATAATTATGATAATTCTGTAAATAACTCTGTGACCATGTGTGGGATTTTTAAAAGTCAAGTGTGCTGTTTAGAAAGACAAGGAAAACTCCTTAGAAAATTTAAATGCCTGAACTTTTGGAGAACTCACAAAGCCTAAAATTGGTACAGAATGCAATGACAGGTGAAAATCACTGGGTTAATATTATACAGTACTGTAGTTACTGTATTGGCTGTGCACAGGTTTCTGAATACAAATCAATATATTGGTTGTTACGCTGTAGGATTAGAATCAGAATTAGAATCAGACTAGAGCTGGAAGGGACCTTGGAGGTCTTCTAGTCCAACCCCTACTCAAGCAGGAGATCCTATACCATTTCAGGCAAGTGACTGTCCAGTCTCTTCTTAAAAACCTCCAGTGACCCACAACATCTGAAGGCAAGCTGTTCCACTGGTTAATTGTTCTCACTGTTAAGAAGTTTTTCCTCAATTCCAGGTTGCTCCTCTCCTTGATTAGTTTCTTTCTACTGTTCCTTGTCTTGCCTTCTGGTGCTTTGGAAAGTAAGTCAAACCCCGCTTCTTTGTAGGAGCCCCTCAAATTCTGGAATACTGCTATCATGTCCCCCCTAGTCCTACTTTTCTCTAGTCTAGCCAAACCCAAATCCTGCAACCATTTCTTCATCTCTTTTGTTTAAGGATCATGTACTCTTGCTCAATCCACCCACTGTATACTTCTCAGTTAAGGATGTTAAGAGTTCCCCCACTCCTATGTAAATTTCAGGAAAGAGAAGCAAGGAATCAATGATTTGGAGTATGTGCGTAGACACTTCGTCCATATGCGGCCAGTACGCTCGCACAGAGAGGGCCTCCCCAGACAGTGTCGGCTGGCGACCCCCAGGGGGAGAGCCTTTTCTGTGGCGGCGCCCGCCCTCTGGAACAACCTCCCCCCAGAGATACGTATAATACCAGACCTCCGGACTTTTCGTTGGGCCCTGAAAACTTATTTATTTCACCTAGCCGGGCTGGCTTGATCCCACAGTTTTTGGTTAAATTTAAATTGATTTAAATTGGGTTGTTTTAAATTGCGGCCAAAAATATTTAATTATTTTTAAACTGTTTTTAAATTTTGTATGTTCTGTTTTATTCTGGCTGTTCACCGCCCTGAGTCCTGCTGGAGAAGGGCGGTATACAAATTAAAACAAATAAATAAAATAAATAAATAAATATGGAATATTTTACCAAGAAAAACGTGGATGGTCTTTGTCAGGACAATCAAAATGAGACCATTTGGCTATTGATGTCACTGAGCAAGACCCCCGGTGGGGAAGAGAGAAAAGGCTGGAGAAAAAACACTGCCAAATTGTACAGATCAAATTTTCAACTGCCCAACTTATGATGTTGTAAACCAGGAGTGTCAAACTCAAAGCCTACAGGCCAGATTCAGCCCGCAGGGTGCTTAGATCTGGCCCGCGAAGCCGCCCTGGAAACAGCAAAGGACCAGCCTGGGGTACCTCTGCCGGTGAACATGGAGCTTGGGGGTCTGTGCAGAGGGCTGCAGGAGGCTGTCACGGTCAAAAATGGGGCCCAGGACACCGTGCAGCTCCCCCCCCGGGCTCCATTTTCACCGGCAGAGGGCTAGCAAAACAAACTAAAAGCAAAACAAAACAAAAGGAAAAATATTTCCCCTTTTGCATTTGAGCATCCAAGAAGTGACAGGAAAGGAGAAAGGGAAAGAGAAAAGAAAAAGTAGGAAAGGTGGGAAGAGAGCAAGGAAGGAAAAATAAGGAAAGAGGGGAAGGAAGAAGAAAGGAGAATGAAGAGGGAAGGAAAAAGAAGAAAAGGAAGGAAGGAAGGAAGGAAGGAAGGAAGGAAGGAAGGAAGGAAGGAAGGAAGGAAGGAAGGAAGGAAGGATTGATTATAATTAGAGGGAGGGAGGGTCTGAGGGAAGTCATTATCAGGTTCCTCCCTCCTGAGGTCCAGACCATCCCCACCCTATTGGCCTTCCGAAAAGTGGTGAAGACCTGGCTTTTCTGGCAGGCCTGGGGCCGTTGATCTCGCTCTTGCGATCCAGCGAGATCTGACCATGAATGGTCAGTTTTAATGTTTTAATGTTTATAATTTTTAAATGTTTTTTATAATGATTTTAAATGCATTGTGAGCCGCCCTGAGTCTTCGGAGAGGGGCGGCATACAAATTGAATAAATAAATAAATAAATAAATAAATAAATAAATAAATAAATAAATAAATAAATAAATAAATAAATAAATAAATAAATAAATAAGTCCTGCCTTAGCATTTGGCCACCACAGATGCCCCCTGACACGAGTGATGTCGAGCTGGCCACGCCCGCTATGGCCACACACCCCCAAGGTCAAACACAACCCTGATGTGGCCCTCAATGAAATCATGTTTGACACCCCTGTTGTAAACCATCTGGAGTCACTTAGATGAGACGGGTGGTTTCGAAAGTTAATGCATTAAATAAACTTGACTGTAGCAAGAATGAAAAACAAATGGTTCTTTTAGATGGCTTTCATGCCTTTAAGTCCACAATCACTAACTCAAAGGAACCAGACAATTATAGGCAAAGAGGACTAGAGTTGGTCCAATTATGGTAACAGGCAAAAGAATAAATGATCTAATACACCACAAACAAGAGAATGCAGGATAATCAATTGGGTCAATAAATGTCATGCAAGAAAGGATCCACCCCGATGACTTTTGGCATAGATCTACTTTATGGCCTTTGTTCAAAAAATCAGGGGCTGGTTTTAGGTGGTTTTATTCTCTAATTGTGTGGACAAAAAGTGCCTACAATTTAAGCCATGATGTGCACAATTAAGTAATTGCCCTTACAAATACATGTAATTAGCTTATGGGATTTGCAGTTCATTGATCTGTACATATATACCCTTTGGGAGAATAAGTTCTGCTCTGAGGCCTGAGACTGTGGAGAAACAATACAGCATTTTGACTCTCACTCAAACTCATATATGTTCTAATCTGAATTATAAATTTGGGAAACCTTGCATGCTTTCATCCATACCTCAATGGCCAACCAGCTGGACGTCTCATATGCTGTAAAAATATCAATTAAAATCTAATATCCCTAGAAAATGTTCTCAAATCATTGATAATACGCCTCTGCACTAGCTATTTCTGTAGATTTGCATCACTTCTTCCATCAATGAACTTGACATACAGTGGTACCAAAACAGTTGGTACCTCAACTGTTTAGAAACTAGTTTGTTTGGTACTCAACACACAAGCTAGAACTTGTTGGTGTCGGCTGCCTTCTGACTCATTATATTATTCCTTATAGGGAAAAAATTGTTTAGGACTCATCGTTTTTGGTACTCATCACAACCCTGCAGCCAATTAACAATGAGTACTGAGATACCACTATATTTGTCAGGGTGCTAATTAATCCCATTCTGCTTTTGGGTAATCGCACCTTGATTTAGAGAAGTGGATCGAGGCTTTTCCCTTGAAGCATACCTTTAGAAAATAAACCCGAAGATATATTTTCTAAGAAAAACTCATTTATTTGTTATAAAGAAAATAAAACATCTTACTAATCTAATTAGTTACATCTTTGCAAAGCTTTTCCGGCCACCTCTCTTGGCCGGACCTCTTGGCAGGAGAACAAAGAAAGTTAGAAGAAAAGTGAAGGAATGTAGACATGCGCAGTTAGCTTACTGATAAGAACTTGGCAAGCTACGGTAAATCTTAGAGTTCAAAAATAAGAGTTCATCTGGTAAATACAAAAACACAGTAACAGTATTTACATTTAGTTATCCTTTTTGCTGGCATTCAAACAGCTTCATAACAGAGACTAGACTAGACTAGATTAAAATAACAGAGTTGGAAGGGACCTTGGAGGTCTTCTAGTCCAACCCCCTGCTCAGGCAGGAAACCCTGCCTGTACCATTTAAGACAAATGGTTATCTAACATCTTCTTAAAAACTTCCAGTGTTGGAGCACTCACAACTTCTGGAGGCAAGTTGTTCCACTGATTAATTGTTCTAATTGTCAGGAAATTTCTCCTTAGTTCTAGGGCAGGAGTCAGCAACCTTAAACACTCAAAAAGCCACAAAGGTCCTAACTGGAAGCCCCTGTTCAATTCTAGAGCTGACCAGAAGTCCGGTTCCCCCATTATAGTCTCCTCCTAGCACGATGTCCTTTTTCCTCTGCCGACCGGAAGTCCGGTTCCCCCACCACAGACTCTCCTCCTAGCACAGCATCCTTTTTCCTCTACCTGTCCTAACCAAAAGCTCTATCAATTGTGAAGCCAACTGGCAACAGGGAGCCGCAGGAGAGGGACGAAAGAGCCACATGCGGCTCCAGAGCCGCGGGTTGCTGACCCCTGTTCTAGGTTCTCTTCTAGATGAAGAACGAAGTGCAAATTCGATTTACAATTTTGGGTGCATTTTTTTTTCTGCCTCTCCTGCTAATCACTGTTTCCCCCTAGTTATACCTCTTCTATGAACAAGCACAACCAGAGAACAGTTCTGATCCCACTACCATCAGGAATGTGTCAAGCTGCAACATAAATATATGAAGTGTTATTCTCAGATCTTTTTTCTTGGTATCAGGTAGAATTCCTGAATTTTTTTACTTGAAAACTAATCCAGTTCAGTTCTTGTAGAGCCCAAGAATAACTGGCAGAAAAACCAGCAGGGAATACTTTAGTGATATGCTTTGATACGCCACTGAAAATATCACTGAATAAAATATCCCTGAAGGTTTCATGCCTCAAGCTTTGGTGTACATTGTTTGAGGATCCTCAAAAGTATGGTAGACATTTAACCCTAGGAAAGCAAATGACAAAGAAACAGAAGAGATGAAGAGGGAGGGGGGGGAGCCCAGAAAGTTAGCAAAAGATGATTAAGATAAGTGTGTTTTGAAAACTCTCTAAAATTCAGATTTTATTTCTGAAAATTATCTGGGAACTTAAGCTTTATTTTTTTTCTGCTGCATTCATACCTTATGACATGCAAGCTTTTGTATGATAAAGACTCAAACATGGTAATAGGTCAGTGAAGATTTTCAGTGATACAGGTACAGTTGTCTGAGTCGGAGTTTCTTGTTGGTTCAAAATTTTTGGGAGCTTATTCAAGTAGCTTCTTCAGACTGAACTAGCTGGACATATATGGAGTCCCCTAACCAACTTAGGCAGTGGTGGAATTCAAAAAATTTTACTACTGGTTCTGTGGGTGTGGCTTGGTGGGCGTGGCGTGGCTTGGTGGGCATGACAAGGGAAGGATACTGCAAAATCTCCATTCCCACCCCACTCCAGGGGTGTTGTGGTCCGCCAGCAGCCTGCGGAGCTGGCAATGGAGTTGGACAGTGAGGAGGCTGGGGAGAAACATGGCCCATCCTTGAGTCTGGAGAAGGCTCAGATGAGGGCTCTGCATCAGAGGCAGAGATGGGGCCAGGGCCATCTGGGAGTTATGCACGGACTTCGGAGCCTCCAGAGTCGGACATCAGAGAGGCAGAGGAACAGGAGGAGCCTGTTCCTAGTGCGTGCCTGTGCAGAGCTACCAGAAGGCACGAAAAGTTAAAACAAAAGGGACGACACGGGAGTAAGGCCTGGAGATGATTGGCCCTTCCATAAGGCTTAAAAGAGGAGCAAAGGCACATGGGCCCTTTGCAGGAAAGCAACGTTGTTAATTCTGTTCCCGGTCGGCATCTCTATTTGATTCTGGACTCCGTGTGACTTTGCCAAGTAGGTCTTTGGCAGCGTGTCAAGGGAGATAAAGGTTGATAATTATCCCGAAGGACTTCTCCTGAAGGACCTGTCAGAACCTGCTGAATAGCACCCCTGAACTTAGGTCAGATTGAAGAAGCTAGATCCAGCGTATCTCTAAATAAATATCTTTACAGTTGGAGAAAGTGTAAGCACACTGAGCATTATCTCAAAAGGTAGTAGTACCATCCTTAGAATGTATCTGCCATTGTTTTGATCCATTCCAAAATAAGTCTCTTTTACAATCCTGAAGTAAGTCATTCACAAATAGCTCTGACATTTCTGATTAGCTGCACTACATCAAAGCTCTTTATAATTACAGGTAGTCCTTGCCTTACAACCATACAACCATATTGTATACATTGGCATCCTTCAGTCTCAAGAGACTATGGTATTGTGCTCTGGAAAGAGGTCCTAAAACAGCACCTGGTGTGACTAAAAAGGCCAATTCGAGAGTGGCAATCCCTTCCACACTGAGGGCAGATACATTCCGTCCCCTGTCCAGCCCCCAGATTTTGCTGGTTCTGGGACTGCCTCTTTGCCTCAGTCTGCCGAACAAGTGTCTCTTCGAATTGGAGAAGGCCATGCTGCGCCTTTAGCCTCCAAGCTGAACGATCGGAGGTCAAAGTTTCCCAGTTGTTAATGTCCATTCCCAGGGCCTTTAGGTCCCTCTTGCAAATACCCTTATATCGCAGCTGTGGTCTCCCTCTGAGGCGCTTTCCCTGCACTAATTCTCCATACAGGAAATCTTTCGGAATCCGACCATCAGCCATCCGAACATTCCAGGTGCCCAACTTTAGGGCTAAAGTTTTCTTATGTTTGTTACATGGTGCAAAGTTATCGATCTGCTTGTTGGCTTTGACCCTAAACCCCACGCATCCTGTGAGGTTAACAGACTGTGGTGGGGCAGCACCTTACTGGCTGGGGGCTGCCCAGCTTAAGGTGGGTGGTAGCTGCCCAATGAGGTACAATGACCTCCCCCACCGATGAAAATAGCCTCTGCGTCACGCTCTAAGCCAATCAAGCAAAGACTTATAACCGGTAACTGCCACTTCCCGTGTTGTTTCAATGCTGTATGCAAAGCTGGAGTGTCCTCTCCAGAGCACGAGGCCTAGGTAGATTAATATGGCTGATAGACTGTTACCCAAGCAGCAGATCCCCCCTCTCCACGTCGCTGAAATAGTCCAATGGAACGGCAAAGCCAATACAATTAGTTGGTGACCAAAACTGGATGCACTATTCCAGACTTACCAAGGCATTATAAAGTGATATTAACACTTCACGAGATCTTGATGCTGTCCCTCTGTTAATGCAACCTAGGACTGAGTTGGCTTTTTTTGGCAGCTGCAGCACACTGCTGGCTCATATTTAAGTGATTGTCCACTAGGATTCTAAGATCTTTCTCAGTTCCAATACAAAATCTACCTGAAAACCAGGGGTGAAATGCTACCGGTTCACTCCGGTTCGGGCAAACTGGTAGTGATAAAAACTACTGGTTTGGGCAAAACCGGTAGTAAAAAAAAGCTACCGGCTTGGGCAAACCAGTAGTTTAAAAAAGTTACCGGTTCATCCGAACCAGAATTTCCAATGATCAGCTGTGCCGCGTGGTTTATATTTGCTAGAAAGCAGGAAATCCTGCTTTCTAGCGAAGCTAAATCACACGGCAACGTTCTCCCTCCCATGCTGTTTTACTTACCTAGTGAATTCTTCTTTTTCCATGCGAAGCGTGTTTGGTGCACTTTGCGCATGCGCACGCATTGTGCTTTTGGCTCGCGCTGTGCATGCACGGCCAGCAAACTGGTGGCGATCCACGGAGGATTTCACCACCGCTGAAAACCATTGCAATAGATCCAGTATCTGGAATTGTAAGCAATACAATAGAAGCAATAGAAGTTTTGCTGCTGACTCCTTTAGACAAGAGGGAACCCATTCATCCAGCAAGAGAGCATTAATCAAGTTCTTTAATAGGGACAGACCCACTCTAGTCAGTATAATCACTAAGGAAGGGCCAAGGATGAAATCAGGCATGAAGAAACCAATGTAGCAGATGAGCAGTTGCTAATACTTGCCCTAATGAATCAAGACAGTCCCACCAAACTCTGTCACAAAGAACAATGCAAGTTGGCTACAGCAAGCCACCAATATTTTTGGCTCCCTCCCTCCCTTCTTTGTTTCCTTCTTCCTTCTTTTGAATGGTGTTTAAATCAGGTTTATTTCCATGTGTCTATTAACGGCTGATTTGGCTAAATGCCAAGCTTCCGGGAATTCCCTACCATTTGGATTTAGCGAAATCTAGGATGCTCACAGTTACTTGGTTTGTATACTAGTGTACTGTCAGTATAGTACAGTACAGTATACTAGTTCCAATCGTGTGTTGATAGATTTCTGAGATGGTTTGGATGCATGATAATGTTCTCCTTTTCATAAGTTGTGTTGGTTGTGCTATAGTAAGTTGATTAGTCTGGAACTTATTTTCCATTTTGTTGGAAGATGTTGCATAGGTGGTCTTTTTCGTTTTTCTGGTTGCTGGAGGACGTTTGTGCTTGTGCACATTATGTTCTTACACAGTTCCTCTTGTAGGAACTCAGGTTGTCCCTTTGTAATGGAGCTTTTGGTTAGTGTGGGTTATTTTTGGATAGACTTATATTCCTAATTGGCTGCCATTTCCTCAGCTGAATAAGGAGGTCTAAAAAGGGTAGCATGTTTCTAGGTTCTACCATATCACAAGATCTAAAATGGACAGCTAACATCAAAAACATCATCAAAAAGGCACAACAAAGAATGTTCTTTCTGCGCCAACTCAGAAAGCTCAAACTGCCCAAGGAGCTGCTGATACAGTTCTACAGAGGAATTATTGAGTCTGTCATCTGCACCTCTATAACTGTCTGGTTTGGTTCTGCAACCCAACAAGAGAGACACAGACTTCAGAGGATAATTAGAACTGCAGAAAAAACAATTGCTACAAGTCAAAAAGAGGGCTGTGAAAATATTTACAGACCCCTCGCATCCTGGACATAAACTGTTTCAACTCCTAACCTCAAAACGACGCTATAGAGCACTGCACACCAGAACAACTAGACACAAGGACAGTTTTTTCCCGAACGCCATCACTCTGCTAAACAAATAATTCCCTCAACACTGTCAAACTACTGTATTTACTAAATCTGTACTACTATTAATCTTCTCACCGTTCTCAACAACCATCTCCTTCCACTTATGACTGTATGACTGTAACTTTGTTGCTGGTATCCTCATGTTTCTCTATGACTATCATTAAGTGTTGTATCTTATGATTCTTGATGAATGTATCTTTTCTTTTATGTACACTGAGAGCGTATGCACCAAGTCAAATTCCTTGTGTTTCCAATCACACTTGGCCAATAAAAAATTCTATTCTATTCTATTCTATTCTATTCTATTCTATTCTATTCTATTCTATTCTATTCTATTCTATTCTATTCTGGTCTGGTGTGGTCTGGTGTGGTCTGGTGTGGTGTGGTGTGGTGTGGTGTGGTGTGGTGTGGTGTGGTGTGGTGTGGTCTGGTCTGGTCTGGTCTGGTCTGGTCTGGTCTGGTCTGGTCTGGTCTAGTCTAGTCTAGTCTAGTCTAGTCTAGTCTAGTCTAGTCTAGTCTAGTCTAGTCTAGTCTAGTCTAGTCTAGTCTAGTCTAGTCTAGTCTAGTCTAGTCTGTTGTTTTCCCCTTGGGAATTTCATTCCTTTGAAAAGGTTATTATTTAATGTGACTTCTGTAGTTCTTCTTTTGACACTGACATTATCCTCTACATATTGAAGCCATAGTTTTGGTTGTATGCATAGGAATTCTATAGTTTCTTTTTTTTTTTTTTTATTTATAAACTTTATTGTTTAAAAGAAAGAACATTTAAAAAAAAAAGCACGTACAAGTTTCTCACAATTGAGAGACAAATTTACATATACAGTACATAAATGTACTTAATGTGACTTCTGTAGTTCTTCTTTTGACACTGACATTATCCTCTACATATTGAAGCCATAGTTTTGGTTGTATGCATAGGAATTCTATAGTTTCTAGATGCCGCATTACAGTCTCTGGTATGAGTCCTGAGAGTGGTGACCCATGGGTGTTCCTCTGATTAGTGGTTATATTTTATAGTAGGTATTGAGACAGAGGTTGATGAGGGCCATAATTCCAGCTGTTTTGATCTCAGTGTATGACTAGGTTGAATATGTTGTGTAATACTTCTACCATAGATTATTTTACAAGTTCTGGATCTATGGGCATGAAGAGTGCTTTGACATGTCATTCAGAGGTGGGATTCACATAATTTACCTACTGGTTCACCCAGCACTGAAAATGTGAGCGTCTGTGGCTCACCACGCATATGCACCGCCTTCCGTGCATGAGCTTTGCTCGCACGCGCGGCTTCCATGCATGCACACAGCTTGAAAACGTGGCTAAATAGGGCAGCATAGCGCTGGGGTGGGGAGTGGGGGTCCACTTGCAGATTGCTACTATCAGTTCGCCTGAACCGGCTGAATACCACTTCTGATGTCATGAACCCATACCTTCATTCTCTTCCTCTATTAGATCTTTGATTTTCTGGAGGCACTGTAATGGGGAATTGAAAGAATATTCCCTCCTCTTTATAAGATGTGCAAAATGTGTCCTTGACTGTGTGTAAATTGGGATCCCTAGTAATGATGTGTTGTGGTCCTCCAGCAGCCTGCGGAGCTGGCAGCAGAGTCGGACAGCGATGAAGCTGAGGAAGAACAGGGGCCAGTCCTGGAGGCTCGGGAAAGCCCAGATGAGGACTCTGCGTCAGAGGCAGAGATGGAGCCAGGGTCATCGGGGAGTGATGCGCGGACTCCGGAGCCTCCAGAGGCTGACAGTAGAGACGCAGAGGAACAGGAGGAGCCTGTTCCTAGTGCATGCATGAGAAGAGCTGCCAGAAGGCTAGAACAGCTGAAGCAAAAAAGGTGACTCGGGAGTAGGGCCAAGAGATGATTGGCCCCTCCCATAAAGCTTAACAGCAATGGCTCTAAGGTTCTTTGTCAGAAAACAACGTTGATAGACTTGTTCTTGTCTTGCTGCATTTATCTCTGGTTGGCATCTTCTGCTTCTGAACTTTTGCCAAGAGAAGCCTTTAGCAGTTTGCCTAATTATACCAAGGTTATTGATTAGACTGAAGAATTTGTGTTATGAAGAATTTGTTTTAATTTAGATTGGACTATGCCGAGAATGAGTTAATTCTCAACTGTTCTAATAAAGTCTGTTTGTTTTGGAACTGTTTGCGTCTAATACTACCTACTTGGGCCTGGGTCACAACATGATGCAGCTGAATAAAGAGGAATGTTGAGCATGTGTATTTTTGGGTATCCACCGATTCGTGAGAGGGTGGGTCTACTGCTTTTCATCCACCATTGTTCTTTCATGATCTGACTCTTATTGGTTAGGTCATTGAGGATTCTTTTGACCTGGGTGTCCAGTTTCTGCACAGAGTTGAAATACAGAATTTCATTTGGCAGAAGGTCATCAGTTCTTCTGTAATCAGAGATTCCATAGAGAGAAGACAATTGTTGGTGCCCAGTAGCAAGCAGAAGACCATTGATTCCTCAAGGAGCTGTGTGATTAGTGGAGATGAAAGGAAGTAAACAGATTTGTCTTAGCTTCAGGTTGGGCACAGCACAAATTGCCTAGCAATTGAAGGAATTGCAAAAACAGTATTCTTTGGCCTTGGCCAAGCAATCTATCACCGTATTTTGTGAAGATGATTGAATTTCTGCCTAAAATTTGCAAAAATTCAGGGTTGCCTCTAAGTTTACTTTCTAAAGAAATTAATTTCTTCTAATTATTATAATTAAACACTGGCTTTTGACTGAATATTACTGTGTTTCCCTGGAAATAAAACCGGGTCTTATATTAATTTTTGCTCCAAAAGACACATTAGGGCTTATTTTTCTGGTTAGGTCTTATTTTCAGGGCAATACGGTGCTAAATGCATCTGTCTGGCCGAGAATCTTAACTAGGGTTTATTTTTGGGGTTATATTATGAGCATCCTGAAAAATCATGCTAGGGCTTATTTTCCGGTTGGATCTTACTTTCAGGGAAACAAGGTAGGTGCATGTGTAAACCTGGGAATTCCAGACATAAAGAAGTATGGTCCATGAAAATCCCACTCATGTAAGAGCAAAGACTATGGACTGGCTAAAGAAAGTATTATCAATGCCAGTGGTGGGTGGAAGGAAACCTGATTCGTGTTGGGAAACAGCAGGATTATCTTGATCTGGTATTTCAAATGTACCTGTGACATCAATCCACTGAAAATATTTTGACTCAGAATACTGGGAGTTCTTTATGGTATTCTAAAGCTAGCATTAACACAACCATATTATTCCTATATAAATTGAGGGGGAAAAACCCTCCACTTATCATCCCCCACCAATCATTACGGTCTTAATTAGAACATTCTGAAATTGAAAAGGGTCAGCGAGGAAATAAAATAGAAGAATGTAGAACAAAGCACATGAAAACCACAAACTACGTATTCCTACAGTACAGATAATGACACCCTACTTCAGAATGCCAATGGTAAATAAAATTTCTACATTTGTTGGTTAAATAATATAAATTTAATAATACTTAATCTTTAACCTATATTACTGGTATGTCAATAATTCGCCTCTTATTAGATTCCAGGAATATTGCATCAAACTGGGTGTGTGGGTGGGTGTGAATCTTTGATTTTGTAGTTTTTGCACTGATGCCTTGTAAAGCATTTTTTTAAATACCACATGCCAGATGTTGACCTGAAGTTGCACTGCATGCTACAAAATAAGACATTACTCACAGTAGAATTCCCTATGCCACCAGACTTTAAATTTTGGGCTTGGACAACCTAGAACTGCGCCGCCTGAGGTATGATCTAAGCACAGTACACAAAATTATCTGCTACAATGTCTTACCTGTCAGCGACTTCTTCAGCTTCAACCTCAATGATATATGGGCAAACAATAGATACAAACTCAAGGTAAACCGCTCCAAATTCAATTTCAGAAAATGCGACTTCAGCAACAGAGTCGTCAACGCCTGGAATGCTCTACCTGAGTCCGTTGTTACATCCTCAAACCCTCATAGCTTCAACCACCAACTGTCTACCGTGGATCTCACCCCATTCCTAAGAGGTCCGTACAGGGGGCATGCATAAGTGCACCAGCGTGCCTACCATCCCAGTCCTACTGTCCCCATTTATTTGTATTCATTTCCCTCGTTCATGTCCATGTTCATATTTATACCTGCTATCTTGTACATGTTTGACAAACTAATAAATACAAATAAATACAAATACTATGCTTTTAACAGAGATTCAGTAGTGTCCATTGCAAGTCAGATACAATTTGTGCTGTAGCTATCTCCTGACCAGTTCGTTGCCTAGAACTTCTTAGAAAACCTGGGCTTCCCAGTCCTAAAAAAAAGAGCATCTCAGGAATAAGTGAGTCAATTAACCATTCAGTTTCCTCATTCCAAAGATCAACAAGGACTTTGGAAAAGTCTTTGGAAAATGCCTCTGGATATTTTTTTAGAGCATTCTAAATCTATCAAATGTTATAATATTGGAACATAAAATAATAGAGTTGGAAGAGACTATGGGGGTCTTCTAGTCCAGCCCCTGCTCGAGCAGGAGACCCTATGCCATTTCAGATGAAAGTTATGCAGGCTTGTTTTGAAAGATTATGATTACCACTTGTTGCTTGTATGTACATTGAGAGCTTATGCACTGGAGACAAATTCCTTGTGTGTCCAGTCACACTTGGCCAATAAAGACTTCTATTCAGTTCAGTTCAGTTCAGTTCAGTTCAGTTCAGTTCAGTTCAGTTCAGTTCAATTCAATTCAATTCAATTCAATTCAATTCAATTCAATTCAATTCAATTCAATTCAATTCAATTCAATTCAATTCAATTTATTTATTTATTTATTTATTTATTTATTTATTTATTTATTTATTTATTTATCGAACTTCTATATCACCCTTCTCCTTTCGGACTCAGGGTGGTGAACAGCCAAAATAAAAACATTTATACATAACATTACAGTTAAAAATAGTTAAAAAGTTCTGTTCTGTTCTGTTCTGTTCTGTTCTATCCCTATCCCTATCCCTATCCCTATCCCTATCCCTATCCCTATCCCTATCCCTATCCCTATCCCTATCCCTATCCCTATCCCTATCCCTATCCCATTCTATCAGGTGCAACGAACCAGGAACATTCACTGAGTTCAAAGTGGACTGAAGAGTTTATTATTGATACCTGTACATAAGAATCTGGTCAACTAACAGTCAAAGCTAAATTGACGCTAGATAAGGGTGAATGGAATTCATGGGTGGCTGGACTTGGGTCTTTTGTGGCTGCGCAATGACTCCAAACTCATGACATGTTTAACGCTGCCTTCCAACTCAGCCGGCTTATCTCCTACATCAGCCATTTAAATTTATATAAAGAGCCCAATATTTTGCATTCATGCGGCTTGGCCTTTTCTTTGTAGAACATTTGGAGATCCGGATCGTAGACTTGAAATTCTTCAAAAGCAAACCTATTCAGTATAAAGCTGTCCTAAGTTTGATCACTTTGGTTCCGTCGCAGACCAAAACTACCTTCAATTCAGTCACGTCACTGCTCTAGTGTTTTAAATTCCTGCAATCCAGTGATATTCATGTTAATTGCAGGGAGGGTCAGGTTATTGTTTGATTCTTTCATTATGGTCAATTACTGCCTCCTTTTAATTTCTCATCAACACCACCCACTTAGTGATGGATGAGCCCACGCCTTCTTGGTGCTGCCAAAGTCAGAATGACTGAGTGGGTGACAGAGCTATGAAGACTGAGGGGAACAGAAGGGGAGGAGGGAAAGAGGGCGAAGAAGGAGAGAACAGATGAAGGTCAGCGCAGGAGAAGAGAAACATGGAAATTAAGAAACACAGAACCTTAAGGAATGGGGTTGAGGATTGGGAAGGCAAAAATAAATAAATAAATAAAACAAGATGAAGGAAAACAGAAACAGCAGGAGAAATACATTTATGGAGATGAATTTAACCTATAGTGTATGACAAAAATATCAGGATATTTGCCAGGCATTTATACTTGTCTAGACAGGTCTTTCTAATTACAAACTTTCATCAAATGTGCTTATTAAGGCTTTATGACAGGCTAAGAATTCATTGTACAGAATTCCTTTTGCAGAAATCATCAAATTCATTTTTAATATTTACAGCAGTGGCCAAAATTGTGGAAACCTTTTGGGAAAAGTGTATTTTTGAGATTTGATGGCTAATAACATCACCTTTTTGTTTGTTTGTTTGTTTGTTTCAAAGTCCTCTTATTCCATTGCTGGAATTGCCTAGGAATAGCCCAGACCTTAACCCAGGGGTCGGCAACCCGTGGCTCTGGAGCCACATCTGGCTCTTTCATCCCTCTGCTGTGGCTCCCTGTCGCTGGTCGGCTCCACAATTGATAGGGCTTTCGGTTAGGACAGATAGAGGAAAAAGGACGCTGCGCTAGGAGGAGACTCTATGGTGGGGGAACTGGATTTCCGGTTGGCTCCAGAATTAAACGGGGGGCTTCCGGTTAGGAATAGCCCAGACCTTAACCCAATTTAAAATCTATGGAGCCGACTAAAGAAACTTGTTAGTCAGAAGTGACCCAGCAATAAAACTCAGTTAATAGAAGCAATCATTCAATCTTGGTTTCACATTATAACAGCTGCAGAACTAAAAGACTTGGTTCACGCCATGGGAAGACGCTGTAAGGCCGTAATTCATACTAAAGGTTACCCAACAATGTATTAACTGACATGGGGATAATTTTTGTATATCTCTTTTTTTTTTCTTCGTGTTGCACTTTTCTTCTTTATGCTGTAACTGCTATTCTAATAGCAAATGCTTCATAAAAGTTATTGCATTACATTCTTGATTCAATTTCTTTCCATTGATATATAATTTTATGGTACGACTCCAAAAAAAGGTGGTGTTATTAGCTAGTTTTAGAAAATACACTTTTCCCAAAAGGTTTCCACAATTTTGGCCACTACTGTAGAGAGGTCCTGCAGATGATAACATTTCAGCTTTTTTGGTTTACATAGGCCATGCTAAACCATAATGTTGTTTGGGCTTTAACGTATTGTATGAATCCAGCATTGAGGCAATAGATAAATTTGAAACTATAATTGCAACTCTTACAACTAGTAGAGGATAATCACAACACAAAAACGGAATAGAAACTCTGCTGATTAGATCATCTGGCCATATCTGCAAGAAAACTACCAAGTCAGAGAGCACCAAAGACACCACAAAAAGAAAAATAAAGAAGTCACATCACGTAAGGCACAGAAATTCATTTTTAAAAACAAAAAAAAGCTGATCTTTTCATTCTTGGAAACCCAGAAAGGTAAGAATTCTGGTTCAGTCTGCTAACTTGTTTTCCTTTTCAAAATCAGGTCTTTTTCAAACTAAGTTGCAAAACGTTTTCCGTAATGTTACCTAAACTGTAAAGACCAGAGCTGTGTTATAAGAATAAATATTATTTATAAGCTTATAATATTTATAAATATTTGTAAATATTACAAAGGTCAAATGTATTAATTACTCAAATGATTATAAAACTTTAGTAAAATAAAACTTAAGATTCCTCCCAGTCCTAAATTAATGTTAAAAGGTCTCTGAAGATTAGGTTGGTTTGATTGAAACTCACTGAAAACTGATTAAAAATTGAAGTTTGAAGATGTTGAAAAGTCGTATGAAATACCAGTCAGCTTTAATTTTAATAACAGTTAATTTAAAAAAAAATGATAAAATATTGTTCTCATAAAACTTTCTCGGTTTAATTCAACTTGATACATAAGGATAAAAGTGAGACCACATTTCTAATGAATGAATTGTATTCTAATGTCATCACATAATATTCAGCCAACCTTTCTGTTCAATATTTTTATTTTTTAATGTATCTTTCTCTTCCCCCCCCTCTCTCTTCTCTCTTCTCTTTAAGATAAATAAATTTAAACAGTTGGGGGGGGAGGGGGAAATCAATAAGTAAGTAAATCAGTTTACAAAGAGTTTACACTTCTTTGAAATAGAGTGGGAGAAATGAAGAAAGATAAGACTATGATAAGAAGTTAATGATTACTAATATTAGTATTACTATTCACATATACAAAATAAATATAATTTGATATTATTTGGATATGGCACCATGTCTGATCTCTTGGTACTCCACAAGTCTAAAAGAGTAAACCTAAAAAAGACATAATAATATTCATTAAAACAATACGAAATTAAAATAGCACACTGTCAAACAGATGGCAGGCAAAGTGCAGATATTAATTACTGAAGGCTTGTTGGAACAACCATGTTTTGACAGCTTTCCAGAAGATGATTAAAATAGAGACCATCCAGATCTTGCAAAAAGAGGTTATTTGA
Source organism: Pantherophis guttatus (assembly GCF_059756535.1). Lineage (NCBI taxonomy): Eukaryota > Metazoa > Chordata > Lepidosauria > Squamata > Colubridae > Pantherophis > Pantherophis guttatus. The sequence goes on from NC_142068.1 coordinate 11,872,929, forward strand.
GAGGGTCAAAGTAGCAATGGCGAAGAATTGCTTCCGGGTTTCAATTCCCTTCTCATCCACACTTAGGACGAGAGAATAATATTAGCACGAGCAGTAACAATTGGACAATAAATAAGACAAAGTTTTATTCTTGTTCATTTTCAATTTGGTAAAGTTGTTGCAGTGGATTTTGGACACATCCACTTTCTGCAATCAATATTGAGTTAATTAATGTTCATAAGACACAGGGATGCATAAGTGAGTCAAAATCTGGCTCACCTTGGTGTTGTATTTATTTTTCCATTCCATGTTTATAATTGTTGGAATCACTAATTAACCTTATTTTAAAGCTAGCTAGCTAGATAGGTAGACAGACAGACAGACAGACACCCTGTTTCCCTGAAAATAAGATCCGGTCTTATATTTTGGGGGGCTTCAAAGTAAGCACAAGGGCTTATTTTCAGGGATGTCTTATTTTTTTCCATGTACGGGAGGCCCACATCTTCTGCTTGCTCACAGCCATAACACATGGCATGCCAGTGCCACCACTGTGAGATGGGAGGTAGAGCCCAGCACCGGCTTACCTCAGGGCCCCTGCAGCCAAACCATCCACACCCCAACACCTGCCTTGCTCGTGGCTGCAAGCAGAAGTAGTAGACCGGTGGCCACGGGGGCTGCATGGCTAATGGTAATGCCACCGTGAGGCAGTTGTCGGGGCATGGATGGCCTGGCTGCGGGGGACCTGAGGTAAGCCAGTGTGGGGCACAGGGGGCAGATCCGCCCCCTTTGCCTCGCCTTGCCTCGCCTCACCTCGTGTTGGCGGCACCATGAGCAACCAGATGGAATGGACGGGCAGGCGGCTGCATAGGCTCTTAAGTAGGGCTTACTTTGGGGGTAGGGCTTATATTAGGCACACATGTAAAAATCATGCTAGGGCTTATTTTTTGATAGATCTTATTTTCAGAAAAACACAGTAGATATAGATAACAATAGCACTTAGATTTATATACCACTTCATAGTGCTTTACAGCCCTTTTTAAGTGGTTTACTGAGTCAGCATATTGTCTCCAATAATCTGAGTCTTCATTTTACTCAGAAGGATGGAAGGCTGCGTCAACTTTGAGCCGGTGAGGATCAAACTCCTGGCAGTGAGCTGAATTAGCCTGCAATACTGCATTCTAACAACTCACCACCATGGCAATAGATGATGGATGGATGGATAGAAAGATAACAGATAGATACTGTACATCAGGGGTGTCAAACTCAAGGCTTGGGGATGGATTTGGCCCACGGGGTACTTAGATTTGGCCCGTGGGGCTGCCCTGGAAACAGCAAAGGACCAGCCTGTCCTGTCCTTTGGAACTTGGGAGGGAGAGCTCCGTTTTCACTGGCAGAGGGTTGCAGGAAGCCATTGCAGCCAAAAATGGAGCTCGGGAGCCCATTTTCACTGGCAGAGTGCTCAGGCCACCACAGGCACCCCTGACATGAGTGATGTCGAGCTGGCCATGCACACCGCGGCCCCACCCAACCTGTCCCCCCAAAGTCAAACACAACCCTGATGTGGCCCTCAATGAAATCGAGTTCGACACCCTTGGCAAGGAAGGGTTGTAGCCCTTCCTTGGAAGCCTTCCACGGACACCACCTAGATCATCTTATTTATTTATTTATTTATTTATTTATTTATTTATTTATTTATTGGTTCGATTTATATGCCGCCCTTCTCCGGAGACTCAGGGCGGCTTACAATGCGTTAAGCAATAGCCTTCATACTTTTTTTTTTTTTTTAATACTTTATTGAATTTTCCAATTTTTAAAAAGACAATGTACAATCACAATCTTGATCCGAGGTGCAATGTTTACACATTTCATAGATCAAACATTAAATGAATTCCATCCATAGCTATACAATCTATACAATTCTCTACATTTCTATACAATTAAGTCCATTTCGGGTGTCTAACAAATCGTAGCCTATTATCATATTTTTATCCTATTCTTTAACCAGTTATACCAAATTCCCCATACTTCGTAGTACTTAAAGTTCTCTTCATTTTTTAGCTCGCTCGTCAATTTAGCCATCTCTGCGCACTCTAGAATTTTATTTATTAATGTTTCTTCAGAGGGGGTAGAGTTGGATTTCCAGAGTTTCGCAAAGGCTAATCTAGCCGCAGTAATAATTTGAATTGCCAGTTGGGTTTTATTGTTGTTGATAAAAAGAGGACCCAGATTGTTGGGGGCAAATATGCTGACTCTGTAAACCTCTTAGAGAGGGCTGTAAAGCACTGTGAAGCGGTATATAAATCTAAGAGCTATTCCTTCCTTCCTTCCTCCCTCCCTTCCCCCCTCCCTCCCTCCCTCCCTCCCTTCCTTCCTTCCTTCCTTCCTTCCTTCCTCCCTCCCTCCCTCCCTCCCTCCCTCCCTCTGATTAGAATACAGTATTGCAGGCTAACTCTTCCCACAGCTAAGAGTTAGATCCTGACCAGTTCAAAGTTGCCTTCCATCCTTCCAAGGTCGGTAAAAAGAGGACCCAGATTGTTGGGGGCAAATATGCTGACTCTGTAAACTGCTTAGAGAGGGCTGTAAAGCACTGTGAAGCGGTATATAAGTCTAAGTGCTATTGCTATATTTCTTTATATGGTTTTATTGTTTGTCTCTATAAACAATACCCTTGGTGGTGCAGCGGACTAAGTGCTGTTAAGTGCTAGCACTTAGCTGCCAGCTGCCTGCAATTAGTGCGAGTTCAAATCTCACCAGGCTCAAGGTTGACTCAGCCTTCCATCCTTCCGAGGTAGGTAAATTGAGGACCCGGATTGTGGGGGCAATAAGCTGACTTTGTAGAAACACCGCTTATGGGGGGGCCAAAAGCCCTAATAAGCAGGTATATACAAAAAAAGAATGAAGGCTATTGCTATAAGTGCATTGTAAGCCGCCCTGAGTCTTCGGAGAAGGGCGGCATATAAATTGAACTAATAAATAAATAAATAAATAAAATAAACCTCCCAGAGTCCCTTGGATACTGAGATGGTCTAAATCTGATAAATAAAACTAGCCAAACACAGGACAAGAACAAGGGAAGCATGCAATTAAATGCAACAATTTTAACCCATACACCAGATGGAACAGCCAGGTCTTCATACCAAAGGCTGAAAAAGTAGGAGTCAACCTCACCTCTAGGTCCATAGGGTAGGGGCAATGGCAGAGAAGTCTTTTTCCCTAGACCCTGCCAGTCAATTTTTTGTTTAATTGATGGGATCTGTAACATACTCTTGAACAAATACATAAATAGATAGATGAGAGGACTGGGAAGAACTGTAATCAAGTCTTCTTTCAATCGCAGATACTTATTGGGTGATTTTACAACAGCTGTTGTCCTCAATCAAGAAATAGGTCTTAATGTGTGGTGCTATAATAATTGGGCTGCAAAAATCTGGACAACCTCTAGATGTGAATGACAGTTTTCTGTATTTCTTTACTACCATCTAGTGGTCATCTAGTCCAATTGTGGTAGTCCTACCAAATGACAGGGCTAGTTAATAGGGCTGAAGGGAAACCAGAAACATGTTGAAGCTCATATATATATATTCCATCTAGGTAGAAGCATGTTCTACTTTAGAAAATGCCATTCTACCTAAATGGCCAGCTTAGCTACGTTATTAGATCAGAACTATTTCAATAAGAGGAGCAATGATACATCATTCACCAAGCTAGATATCCTCCACAGACTTCAAGTCAACATGGCCATTGTTGAGAATTCTGGAACAAGACTTGTCTCTCTCTCTCCCCCCCCCCAATCTTCCCTGAGTCTTTGCTGTGCCCGGAATCGGGTCGACGCTGGGGCTCAGGACCCCGGACAGCACCCCAAAATTTGGGGGAGCTGATAGACTTGTTAAAGAGGATTCAGGTTAATGTCAGGGTCCAAGTAACACCCCCAACGAAAGAAAACTCTGAAACTTGAATTTCCTCAAAGTTCCATTTTATTAGAGATGTCATATTGGCACATCTGGGAAAACCCGAATCTGAAAGTTTCCAGGTTTTCCCCACCCTAAAGAAAGGTCAAGTCCCTGCCCAGTACCCACATGTCCATCACATGGTCCAATCAGGCACCATCCAAAACTGGAGATGCCTCCCAGTCATCTCATCGCAGCTGCAGACAAGGTGGCCTTGACTCTCTGACAAAAGAATGTTATTTTGACTATATATCACCCATACTCTATACCAATGTTGGCGAACCTTTTTGGAACCAAATGCCAAAAGGGGAGTATGCACATGCGTGTGGGGGAGCTCCGGAAACCGGAAGAGCAGCTCCCCGGCTTCCTGTCACCTGGTCTTCCAGTTTTGGTGTGCATGTGCGCACGAAGACCAGCTGGCGCGCCGGAACCTGAAAGAGCAACGGGCAATGGCTGGCGTGCCTGAAGAGATGGCTCTGCGTGCCACTTCCGGCACATGTGCCATAGGTTCACCATCACGGCTCTATACAATCCCCCCTCCCATTTTCCCATAGTAGAAAATGTGGCAGGCCTGAAGGCCCAAATGTAAAAGATGGCTTCCAGGTCTGACAACTTGTACCTACTTGGAGGGGACATTGTTGGAGATGAGACAAGGAGGCAGTAATCAGACGTTTTTGATACTTCTGATTTAATAATCAGGCAGAAAGATTATGGCAGTTGATGAAAAAGGTCGCCAGAGAAAGCAAGGTCTGTTCAGTTGAAACTGTTGAGGGTAAAACTGCCCTCTGCAAAGTGGTGCAATGGACCAGACAGCGAATAGATACGTTGCTTAGCAAAACACACAGATACTCACAGACTCTGAACGTTTAAAGAAAAATAAACAGTCTTTACTTGTAGTATAAAAACAAACTTGGCTTCTCAAAACAAAGATAACACTTCTTCAAATAATCACAATCATTTTCAACACAAAAACATAGTTTGCTTACAATTCCAGTTCTCTTCAGTAACACAGACACAGTTCCTTTCAGCAGTTCAACCTTCTCATAGCAGGAGCAGAAGTGAATGAACTTCCTGCCTTCTTTTATGTCTGCTTAGCACAGCCAATTAGTCATCTTGTTAGCAGTTAAAGTTACAGAACATAGTTTTCTATATATTATCTACCCAACCGTAGGATAAGCATCCAACAGAAACAACAGGATTTAGATCTTAGTTTTGATTCCCAGTGAATGCCTTTATTCTGCTACTGCTGCTCTACCTCAGTTCTCTGTCTCCAACAAGGAATCCTAAAATATATTTTTAATAGCTCTGTTTGTAAAAATGAAAGAAATATTTCTGCAGGATTCAATCTGGGTCAGTTACCGAGACCAGTCAGTTTAGTCTTCTGGGCTTTTGGACTTTTGCTGGAGTTCATCCTCAGGGACGTTCTCTCCAGCAGACACATTCTGAGTCCAAAAGCTTGGAAGACTAAACCTCTGGTCCCAGTGACCGACCCAGATTGGATCCTGCAACATTATTCTGGGGCTCTGTAGAGATTCTCAGTCATCCAGATCATGGTTGTCCCAAAGGTGCTGTCAGGCCTGGAGCCATCCTTTACAGTTAGGCCTTCCACATTTTCTACTGTGGGAAAATGGGAGGGGGGATTGTATGGAGTATGGGTGATATGTAGTCAAAGTAACATTCTTTTCTCAGAGAGTCAAGGCCAATGTGCCCTGCAGCTGCATGAGGTGATTGGGAGGCATCTCCAGTTTTGGATGGTACTTGATTGGATCATGTGATGGACTTGTGGGTGCTGGGCAGAGACTTGAATTTTCTTTTGGGTGGGGAAAACCTGGAAGCTTTCAGATTTGGGTTTTCCCAGATGTGCCAATATGACATCTCTAATAAAATGGAACTTTGAGGAAATTCAAGGCTCAGAGTTTTCTTTCGTTGGGGGTGTTACTTGGAACCCTGACAGGTGCTTTATCAGGAGGCAACTGAGTTTGTTTTTTCTTTTGAAAATCCTTTATATAAATTTATATATAAATTTATTTATTATATATTTATATAAATCCTCCCATTCCCCACTATCCTGTCAGAGCTGAAGAAGCTTCTTGGATGAGAAGTAAAATGTCTTCAAAAGAAAAGTCCAGTTGCCTCCCAAAAAAGCACCTTTGGGATGATTCTAGGAGCCGAGGTGGCGCAGTGATTAGAGTGCAGTACTGCAGCTACTTCAGCTGACTGCTAGTTCAGCAGATCAGCGGATCAAATCTCACCGGCTCAAGGTTGACTCAGCCTTCCATCCTTCCGAGGTGGGTAAAATGAGGACCCAGATTGTTGGGGGCAATATGCTATTTAGTATACTGTCTTTGGTGTAAGCCGCCCAGAGTCCTCGGAGAGTGGGCGGCATAGAAATATGAATAATAAAAAATAATAAATAATAAACACGCATATTTGCCTTCATTTGTGTGAGAGATTTCTGCTTCTCTATTTCTCTATAATGAACATATTCTTATGCACATCTATTCATAAATTAAATATTAGGTGGGATCATATTAAAAATATTTTATGGAAAACAAGTTAGGATAGGTGATTCAGTAGACTAGGAGAACTTACATGGATGATATGCAATTAATGGAAAAGCCACAAAACCATTATTTAAAAATCCATTGGATTCAAGGGGTGGGGGTGGGGTGAAAAACAGGATGACAAATAGTTTCCCACTGATGCATCATCCATGAAGGAAAGTAAAAAAAAAAATCTCTTTTAATGACATAGAAAGAGGAGGAGAAGGATTAGTAGTAGTCGTAGTTATTTTTCTTTCTCTGAAAGGGGAATTAAACTATTAAAGGACACCTTGTTAAGTAATTATCTAGCAACATCACTGCACAATTAAATAGCCATCAGTCCCTGCAGCTGAGAAATTTCAGGTAATTATTCAAAGATAATTTAATAGGAGAATTACTGTATTCAAGAAAGCATTAGCTAGTAATCTACCTCAATTAAAGTGCCCAATTAATTTCAGCACCTTGATAATAGTTGCCTTTTACAGAACCCTCCTCCTTCTGCCCAACACACTTGAGCATACGTTTTAAAATATTCTTATAAATACATTATACATCACAGAAAATGACCAGAAATTTAATCCAGCATTCAATACAGGCCCATAAAGAAACTATTGGATGAATGCAATTGTCGTGTGTGTGTGTGTGTGTGTGTAATGTATGTGTATGTATGCATATGTATATATATTCACTATAAAATATTTGTTTAAATGTGTATAGCAGGGGTGAAATGTAAAATTTGTTACTACTGGTTCTGTGGGCGTGGCTTGGTGGGGAGGATAATGTGACTGGGTGGGCGTGGCCAACTTTTTTTCTAATCCTTTGAAAAGCCTCTGCCGATCAGGCAACTCAGCTGAGATCATCAAAGAGGTTTTTTAAAAAATGCCTCTCTGCCAATCAGGCAACTCAGCTGGGATCGTCAGAGACTTTTCAAAGCATTTTTTTTACCACCTCTTCAGCCAAGAGGTTGCAGAAAAAAATGCTTTGAAAAGCCTCTGATGATCCCAGCTGAGCCGTGCGATCATCAGAGGTGCTTTTTTTTTACTTTTAAAAGCATTTTTTTTTTGTCGGAAGAGGTTGTAGAAAAAATGCTATTAAAAGTAAAAAAAAAAAAAGCCTCTGGCTTTTTGGGGGGCGGGGGGCGCAGGGATTTTTGCTACTGGCTCTCCGAACCATCCGCCGCCATCACTACCGGATTGGGCGATCCGGTCCGAACCGGGAGCATTTCATCCCTGGTGTATAGGTATTTTATCTCTTCATGTGCATATAAACTGGATATACTGGGTTTTATGGGTCTATCTTACTTTCAGCGTCCATCCCATCAAATAATACAAGGATATTCCAAAATAATGGCACCAAATTACACAGGGTGTCCCAAGTCTTAGTGCACTTTAACACATACTCTCTATTTTAAGTTTCTATAAGGTTCTAATAAAATATTTGAACATGATAAATAGGGAGATCCATTTCAGAGAACTTATCGCCAATATGACTCAATGGTATAAAAGCAGAATACAGGAAAGTCGGCATTACAAGTCAAGATAGAAAGACCTGCACATGGATTAGAGAACAAATGAAAGTATATGATATCATCAAGAGAGTAAAACAATTGAAAGGGAAATGGGTTGATTGCATAGCAAGAATAACTGATGGCAGGTGGACCAAGGTAGTCGTAGAATGGATCCCACTTGGTTAAAAAGAGTCCACGAAAGAGACCTAAAGCAAGATGGATCAACGACAAGGATCAGCAAGTATTGGCAAAAGAAAGCTCACGACCATATTGGTTGGAAACATGCGGAAGAGGCCTTCATTCTGCAGTGGATAGACAATGGCTAAAATGATGATGATGATGATGATGATGATGATGATGATGATGATGATGATGACGATGACAATGATAGGAAGGAATGGCTTGCCAATCGTACCCAATCAGTTTAAATATTAAGAGAGGCCTTTTCTAGGTTCCTTCCGTATGGGAGGTTAAAAGGACTTGGTCCAGGAGAAAGGCCTTCTCAGTAGTAATTCTCACTTTGGAGTTCTTAGTGCTCTCTGAGTTTGGTTGTTTTCTTGCAGATAGCAATAGCAATAGCACTTAGACTTATATACTGCTTCATAGTGCTTTTACAGCCCTCTCTAAGCAGTTTACAGAGTCAGCATATTGTCCCCAAGAATCTGGGTCCTCATTTTACCCACCTCGGAAGGATGGAAGGCTGAGTCAACCTTGAGCCGGTCAGAATCGATCTGCTGAACTGCAGCTAGCAGTCAGCTGAAGTAGCCTGCAGTACTGCACTCTAACCACTGTGCCACCTCAGTTCTGTTTTATTACCAGTCCATCAGTACTAAACTAGACTAGACATAGAATAGATAGAAATAGAATCTCCAAATACCAACTCCAGAGATGCTACTTTTGACCATAAATGAGTTACAGATCCTGCCCAGTCCCAATAGAGCTCCGATGAGGCCAGAAAAACTTTGCTGAGGCTACTTTTATGGTTGTTATAAAAGGATTCATTTTGAAGTAGCTCTCTGAAGAAATGATCCATGAATTTCAATCTGAAATGCCTCTAATGTTTGTGTCTTTTTATTTGCACGTTGCAACTCCACAAAGAACAGTAGTAACTAGCAGCCTTGGTTGCTCTCCAAGGACTGGTAAACCTTCTTTTGGAGAAAACTTTTTTCCATATTCCTTGGTTTCGATTAGAATTGAGTCTAGATGCTCTTTGAAGAATTTGGCCCTTGAAATGAAATTATAGCTAATCTGGTATAAACTGACTCAAAATCCCAGCTAATTGTTACCTTGTTTTTAACTGATTGAATTAATGTTTGCTTTTTTTTTCGTTTCTCCTACAGGCTGCCCCAAGTTGGTAAAGTTGGAGCCATTTACGCCATAAAATAAAATTAATAAAATAAATTAAATATAGGTAGTCCTCGACTTACGACCACAACTGAACCCAACATTTCTGTTGCTAAGCGAGACAATTGCTAAGTTGCCCCATTTTATGACCTTTCTTGCTACAGTTGTTAAGTGAATCACTGCAGTTGTTCAGTTAGTAACACAGGTTGCAAAGTGAATCTGGCTTCCCCATTGGCTTTGCTCGTCAGATGGTCGCAAAAGAGGATCACATCATGGTCCCGGGATATTGCAACTGTCAGAAATAGTTGCCAAGCACCTGAATTTTGATCAGCTGACCATGGGAATGCTGCAATGATCTTTAAGGGTGAAAAATGATGGTAAGTCACTCTTTTCAGTGCCGTTGTAACTTTGAATGGACATTAAATTAAAGGTTGTAAATCGAGGACTGCCTGTAAATAAAATTTTACTTGCACGCTGCCTAGAGCAGGCAGCAGGGCTGCCCCAGAAACAGTGAAGGACCGACCCATGGTGCTTCTGCCAGCAAAAACATGCCCCTCCCGAGCTCTGTTTTCAGCTGCAACGGCTTCCTGCAGCCCTCTGTCAGCATAAATGGAGTTTGGGAAGGCCACACGCGGCTCTCCCGAGCTCCATTTTTGCTGGCAGAGCGCTCAGGCCACCACAGGCGCCTGACACAAGTGATGTTTAGCTGGTCATGCCCCCTGGCCACGCCCTCTCCAGCCCCACCCCTCCGAAGTCAAACGCATCTCTGACGCGGCCCTCAATGAAATCGAGTTTGACACCCCTGGCCTAGGGTCACCCTGTGAGGGAGATTGACAGTTTCTAAATTCAATAGACAAATAAATAATAAATAAAATGCTATAATTGGCCCTTCTCCTGACGATTCACTGCTATAGTTCCAAGCCGAAATAACATTTCAAGATGAATCAGAGAGCAAAGCCATGGACAGAGATCTATTCTTTCCTTTCCCCTTGATGTGCTAGGTACTTATTCCTTATTAGCCAATTCTTGTGCTCAGCGAAAAAAAGAAAAAAGAAAAAAATGTTAATAACTGGAACTTAGAAGATAAGGCTAATGCCTCAACCCCTCCAAAGGAACATCACTTCCCAACAGTTAGCCTCACAGATCTCTCGAACGAATGTAATACCAACAAAATATATAAGTACAACAGGTGGGAACCTCTATAAAGGCAGCATTAAGGAGAGACATAATTTCCCTGAGGAACTGAATAGTCATTGCTAGTCCATGCTCTGAGAAGATTTAATTTTGCATAGGGTAGCTCATTGTGCTTTCCAGGGTTCTGTGAAGGACAAAGGGAAGGAGAAAGATTTACTTGACTCCTATTCAGGAACAAATTCCTCTGTGTTTGCTCCCTTCTCTTCTCCCTCCTTCTCAAGCAGTAAAATTTTGCATGCTTTTTGCCAAAGAGAAGAGAAAATGCTCATAGGAAAAGGGTGTTCCATCTAGATTCTCCTAATCCTAGCCTGATTTTCATAACCTTGAGTTCTGAGGATTAGTCGACAAGGTTTATGGCCATGCTATGAGGAGGTTTGAATCTGGCCATCGGTGTAGGAGTTTACAAACTCAGAGTTTACAATCTGGGCTTGGTTTTTTTTAAAAAAAATGCAGAAGTATACCGTTTCTTCATCTTGAGATAGGATGACAAGCAAACTGTACGGTCAGCTTTTAACAAGTTTAATTTTACTCAAAAAAAAACAAAGACAAATCTAGATTTCCTCCCCCCTGCCCCCCCAAAAGTAGTTTTGGCCTTACCTATGTATGTGATATGGCATCACTGATTCTGCAAAATTATCCTATGCATAAAATTCTCACTGTCTTTGGAGTTTCTCAGTCATCCAGGTTATGGTTGTCCCAAAGGTGCTTTTTCAAAAAGTAACGGGACTTTGTTTTTCCTTGAAGACATTAATTTCTCATCCAAGAAGCTTCTTCAGTACTGACTGAATGATAGAGGATGGAAGGATTTCTGTCAAAAATGGTGGAGAGTCTGCTGGGGGTGGGGGGTTGGACTAGATGACCTACAAGGTCCCTTCCAACTCTGTTAATCTGTATCTGTATCTGGTCATTAGCACTCTTTCTGAGTTGTTGAGGCCACTTGAAGGTTTATCTGTGCTATTGTAACACTCTCTACATGGGGCTCCCCTTGAGGAGCACCCGGAGGCTCCAACTGGCGCTGAGTGCGGCCGCGCGGGTGGTAATGGGAGCAACATGGCGTTCCCATGTAACACCTCTCCTGCGCGAGCTGCACTGGCTCCCGGTGGTCTTCCGGGTGCGCTTCAAGGTTTTGGTTACCACCTTTAGAGCGCTCCATGGCTTAGGACCTGGTTATCTACGGGACTGCCTACTACCACCAATAGCCTCCCACCGGCCGGTACGCTCTCATAGAGAGGGGCTCCTCCGGGTGCCGTCGGCCAAACAGTGTCGACTGGTGGCCCCTAGGGGGAGGGCCTTCTCTGTGGGGGCACCTACTATCTGGAACGAGCTCCCCCCGGAGATACAGAGGATCCCGGATCTGCGCACCTTCCGCCGCACTCTTAAGACCTTTTTATTCCACTAGGCAGGCCTGGCCTAATCTTTTCCCTCTTTTTAATTATGCAAATTTTAATTGTTTTTTTTTTTAAATGATTGGGATTTTAATCTGTTTGGGCCAAATTGTTTAATTCGATTTTACTGTGTTTTTAAATTTTGTATCTATGCATTTTTACTGTTTGGCTGTTCACCGCCCTGAGTCCTTCGGGAGTAGGGCGCTATATAAATTAAATAAATAAAATAAAAATAAAATAAAATATATAATCTGTGCCCTCAGGGTTGTCTGAACTTCAAGTGGCCTCAACGAGTCTCCGGAAGAGTGCTAACAACCAAATGACTGCAAGGAATATAAATCTTTCTGTCCTCCACCATTCAGCCAGAACTGAAGAAACTTCTTGGATGAGAAGCGAAATGTCTTCAAAGAAAAACAAAGTCTAGTTGCTTTTTGAAAAAGCACCTTTTCTATCTTAACCACAAATGTCAGCTATGATTGATAGGCTGAAAACACTTGACTATACCTGTCTTAAAGGTATACTTTTAAGACTATACCTTATTTCTTGTAGGTCTCCTGTTACGGGTGTCAAGGACTTTAATGGATTGTTCAGTGTTCCTGTTTTTATTAACATTTCTTTCTTGTTCCTTAGGTATAACCTTCAGGTCTTCTTCAATCTAGTCAAGCTGCTAGGGCATTTATTCATTCTATGTCAGTCCAGATAGAGGCTGGATTGAGTGATAAATTTGGCCAACTGTATTTAGACCTACAAGGAGACAAATTCCTTGTGTGTCTAACCACACTTGGCCAAATAAAATATTCTCTCCTGTCCTCTCCCATCCCATCCCATCCTATCCTATTCTATTTTCATTTTACATTTTCTTTATTCTTGGCGTGCCTGAATAATTTATTTCTCACATTGCCAGAACTTAAGAGCATTCCATTCTATATTTCTAGTAAAGAGATCAGGAGAAAAATCCCAGCAGGAAAGCTCAGAAATTTTGCATTGATTGAATCGGTGCTCTTTAGAATCAGAATTGGCTGTTTAGAGAGATTAGGATTACTAGAATTCCAGCAAATGAATAATGTTCCATTTATGAGAAATAAAAAAAGATGTAGAGACTCTAGAAAGAGTGCAGAGAAGAGCAACAAAGATGATTAGGGGACTGGAGGCTAAAACATATGTTTTAGTCATCTCTCTGGTTTCTCTAGTCACTATGGCCTTCTCTCTCGACTGGACCCATAATCTGTCAGAGCGCACACAGTGTGACTATTTTGAGACAACCCAGGAGCAAAATACAGAGGTTTGTCTTTTAAATAGTGGCTTATATACAAGGAATATATACATACATGTACTAGGCAAAGTCAGGCAACCAATCATCATAGCAGCTGGTCAGCTCTTAAAGTATTTCCCTGACAACCTACCTCACAGTGTTATTGTGAAAAAATATAGAAAGATGGAGTCCTATGTATGTGCCTTGAATGAAGTTTGGAATTGAATTTGGAATAATGCATCCAGCTTTGGTCGCCACGATGTAAAAAAGATGTGGAGACCCTAGAAAGAGTTCAGAGAAGAGCTTCAAAGATGATAAGGGTACTGGAGGCTAAAACATATGAAGAACGGTTGCAGGAACTGGGTATGTCTAGTTTAATGAAAAGAAAGAGTAGGGATGACAGGATAGCAGTGTTCCAATATATCAGGGGCTGCCACAAAGAAGAGGGAGTCAAGCTATTCTCCAAAGCACCTGAGGGCAGGACAAGAAGCAATGGGTGGAAACTAATCAAGGAGAGAAGCAACCTAGAACTAAGGAGAAATTTCCTGACAGTGAGAACAATTAACCAGTGGAACAACTTGCCTCCAGAAGTTATGAATGCTCCAACACTGGAAGTATTTAAGAAGAGGTTGGATAACCATTTGTCTGAAGTGGTGTAGGGTTTCCTGCCTAAGTAGGGGGTTGGACTAGAAGACCTTCCAAGGTCCCTTCCAACTCTTGTTATTCTATTATATTCTAAATGTATCTCGTACATTGAAGGAGAAACATTTTGGTTTTCTTTCTGACTATGTTCTATTAGATCAGCAAGGACATGCGTTTCTTGGCTGATAAAAAGGAAGCCTGTAGCAGGCTATTTACCTAACAGTCTCTTGAATCTTGATCGGCCTTGGGAGCCAATGCTTACACCGCTAATTCATTCTGATCTTGCATCTGAAATAAAGAAGAATCCTGAACTCATGCGGTCTAGGAAGCACTCAAACACCTGGGTCTACTGATTTGTTGATACTGCTTTGAATTTTGGTGCTATTTCAATGAGGCAAATTAATGAGCTAGATATAGGTGCTTTCTTCCTTTTCAGCGGAAAGTATCTTCTCTGTATATAAGATGACCGAATCATTTCTTCAATTAACAAAGGAAGAAGAAATACAGAGTATGTAGGTGCAGTTAGAATGGATGAATAATTTAATTTAATTAATTTAATTTATCACATTTCTATGCATTATCTGAATAAACAGATGATTACCTCAAAGAAGCACAGTTGCAAGTAAGTAATTTTTAATGCAGAAGATTCTTAAAGAAAATATAAAAATAAAACCAGAGATTTTTCTTTTAGGCTTCCTGCACACAGAACTTGTGGGGGAAAAGGAAGCTTGTGTTATGTACGTTGACAGGAGCAAGAATGCTTTACCACAAAATTGGAAAGATACTTCAATTCTCACAGTGGATGAATGGCTGGAAAAAAACCGATGGAACTAGCAGCAATGTCTAAATTGATGTTCAAAGGGGAAAAAAATCAAACTACTTGAAAACCACTTCTGGACTTTGTGCATGAGACGGAAAACAAAATAAAATGTGGATCAAATCTTAATAGGACCAGAAGAGAAACTGATTTTAAAAATTCTATAATTATTTATTATTATCTATAATAATTATAATTATTTATACTATTAGAATGGAAGAGGGGCAAGTAAAAGAAACTATGATAGCATGGGCTAAAAACTTTGGGTATTCTATAGACTTGGACAAATGGCAAAAGTTGTGGAACAGAAACTATAAATTGACAACATCCACTGCATATAACGAAAACTTATACAAAATGTTTTATAGATGGCACTTTCCCCCCAGCAAGATTAGCTAGAATGTTTAAGAATATGTCTGCCAAGTGTTAGAAGTGCAACCAAACTCTGGGCTCGTATTACTACATATGGTCGACATGTCCAAAAGCAAAAAATAAATACTGGACTAAAATACACACCTGGCTAGAAAAAATAATAAAGGAACATATAGATAAAGACCGTAAATATTTCTGTTGGGCATCATACCAGACAAATACAGTAAAAGGAATGCATATTTAATAATACATGTGTTAACAGTGGCCAGTATCGTGTTTGCACAACATTGAAAGGGCGAGAAGATCCCCACAGAAGAAAAGATAATAACAAAAAATTTAGAATGTGCAGAATCCTTGGTATTCTGCTATTCTAAGAAACCTTGATGAAACTTAGTTAGATCAGACATGACAGACATGACAGCTAAGTTAGGGATGTTGACTGAGTATAAAAAGGTTACTTCAATCATACCTGCCATATTAAGACAAGGTGTAGAGTTAGGTGTGGCTCCTAAGCCATCAAACCTAATTCCCTGGTAAGCAATTAGTTTGGTAGGTACCATGAAGTTGGGGGTAATTTCTGGTGAATGCATGGATATGGAGAAATGTCTGCCATATTGTCCCAAAGGATCTTCTGAAAAAGTTTCTTGAATGAGAAGCAAACCATTTTCAAAGAAAAAACAAAAGTCCAGTTGCCTTTTGAAAAGTATCTTTGGGACAAGCATGACCTGCATGATTGAGAATCTCCATAGAGGTCTGCCATATTGACTTGTCCACAGTAATAATTTAGACCACTTCCAAGGACATTCCTGTGATTTCCTTGGATCTGTCCCTCCGTTTCATCCAATCCCTCCTCCTTCTCCTTCTCTGAACTTTGTGAAGCCTCATAATTTCCTCTAATCCAGGGTTGTAAAACTCAACTTCATTGAGGGCCGCATCAGGGTTGTGTTTGACCTTGGGGGGGGGCAGGGGGGCGTGGCCAGCTCAACGTCATGTCGGGGGCGCCTATGGTTCGCTTTGCCAGCAAAAATAGGCTCCCAAGCTCCATTTTCAGCTGCGACGGCCTCCTGCAACCCTCTGCTAGGGAAAACGGAGCTCAGGACGGCCGCACGCAGCCCTCCCGAGCTCCATTTTCCCTGGCAGAGGCACTGCGGGCCCATCCTTCGCTGTTTCTAAGATGGTCCCGTGGGCCAGATCTAATCACCCCACAGGCTGGATCCAGCCCCAGGCCTTGAGTTTGATACCCCTGCTCTAATCCATCACCTGCCCATATTGCATGCTCCAACTATCTGAGTTTTATTTCAAGGGAGTAATCTGTATTTATTTTGCCAAGATCTACTCACTGATTCCACTTGCAGTCCGTGGTATTCTTAGGCCATTTCATCATTTAGTAATTCTTAGCGATTTCAAGTGTCACCTAGCCATCACTATGGTAATATAAAGCATACAGCCATAGCAATGAGTGGAGAATGTTATGGAAACCTATAAAATACTAATGAGCAAATAGCCATAGTAACTGTCAACAAATTCATAATTTGAAGTGTATTTGTTCTTCTATCTGTCCTTCTCCAGCTATCATAGATGTACATTATTTCCAGAAAAAAAAACTGTTGCATTTTTAAAACCTAGTTTTAAAAGATTAATGGGGAAGAGTGGGGTATCTGTTTATTTATTTTTTATTTATTTTGATTTTTATACCTCCAGCAGGACTCACAGCTGAGATAAAACAGAGCATACAAAATTTAAAAAACAGTTTAAAAGGTAATTAAATAATTTTGGCCCACAATTTAAAACAACCCAATTAAAACCAATTTCAAATTAAAACCAAACGGATGGGATCAAGCCAGCCCGGCTAGATGAAATAAATGAGTTTTCAGGACCTGACGAAAAGTCTGGAGGTCTGGTATCGTGTGTATCTCTGGGGGTAGGTCGTTCCAGAGGGCGGGTGCTGCCACAGAGAAGGCTCTCCCCCTGGGGGTCGCCAGCCGACATTGTCTGGCGGACGGCACCCTGAGGAGGCCCTCTCTGTGCGAGCATACTGGCCGGTGGGAGGCTATTGGCGGCAGAAGGCGGTCTCGTAGATATCCCGGCCCTAAGCCATGGAGCGCTTTAAAGGTGGTCACCAACACCTTGAAGCGCACCTGGAAGACCACCGGGAGCCAGTGCAGCTCGCGCAGGAGAGGTGTCACATGGGAGCGCCCCGTCGCTCCCATAATGTTACTAATGGAACTTGGTAAGTAGAAGAACAAATACTCACAGCAGTTTGATGGCACGTATATCATTATGCAAATGATGTATTGTAAATGAATAAAAATGACATCCTGTAATCTGCCACGTATAAATCAGGAAATTATTCCATCAAAGGTGCAGCAGAATTTGGTCTGCTGGATTGAGGTCCAGTAAATCCAGAACTCTTGTAATGTCATAAAAATGTCTTTATTCTTCACGATAAAGTTTGTTATTGCTTTCCTCATTAGATTAATCTCCTCTTTGTACCTTTAACAGTTTCATGTCTTCTTCAATAGATTTAAAAAGTTTAGTGTGAATTCATCTGTGTCTGATGTATACTATTTTTTAGAGAATCTGGCTTTGACACGTCCTCTCTACAAATGTTCCTGTCACTTTAGAACACCTGTTCATAAAAGTGTTCCATTTTCCTTTAAACTTATTTGCCTCTATCCATGATGGAGTAATCCTATCTTAGCCTTTCCTGTAATTTCTACACCTCTCTGTTTCCTTTTCTTGTGATTTTTCTCCACTGACTGACATCCTTCACTGAGATATCTTTTCTTGTTTCTTACTTGGCATTGAAGATCTTTGTTCAATAACTGAATATCTTTCTTCTTGGTTTTGATCATCCATCTGTTGGGAAGTGAAAGAGATTTTCCCCATCAAAGGCAGATCAACACATCTGTTCTTGAAGGAACACAATTAAGTAAGTCATCATAGATGTACCAACCATAATCTTGGCCATGCAAGTTGTTTGATTCTTCTCAAAAACAAGTTGCTGATGAATAACCTCAACGCTTCATTGTGAAATGTTTGAGCTACTTGTCAATCAGCGTCTGAAAAAATGATGCGGTAATAGAGTTAATTTTCCCAGAGGAAAAATTGGTAATTTGTCTTGCACACACATGATAATTACTTGCTTGAAGAGAGAATGCTTAGAGAGTAGATTTTTCTTCTGGCCACAGTAATTTGGAGTTCCCATGGTCCACAAGATGAAGATATCTGTTAAGGTACTGTTAAGGTATCTGTTGAGGTGCAAGTACAGATTAGGCAAAACCTGGCTCAAAAAGAATAACTGTGAGAGGGACCTTGGAATCATAGTGGATGATCACTTATATATGAGCCGGCAGTGTGCATCAGCAGCCAAAAAAGCTAATACAGTCCTTGGTTGTGTAAACAGAGGCATAGAATCAAATTACCTGAAGTAGTAGCTTTATAAAACCTTAGTAAGATTACACCTAAGTGGCTCAGTGGCTAAGATGCTGAGTTTGTCGGTCGAAAGGTTGGCAGTTCAGTGGTTCGAATCCCTAGTGCCGCATAATGGGGTGAGCTCCCGTTACTTGTCCCAGCTTCTGCCAACCTAGCAGTTCGAAAGCATGTAAAAAATGCAAGTAGAAAAATAGGAACCACCTTTGGTGGGAAGGTAACAGCATTCCATGCACCTTTGGCTTTTAGTCATGCCGGCCACATGACCATGGAGACGTCTTCAGACAACGCTGGCTCTTCGGCTTTGAAATGGAGATGAGCACCGTCCCTAGAGTCGGGAACAACTAGCACATATGTGTGAGAGGAACCTTTAATTTTAAAATTACACCTGGAACACTGCATCCAGTTTTGGTTACCACATTACAAAAAAAGATGTTGCTGGCAAGGGAGGAAAATAAGAATTGACTGTCTAAGTGATGCTCAAGACTTTCTAGAACAACTAAGGGGAGGAGAGGAGGAACAAACCAGTAAGGAGGATAACGAGATAGTAAATACGGAAGAAGAGATATCCCAAGAGCAAATTACTAGGGAAGATATAGAAGAGGAGAAGAAAAAGGAGGATACTGAGGAAAGAGGAAAAAAATCAAGACCAGTGAGAGCAGTAACTTTAAAAGGTAAATAAGAAGAAGAGACTAGAAACCAATCTCAGGAATGAACGATACCAAGATCATATCGGTAAATGCGAACGGCTTAAATGATTACAAAAAAAGAAGGATAATATTGTCGAAATTGGTGAAACAAAATCCCGATATTATCTGCATCCAAGAGGTTCATATAAAAAAAGATGAAGCTGACTATTTAAATTACTGTAAATTTGGTAAAGTATTTTCCACACTAGCTGAGAAAAGAAAAAGGGGGGGTCGCTATCTATGTTAAGAAAGGAATAATGGCAGAATGTAAATATAAAGATGAAAAAGGGAGAATACTTATAGTTGAAATAATGAGAGGTAACTCTAGGCTGCTATTAGTAGGGGTTTATGCACCAAATAAAAAACAAGGGAAATTCTACAGGAAACTGCAGGAACAGTTGGCAAATTGGGCACATCTTGAAATATGTATGCTAGGGGATTTTAATGGAATTGTAGATCCAAAGCTTGATTATAAGTGTGATATAACCAAAAAGAATAAAAGATCTCCCTTACCAAAGACTTTCTTTGATTTGGTGGATGAGATAAATCTAATTGACATGTGGCGTACCTTACACCCCCAGGACAGACAATTTACATTTTATTCCATACCACAGAACTCCTGGTCCAGAATCGATATGGTCTGGGTTACTAGAAAATTGGCGTTAGAAATTAAGAAAGTCAACATGGGCACCAATACTTGGGCAGATCATAAGCTCCTTGAAATCAGTTGGTCCCATGATACGAAGAAAATACAACAGAGATGGAGCTTAAGGACCAATCTCCTAAATGAAAAAGAGTTCACACTCAAATTGAATGAAGAAATCAAACGCTTCTTCTTAGAAAACGGGAATCAAGAGACAGCCAAAGAAATTGTGTGGGACACCATGAAGGCTTATGTCAGAGGAGTAGCTATTTCATATACTGCCTTTAAAAATAAGGAAAAGAGAAAGAGTAGAGAAGAACTTACTCAAAAATTATTACAAACTGAGGTTGAACTACAGCAACGACCGGGAGATGAGGTGACGAAACAACAGTGGTTGTTGATGAGACATAGATTGAATCTATTGGACCAGGAGGAGATGGCTCAAAAAATAAGAAGATCTAAGCATTATTGTTTCGAGAATGCTAACAAGTCGGGGAGATGGTTGGCGTATAAACTAAAAAAAGAGAAGGAAAAAAACCAAATACTAGCTTTAGAAGACCCACAGGGCATCCTGTTGACGAAGGAAGAAGATAAATTAGAAAGCATAAGAAAATTTTATGAATGTCTTTACAAAAATGAAGGAATTGAGTTAAACAAGGTAGAACAGTATTTGTTGGAAGCCAACCTTCCTCAAATTTCGGAAGAAGAAAAGGAAATGTTAAATGAAAAGATCACCATAGGGGAGTTAAGAACCGCCTTATCCAAAATAAAGAAGAATAAAACTCCAGGCCCTGATGGTCTCCCCGGGGAATTATATCAAAAATTTGATGATGCCCTGAAACTGGAACTGTTAGAAATTCTAAATGATGTTATTGCTGGCATAACAATCCCAGACTCCTGGAGGGAAGCGTATTTGACGATCATTCTGAAAGAAGGTGCCGACCCGAAGCAGATCTCCAACTATAGACCTATCTCACTGCTTAACGCAGATTACAAATTATTTATGACTATAATAGCAGAGAGATTCAAGAAAATTCTAAACCGATGGATACATAAGGATCAAAATGGTTTTCTCCCAGGGAGACAGATTAGAGACAACTTGAGAACAGTCCTAAATACCATTGAATATTATGAACAACACCCTGAAAAACAGATGGCTTTAATGTTTGTCGATGCCCAAAAGGCATTCGACAATTTGAATTGGACTTTCATGATAAATCAAATAGATTTAATGGGATTTGGGACTAACTTTAGGAGGATGATAGAGAATATCTACCAAAATCAGAGGGCAAATATATTAGTGAACGGAGACAGAACTCAGACATTTCAGATCCAAAGAGGAGTCAGGCAGGGATGTCCCCTATCCCCTTTACTTTACATTCTAGCACTAGAGGTCTTAGAAGGATTAGAGCGAATGAAGATATCAAAGGCTTGAAGATCAGGAAGGAAACATTTAAAACCCAGGCTTTTGCGGACGACGTTGCCTTCATAATAGAAGACCCATTAGACACCGGCTCAAAATTAATGCAGAAAGTACAGAATTATGGAGAAGTCGCGGGCCTTAAACTTAATAAGAACAAAACTAAAATAATTGTGAAAAATATGACAAACCTACAAATGAAAGAATTAGAAGATTTATTAGGCCTCCAGGCAGTTAAGAAAATAAAATATTTGGGAATATGGATTACCGCGAGACTCTCTTCATTAAAAGATGATAATTATATCCCCTTATTGCAGAAAATTAATCAAGACCTCGATAGGTAGAGGAGGCTTAAATTGTCCCTGACTGGTAAAATTGTGGCGATCAAAATGAATATCTTACCTAAATTTTTATTTCTATTTCAAAATATACCGATATCACTAGATAAAAAAAATTTTTTGGATTTGAATAAAAATATCAGGAATTTTTTGTGGGAGGGCAAGAAATCGAGGATCTCTCTTAAGACACTTCAAGGGAAAAGGAATTTGGGAGGGTTCGAGCTCCCTGACTGGGAATTATATCAAAAGGCAGCAAAAATAATTTGGATAAAGGAGTGGATCAAATTACAAGAAGGGAGAATTTTGACACTAGAAGGACATGATCTCCTTGAAGGATGGCACGCTTACCTCTGGGACACAAAGGATAGGAGGAAAACTTATTTTCATAAACATAAAATTAGAGAGACACTGATTCGTACGTGGCTGGAAATTAGACAGAAGATATATACCAAGGTTCCTAGCTGGTTGTCGATTATGGAAGCTCTAGTGGCCCCAAATAGGAGAGGGAATTATAAATTGGGCACATATAAGGATATCTTGGATGAAGAAGGGAAGCTCAAACCTTTGGAAGTATTGAGGGACCAGGGGTTTAACCTGGATTGGTGGAACTATCTCCAGATTAAGTCTAGATTTCAAGAAGATAGAGATAAATGTGGTATTGAAATGAAATATGGATATTTTGACAAAATTATTTGGGGACCAGATAAGAAAATGTTATCGAAAATCTATAACTTTATATTAGATGAGGATAGAGCAGAGACGATAGCTAAAAATCAGCTAAGCATTTGGGAGAAAAACTTAGGATATGGCCTTAATTTCAATGACTGGGAGATAGCTTGGAACAGGAATTTCAAAATAACGAAATCGGCAACATTCAGGGAAAATCACTACAAAATGTTGCATAGGTGGTATCTAGCCCCGGACAGACTGGCCAAAATATTCCCAAATTCCTCTGCTTTATGTTGGAAATGTGGAAAGACGGTCGGCACCTTTTATCATCTTTGGTGGACTTGCCCTGAGACCAAAAAGTTTTGGTTAAAGATTCGACTCTGGCTCTCTGAAATAATGGGACAGGAGATAGCCCTGGCCCCGGAATCCTTTCTCTTAGGTATGACTGAAGATGGTCTCGACAATAATAAAACCCAACTGGCAATTCAAATTATTACTGCGGCTAGATTAGCCTTTGCGAAACTCTGGAAATCTAACTCTACCCCCTCTGAGGAAACATCAATAAATAAAATTCTAGAGTGCGCAGAGATGGCTAAATTGACGAGCGAGCTAAAAAATGAAGAGAATTCAAAGTTCTACGAAGTATGGGGAATTTGGTATAACTGGTTAAAGAATAGGATAAAAATATGATAATAGGCTATGATCTGTTAGACACCCGAAATGGACTTAATTGTATAGAAATGTAGAGAATTGTATAGAATTGTATGGTATATCATATAGTTATGGATGGAATCCATCCAATGTTTGATTCATGAAATGTGTAAACACTGTACCTCGGATCAAGATTGAGATTGTACATTGTCTTTTTAAAAATTGGAAAATTCAATAAAGTATTTAAAAAAAAAATATGTTGAGACTTTGAGAAAAAAGATAGATAGATAGCTAGATAGCTAGATAGCTAGATAGCTAGATAGCTAGATAGCTAGATAGATAGATAGATAGATAGATAGATAGATAGATAGATGATAGACAGATAGATAGATAGATAGATAGATAGACGGAGGGAGGGAGGGAGGGAGAGAGTCTACTGAGGTTGTAAGTAGTGCTTCTTTAGTGAGAATCCAATGGTTTTGATGTCGCCAGTTTTAGGGATTCATCAATGTTTTTCTCTTACTGATTTCACAGTTACTAGTTGGAAGAACATAGTAGTTGGGGGGAAAAAATGTTATTTTCAAGTCATTAAGCAATAAAAGTTGTTTCTAAATGAAGACTGCCATTTCCCTGAGATGATCTGAGGATTCCTGTCCAGGGCAGGGGGGTAGATCAGAAGATTTCCATGTTCTCTTCCAACTCTAGAAAATCTAAGTAGCTATTTTTAAAATTGTATTTTATGTTTTATTGCTGTTTCAAAACCCCAGGAGATGTGGGGAAAATAAATATTGTAAACCTTGTAAAGAAATATCAGCAAAACCTAGAACTTAATAGCTTCTACCTCCTTGCTCAACATTAACCTAGATAAGAACAATGACTCTGAAGGGATGAGAATCAATCGTACCAGGTTCAGCCCTTGCACAGCTATTAAACGAGTAATTCAGTCTGAAACTGTAATCATAAGAGGCAGTTTTCTTCTGTGATTAGACAATAATCAACTGAATCCTTTTTATCAAGAAAAAGGGTCAATATCTTCCAGTGAACCAAATACAGCCATTACCTGATATAATTTTGATAAACTTCGGACTGTCGGAGTGCACGAAATAATACTTTAAAAAAGGAAACAAACCAGCTTTGATAGGCTCATGAAAAAAAATATATACTCCGACCAGCTCATGTACATGTATTTTTGCATATTTATGGCTTCTTTCTTTCTTTTTTTCTCTCTTCCGTGTACGTGAATTTAAATCAACCCTGACACCAGCAAGTTACAACTTTGAATGTCCCCCAGGGTACTAAAATAATACTCTTTACAGAACAGCAGGTAGACTATTTTAGGCTTCAGATTTCTAATTCTAACAAGCCTTTAAAAAAAAAAATTAAAGACGCTAATCACAATCTCAATTTGTGCATTGCTGAGTAGTAAAAATATGAGGCTGCAAACTGACATGACAGCAGAGCATTGTGTGGCTAAGAGGGAGACATAAATAGGTGGGAAACTCAAGATGAGAGGTCTGGCTGAGCTGGCTATATCACAAAGGTCAACATAATTGGCCACCTTGAGCAGAATCAGCCCCCAGCCTCTCCTGTCTGCAACTTGGCCACAGGAGAAGCACTGTTTTCCTACAGGGCTAAGTGGTGCTCTGCGGTACGAGAAATAGGGGGTATCGAAATATTAGATGCAAAATTAAGGAACTCGGGAAGGTACCATCAAATTTGCCCTTGAGATGCCTTGCAGCCAGCTGAGTTTGCTGGGACTGCAATCCACCACCCACTTCCTTCACGAGGATCCCGTTGATCGTGTGGATTGGTAGGTGGAGGAGAAGAGAGAGAGAGAGGGAGAGAGAGAGAAAAGGAGGGCTGGTATTGTCCTATTTTTTTTTCAGGAAAGAATTCACCTGAGCTGAGGTTCAGTAAAAAGCACCAGGTTTTATACATTATTTACTAGACAGCATTTGTTTAATTAACAAGTCAGATGCTCGTTCAGGATTACATTCAACGGTGCTATTAAATGATCGTAATTTATTTATGAGCATATTGGCCTGTTTGAAAATAGGGCGGTAACACAAGCAGGATTTCTTTAATGAAGACGTCAGGGTTTTTCTTTATTAAATATAAATGTGGGAAAAACTTGTTGAGCGTTTTGCAGATCTGAAAACTCCCGTCTTTTTGTAACTCTGCCGGTTGCCCCTAAGGACTTCTTCAGTTCTTCTTCAGAAGCTTCTTGGATGAGAAGCGAAACATCTTCAAGAGAAAACAAAGTCCAATTGCCTTTTGAAAAAAGCACCTTTGGGACAACCATGACCTGGATAACTGAAAATCCCCATAAATCCTGCCAGTTATTTATCCTTTTTTAATGGGGAAGTTACAGCTGACTCGAATTTAAGTGTGCAAAAGCCGACTTGCTCTATCAAGGTTAAAAAGACTGTTGGTCTTTCCAGGCTGTTGGTCTTTTTTAACTACATGTTTTCTTTTTCGTTTGACCTAGGTGGTTCATAAAAGCTGCTCCATCATTTTGGAAACCAGAGAAAGAAAAATATGTGGCACGATGTTCAATCTTCTTCATATGCATAATGATGATAGTCGTGTGGTTTAATTCTCTTGTTGAGAACCAATGGCTTAAAATATCATTGACTTGGACATGCATTCGTTGTTTTTCCAAACCATCTTAATTGGTTGCCAACAGGGAATGCATTAACTGGTCTCTGCTTACAGCTTTTGGCCTTATCTGGATAGAAATAGCTTTGCTACAGTTGTCTGCTCTCTGCCAACTTCCTGCTAGGATCACTGAAATATAAGAATAAAAGAATTTGCTAGTTTTACTTCCTTCTCGACTCAATTATTTCTAATCTCTTTTGTTTTAACAATGAAGAAATATACTGTTTGCATGCAGGAGAGGGATGTTTTGCTTTAACCATATTAATTTCAGCAAGTACAGCTTGTCCTGGACTTACGTGGTCCATATTGTACCTATCTGATGTGGTGGAAATAGTATCAGATGTAATTCAGCATCTAAAAGATCACTGAATACATAAGGATGTAAGACCATGAATGTATTTCCAAATGTCCCATGTTGCTTAGCTGTTACAGAGCTGATTCTTTTGAGGAGGCTCAGAAATTATCTGGTTAAACTGTATATTTCATAAGATTTTGCGGTTTAGTTTGGTTGTTTCTTGACAAACAAAGATGAATACTTTTGAGGCAAAGACCATAGTGTTATTTCTTTATTAATAAGAATAGTGATTTAGTGTCTCAGAACTCTTCTTATACCTATGAAGATGTTTAGTTCCTTCACTATAAATCATTTTTATTTGCATCATAGTTTACTGATCCTTATTCTACTTTTCAGTTTAGCAGAGAAGTTGGTATTTTGCTTCTGATTTTAAACTAATCAAATCTCTAATGAACTATATAAAGGAAAGTACAGTTTTCAGAACTCTGGTTTAGACTTTTGTTATTTATTTGTATTTTGCCTTTCTTATTTTTCAAATAACTCTAAGCGAACATATCCCTTCCTCTTCCTATTTTCCCCCATAACAACAAGTCTGTGAGGGGGCTACGCTGTAAGAGAGTGACTAGCCCAAAGATAACCATCTGGTTTTCATGGTTAAGACTTGAACTCATGTTCTTTTGTTTTCTAGCCTAGTGCCTTAACCATAGAACAAACTGACCAACAAATTATAACTGAAGCCCTGGTTTATTCTCAGATTTGTCTCTACCATCATTTTAAAGCAGACATTTCTTCAGGTTTTGGCTTGATATCGTGGTTTGTTTAAAATAGCAAGTACAAGCATGCAAGCATCACATTCTCCCACAGAAAGGGGGAAGAAAATATCCATACGCATCTACATTGTTTTGGTTTATTATTGATGTAATAAAGTGAAGAGAATTGAAGCAAGAACTGTTTTGGGGTAGTTAATCAGTAGAAAATGACCATAAAACATTTTTACCCATTGACGGTGAATACAAATTGTTGAGACAGGAGGATTTAACTGGAAGAAAAATACTGTAAGTGTTCTCCAAAAGAATTTTTTATGTAAAACAAAGGAAGGTATTTTATGATAATACATTTGCTTTTTATAATATTACATTATTCCGCTTCTTCTTTGCAAAATAACTAGCAACTAAATTATTCAATTTTCAAACAACATTCCAAAATAGTAAAACAATTTTGAAGAATTATGAAATATAATAGTCTGAGAGAGTTCAATATTTAAGCACAGGATGTCATCTGGTACAAAAAGTTTAGCAGGAAATCTAATTCAAGTTTACTATTATTTAAATGAGAGTGCTTACAATAATGCTTTATATAGAATACAAAGGAATTTATCTTCTGAATCCTGAATGAAGGATTTTTAAACAAATGTGACATTTTCAACATATAATCAGATGTAATCAGAAGTCCTTATAAACTGTATGTAGATTATTTACAAGTAAATGTATACAGGGTTAGATTACTTTGAATTGAACTAACTCCATGTCACTCTGTTTGCTATAATCTTTTCACTTAACTTTTCAGTCTTGGATCTCCTGATGGTCCCTCCTCCAATTATTGAATAGGAATTAATCATGCTTCCTGCTTGAGGTCAATGTCTGAATAGGATACCATCTTCAACTTATGCTGTGCAACTCCATTCAGAGTTAAGTTTGCTGCCAGTAGCTTAGCTTCCACCTATTAAAGCTTTCCAGATATATTTAATTTTCATAATTTCCAGCCAAAATCTTCTGTAAAAGAGTCAATCAATGTTCCAACAAATTGGGAGGATGTCAGAGTGGCAAAGAATGACTTATATTCCATATGCAAATGCCTGACTTTGTGTTAATCAATTTATATAAGATTTTAATGTATTTTATCCTGTTGTAGTTTATAGGTCAAATATTATAATTGCTATGTTGGGAACTTTTAAAAGCTGTTTTGTCTTAAATTGGGTTTTTTCCTCTTTTTAAAGCATTTCATCTTTGAACAAATGCCAATCGCTGGAATAAAGAACGGTCGCTGGAATTGGGTATGTCTAGTCTAATGAAAATAAGGACTAGGAGGGACATGATAACAGTATTCCAATATTTGAGGGGCTCCTACAAAGACGGTGGGGTCAAACTATTTTCCAAAGCACCAAGAAACAATGGGTGGAAACTAACCAAATAGAGAAGAAACCTCAAACTAATGAAAAAAAATCCCTAATGGTTAGAGCAATTAACCAATGGAACAGCTTGCCTTCAGAAGTTGTGAGTACTCCATTACTGGAAGCTTTCAAAAAGAGACTGGACAACCATTTGTCTGAAATGGTATAGGGCCGTGATGGCAAACCTATGGCACGTGTGCCACAGGTGGCACGTGGAGCCATCTCTGTGGGCACGCGAGCTGTTGCTGTAGGTCAGCTCCACCGCACATGTGCGCGCACCGGCCAGCTGATTTTTGGCTGGCCCCACCTACGCTGCCCGTCCCCTCCCAGGAGTCTCCACATAGCCCATTTTAGATGCCAGGTAAGTACAGGGCTCACACGGAGGCTCTGGGAGGGTGAAAAACAGGCCTCAGGGAAATCCGGAGACGGGGCCTTTCCGGCCTCCAGAGGCTTCAGGGAGGCCTGCTAGGCCCAAAACAGGGTGCACGGTGGTTGTCCGTGCATGCATGGGAGGGGAGCGTGGGGGGTCGCAGGGGGCAGGGCAGTGAGAGGGGTCACGTGTGCATGCGCAGTGGGTACGGGGTGCCTGGGGGGCATTGCATTATGGGAGTGGGCACACGCATGCGCACTATCGCACGCACACCCACGCTTTCAGCACCCGAGGAAAAAAAGGTTAGCCATCACTGGTGTAGGGTATCCCGCTTGAGCAGGGGGTTGGACTAGAAGATTTCTAAGGTCCTTCTAACTCTATTATTCTATGTTTCTATATTATTTAATTTTTCTCCCACAAAGATGAGCACCAAGAACCCCTCCTTTAAATGAGAATTTGGTTACAGGATGTTTGCTTACAGTGATGTTAATTCTATGCTTCGTAGCCACGTGCATCTCTCAAATCCCTGAATGCGCTGAGCAAAGAAACTGAAAAATGAAATACTGCTGAGTGAAGAGGCAAAGGACTCCAAGCACTTGGAGAGAATAAGCCCAGAATCTTGTTTTACACTTTCCTCCCCCAAAATAATATTAACATTAATATGCAGACTCTCCTTTTATGCTGTTCCATTTTTTTAAAAAAAAAAAATCACTATTATTTAAAAGCTAAGAGAAACACAAATGCAGGAGACAAAAAGTACTTAGCACTGCAGGAATACAAAAATTGTAGAAGTTTAGGCTGGGCTACAGAGAAGTAATGCCATTCACTCACAAAGAATTTTGTCCAAGTAGATGGCTGATTAATTGTTGGCCTGCCTAGACAAACCTACAATGAGCCAGATACTGTCAGCATGCCATCTGTTGCCATGGAAATGCACAATGTTTCCGACAGGCCCATGAATACTGGATAGACTGTGCCATATGTAAATAAGGCAAATTAGTTTTCCTATATCTTTCGGAGGAGGTTAGACTAAAAGAAAATAGATCTCTTTTAAACATTCTCTCTAATCCAAGGTGTTAGGAATCTAGCTCATTTTGCTTCTTGGCTGCTTGGTTTTTTTTCCCTTTCTTTAAAGGGACTGTAGATTGTTACCCAATCTCGAAAGATATAATTAATTCTACGATCTTTGGGGTTTATAAAAACTCTTGTTCTTCTAAAGGCTGCGGTGTGTTCTTTCACGACGGTGATTAGTGAGGTCATCTCTTCTTTAAATCAAGGATCTGATTTCTTAATGATGCCTCTAATATTACAGTTTTACCCCGGAGAAAGCATGGTCTTCCTTTAAGTGATTGTTTTTTTTTTAAAAAAAGGAAAAATAGTCAGAATCCAGCAGAAACAAAGAAAGAACCAAGGGCAAACCCTTTCATCTGGTCAGCTGTAGGCCATATGAGGCGGAAAGCACCTGCAAAAAAATAATGATTATAGTTTTGCGCCCTACCAGACTTTATTTTAAAATTAAGAAGGAAGCTTGCATGTTGCAAACCGTTCATCTCTATATCATCAGCTTTATTTCCAAGAGAGATTTCAAATATTCCAAACACAAATACTCCCTCGCCGTATTTTCAGTTGCTATCATATCAACGTCTGTATTACTACACTTACTTGCCTTAAAACGTTTTCCAAATGCTGCAAACAACTTTAGAAGCATTGGCCATTTCTAATTCAATAAGTGCGTTCTTAGTGTAGCTTTTTAACAACTTTTAAGCATAGCAGAAAGAGCATTGGCTCAATCTTCTGGATTCATAGCAGCTACCTCAAGCTGAGACAACTCATAGCAAAAGACATTGAAACCAAAAATGGCTATCTTCTCTATGGTGAACAGTCAGTTCCAAGCCAATTCCATGTCAATTGCAAACCCATTTGTAGCTTACAGTGAAAGAGCAACTTGTGGGTTGAATGATCTGTTTTAGTTTGTAGGAAGCCCCTCCCCCTTCCAAGAAAGAGCCTTGGTGGCGCAGCAGAGTAAAGTGCTGTTAAGTAGCACCAGCTGCCTGCAATTACTGCGAGTTCAAATCTCACCAGGATCAAGGTTGACTCAGCCTTCCATCCTTTCGAGGTAGGTAAAATGAGGACCCGGATTGTGGGGGCAATAAGCTGACTTTGTATAAAAAAGAACACCGCTTAGGGGGGGGCGAAAGCCCTACTAAGCAGGTATATATAAAAGTATGAAGGCTATTGCTTAACGCATTGTAAGCCGCCCTGAGTCTCCGGAGAAGGGCGACATATAAATCGAACGAATGAATGAATGAATGAATGAATGAATGAATGAATGAATAAATAAATATTTTGGGGAATATTAGAAGAGGCAGGATATTATATTTCTCCAAAGGAGAAATGGAGAAAAATCTTAACAAAGGCAGAAAGCAGCCCCAACACCCTCCAGCAGGTGCCTGAAGTCTTTAGAGATGGACATTTTGTGCCCACTAAGAAAGACTGGGCCAATCTATTCACAAACAAAAGACCTTCAGCTCCAGCTGATGGGATTAAGAAGGACAGGGCATGACTTTTAGGACACAATAGGATCAATCCACCACCATTAGAATAGCAAAAGACACAAGGCTCACTACATAGCACAACCCTCCGAAGCATCTCAGAATCCTATAAAAATCCATGTACTCATCAAACCAATTTGCCAGCTGTTCCAGAACTACATGCTGTTGTTGGTTCTGCTCATAAATAAACCTTTTCTTGCAGCCAGTCAGCCTCCATTTTATTTCCAGCGTCTTTCTCCCAGTTTGCGACTAGACTGGATTTTTCTTCCAACAAATTCAAGGGGTGGGTTACACTCTCCAAAGGCCTTGTAAATGTGAGCACTAATAATTCAGGAGCATCTACAGCTGAGTTTCTCAATCTTGGCAACTTGAAGATGTGTGGACTTCATCTCCCAAAATTCCCCATCCATCAAGACTGGCGGCCGGAGAATTCTGGGAGATGAAGTCCACATATCTTAAAAGAAGAAAGAGAAGAGAAGAGAGAGGAGAGGAGAGAGAGTGAGAGAGAGAAAGAGAAGGAGAGGGAGAGGGAGAGAGACATATGGATTCTGTCAACCCCTTTTAAGGAATTCAGGAATAGAAAGAAAGATGAAGTGGAAATGCCCATATTCTAATCTAAATAATGTTATTAATGTTAAAATGTATATATGTAAATATTATCCTGTATCTTTCTCTCTGCTTCCCACATAAATGCTCAAAGGGCTTCCATGTTTGAAAGTATCACTAAAATGAACAATTCTAGTCAAAACATAATGCCCAACAAAATCAGCAGGTAGCTGCTGATATATACTTTATTCTTGGTGAATCATAGCCTCAGTAGCTATAGTAACAACCGATTGGCATGCTTAGTAAATAAAGTATATATTTTAAATGCGTTCTTTACACTTTATACCTTTTTTTTTGTTAAAGGAAAAATATTGCAATTATGAAATGTTTTTTCTTTCATTTACAACTGCATGTCCCCCCCCCTCAAAATCAGATGTAATCCCAGAGCAAAAGGAAAAGGAGACGTAAGCCATTCCTGTAGATTTTGTACAAGGACATAAATGCACTTTAATTGCTTGCTTGGAACATCTGCATAGAGCATATTCAGTGACTGCCAGGACAAACTACACAATGCAGTTTAACCTGGCAAAGGGATAGACTGGCTTGAAATAGCAATTTGGTTTTGGTTCCTCCAAGCAGATTTGAAAGAGCTCTTAATGACTTTTCCAAAATTTAATCAAACTAATTGATAAAAGCCTGGCCTCCATTTCAGACTGGGAAAAAAAACCAACAACCCCATCCTTCCCATATGCATAGGAATTGTACACATCCTCCCCATCTATTTATTTTCTGAAATTCTTTATTTGTATCAAGGGTTTTTGGGTTTGAATAGTTTATATAAAAATACAGGGATCTGTGGTAACCAAAACTGTACCTAATATTGCGCTTATTGTGCAACATATCCTCCACATTCCAGATGTTCCCATTTCCCCCCAGGAGAATCGGGAAAGTGAAGTGATTATAATACTATGACCAGAGAGATCTAGGCGCCAATCCAGCTTTAACCATCAAAACTCACTTTGTGTCAGGTTTTGATGTCGTCTCAAATAAAATAAATTGCATTTCCAAACAGATAGTCTTTGAAGAAATCTTTCATTTTATTAAGCACGACAATCTGTCCCCGATCGTGGCGTAGCCAACTCTGACTTCCTGACCCCAAACCTTCCTTTTCCGTTCCCCAATTCTCTGCGTCTCATTGGCCTTCTTCCAAATCACTCTCCCCATATCTACTACTTAAGCTCCCAGGAATGTCCCCCATCCCATCTCATCTCCTAGGAGATATTATCTTCAAGGAAAATAAGTAGGTGAAATGTCAAGTGTCCTTTTGCCAGCTGCCCCCTCTTCTCCTTCTTATGTCAGCACTAGAGTAAATGCAGGTTGAAGTGCTGACACTTTGAGCCAACTTTCAGTCATAGCCTAAGCACAGACTTAGTGCTACTCAGAATTACTATCTATAGAATTCTTACGAGAATGATTCCCTGGAACTATCTGTGTGGTCGAATTTTATCTATTGGCTTCAGGCTAAAAATCTGAATATAATTACAGGTGGTCCTCACTTCCAATAACTTGTTCAGCAAAAGTTTAATTTATGATGGTGCTGAATGACTGGTACTTACAACCAGTCCTTGAAGTTCTGGGCATCACAGTGCCCCTGTGGTCCAAAAGCAGAAAAGTTCTGTCAGAATATGACCATGGACCATTCAGTTAAATAGACTTTCAATTAACACCTGACCAAATAATAAAATGGGCCTCGGTTGGCACAGTATTAGAATGCAGTATTGCAGGTTAACTCTGCCCACTGCCAGGAGTTCAATCCTGACTGGCTCAAGGTTGACTCAGCCTTCCATCCTTTTGAGGTTGGTAAAATGAGGACCCAGACTGCTGGGGGGCAATATGCTATAGTACTGCATAGTAGTAAAGCACTAAGCAGTATATAAATCTAAGTGCTATATAGAAGCACATAAGTAGTAAAGTACTATGAAGCAGTATATACCGTATTTTTCGGAGTATAAAAGTCTTTGGAGTATAAGACGCACATTAGTTTTTGGTGAGGAAAAAAAGAGAGCCTACCCTGCCGTGGAAGAAAGCCAGCACTTATGCGCAGGGTGTGGGGGACAACACTGCAGGGCAGCGTGCAAACACAAGAAAACTATATGCCAGAGATGCAACTGTAAGGGGCATCTGGCGAGAGTTTGCCACGCTAGCCAACCCGCAGTCTTCCATGCCAAACAACCTCCCACTGCTGCCGCCACACCTGAGAGACGAAAAGCAACATCCTGGAACCCTAGGCGCAGAGGGAAGCCCCCAACTGAGGAAAAGGAGGCATACCAGACCAACATCAGGCAAACAAGATCAACGGCGGGAAAGATAGACGTAACCATGCAGATAGAGGGCTCGAACTGTGAGATGGAAATAGACACGGGATCGTCCCTAACTATCATTTCATGGGAAACGATAAAAAAGACTGTACCCGGCATCAAGAAAAGAGACATAAGGCCCCAGAGAGTGTAGCTCAAAGACTACCAAGGAAACTGCATCCCTGTTCTAGGGAGCAGAACCTTTCAGGTCCAGTTTAGGAAGTTCTCCAGGCCCCTGAAAATAACTGTGGTCGGCGGGGCATTGCCAAGTCTGCCCACTGACCCTGACGTCATCAGAAGCGATCTGCGCAGGCAATCCCATTGCGCAATCCCGCACATGATCCTGTTGCAAACCGGTAGTAAAGGTAAGTAGAACCCACCCTGACCTACTGCACTCGTTGGGGAAAGGACATATTTGCCAAACTCGACCTGGCACAAGCGTATCAACAATTGCCAGGGAAATGTACAACCGTATTTTACGCGCCATAATGAACTGTCTGTACTTAAGGGATGTCTGTTGTGGGGGGGAGAGGGTTATCATATCCTCTCAGATTAAGGCGAGAGGTGCTGGAAGTCTTACATGTGGGGCATCCTGGGATAGTCAGGATGAAATGTTTGGCTAGGAGCTACATCTGGTGGCCTAATATGGACTGTGGAATGGGTCACCACCTGTTCACCATGTCAGGAATCCAGACTGGCACCCCCCCCTCTGCCCCTGCTAAGGAATGGGAAACCCCTAAGGCACCCTGGTCCTGGGTACATATTGACTTTGCAGGGCCAGTAAAGGGACAAACCTTCCTTATCGTGGTTGATGCATACTCCAAGTGGTTGGAGATATTCCTAATGTCCTCAACCACTGCAAAGGAAGTCATTCGTGTGCTCCGGAGACTATTCGCCATGCACAGCCTCCCCAATGTGTTAGTATCAGACAACAGGCCACAGTTCACGGTCATTCCCTTTGAATTATTCCTGGCTGAGCAAGGTATCAGGCATGCCCTCATTGCCCCCTTTCATCCAGCCAGTAATGGGCAGGCTGAACAGATGGTGAGATCCGCAAAAGAAGCATTGTCTAGAATGGGCCCAGGGGATTGGCAAGCACAAATCGACAAATTCCTACTAGTGCAACACCTTACACCCTGTGCCACGACAAACAGAAGCCCATTGGAACTCCTCATGGGAAGGAGAATCCGCTCACAATTAGACCGCTTGCACCCAAACTATATTGCTGAAACACCTACCAACTCAACAGGGAAAATCCGGTCATTTGAAATAGGAGCCAAAGTTTATGCTCACAACTATGTCAGGGGAGCCCTCTGGATTCCAGCCACTGTGGTGGAACTGTCGGGTCCTTGCTCAAAGTAGAGGACGGGAGATTGTGGCGACGGCACTTGGACCAACTTCGAGGCCATCTTGAAAGCCCACCGCTAAGACCACCAGAGATAGCTCAAACTGACAAGAGGCTGATCCCTGAAGACTCTAGCCAACAAAACAAACAAATGTCTAACCATAATTCAAACCCGATTGTACAGTGGAAATACCCACCTGAGGAACCGAGACTCCAGCGCAGACTCTGGGAAGGGTTGGGCCTAGAAACTCCAGCCACGCCCTATGACGAAATCCAGATGGTTCCATTGGCAAGCACTGAACCAGCAACAGGTCCACCCGCTCAGGCTGAAGCCCAGGAACCAACTGAGCTGCACAGGTCAACTAGAGCTCAACAACATCCGCCTATCTACGTGACTACATTTGTAAATAAGTTACCTGATTGGACAGTGTCTTATCCAGGAGGGGAGGGGTGTTGTATATTAAATAGGAGTGGAGCATAGGTTCCACTCAGGTCCGCCAAACCGGCGGGAAAATACTTGAAGCTCATTGGCCAAACAATCTGACAGCTCCCTATAAAAAGGGAAGCTGCCTGACGAGCCGGCTGCTGGGTTACTGATCTTCTAATAAAGAGCTTTTGTTACTGTTCGAGCTGCATCCTGCCTCTTCTATCGCCCGATCTAACAGAATCATTTTAATTATGGCATATCATTTATTTGTTCTCACATTGGTATGTACTTAAGCACACTTGATTATAGATTTAGCAAGCTATTTATTTAACATGGGACTTTGCTCTCTGGACATTTCAAAGGTCAGCAAAAAATTACCCACCACCTTTGAGCCCAAGAAGGGAGGTTTTGCAAGTACTTTAATGAATATTTGAAATTTTCATCCCTTTATGGGAATTTACAAAAATTAACACAAAAAAGACAGCAAAAGGTTTATTTTTTAAAAAAAAAAATGCTCATCCCTCAAAATTTTATTTCCCTATCAGGAGCTTAGCAGAGAACTAAATATGCTATATTAGATTATATCACTCACCCTCATCAGTTCTGGAAGTCTAGAGACTAATGTGACTTGTTACCTAGCCACGTGAAGATGTTATAGAAATACATAATTAGTTCTATCCTAGTGTGCTATTTTATCAATTTGAACATCCAATAAGTCATTGTTCCAATTTACCCAAATTGGCATCATGTTTTAATCGTTTTTTTTTTTTAAAGAGCAACAAAAGGATCTGGAGGCTAAATCATGGACAGTTGAGGGAGTTAGACATGACTAGCCTATTGAAAAGAAAGATTATTATGGGGGGACATGATAACTGTCTTCCAGTACTTGAGGGGATGTCTGTCAGAGTTTGTTGCAGCACACACAAGCAGACTATTAAGCAGGATTCAAACATCTTTATATACATAACAACACATAAGGCAAACAATATACCCTTGTAGGTTTTTCCACGTTGTAGAGAACAGAAATAGCAAGTACAAACACAGCACAAAATGGAAGTACAAAATGGAGAAGGCAAAATGGAGGAGAGAGAAGCTAGTGCCCTCAAGCTTATATACAGAACAGTGAAGCCACGCCCAGGCTCCAAACTGTCTCTTATGGGCCCGTACAACAAATACTAAGTTTCAGTTACCAAACAGTTACCCCATTGGCTGACCTGTTGCTATGCCCAATTCCAGTTCATGAATATACTCTGACAATCTCACAGAGAAGAGAGGATTGACTTATTCTCCAAAGCACCAGAGGACAGGACAAGAAGTAATGGGTGGAAGTTCGTTAAAGAGATCCAACTTAGAAGTAAGGGTTTTCTGACAGTGAGATCAATTAATCAGTTGACTGGCTTGCCTTCTGGAGTTGTGGGTGTTCCTTCACTGGAAGTTTTCAAAAATAGCCTATACAACCATTTGACCAGGATGGTATAAGGCCATCTGCCTTGAGCAAGGGATTGAACTAGAAAACCTCCATGGTCCCTTCCAGTATGTTGATTCATGTTCTATGGTCTAATGTAGTCTATCCTTTTGAGCCTAAATTCAACTTCATTTTTCAATATTATCTTATATCTTATGGCCTAACTAGTCTCTCTCTCTCTCTCTCTCTCTCTCTCTCCCTCTCCTCTCTCTCTCTTTATATATAGCACTTAGCACTTAGAGTTATATACCGCTTCATAGTGCTTTTACAGCCCTTTCTAAGTGGTTTTACAGAGTCAGCATATTTGCCCCCAACAATCTGGGTCCTCATTTTACTGACCTTGGAAGGATAGAAGGCTGAGTCAACCTTGAACCGGTGAGATTTGAATTGCCGAACTGCAGCTAGCAATCAGCTAAAGTAACCTGCTGCACAGGTTACACTCTAACTCACAGTGCTGCACTCTAACTACTGTGTCACCTCGGCTCATATATATATATTGTAATATTGTAATATATATTACAAACTATTCTAAAAATACGAGTTCCAGGTATATTAGTATGTATGTATGTATGTATGTATGTATGTATGTATGTATGTATGTATGTGT
The DNA here is from genome assembly GCF_059756535.1 of Pantherophis guttatus. Taxonomy (NCBI): domain Eukaryota; kingdom Metazoa; phylum Chordata; class Lepidosauria; order Squamata; family Colubridae; genus Pantherophis; species Pantherophis guttatus. Next base: position 11,910,545 of record NC_142068.1, read on the forward strand.
ATATGTGTATATGTGTATATATATATTCCTTCCTTCCTTCCTTCTTTCCTTCCTTCCTTCCTTCCTTCCTTCCTTCCTTCCTTTTGGGAAAAGAAAAGTAAAACACAATCAGAGGCATCCATATCAGAGCACTTACTACAAAGTAGAACAAATTGCAGAATCTACAATGGTAAATGATGTTGACTTTATTCTAAGCTACAGGGTTAAATTTGGCTAATAATCTGTTTGCTTTTGTGTGTAAAGCAAACTCAACTTCAGTCAATACCAGTTAAATCCAGAAAATAGATTAATGAAGTAATCGGGTTAAGTGTGTTTTAAAAACACAGCCAGCATGTCTTTTCCTATTCTAGGTACCTAAGGGGGAAGATGATTTTATGGAATGATTGCATTTAGAGAAGTGTCCTTCACTACGATTGTCACTTCCATTTGCAATTTGGTAATTTTGAAGGATTGGGGAAGGAATGTATCCTTTAACTATAGGAAAACTCAAACTGAAATGTGAAAACCTTTATTTGGAATCTCCTTCCTTGTTCACCATTGTAATTACCTAATTTTGGACTAAAAGTGACTGCTCTTTAAGATGGACAAGGTCAAGAAACATGTGTAGAAAACCTACACATGTTTTTTCTCTGCAGAGATTAAACAAAACCAAGATAGAGATATTTTTAGTGTCTTTCTCACACTTCTCAGCCGCCCTGAATCTTCGGAAAGGGGCGGCATATAAATTAAATTAATTAAATTAAATTAAATTAAATTAAATTAAATTAAATTGAATTAAATTGAATTGAATTGAATTGAATTGAATTGAATTAAATTAAATTTCTCTTTTCTCAGGACTAATCAGTATTTACTCAAAGTCTCCTCTTAATGCCTTACTTATTCTTTCCCTATTCTCAAGATCAGTTCTACATTCATTCACAATCTTACATTCAAAATTACTGTCCATTAATTTACAATTGATTTGACTTCTTCTAATCGTAGCTATATTCATTTCAACCACAGTTCATCACAAAAGTGACATTTTATGCCTGCTATTATCTTTCCAAGGAACAGGGTTCTGAGTTTGGGATCCATATAATATTATTCAAAGGATCACAATTTTTTCAGGGCAGTACTGCGGTTGAACAATATTTATCCAGCTGTTTTCTGCTATCCTTGTGTTACTATGGAACAATAAAACAGAAGTGCCCTCTAGTGCCATTTAACTGGATTTCCTAATTTAGCTTATCCTCACATCTGTTAGGTTTGTAACAAAGACAGCTGAGCAGTAATGAAATCACAAGGAGCTGGGCAAGAAGCTCCATATATTTACCACTAACAATTCAGATGATTTTTAATTGATTTTCACAAACTCTGGTTACCTACAGTATACTTTTCTCACGCAGCTGAGAGAAAGAGTACTAAAAGCAAAGGTATCAGGATAACCTGCTACAAAGAGTAGGTCATTTTGAACATTTTCATAAAAATAGGTTGGCAGAATATGAATCTAAGCTGGAATTACTTACAGATCTAGATGTTATGCAGATAACAGAAAGAAAATAAATTGGAGTCACAGAACAGGACATTTTTACATATTCCACCTTTAGCAGAGAAGGTTTGACACTGGGTTATTTTTTTTTAAAGCAATCGGTACAAGTATCAATTTCAATATGGTACAGATGTTAAATGAAAATATGATCAAAATGATGGACAAGTAGCTCAAAGGCCTTCAGAATTTGATTCTGTTCAACACCTATCTACCCGCTTCCAACTTTCATAGCCTGGTGGGGAAGGACAGGAAATTCAGTTTTACAAAATCTCAAGAGCTCCATATTTCTCATCTGAATCTTTAAAAAGATTACAAACTCAATATGCAAGATACTTTGGGCTGTTCATATTCTACCGGCTCAAGTTACTTGAGGGGTGGTGGGGAGAGAGGGTGATGGGAATGCTATGAATGTTACCTTGAGCCCCTGCAGGAAAGGGAGATAGATAGATAGATAGATAGATAGATAGATAGATAGATAGATAGATAGATAGATAGATCGATAGATCGATAGATCGATAGATCGATAGATCGATAGATAGATAGATAGATAGATAGATAGATAGATAGATAGATCTCCCTTTCCTGCAGAAGCTCAAGGCAATATTCATAACATTCCCCTCTCTCTCCCCCCCCCCCCGCCCAAGTAACTTGAGCAGATAAAATATGAACAGCCCGAAGTCACCTAAGGAACTTCATAAGGCTGAGAGTAGACTTGAATTGGTATCTCAGCAATTCTTGTCCAATGGTTTAACCACTGAACCATATTAGGTCTTGGGCTGAGAGAATGGGATTGATACAAAGTCATTTGAGGAACTTTTTCATGGTTGATGGGTAAGAGGACCGGAATGTGGTCTTCTCAACACTTTAACCACTGGATAGTATAAATAAATAACTTTATTGTCATTGTACGTGTGTACACAGTATACCCATACAACGAAATTCACTTAACACCCAAAGACCAGGTCCAACACACATAACAATCCCCAAACACACTCCCACCCACCACAATTCTCCACCCCTGAACCACCCAAACATCCACACAGCAGGCCAAGTAATACCACACTTATCCTACAGAGATGTGAAAACAGTTTTGGTATATACTGTGTCCAATTTGGTCACCAAAAAGATGTTTAGAAAGGGTGCAGAGAAGAGGAACAGGGGATTAGTGGACCGGAAGGTAAAACATATAATGACCAGTTGATGGAACTGGGGTATGTCCAGTCTAATGAAGAGAAAGGCTGGAGTGACATGATAGCAGTCTTCCAAACTCTGAGGCACTGTCACAGGGAAGAGACGGTCAACCTATTGTCCAAAGGACCTGAGGGCAGGACAAAAAGTAATGGATGGAAACTTATTAAGGAGAGAACTAATCTAGAACTAAAGAGAAATTTCCTGACAGTGAGAACAATTATCCAGTGGAACAGCTTTTCTTTAGAAGTGTTGGGTGGTCCAACACTGGAGGTTTTTAAGAAGAGATTGGACAACAATTTGTTTTGAATGTTTGAGCAGGAGGTTGGATTAGAAGATCTCCAAAGTCCCTTCCAACTCTGTTATTCTGTATTTTGTACATTGCTGAGTTACAACTTCCAACATAGATTGTTTTGAAAATATTAACGTTGGAGATCAGGCTGGAGCACTTTCTTCACTCATTAGAATAGCCAAAAGTATATTATATTGATTGCCAAGCATCGTTGATTTATTTACTATGTTTACAAAATGTATACCTTTCTCCATCATGATGGATCCGAGACCAAAACAGAAAACTCAACAGAGCCAGTTAATAAACATCTTAGGCACCCAATCAATTAAACTATCATTTGCTGAGAAAATGGGTCCTTAATTTCAAACATTTTTCCTAAGGGTGCAGAAGGAAATGTGTACCTCATGGGGCAATTTAAAAAAGAATGCAAAAAAGAGGGGTTTTTTTAATGCTTAAAAACTACATTAAAGACAAATTCCTTGTGTGTCCAATCACACTTGGCCAATAAAGAATTCTATTCTATTCTATTCTATTCTATTCTATTCTATTCTATTCTATTCTATTCTATTCTATTCTACTCTACTCTACTCTACTCTACTCTACTCTACTCTACTCTACTCTACTCTAATGAAGTGTGTTAAACAGGAATCACAAATCACTACTTGTTTCATAGTTGAGTGGATCCATTTGCATGTCTCCCTTGTTTGTGTCTCATTTATGCTATATTTAGGGCAAAAATCTTAAATAGAGCCAGTATTCAGAGTTTGTAATAGCAATAGCACTTCAACTTCTATATCACTTTACACTGCTTTACAGCTCTCTCTAAGCAGTTTACAGAGTCACGATATTTGCCCCCAACAATCTGGGTCCTCATTTTACCGACCTCAGAAGGATGGAAGGCTGAGTCAACCTTGAGCCTGGTGAGATTCGAACTGCCAAATTGCAGGCAGCCGGCAGTCAGCAGAAGTAGCCTGCAGTACTGCACTCTGACCACTGAGCCACCGCAGCTCATATAATATAAGGTATAATTGAATATTTGTAATTCCAGTCATGGTAATAGCGGCAGCACCATCTCTCTCAATTGTCTGAAATGAGTAGACCCAGATTAAAACCCACCATCAACCACAGAAACAAAAATTAAAAAAGGGACTATCAAATATGCTACCTCAAGTTACAGAGAGAAAATTAGGATATATAGTTAAGGAAACAAACAAACAAATAATAAATTAATGCAGAAAATGTATGGAAAACTGTAGTCTATCGATAGAAGATTTGCAGCTGAGGGTTGAATTGTGAGGTCTTTGGTGCTCCTTGAGCTTGGTGATTTTCTTGCAGATGTTTCATTACCCAAATAGGTAACATTATCAGTATGAGCTTTGCTGATGATGAAATGTCTTTGCTGATGATGAAATTACTTTGCTGGTAATGAAATCAGCAGTGGGATTCAGCCGGTTCGGGTCGGTTCAGGCAAATCAGTTGTTAAATTGCTGGCTGGCCCCTCCCCTCCCCACCCCTTCCAGGAGTACCCACACACCCTGTTTTGGCTCCCAGGTAAGTGCAGGGAGGCCTACTAGGGTTAGTAGTTAGTGGGGGAGGGCCTTCTCTGTGGCTGCCCCAGCTCTCTGGAACCAGTTACCTCCTGAGATCCGGACTACCCCCATCCTATTGGCCATCCGGAAAGCGGTGAAGACCTGGCTTTTCCGGCAGGCCTGGGGCCGTTGATCTCGCTGTTGCAATCTTGCGAGATCCGGCCATGAATGGTGTGCATGGGCTTTTAATGTTTTTAAAATGTTTTTATAATGTTTTTAAATAATTTTTCTATGTTCATTGTTCGCATTATTTTTGCTGTAAGCCGCCCAGAGTCTCTCGGGAGTTGGGCGGCATAGAAATGTGATAAATTAAATTAAATTAAATTAAATTAGGCCCAAAACGGGGCACAGGGGCGGTGCGGCACGCCCCCCCCCGGCCCATTTTTGCTCCCAGGAGGCTGCAGGGAGGCCTACTAGGCCCAAAATGGGGCACAGGGGGGCAGTACGGCCCTCCACGACCCATTTTTGCTCCCAGGGAGGTGCAAGAGGTCGAGTGCTGCCTGTCACACCCCCTGGCCGCGTCCACCATGGCCACGCCCACCCAGCCGGTCATTAGGGCAGAGAACCGGTTGTTAAATTATTTGAATCCCACCACCGAATGAAATGTCTGCAAGAAAACCACCAAATTCAGAAAGCACCAAGGATCACATATTATTCTATGTCTATGACAGCTTTCCATAATGTAATGCCCTCCAGAAACAGTGGCCTTCATTAATTCTGTTATTCCGTAAAACAAGTTTATAGGAGGGCAGATTCTGACTGAATATTGGAAAACAGTATTACAACAAGAGCAGCTGAGGTGAAACTAATTACCTAGAGTAGGTGGGCTGTTTTTCAATGAAGTGTTCAGATGGAGGTTAAAAAGCCACCATTTTGGAATGCTTGCCTGTAGAATTGTGCATCGAGCAGGGCTGGTTTTAATGGCTTTACTAACCTTTTCCAATTTTTTTATTCTAAGTACAGGTAGTCCTTGACCTATGAGCCCAAAATTTCTGTTGTTATGCGAGACATTTGTCAAGCGGGTTTTGCCCCATTTTACAACCTTTCTTGCCACAGTTGTTAAGTGAATCACCGCAGTTGATAAGTTACTAACCTGGTTGTTAAGTGAATCTGGCTTCCCCACTGACTTTGCCATCATAAATCTGAGTCAGTTGCCAAACATTTGAATGTTGAGCACATCATCATGGGGATTCTACAAAGGTTGTAACTGTGAAAAATGGTCATAAGTCACTTTTTTTCAGTGCCGTTTGAATGGTCATTAAATGAACTGTTGTAAGTTGAGAACTACCAGCATATTAATTTTGCTTGAGCAATTCAGAGCCAGCTGCTAACATGACATCAAATGTATTTTTATTTAATTTTATTCATCACAATTTTTAAACTGCCCATCTCCCTCACAGAGGCGCTCTGGATGGTTTACAATAAAATAATTAATTGCCATACCATTTATATAGCTGGCTGCAACAGAGGTCTATACTCAAAATGTGCATAACCTTAAAACGCCAAACAAAATTAATTTTGTATGTAAAATAGCGTTTCCTGGAATGGACATTTATCGACCATGGTATCATGCTGCACCAGCTGGAAGAGTTAGGGGTGGGAGGCACCGTGTTGCGGTGGTTCTCCTCCTTCCTCTCTGACCAGTCGCAGTCAGTGTTGGCAGGGGGACAGAGGTCGACCCCAAGGCCCCTTGTATGTGGGGTGCCACAAGGGTCGGTCCTCTCGCCCCTTCTGTTCAACATTTATGCGAAGCTGCTGGATGAGATCATCTGTGGTTTCGGGGTGAAGTACCACCAGTATGCTGATGACATCCAGCTGTACATCTCCACCCCAGACCACCCCAATGATGCCCTTGAAGTGATGTCCCGGTGCCTGGAGGCTGTACGGATCTGGATGGGGAGGAACAGACTCAGGCTCAACCCATCCAAGACCGAGTGGCTGTGGTTTCCGACATCCCGATATAGTCAGTTGGTGCCATCACTGACTATTGGGGGCGAGTCGTTTTATTTTTTATTTTTATTTTAAATTTATATACCGCCCTTCTCCCTGAGGACTCAGGGCGGTGTACAGCCAGAATTAAAAAAACATGAAATACAAATATTAAAAACAATTAATATATATATATATTTGGCCCCCACGGAGAGGGCTTGCAACCTGGGGGTCCTCTTGGACTCACAGCTGTCTTTAGAAGAGCACTTGATGGCTGTGGCTGGGAGTGCGTTTTATCAGGTTCGCCTGATTCGCCAGTTGCATCCCTTTCTGGATCGGGACTCGTTAAATACGGTCACTCATGCCCTCGTCACTTCCCGCCTGGACTACTGCAATGCTCTCTACATGGGGCTCTCCTTGAGGAGCACCCGGAGGCTCCAGCTGGTCCAGAATGCGGCTGCGCGGGTGGTTATGGGAGCGACGGGGCGCTCCCATGTGACCCCCCTCCTGCGCGAGCTGCACTGGCTCCCAGTGGTCTTCCAGGTGCGCTTCAAGGTTTTGGTTACCTTGCGCTCCATGGCGTAGGACCGGGGTATCTATGAGACCACCTTCGGCCACCAGTAGCCTCTCACCGACCAGTACGCTCCAATGGAGAGGGGCTCCTCAGGGTGCCATCGGCCAAACAATGTCGACTGGTGGCCCCCAGGGGGAGAGCCTTCTCTGTGGGGGCACCCGCCATCTGGAACGAGCTCCCCCCAGAGATACGGAGGATCCCGGACCTGCGTGCTTTCCGCTGTGCCATCAAAACATTTCTTTTCCAGCAGGCCGGCCTGGCCTAACCTCTCTTTTAAATTGTTTTTTAAAATTTTTAGATTTTAAATTTGTCTTATGAATTTGGGGTGTTTTAAATTTTGTTTTTCAGGCCAATTATTTAATTGTATTTTAATGTTTTTTTTTTAACATTTGTATTATATGTATTTTATTTGGCTGTTCACCGCCCTGAGTCCTTCGGGAGTAGGGCGGTATACAAATTCAAATAATTAATTAATTAATTAATTAATTAATTAATTAATTAATCTTAGAATCAGTACCAAAACCAGCCTGATTTGTTCCAATCTTTTCATTGTCAATTATTCAGATTTAAAATGCCTATTTGTACAATCTTTAAGAAGGCTTTTATTTTAATACTCTGCTTGGTGCTCATGTATCCAATGCAGTTTTTCCTTCTCTTTAAATTTCAGAATTATATTTTTATTACAAAGGAAAGCTTCCAAAGGACAGGGATTGTTTTAATCTCTCTCTCTCTCTCTCAAAAAAAAAGATGATACAGACTGTACTATCGTTGTAAAGCCAAGCATAGGTCATAGATCAAAACTATGCGGAGGTCCGTAACACGAGGATCTTAAAATAGAAGGGGGGGGGGAAATATGTGTCACATTCTTTCATTTTCAGTATAAGAAATGGCCAACTACTTCAGGGCAAATAATTGTTTGAACTGAGGATTTTATTATTAATCTCTGAAGACGGCTGAATTTAGGGTCACAGGAAGGGTTGATTAGGTACAAGGTGCACCAAGCTCTCTTCCGCCGACGCTATTGAAAGACGCAAGTAATTTAGATTCAGAATTGGTGTTGGATTGAAGCTCACTCCATTACAGGCCATTTTCAATTTCAGCTATACAATAAACACCAAGCCCAGCAAGGAAATTAGTACATTTGGTAATGCATTGGGGGAGATGGGTGGTTCTTTCACAAGATGGCACTTATCACCAAAGCTTCAGTTAATGAAACCCTTGAGTGGGATCTGCGTTTGACATATTTTGACATTTTTTGAAATCACATCCTGTGGGTTTTTCTTCTCCTGCTACCCCCACCCCCCACCCAGCATGCAGCGTTCGGCTTTATGGGGGTGGGGGATGCTCACTATCTTTAAAATAAAGTGCTGGAGAGCTTAAATATAATTAGGGGAGAATTAAGGAGAACCTGATTTCGCTAGGGAAGAGCAGGGCATTTTCTCTAAATGTAGAAGATGGGAGTAAATACATGTTAACTCTGGTCAAAAATATCCCCACGTTGGTGTCTTTTGGTATGAAGAATTTACATGCAAAATGTTCTTGGTGCATGTTTTATCAAATAATATGCAGGTGTGGTTTTTTGCTCTTATAGCCTTTAAATAATTCCATATTCAATATAACAATAGCTTTCAAACTTCCACCATATAAAATAAAATAAAAAATACACAATAAAATAAGCACCTAATTATATTTATTTATTTATTTATTTATTTATTGGTTCGATTTATATGCCACCCTTCTCTGGAGACTCAGGGTGGCTTACAATGCGTTAAGCAACAGCCTTCATACTTTTGTATATACCTGCTGAGTAGGGCTTTTGGGGCCCCCCCAAGCAGTGTTCTTTTTTATACGAAGTCAGCTTATTGCCCCCACAATCCGGGTCCTCATTTTACCTACCTCGAAAGGATGGAAGGCTGAGTCAACCTTGAGCCTAGTGAGATTTGAACTCGCAGTAATTGCAGGCAGCTGGCAGCTAAGTGCTATTTAACAGCACTTTAGTCTGCTGCGCCACCAAGGCTCCTTATGCACATGTTTCACAGTTACACTATGCAAACATATGGCTATCTCTTTCATATATGTATATTTTATATATATTCAGTGGTGGGATTCAACCAGTTCGCACCACTTCGGCTGAAGCAGTAGTTAAATTGCTGGCTGGCCCCGCCCCGCCCCGCCCCTTCAAGAAGTTCCCCCACGGCCTGTTTTTGCTGTCAGGGGGCTGCTGGAGGCCTACTAGGCCCAAAATGGGGCACAGTGGGTGCAGCACAGGCCCCCCTGCGGCCTGTTTTTGCTCCCAAGAGGCTGCAGGGAGGCCTAGTAGGTCCAAAATGGGGCACAGGGGGGCAGTGCACTTGATGGCTTGCTTGAATCCTGAAGATTTTACTTAGCTGGCTAATGAAACACCTGCAATCAAACAACCGAGCTCAGAGAACACCAAGAATTCCACTATTTCTTACTTATTTCAGCAACTTTTTAGGTAGCTCCACTTCCAGAACTTTGTGCAGTACATAGTATTCATACCATAAGATTAAAAGCAAAATTCAATTAATACAAGTATAAGTAATCCATTTGATGAACTACCATTTTGGGGATAACTACTTGTCTCCATTTTTTTTTTTTTTTTGGAACAGCTATTTTTATAGCTCTTCAGAAAAGTAATAAGAAGTGGGTCTGAATATTTGGGGGTAAAGGTAAAGGTTCCCCTTGCACATATGTGCTAGTCTTTCCCGACTCTAGGGGGCAGTGCTCATCTCCGTTTCAAAGCTGAAGAGCCAGCTCTGTCCTAAGACGTCTCCATGGTCATGTGGCCAGCATGACTGAATGCCAGGAACGCTGTCACCTTCCCGCCAAAGGTGGTCCCTATTTTTCTACTCGTATTTTTTACGTGCTTTCGAACTGCTAAGCTGGCAGAGCTAGGACAAATAACGGGAGCTCACCCCATTACGCAGCACTAGGGATTTGAACCGCTGAACTGCTGACCTTTCGATTGAAAAAATATTTGGGGGTATGCTGTAGCAAAAGAGGAGGCCCATACACAAGAATCTAATTAATTAAAGTTAACTAAATTGGCTCCATATTTAAGGGTCAACAGAATTCAGGCGTTTTGAATCGCTTGTGGGAATGTAATGATTCTTAGTTGATGACACATTTAACTCTGCCCCTTAGCTCTGCTTGCTCTTCTCCAACACTTGAGCCAGGTAGAGATTTAAAGGTGACAACTAGCACGTTGAATTGCCCTTGGGATTGAACTGGTAGTAAATATGGCTCCTACAGTAGACACGTTATATGGGTGAAACTTGCATCTGCAGAACTCTCTGAATGGTCTTCAAAGGGAACTTCATGTAGAGTACAGTAATCCAGAAAGGAAGTTACAACGGCATGAGTAACTATAAATAAAGCCGTTTTGATCCAGGGAAAGCTGTTACTGGTACTCAAGGTGTAATAATGCAAACACCCTCCTTTCCACAGCTTCCACCTGTTCCAAACAAGAGCCATGAAACTAGGTGGATCCCCAAATTGCAAGGCGGCTTTATTGTGGGGAATGCTCGAATCAAAGATCTCTGGATTCTACAACCCCTCTGTTTCAATAGGATATAATCAGAGGTGGTATCCAGCCAGTTTGGATCAGTTCGGGAGAACCGGATGGGTCCTGGCACTATGCTATCTTATTTATCCATGTTTTCAAGCCGGGTGCATGCGTGCGTACAAGCCGCATGTGTAAGAAAAGTGTATGGATGGAAGGCTGTGTGCATGTGGGGTAGGGGCGCATGCACTCACATTTTCTGTGCTGGGCGAACCGGTAGGTAAATCCCACCTCTGGATACAATGCAAGCTTATTTCTTCCCAAACACAAAAAGCCTCTAGGCATGAGGTCAGGACCTCCCCTGCATCTCCTTCCAAGCTCAGCAGAAGATAATACCACAGCCCTTACTCTGATGTATAGGTTCTTTCAGCAGCTTCATGTAGAGGTTATTATTTGACATCTTTCTCTTTAAATTGTCCATGTTGCATTGAAATTAGCACTTTACAGTTGATCCAGCTCCCCATGCAATCTGTCATGTAGTGGAAGAATCTTCCTTGAGACATATTTTTAAAGGCAATACGGGGCATACTTTATGTATAATTTCCTACAGGGGTTCACAAATCCTGCCTTTGGCCTCTAATTTCCCCTTAACCCTTTTCTCATTAATACGTATTATTTGGGTATTCTGTGATTTTTAAGAAACGCTGAATTTCAAAGTGAAATAGAAACTAAGTTTTAAAAAATGGCACCACATTTTAGGTTTATTTTTCAATGAACAATACTACAACGTTTACTCTAATCTGAAAGAGTGTCTTTTTTTAAAAAAAATGATTTGTTTCTTTTATAATATGGAAAAGAGAAGAGAAAAAGAAGATAGGTGGGGGGGGAAATGTTTCTTCCCTGTTTAACAACAACAAAAGTAAATGAAGTGACCCTGGAATCACATAACCTTGAACACACAAAGCTTAAACTTGAAATGTGTATAAAATAATGGGAACAGAAGGTAGCCTGGAACTAATTCGAAGGAAACAAATAATTGCTAGCTAAAATGAATTCCAACCAAATACCAGCCATTGGCTCTCCAATCGTTTTAAATGTTTAATGGCGACATTGAGACACAAGGCCACACTTTTAAAAGGGTGTCCAGCAATAAAGCAGAAATATGAAAGCTCCAAAGGATTTGATATTGACTGTTTCACTTCCCTGAAAACTGAGAAAAGTGATTATACATTCATGTATTTCAAAATCTCACACAGCTACATCATTGTTCATTTCGTCTTTCATCTCATCCTATTCAGAAGAGAGCAAATAATTTTAAAAAAAAAAAATACAAGGCAGTGTAAATAGGCTCTTTCTCAAGGCAACTGGACTTACCAAGATAATATTCACCCCGTCTACAGCTGGGTGGTCCTCCTGTGTATGTTTGCGTGTTATTTGAGTGTTATTTATTTACTTATTAAATTTCTACGCTGCCTCTCTCCCTAATACAGCGGGAGGGTGGTTTACAATATAGTAAGTTAAAATGTGCCAAAAATAATAATAACATTTGAATAAAAAGATTAAAGTTCATAAGCAAGATGAAAGATAATCTGGGGTTGAGACTCTTCTCTACCCAGTCAGTCACCCACAATTTCAGGGCTAGCAACAGCACCAGGGATTTAGGCTGCTCCAGAAGTCCTGGGAGCAAATGTTACCTCTGATGGGAGAATATTCCTGTTAGGTTACGTTACATTATGTTTATTATGTTATGCTATATGCCAGTGATGGCTAACCTTTTTGCCATCGCGTGCCAGGAGGGGGGGCGGGGGAGGGTCGCGTGCGCATGTACCCACGCGCATGCGCCCGCAACCCCACCCACCCCCGCTCCTGGCACATGATGGCCTGGTAGGCCCGTTTTTCTTTCTCACCTGGTTCCAGATCCTCTCTATGCATCTGGGAAGGGCGAAAACAGCCTTTCCCACTCCCACATGCGCCCGCCAGCCAGCTGATTTTCGGGCCTTCTGGGCCCACCAGAAGTAGGGAAACAGGCTGTTTCCTGCCTCTGGAGGGCCGGGAGGGGGGGAGGCCCGTTTTTCTTTCTTACCTGTCTCCAGATCCTCTCTATGCATCTGGGAAGGGTGAAAACAGCCTTTCCCACTCCCTTGGAGGCCCTACGGAGGCTGAAAGGGCCCATTTCCCAACTCTCGGTGGGACAGGAAGTGACATTTTTTGCTGTCCCCAGCCTCCAGAACCTCTCTAGGAGCCTCTTTAGGAGTCTCTAGGAGCCTCTCTAAGAGTCTCTAAATAATACTTTTAATTTAACATCATTTTCCATTTTTGCTAAAGACAGTAAACAGGCAAAGAAGAATCCAATGTATTGTACACAGAGGAAAAAATATGAACATGAACGAGTTGTGGTTTAACCAGGACTACCTGTACTTTATCGATACAATATTTAAACATTTTTTTAAGAAAAACAAAGTTCTCAGGAAGCAACTTGACAAATAATTTCAGAAAGAGATAAGAAGAGATAAGAAGTAGGTCTTTAAAAAAAATAAATCTCCAGATTCAGAGGAAAGTTCTAGGTTCGAATTGGAATGCTAAAGGATACCATTGGACAGACAGTAACTGATTCCAAGGAGGTTAAAGAAAGATGGAACAGTATATTGAAGCACTACAGTATATAACAGAGATGTTAACCTCTAAGGTATCTTATATATTCCCTATTCACAAGAACCTCTAATACTAGAAGATGAAATTAGATCCGTGCTCCAGTCATTACCTACTTGATATAAGAGATGACCAGGCTGAGCCCAAGGGAAGGGTCAAACATGTCATAAATCACAAGTCCCTGCGCGCCCGCCAGAGATCTAAGTCTCCTTCGGGAAGTGAGGGGAGCCGAATGTCAACTTGCAAAGCTTTCCAGACCAGCTTTCAAGTTGCCATAAGCAGGAGGGGGAGAACTGACAAAGCTGCTCGGCAGCCCAACGGAAAATACATTCCACACATGTCTTATCAAAGATTGTATCCTAGGTTACTGGGGTCAGCAAGAGGGGTGGGGTTTTTCAGCCCGCCAACGTGGTCCATTGGAGAATGTGATTTATGACATGCACAGGGAGGAAGGGAGGAACAGGGTCATAGTGGCCCGCAAATCACGTGGGGGGTTAGAGCTGACTCCATTTGAGTAATTGCTGGAATGGTGCTCCTAATAAATGACTGGATTTCTTTTGAAACTTGGCTCAAGGCTCATGATTTAATTAGGGCATCTTTCAGAAACTTCACACCCACCTTGAATGCCTTCTTATTTCTGCTCCACATTAGCTTGGTCGCTCAACAGTGAGATACTGGTGAAGAGGGCACAGCAACGCCTTCATTTTCTGCATCGCATGATAAAAGTTTGTCTTCCTTCCCCTGTCCTTACCACCTTCTCTAGAGGGACAATCAAAAGCATCCTGTCCTATTGCATTACTGTCTGGTTTGGAAGCATTACTGCTTCAGACAGGAAGGCGGTGCAGAGAGTAGTGAGGATGGCAGAAAAGATTATTGGTGGTTCACTTCCAGGACATCGCATATAAGCAATGCTTGAGCAGGGTCCGTAGGATTGTCTGGGATGCTACACATCCTCTTCATGGCCTGTTTTCCTTGTTACCTTCTGGGAGGAAGGAGGCTTTGCGGTATCTGAAGCAGAACATCCAGATTTGGTCACAGTTTTGTTCCATATAGCATCAACCTTGTGAACTTTTTTTTTTTTTTTAATTTGATTTATATGCCGCCCTTCTCCGGAGACTCGGGGTGGCTTACAATGCGCTAAGCAATAGCCTTCATCCTTTTGTATATTTATACAAAGTCAGCTTATTGCCCCCACAACTGGGTCCTCAATTTACCTACCTTAGAAAGGATGGAAGGCTGAGTCAACCTTGAGCCTTGGCGAGATTCGAACCTGCAGTAATTGCAGGCAGCTGGTCTTAATAACCAGCTTAATAACAGGGTGCCTTAGACCACTGTACTACCAAGGCTCTTTCAAGAAGAAACTTTCAAGTTTCCTCTCTGCTATGTATTCAAAATGGATAGTGATTAATATATACATGTATGAGTGTAGATACATACATATATGCATACATACATGCATACATATATCATGTGTATATGTGTGTTATGTATAGGTATGGGTAGATATATATGTTTTCTTTTGAGAGTAGGCAACAGAATTTCATTTTTAATGTGGGCCAGTGTGCTCACAGTAAAAAATGACAATAAAGGTTATCTTATCATTTCCCTTGACTGCTAATAGAGAACTTTTGTAGAGAAACTTTAGCTTGCAATAAATTTTTACACTCATTTGAACTGCCTGAATCTCCTGATTTCTCTGGCGCTTAACACTTGAAAGACTACATAGGTAGTCCTTGACTTATGACCATAATTGTGCCTGGAATTATAGTCCCAAATTGTGCCAGCCATAAAGTGGGTCATCATGGGACCGACCCAAGAAATCAGAAATCAGAATCAAATACCAGTTTCTGGCAAAACGCTTCGTAAATCATGTCCACATGACTGTGGGATGCATCCAATGACCATAAAACGGGTCCGGTGGCCGAGTGCCCAAAATGCCATAATGTGACCATGGGGGGGGGGCATTTGTCTTCAAATCCAGATCGTAAGTATCTTTTGGGAGGGTCTATCATAACTTTGGTTACTAAGAATCCGGTCATAAATTGAGGAATACTTGTAGCAGCTGATGGAACACGAACAGAAGATATACAGAAGAAGAGTCAGTATAGATTCAGACCAATCTATGGCATCAAATCTGGAGAAAAACCACAATTTGGAAGAGGTCAATCTACATTCCAGTTCTCCCCTCCTCCCATCCCCAAAGAAAGGACTCAACGTTGTGCAAGCTGGAACGCAGTGTCCTTAAATTCACATGCTAGAAAAATAACACTTAGGAGCCTCTCATGTAGCAGAGCCCTACATGGAAAAAAGAGACGCCAGATGTTCAAACTGGCTTTAAAGGTGGAAGAACATGAAATGTTCTTTCTGATGCCCACTGGATAATTGAGAAAGTCAAAGAATGCCAAAAAGAAGTCATTATGTGCTTCATTGATTATAGAAAGCCTTTGATTGTGTCAATCATGTCAAGCTGTGGAAAGTGCTCAGGAAAAATGGAAGCCTCAGAATATTTCACTATCCTCCTGAGAAATTTATATACAGCTCAGGAAACCACAAGTACAAACAGAACATGGTGAAACAGACCGGATCCTGTTGTCAAAGGAGTGCAAGAAGGTTGGATACTGTTCCTTTGTTTATTAAAACCTATATGATGAACATCTATAAAGATAAACTGGACTGGAAGATGGACATGGTTCTAAAACTGAAGGAAGATATTTAAAAAAACCTGTGCTGATGACCATAGTCTGAAAATGCAAATGATCTGCAAGATCTAGTAACGAAAGTGAAGGATTACATTAAAATTAGATTAAAATTAAATATGAAGAACAAACTAATGGCCACCATTAGAACAACCAGCCTTAGAATTGACAATAAAGTTATTTACAGGAAGTGGGTTCTGTCTTTAAGATCAACTGTCAACAGTAAAGGCACCAGCAATCACGAAATTCTCTAGCCCAGGGTTCTGCAACCTTAAAACACTCAAAGAGCCATTTGAATTCATTTCCCACAGAAAAGAAAACACCGGGAGCCACAAAACCCTTCCCATGCCTGACTATTTCTTGAGCGACCACAAAACTAGCATATGTAGTTTTTTTTTGTTTTTTTTTAAATTTGATTTATATGCCGCCCTTCTCCGGAGACTCAGGGCAGCTTACAATGCGTTAAGCAACAGCCTTCATACTTTTGTATATTTATACAAAGTCAGCTTATTGCCCCCACAAACTGGGTCCTCATTTAACCTACCTTAGAAAGGATGGAAGGCTGAGTCAACCTTGAGCCTGGTAAGATTCGAACCTACAGTAATTGCAGGCAGCTGTGTTAATAACAGGGGTGCTTTAAACCACTGTACTACCAAGGCTACCAATGTTGAGAGCCAATTTGGTTTAGCAGTTAAATCACCAGGCTAAAAAGCAAGAGACTGCGAGTTCAAGTTCTGCCTTAGCCATGAAAGCAAGTGGGGTGATCTTGGGGCAATCACTAGGCAGTGGTGAGTTCTAGTTCTAATTCTTTCATTTAATAAAAATGTTGACGTATGAAAGGAGCAGGACTAAGCAGCTCGCACGATACTTCACTCATTTGATAAGAGAATATACATGAACATTTCAAACCATCTCTGAATCTATGCAATATTAAGCCATTTGTCTATTCTTAACTTGCCAACATAGACAGGGCCCTGTCAATACTTTAATAAAAGAAGGTATTTTATATCAACAGCGTACCCACAATCTTCTGAAATTAATTAACAAAGTGACCTAAGTGTGAGAAGACACATTTTGACAAATCCATACTAATCTATACTCCACAGCAGCATCCTCAACCTTTATGACTTGGTAGCCTGACTGGGAGGGGGGAAAGGGGAACTGGGCTGCATGAGTTTTGGGCCAGCACATGCTTAGCTCGACTTGTGCAAGTGTCAGGCTGGCACGCGTACGCCTGCGCGCACACTTCAACTTGCGCAAGTTCACCTGCGTGCATGTGTGTGTATGTGTGTGTGCATGGCGGCCTGCCACCTGCATGAGTTGAACTGAATGCACATGTATGTGCATGCCGGCCCGATGCGCACACAGTCCTGTTGCAAATAGGCCACGGCCTACTAATGGCCATGGTCCAGGGGTTGGGGACCCCTGCTCTACAGATCACTGCACTGTTTTCGATTTACTGTATTTTTCAGTGTATAAGGCGCACTTACCACCCCCACCCACCCAAAAAAAAGTGGGTGGAAAAAGTTGATCCCTGTCGCCTGGAACGGGCCAAAAACCGGGCGCATGGAGGCTGAAAACGGGATACGTGAAAACCCAAAATGGGGCACGTGGACGTGTAGATAGGTTAGGTTAGGTTTATTAAATTTGTATACCGCCCTTCTCCCGAAGGACTCAGGGCGGTGAACAGCCAAAATTAAAATACATACAGTATAAAAATTAAAATAAATTAAAACAGAAGTAGATCAGTTTGGCTTCCCCAAATTTTAAAATCCCTTACCCATAAAATAGCCTATTAAAATTTTAAGCCAGCCCGGCTTGCTGAAATAAGAAGGTCTTCAATGCTCAGCGGAAAGTACGGAGGTCCGGGATTAGCCATATTCCTGGGGGTAGCTCGTTCCAGAGGGCGGGTGCCCCCACAGAGAAGGCTCTCCTCCTGGGGGTCGTCAATTGACATTGCTTGACCGACGGCACTCTGAGGAGGCCCTCTCTGTGGGAGCGGATTGGCCGGTGGGAGGTTATCGGTGGCAGAAGGCGGTCTCGTAAATACCCAGGCCCTAAGCCATGGAGCACTTGAAAGATGAAAACCAATACCTTGAAGCGCACCCGGAAGACGACCGGGAGCCAGTGCAGCTCGCTCAGGAGACGTGTTACATGGGAGCGCCATGTCGCCCCCATAATTACCCGCGCGGCTGCATTCTGGACCAGCTGGAGCCTCCGGGTGCTCCTCAAGGGGAGCCCCATGTAGAGAGCATTGCAGTAGTCCAGGGGAGAGGTGACGAGGGCGTGAGTGACCGTGCATAAGGAGTCCCGATCCAGAAAGGGACGCAACTGGTGTATCAGGCAAACCTGATAAAAAGCCCCCCTGGCCACGGCCGTCATATGCTCTTCTAAAGACAGCCATGCATCCAGGAGAACGCCCAAGTTACGAGCCCTCTCCGTGGGGGCCAATGACTCGCCCCCAATAGCCAGCGATGACACCAGCTGGCTATATCGGGACACCGGCAGCCACAGCCACTCGGTCTTGGAGGGGTTGAGTCAGAGCCTGTTCCTCCCCATCCAGACCCACACGGCCTCCAGGCACCGGGACATCACTTCAAAGGCATCGTTGGGGTGGTCTGGGGTGGAGATGTACAGCTGAGTGTCATCAGTGTACAGATGGCGCCGCACCCCAAATCCACGGATGATCTCACCCAGCGGCTTCACATAAATGTTGAACAGGAGAGGCGAGAGGACCGACCCTTGCGGCACCCCACAAACAAGGTGCCTCAAGGTCGACCTCTGCCCCCCAGCCAACACGGACTGTGACCGGTTGGAGAGATAGGAGGAGAACCACTGTAAGACAGTGCCTCCCACTCCCAACCCCTCCAGCCGGTGCAGCATGATACCATGGTCGATGGTATCAAAAGCCGCTGAGAGATCTAATAGGACCAGAACAGAGGAACATCCCCTGTCCTGAGCCCTCCAGAGATCATCAACCAACGCGACCAATGCCATTTCCATGCTGTACCCAGGCCTGAAGCCGGACTGGAACGGATCCAGATAGACATTTTCATCAAGGTACTGTGGGAGCTGTCGCGCAACCACACTCTCAACAACCTTTGCCACAAAGCAAAGGTTGGAGACAGGACAGTAATTTGCCAAAACAGCCGGATCCAGAGAGGGCTTCTTGAGGAGGGCCCCACCACCGCCTCTTTCAAGGCGGGAGGTAAGAAACCCTCACTCAAAGAAGCGTTTATAATCCTCTGGAGCCAGCCTTGTGTAACCTCCCGGGTAGCCAGCACCAGCCAGGAGGGACACGGGTCCAATAAACATGTGGTTGCATTCAACCTCCCCAGCATCCTGTCCACGTCCTCAGGAGTCACAGGATCAAACTCCTCCCAGATAACGGGAAGATAGGCGGTAGCAGTGGTGGGCGGTGATGACAGTGACGGGCGGTGGCAATCCCCGCAGCCTGAAACAGCTGATAGGTGGTATTCCGGGAGGCCGATCCAACCGCCAATCAGCTGCTTTTGCTAAATCAGGCTGTGCTGAAGCTGACCAGGCTGTTTGCTGTTTGCTGCAAGGAGGTAAATTGCTGGGAGGCAGAGGCAGATTTTTTTTCCCCCTTGTTTTCTTTCCCAAAAGTTAGATGTGTCTTATACTTTGGAGCGTCTTATAATCTGAAAAATACAGTACTTTCCAATTAATCCCTTTCTGATTTGATGTCGAAACATCCTCTATGACAGATGTCAGACTAAATCTACTGTCGTTCCTTATACTCATCTATTTCTTCTTTTGGAAATAGATGCTATTTGTCTTTCTCTAGGCATCTTATACTTCCCTTAGGTTGGTTGACTCAGCCTTCCATCCTTCCGAGGTGGATACAATGAGGACCAAAATTGTTGGGGACAATAGTCTGACTCTGTAAACCACTTAGAGAGGGCTGTAAAGCACTGTAAAGTGGTATATAAGTCTAAGTGTTTTTACCTCTTTCAAGATAAGTAGAATGTACTACGTTTATTTCCATATTCAGTAACATACTTTTCTGTTCAAGTCAAGAAATACTTGGGAGAAAAGACACTGAGTGAATATTGCGTTTCAAAAAAGAGAGAGAGAATAATACTTTTGTGGATGGAGAGAGAGACCAAGCAGAATCTGGGATCCAATAATGTTAGAATTTGAGAATCAGGAAAATGATTTGATAATCCATAGATCTGAGAATAAGAAAACCTTCATGTCAGAATTCTTATTACACTCTTGTTAGGGTAGACCTGAGTAGAAGTTCCTCTGTAATAATGGATTATGGAAAGGAATAATTTGGCTATCTGTAGGATCTTTTTGATTACACAGCGAAGAGAATTTTGTAGCTCATTTTTCTCCTGTTAGGGCTTCTGTACCTTTAATAACTGAAACAGGCAGAAATCCAGTGGGCATAGCTCAGTTCCCCTTCTCATACAGTAATTCTGTTTTGCCTGTCATATTAAACATACAAGGCACAGTATCTTACAAGGCAAAAATAATCAGTCATAGCTAAAGCTGCTTTTTAAGCAAAACTTCCCCTACAGATTTGTTACTGCCATATGCATTTCCTCGCTTTTCCTTCACTTAGTTCTATTGCCATCATCAAATTCCAATTAGGGATTCAATTCTATTTTCTATTAAGCACCTAGAACTCTGTTTCAGTTCCAATAATTTTAAGTATTAGCTGCAGGAAGACGGTCCGAACTGATTCAAAATCAAGTTACATAAGCGGGAAAAAACAATGTTTTCCCAAACATACATGCATACATACATACCAGTAGTGGGTTTTAAATCCCGGCGCTACCAGTTTGCTATTGGTAGCGAGTGTTTTTGATGACGTCTGGGCAGGTGGCCGGAGCCTCCCGCCACTACAACTACCGGTTAGCCCGAACCAGGGTGAATCAGGAGCAACCCACCACTGATACATACATACATACATATATTATAGAAGCACGAAGCCGAGAACACCAGCCTGAAGATGACGAATGAGACTTCGTCGAAACGTTGCCAAGACACCTCCAATTTTACGCGGGAGAAAACCCGAATAACCAAAGACACACACACACACACACACACACACACACACACACGTATGTATAAGTGTTTTTCTGTCAAAGCACCTGATCTACCCCAATATGCAAGGGAGCACGGGTTTTTAAACCAAATAATGAAAAGCCCAAACTGTATCCCTATGAAGTAAATCTGAAGCCACCCATCTTTTAAAACCCTCTGGCATATGTGCCTATTTCTCCCAACATATGTATCTGCATATTACATCAAAGTATACAGTACTTTAAACAGGTGGAGCTCCCCCCCTCCCCGCTCAAAGGCAGGATTCCTAATTATTCTTATGCTGTTAAAATTATTTTAATTTTGCAGCTCAGCAGATCCACATTTGTATGCTGGAAACAGGTGTTCATCAAAAGGAGACGATAAAGAGATGCCACAGCCGAGCCTTGGAACCTTGCCGGCATGGTGTGATGACAGATAAATTAGAAAAAAAATATCCTGCTCAACATCTCCCTTCTTCAGAAGGAGATTACACCTTTTTAAAAAGGCAAAACATGCAGTTCAATTACTTATTGTCTTGGCATGTGGTTGTGATGAAAGAGGCAGTCTTAAACATCAATAGAGCTAAACTAACACCTCCAGATGGGCTTCGGAAGGAAACCTATATCAAGATCCACCTGCACACCAAGCAATGTTTTGTTGCCTATTTTTTTTTTAAAAAAAACATAAAAATAAAATAAGATAAAATAGGTAGAAATGTGTCTTCATTCTCTCATTCAGAGTGCCCCTTCATCTAAAATCATATTAAAGGTAACTCAGAGCAGGATTCTTTGTTCAGACAAAAGAGGAGTAAGTGTCCCCATTCTAGGATTATATTTTTCCTTAATGATTCTATTGTAGAATTATTTGAACATCACAAAATGAGTCTAAGTTTATGAGATTACAAAAAAAAAAAAAAAAAAATTAAAAAAAATCCAGAGAACCAGCTGCAAAATATGGCTGGCCATGGAAAGCTTTGATGCATTCTGGAGCTGAGCATGTCATATCCTAGAAGAGGATATTTGTGGACGGAGACAGAGATCTTTTATGGCTGCTTCATTTGCTAATTTATAACAGCTTTCAGGACTAACTGTAGGAGATGATCAGGCTCAGACTGAAGGAGGGGTCAAATCCGTCATCAGTCTCGAGTCACTTCGCACCCACAAGAAATCCAGTCCTCCTTGAATTCTTTTGATTCTTATCTACCTTCGATTGCCTTGACTGTTAGTAGTTCAGATTCTTGTAGAGAATGGAATGGAATGGAATGGAATGGAATGGAATGGAATGGAATGGAATCGAATCGAATCGAATCGAATCGAATAGAATAGAATAGAATAGAATAGAATAGAATAGAATAGAATAGAATAGAATAGAATAGAATAGAATTCTTTGTTGGCCAAGTGTGATTGGACACACAAGGAATTTGTCTTCGGTGCATAAGCACCATGTACATAAAAGCTATAAGTGATAAATCATGATCATAGTCATCATAAAAATACATTCATCATAAATCATAAGATACAACACTTAGTGATAGTCATAGGAGACTAAGTAAGCTATCAACATAAATCATACTAGGAAACTAAATAAAACAAAATAAATCGTAAAGATACAGTACAAGCAACAAAGTTATAAGTAGAAAAGGAGATAGGTAATAGGAAAGATGAGAGGAATAATAGTAATACAGCCTTACTAAATAGTTTGACAGTGTTGTGGGAATTAGTTAATTAATTGTGAGCCGCCCTGAGTCTTCAGAGAGGGGCGGCATATAAATTGAATTAAATTAAATTAAATTAAATTAAATTAAATTAAATTAAATTAAATTAAATTAATTAAATTAAATTAAATTAAATTAAATTAAATTAAATTAAATTAAATTAAATTAAATTAAATTAAATTAAATTAAATTAAATTAAATTAAATTAAATTAAATTAGTTGCTTAGCAGAGTGATGGCAAGGGTGGGGGGAACTGTCTTTGTGTCCAGTTTTTCGGGTGTGCAATGCCTTATAGCAGGGCTGTCAAACTCCTGGCCCGTGGGCCAGATGTGTCACACGCTGGTCACGCCCATGCCCGGTTTAGCGAAGGGGGGAAAAGTCCCAATACATCTGTTCTGACCAAGGCTTCCTGAGAAAGCATAAATCACAATTTTAGTCCCAAAAAAACTCTTTTATTGAGACAGCTGTGAATTATGTTCATTCACAGCCCGTAATGAGTCCCAAGCAGTTTGTGAATAGTTCGACAGAAGTCTGCCACAGTCTTTTGGGATAAGGCTGATAAGCACCCACCTTTATCTCTTTTGAAACACTGCCAAATACCTAATTGCCAATTAGCTTTGCAAGGCCAAATGGAGCACAAAGTCAAAACAGAGCTTCAGAGTTTAAACTGACCAGAATGAACAAAGTTGCTTCCTGCAAAGGCTCATGTCCCTTTGCTCCAACTTTATGTCTTATGGAAGGGGCCAATTATCTCCAAGCCTTACTCCCGAGTCGCCTCTTTTGTCTTAACTGTTCTTGCCTTCTGACAGCTCTGCACATGCTCACCCTGTTCCTCTGCCTCACTGATGTCAGAGTCTGGAGGCTCCGGAGTTAGCACATAACTCCCAGATGGCCCTGGCCCCATCTCTGCCTCTGACGCAGAGCCCTTGTCCGAGCCTTCCCCAGACTCCAGGACTGGCCCATGTTCCTCCCCAGCTTCCTCACTGTCTGACTCTGCTGCCAGCTCCGCAGGCCGCCAGTGGACCACAACGTCACATGACACCGCCATGATGTGAGTTTGACACCCCTGCCCTATAGTGTCGTTTTAAGGGTAGAAGTTAGAGTGTTAGCATGCAATAAACCTATATTCATTTGAACTGCTTTGGTTCCTGATTTCCTACCACTTGACACTAAATTTTCTCTCTTTAAATACAAATATACCCTCAAGACCTCACAATTTCATAGGACAGAGATGTACAGGTCAGTCCTTATCCACCCTAGTTCTGTATTCATAATGCACACACATCTGTTTGTGTGTGTGTGTGTATATCTTTGTGTATGTGTACACATGTTGTGTGTGTGTGTGCGTGCGCGCATAGGAGTCCCTGTGGAGTTAACTTCACTAGTTGTTGCTGACTCTAGGGTGCGGTGCTCATCTCCGTTTCGAGGCCACTGAGCCAGTGTTGTCCGAAGACATTTCTGCAGTCACGTGGCCAGCAGGATGTCACGGAACGCTGTTACCTTCCCATCAAAGTGGTACCTATTTACCTACTTAGACTTATTTACCACTTCATGGTGCTTTACAGTACTCTCTAAGCGGTTTACAAATGTCAATATAATGCCACCAACAATCTGGGTCCTCATTTTATCATGGATTTTATTTATGGATGGAAGGCTGAGTCAAGCTTGAGCCAATCAGAATTGAACTGCTAGCAGTGGGCAGAGTTAGCCTGCAATACTTCATTCTAACTACTGTGCCACCATGGCTTATTTAGTTCTTTATACTTTTTCTAGCCCAGTAAAAGCATCGTTTGTCTGTTCACAAGGACCATTCAATGAAATACTGGACAAGATAATCTGCATAAGGCATGCAAATTATCTGGGTTTCGCTTAGCCACGTTATTAATGAATCCCGTAGAAAGACCTTTGCAAAACTGTGATAAAATAATGATAGAAATTCCAACTGTGTAAAATAATCATTATAAAAGTTTACCAGAGTTTTAAATCTATATTTCTTTTTTTACCGTAGCTTGGTTTAATTAATCAGCATTTGACAAGTCCTCTTGTCAAATGCTATTTGGTCACAATAAGTTCTGATTTCTTGAAAGTAATCACTGCGAATACCTTTGAGCGGTTCTAGCTGTTGAACAAGAAATCCAAGTTTAAATTGCAGAATTCATGTTTAAATGATCAAATTACAGGTTATAATTATGAATTAGTTCCATGTCAGGCTTGACATAAACAAGAAAAAGGGCAGGTTAAAGTATATATCTTCATCAGTTTTTTTCTGTATTTGGGGCTCATTATTTTGTAGATTTTGTTTGAAACTACGTCATTCAGTAATTCAGTTTCACTTATGTTTCCTCCTCTTGTTCACAGTGAGGGTAAATGCATATCGGCAGGAAAATTATCTCATTATTAAAAAGAAAGAAAAGGTTGCATCAGTTTAAAGAAATGCTTCTTTATACAGGGAAATAAACTCAATGTATATATTACATGTTGTACAAGTGTAATGAAAAATTAGCCTACAACTATTTAATGAAAGGTAAAGATAAAGGTTCCCCTCGCACATATGTGCTAGTCGTTCCCGACTCTAGGGGGCAGTGTTCATCTCCGTTTCAAAGCCAAAGAGCCAACGCGGTGGCTCAGTGGCAGAGACGCTGCGCCTGTCGATCGAAAGGTAGGCAGTTCAGCGGTTCGAATCCCTAGTGCCGCGTCACGGGGTGAGCTCCCATTACTTGTCCCAGCTTCTGCCAACCTAGCAGTTCGAAAGCATGTAAAAAATGCAAGTAGAAAAATAGCGACCATCTTTGGTGGGAAGGTAACAGCATTCCGTGCACCTTTGGCATTTAGTCATGCCGGCTACATGACCACAGAGACGTCTTCCGACAGCAGTGGCTCTTCGGCTTTGAAAAGGAGATGAGCACCACCCCCTAGACTCAGGAATGACTAGCACATATGTGCGAGGGGAACCTTTACCTTTACCTATCACCTTTTGCAACCTTGTCCCAAGCAAAGTCAATGGGGAAACCGGATTTATTTAACAACCGTGTTACTAGCTTAACAACTGCAGTGATTCACTTAACAACAGTGGCAAGAAAGGTCATAAAATGGAGCAAAAGTTACTTCACAAATGTCTCACTTGACAACAATTTGGGGTCGTAAATTGAGAACTACCTGTATTTAGCTGGAATGATAGAGAGACAGTGTGGTATAGTGGTTAAGGCACCAGAGTGATTCTTGTGCAAAATGACGGTTAGTGTTCAGGAAGTTTTTAAGATGGAATCTCCCATCTTGAAACAAACCCTTTTACTCTGTTACAGTAGGAGAAGAGCAGGCAGAGTCAAAAGAGGAAGCAGCCTAGAATCTCTACATTGCCACAATCAAAGCAAGTTTAACTTCTCTTGAATTCTGTTTACCGCAATCTACCGCCAATTTAGTTGCTGTTCGTTGATTAGATTCTGGTGTACAAGGCATGAGCAATAAACCATCTAAACTGGAAGTTGATGTGTGGCTCCAATTCTTCACGCCTGTTCTGCCCCAGCTACGGACCCCAAAGAACACAGCACACACAAAGTCTGTACAAAACTTAAATTTACTAAAATAACTTAGTCTTTTCCAAACAAAGGCTGTTAAGAAACTTTCTTAACAGCCTACAAGAAACCAAAGATAAAGTAATCATAATCTTACTAAGGTTGGCAGAAAGCCCAGAAGCAATTCGCAAAGAACTAAGATCAAGGCACAAAGGAGAGTGAACGAAGTTGTTCCCTGCAAATTGCTTCAGTCGGCGTTCCTCCTTAAATAGGCTAAGGGAGTGGCCAATTAGCCCCAAGCCTTACTCTCGAGGAGACCTCCTCCTGAGGAGCCACTCCTGTCTTTTGGCAGCTCTGCCCGCCCGTGCATTGAGAAGAGGCTCCTCCTCTTCGTCCTCTTCACTTAAAGGAGCTTCTGGAGGTTCTGAAGGCCCTGGCTGAATCCCTGCCTCTGGCACCACATCTTCTCCATCCTCCTCATTGTCTGACTTGAGTGCCAGCTGCCCAGGCTGCTGGCGCAGCACCACACCAGCCTCCTCGCTGTCAGAATCAGCTACAATTCGCACAGGCCGCTGACTGGCCACAACAACGCCTGACATTTTACCAGCTTACTGAAATGATTTCTGTATTACATCTTTATTTGTAGAACTCTTTTCGATAGACTAGCCATCACTATCTGGATTAAGAAATTTCCAAATGCTCTTCTAGTTTATGCCCAGCATTGAACGAGTTCATAATTTCATCCCCTTCTCTGGTATTAATGATAAAGCTAATTATCGTGAGAGAACACAATAAGCCTCCCTGCTCAACCTTCTCAGGGTGATCAAAGTAATCTGAAAATAATTGCAAGAAGTGTCCCTAACTGTACTGAAATAGTCTATGAAAATTAATTATCTCAAAAAAAAAAAAAAAAAAAACCCAACCCTGATGTTATTCTGTACTACCTGGAATTATGATGTATCATGCATTGTAAGGTATTATCCCGAAAGAACAATTTGAGATGGAATGGAAGTTATTAAGACCTAGAGACTATTGTGTCTTTTAATATAACAAGTATTGTATCTTCTCTGAAAGATGCTTTGATCAGCCGTGATAGATTTTTACCTGTGAGTCTTTGGGCACCTTTAATTTACTGTGAAAAACACATAGTCAAAAGATACTCAAGGCCAAGTACTACATCACCACAGATGGGATAATAGATCATATGATACACACTGGCATACAGCTTGGATTCTGTTTCAGTTATGGTAACTGGCTTAAAGGAAAGCAAATTTTATTTTTTTAAAAAAATGGTATTATAAATTGGTCACCGTGAATCAGTTCAACATCACATGAAATGCATTTCACCAGCGAACATTGGGAACATATACTGCTCTTTCTCTATCAATGTTTCAAGTGTAAGTTGTAAAATAAAGTAAAGGTAAAGGTTCCCCTCGCACTTACGTGCTAGTCGTTCCCGACTCTAGGGGATGGTGCTCCTCTTCATTTCAAAGTTGAAGAGCCAGCACTGTCCGAAGATGTCTCCGTGGTCATGTGGCCGGCATGACTAAACGTCGAAGGCGCATGAAATGCTGTTACCTTCCCACCAAAGGTGGTCCCTATTTTTCTACTTGCAGTTTTTACGTGCTTTCAAACTGCAGAAGCTGGGACAAGTAATGGGAGCTCACTCCGTTATGCGGCGCTAGGGATTCGAACTGCTGAACTGCTGATCTTTCAATCGGCAAGCTCAGCATCTTAGCCACTGAGCCACCACGTCCCTCAAATAAAATATAGGCACAACCAATTAAAAAATAAAAAAAAGCTAAGGAGAAATAAGATATTGAAATCCAGAAGAGAAGGGACAGAGAGAGAGAGGCTACAACAGTTAGTAATTGTAAATATTTTACAATATTTAGTCCCAGGAGTCTGTAAGAATGGGGACAAGTAACAAAACATACTTCACTGCATCATAATGCAGGGGTTTCCAATCTTAGCAACTTTAAGATCTGTGGACTTCAATTCATGTTGGCTGAGGAATTCTGGGAGTTGAAGTCCACAGGTCTCAAAGTTGCTAAAGTTAGACACTTCTATCATTATGCAATCTCGGTCTGTTACATGCTTCTGTTTGATGTTGCAAGTACCAAAGGATGGGCCTTAAACTGTGTTATCACAATGCACATTTCAACACAGTGGTTTCGTTGGGGCTAGCTGTGGCCACATATGCTTGCAGTAAGTTTTAATGTAGAAAAAACCTACAATAGTATTAGAAAAAGCTGTCTTCTACTAGCTTTCAACTGCTTTTTCTGCTGTCATTCCCTCCATATTTCTTTGTTTGTTTGCTGTGCCTTCAAGTCGGCGCTGACTTAGAAATTATTCTTAAGAATGATTTCCTGAAACGAATTAGTCCGTCTGCTTTCTTTTTCTGCCACTACCTTATGTTTCATATTTGCTCTTAGATAAGAGCCGTGGTGACGCAGTGGTTAGAATCACTAAGCTAAGTCTGCCGACTGCAAACAGTTCGATTCTCATCGGCTCAAGATTGACTCAGCCTTCCATCCTGCTGAGGTCGGGAAAATGAGGACCCAGATTTGGGGGGCAATATGCCAACTCTGTAAACCGCTTAGAAAGGGCTGTAAAGTACTGTGAAGCAGTATATAAGTCTAAGTGCTATTGGTATTGCTCTGCATTGGAGACTCAAGCAAAATTCAGCTTTTAAATTTCATTTCAGTTATGCATATTTACATCAAGGCGGCCTACAATGTCTTTTTGACCTCTTATTCTCCTTACTAATCACAGATTTTCAGTGACTATTTCTAGGCAATCATCAACATGCTGATCTCTTAAAGTTAGGATGTTTTGACCCTTTCAAAATAACTAATAACTTGTGATGCTTTATTGTTGTGTTCTGGCTCCAATTGTGCACCGCCATGAACGATAGGTTGGATAAATAAATATCAATGCAGGTAATGCTCAACTTACAACTGTTCTTTCAATGACAGTTCAAAGCTAACAATGGCAACCGGTCCTTACATGTATGACTATCATAGCATCTCCACAGTCATGTGATCCCAATTTGGGTGCTTGGCAATCAGTATGTACAGGTATGCTGTGGTCAACCTATGACCACAATTGAGCCCAAAATTTAAGTGAGAAATTTGTTAAGTGGGTTTTGCCCCATTCTCCGACTTCCAAATCCAAAATCAAAATTTCATTTTTTCCCTCCAACTCAAGCACAAGGCTAAATAGACCGTTTTGATCAAAGAAAAGAATATACCATACTTTTGCTGCTACACGGAAACCGCTTCTGGATTTTGTGAGTCATGGTGGCGCAGTGGTTAGAACGCTGTACTGCAGCAACTTCTGCTGACTGTTGGCTGCCAGCAGTGCGATTCTCACCAGCTCAAGGTTGACTCAGCCTTCCATCCTTCCGAGGTTGGTAAAACGAGGACCCAGATTGTTGGGGGCAAATGACCTAGATTATGTATTTGAATGGTCAAACAACTGGCAACTCCAAATCTCTGCTAACAAATGCTCAGTCCTGCACATTGAAAATAGAAATAAGGACATCAAATATTTGCTGGCCGAAAATGATCTAAAAGTTGACCCACACTCTGAAATGAGGAGTACTCATTTCAAAAGATCTAAGCCCCAGACCTCACTGTAACATCATTGCAAAAAGGCATTAAGAGTTGTCAACCTTATTTTATGAACTTTTCTCTCTGGTAATGCTGTACTTCAAACTAGGGCATACAAAACTTTTGCCAGACCTCTACTTGAATACTGCTCACCTGCCTGGAACCCTCACTGTATTTCAGATATCAATACATTAGAGATAGTCCAGAGATATTTTACTAGAAGAGTACTTAAATCCTCTGCTCGTAGTAAAATATCCTATACCACCAGGCTTGAAATTTTAGGCCTCAATAGCCTCGA
Organism: Pantherophis guttatus; assembly: GCF_059756535.1. NCBI lineage: Eukaryota > Metazoa > Chordata > Lepidosauria > Squamata > Colubridae > Pantherophis > Pantherophis guttatus. Next base: position 11,940,706 of record NC_142068.1, read on the forward strand.
ACTATGCCGTCTATATTCTGACCTAAGCTTAGTTCATAAGATTATTTAACAAAACGTCCTACCTGTAAATGAGTACTTTAATTTCAACCGTGATAACACAAGGGCTATCAACAGATTCAAACTCAATGTAATTCACTCTAATCTTGATTGTAGGAAATATGACTCCTGCAATAGAGTAGTAAATGTCTGGAATGCTCTACCTGATCCTGTTGTTAGTCTCTCTAATCACCATACCTTTTACCTTAAACTGTCTACCGTGGACCTTTCATGTTTCTTAAGAGGTCCCTAAGGGGGCGTGCATAAGCGCACCAGCGTGCCTACCGTCCCTGCCCTACTGTCCCCATATACAGGTATATGTAATCATTCTACGTGTTTATGGCTATGTTTTGCCTATTTATATCCTTTTATTTATGCCAATTTTTTTCATGTGTCCATGTCTATGTCTATACTGTTACTTGTTTCCTTGTACTTGTTGATAAATAAATAAATAAATAAATAAATAAATAAATAAATAAGCAAGCTGACTCTGTAAACTGCTTAGAGAGGGCTGTAAAGCCCTGTAAAGTGGTATATACTGTGTTTTCCCGAAAATAAGACCCTGTCTTATATTTTTTTTGAACCCTGAAATAAGCGCTTGGCCTTATTGTGCGCTCAAAAGCCCGATTGGGCTTATTATCAGAGGATGTCTTATTTTGGGGGGGAAAGGGTAAGTCTAAATGATATTGCTATTGCTATTCCATTCAGTCTTCAGAAAGATTTTCCTAAGAGCCGTGGTGGTATGCAGTATTGCAGGCTAACTCTGCCTACTGCCGGGAGTTCAATCCTGACCGGTTCAAGGTTGACTCATCCTTCCATCCTTCCGAGGTCAGTAAAATGAAAACCCAGATTGTCGGTGGCAATAGGCTGACTCTGTAAACCATTTAGAGAGGGCTGTAAAGTACTGTAAAGCGGTATATAAGTCTAAGTGCTATTGCTATTGTGCTTGAGGTGGAACAATATCTTGCTTAGCAACAGAAATTCTGTTCCCAATTGTGGTCGTAAGTCGAGGACTGCCTGTACACCTTTATAGCATATCCTTATGATATTCGCCCCGTGTGGTTTCCCCAAGCAGTCCATCCCCTAGAGTTAACAAGGTTCCTCAGAAACCCAGCCACCTACTAAAATGGAAGTGTGAATTGTGTAGCTACACAGACGACTGCACCTTTATCTGGGCATTATACGTAGCTCCTGTAAGCCAACAGAGCAGAGCATTGCTGAAAAACCAGTTACCAAGCGTATCAGTCAGGCAGAAAATGAAAACCAGCAAATGTTTCCTTCTCCTAAACACTTGTGTTCATGTCAGAGTCACGCAACACTGGGAGAAATATGAACTCGTTTTTCAGTCACGCATATGCAGCTACTAATCAGCAAATTCGCGTTAATTGAAAAACTACAGTCACCTGAGAACCAATTTTCCAAACCTGTTGTGCTGTCAAATATTGCGATAAGATATATATGGTAGCTTGCACCAGGCTGAACATCGTTCAGCAAACAGCTTCTGACTCACAAAATAAGCAGGCGAATTATCAACTAATTTGAAGTTGAAAACGTTACCCGCCTAGGCCTGTTATTGAGGCAAAGCGATTGAGAGTCATCCATTTAAAACTAATAGGCAAACAGTTGTTAGCGCTTCTAATTTGTTAAGGCGGAGAACATGGTTTCTCTGTATTATTCTTGCTCAGTGCATAACAAAAATAAATAAATAGATTTATCCTCCCCCCCCCACCCGCTCCCCCCCCCCCATGTAAAACAATATTTCTTGCCTGTCTGGCTGGCTGATAGACTACTGTAAAACACCCCATTCATCAGAATTTTCATTTCTGGGAACAAGTATTGTTCTTATTGCTATAATCGGTGCTGAAATGATTCCTTTTCTTTTCTTTTTCTTTTTTTTTTAAAAAAACCTGACTTAGCTTTCTGCATTAACATCTGCAATTAAAATCCTGCAAAATTCACAGCAGTACCATTATCTGAGGTCCATATTCTGCGAGTGTTGTGGCCCGCCAGTGGCCTGCGTGGATCGTGGCTGATCCCAATGAAGAGGAGGCTGGTGTGGTGTTGTGCCAGCAGCCTGCACAGCCAGCGCTCACGTCGGACAGTGAGGAGGCTGAAGAGGATGTGATGCCAGAGGCAGAGACTCAGCCAGGGCCTTCAGAACCTCCAGAGGCTCCTTCCAGTGGAGAGAGCAAAGTGGAGGAGCCACTCCTCAATGCTCGGGCATGCAGGGCTGCCAAAAGGCAGGAGTGGTTACTCAGGTGGAGGAGGTCTACTCGAGAGTAGGGCTTGAGGATAATTGGCCACTCCCTTAGCCTATTTAAATCGCATGCAACTAGTGCTTTTTTGCTAGAAGCAATGTCTCATTACTACAGAGCATCTTGGAGAGCGAGCGACTTCTCATATCTGGTTGCCAATCTTTGTCAGACTTTGTTCTTAATAACTTTGATAAGGACCCTTTGCACGGGAAGCCTGCATTCTTGAAAGGGGTTTGTTTGGAATTAAACAGTGTTTGCGAAGCTTGATGTGTGTCACATTCTCTGGGAATCCGAAGCTGGGGCAGAACAGCGATCTTCAGCCTAGTAGAAGATGCTCACCTGCATTTTTTCTTTCTCCAAGCAGAAATGTTCTGCTAGAGCAAAAGGTATCAAATTCGAAGAATGTTGTTTAAAGTGTGTATGTATATTGTGCTGGTTGAAAATTTCAACACACTTTAAACCCCCAAAATACAATAAGGCAGAAGCTTGTCCACCCCAAGGATAAAACACCCAAACACAAACAGAGCAAAGTGATATATGCAGTACAATGAGACATGTACAGATCTGTGTATAGGAGAAACAAAACAACCACTTCACAAACGCATGGCACAACATAGGAGAACAAACTCATCAGGACAAGATTCAGCAGTCCATCAGCATTTGAAAGACAAAGGTCACTCTTTGGAAGACAGCAAAGTCCACATTTTGGACAGAGAGAGCCACTGGTTTGAAAGAGGGGTCAAAGAGGCCATCTACCCTGTTTTCCCCAAAATAAGACATCCCTGATAATAAGCCCAATCGGGCTTTTGAGAGCATGACAATAAAGCCAAGCGCTTATTTCAGAGTTTAAAAAAATATAAGACAGGGTCTTATTTTTGGGGAAACACGGTATGTCAAAATTGAACAGCCCTCTCTCAAGAGAGGGGGAGGGATACAACACCACCTATCTCCTGTTTACAATACTCAGTCCTTTTAGCAGTTCCAAGAAGGTTCCATACCCATTTGCACTATTCAGGAGACCCGAAGGGCAAAGATAAACCTCCAAAAGGCCTCAATACAGTACAGTGGTCTACGCACCCTGTTATTAACACAGCTGCCTGCAATTTACTGCTGGTTCGAATCTCTCCAAGGCTCAAGGTTGACTCAGCCTTCCATCCTTTCTAAGGTAGGTGAAATGAGGACCCAGTTTGTGGGGGCAATAAGCTGACTTTGTATAAATATACAAAAGTATGAAGGCTATTGCTTAACGCATTGTAAGCCGCCCTGAGTCTCCGGAGAAGGGCGGCATATAAATCAAATTAAAAAAAAAAAAAACTCTCAGAAAGAGTACTAACGACCAGATGACTGCAAGGAATATAAATCGTTCCTTCCTCCACCATTCAGTCAGAACCTGAGGAAGTTTCTTTGATGAGAAGTGAAACGTCTTCAAGGAAAAACAAAGTCTAGCTGCAAAGTCCAGAAAAGCACCTTTGGGATAACCATGACCTGGGTGACTGAAAATCTCCATAAACATCAAACTATTTCGTTAGATTCAGTGGAATTTACTTCTCCCTTAACTTTCAAACAATTCTCTGTGCAATTTTACAGAACCTGCTTCCGTTTCATTTCTATCAGTTTTTGAGCATAGAAAATTATTCAACGGAAAAGAAAATCAGCCAATCTTTTCTTTAAATACTGTCTTGTAGCATTTTTAGACTCTTGCGCTGAACCCTGCTGGCCTTTTCAATCTCTTCAAAATTATCTTCAGCCTTTCTCAAGGATTTAAACAACAACAACAACAAAATTGCAAGTTGGGAAGCAGCCTAAATTAACCCTTTCTACAATGAGAGTTGTGTTGATTGTTATTTCGGTGTCCATGGCTGCCTGAGCAAAGAGGTCAAATGTGTGCATGTAGGAAGAAGAAGACGAAAAAAAGGGTGATGTATGGCAAAAATACCCTTTGTATTCACAGAATCACCTCAACATACAGAAAACATCTCATTTCTTCCCATGAGAATAGTCAACACTTCACTATAGCAAGAGGAAAATGTTGGTTATTTGGAATGCCAGTAATCTGACACTTTCACACAAATATGTCCAGCATCCCTTTAACAATTAGAAAGACTTTCTGACAGTTGCTAGTATGCAATATTTTGATGTTTGCCTTATGGAATGAGATGGAAACCATTGTCTAAAGCAGGGGTGTCAAACTCAAGGCGTGGGGTCAGTAGTGGGATTCAAGTAATTTAACAACCGGTTCTCTGCTCTAATGATTTCTTCCAACAACCAGTTTGCCAAACTGCTCAGAAAATTTCTCCCACCGCTGAATCCCACCACTGCGTGGGGTGCTTAGATCTGGCTGGCCTGGAAACAGCAAAGGACTGGCCTGTGGAACCTCTGCCAGCTAAAACACACCTCGGGGAGGGGGGCATGCACCCACCCCAAGGTCCGTTTTCGCTGGCCAAGGGCTGCAGGAGGCAGTTGTGACTGAAAACAGGGTGCAGGGGGCCACACACGCCCCCCCGGCTCCGTTTACATTGGCAGAGGGCTATCAAAACAAACTAAAAACAAAACAAACGGAGAAATGTTTCTCCTTTTGCATTTGAGCATGCAAGAAGGGACAGGAAAGAAGAAAGGGAAAGAGGAAAGCCAAAAAAAAAAGAAGGAAAAATGGGAAGAGAGCAAGGAAGGAAAAATAAGGAAAGAGGGGAAGGAAGAAGAAAGGAAAAGAAAGAAGGAAGGAAGGAAAGGAGGGAGGGAGGGAGATCATAATGAAAGTGACGGAGGGCCTCAGGGAAGTCCTGCCTTAGCACTTTGCCACCACAGGTGCTCCTGACACAAGTCCCATGTCACGCCCACCGTGGCCACGCCCACCCATGCCCTCCGAGGCAATAGTGCTTTTCACTTACCTTCGCTACCAATTTGGAACTGTGCTTGCGCGTGGCTCTTCTGTGCATGCGCATAAACCTTCTGCACATGCGCATAGCGTCCGTGATGACTTCCAGGTGGGTGGGTGGAGCCTCCTGCCACCACCGCTACCAGTTCACCCGAACTGGGGTGAACCAGTAGAAACCCACCACTGCTCCGACATCAAATACAACCCTGATGTGGCCCTCAATGAAATCGAGTTTGACACCCCTGATCTAGAGAGACAATAGGGAAGGGATCATCAGATACCATCTGGCAGTCCAATGAGACCTTAAGTCACAAAATTAAGGAAACTAATATTTATTTATGTGGTCAGCTATATGTCACTGTTTCCAAAAACTCTAGGACAGTCATCGTAAAATAAAAATGACCCATAACCACAACACAAGAATATTATGCTTTGAGGGCAGGAGAAGTTAATAACAAAAATAATTAGGGGCTGGAATGATGGCTGGCAACCATTGTAATAAAAGAGGTGGTTCATATAGGCCCGTGATGGCGAACCTATGGCCCGGGTGCCACAGGTGACACGCGGAGCCATATTGGTGGGCACGCGAGTGTTGCCCTAGCTCAGCTCCAGCGTGCATGCGCGCGCCGGCCAACTGATTTTCAGGCCTTCCGGTCCCACTGGAAGTCAGGAAATTGGCTGTTTCTGGCCTCCGGAAGGCCTTCGGGGGGATGGGGAAGGCTGTTTTTGCCCTCCCCAGGCTCCAAGAAAGCCTCTGGAGCCTGGGAAGGGGGAAAAATGCCAAAAGCAGGGGGAAGTGTGTGTGGGGGGTTACCTGTGCATGTGCGGGAGGGCGGGGTGCATTAAATTATGGATGTGGGCACACGCATCCACGACCCCCCCGCTCCTCCCGCTTTTGGCACGCGACGGCAAAAAGGTTAGCCATCACTGATATAGGCAGAGCCAATAACAGCAGTTTTCTTCTTCTTTTGTAAGGACCCTAAAAACATTTCAACATTTAATTTTGTGGAATTAGCATACAGGTTAACTGGAATATAGTCTGTGGTGTCCTTAGTGCTCTCTGAGTTTGGTGGTTTTCTTGCTAACGTTTCATTACCAAAGTAGGTACCATCATCAGTGTTGATTATGTTACCTAGTTTGATAATGCAACTTCTACAACGTAACCACCAAGTACAGACAGCACCGAGGACCCCACTTTTCAACACTCAAATGCTCTCCTCTGTTGAAATATATTCTCTCACCTTGAACTTAAAAACTGAGCCATGTTTTGCCAACACTTGGTTGGCCAAACCAAACCAAAACCAAAACAAAATTCACAACCCTGAAATAATTGGTAGGTGATTTCAATTTGTGAGAACTCTGTGAAACTAAAGCAGATTCTCATCAACAGAACAGTTCCGTAATTGTAAGGTTGAACACTTTCAAACCAAACCAAATCTACTATTAAGAGCAGGGATGGGCAATTAATTTTTGCAAAAGGCCACATGAGAAATTGGAACTGTTCTAGAGGGCCGAACCAATAGGGCTTGGGAAGCCGTGTTGGCACGCATGCACGCACATATGTAAATAAAACAAAAATAGCAGTTGCCTTCAAAATAAAAGCAGTGTAGTTTTATTGTATGATGATCAGGGGTGGGTTTCAAATTTTTTTACTACCGGTTCTGTGGGCATGGCTTGGTGGGCATGGCATGGTTTGGTGGGCGTGGCAGGGGAAGGATACTGTAAAATCTCCATTCCCTCCCCACTCCAGGGGAAGGATACTGCAAAATCCTCATTTCCTCCCAATTAGCTGGGATTTGGGAGGCAGAGAATAGATGAGGGTGGGGCCAGAATTTTTACTACCGGTTCTCCGAACTACTCAAAATTTTCGCTACCTGTTCTCCAGAATTGGTCAAAACTTGCTGAAACCCACCTCCGATGATGACATACACTTATTTACATTTGATTTCTAATATCCGATTGACCTCACACGAGCTGGACAGGGCCAGCCAAACAGCCGGATGTGGCCCGGGGCTGTAAAATGCCCAAGTCTGATTAAGAGTAAATGAATATTGACAAAAGTAAAGATTCAGTAAATCTCCAAGAGTATTAAAACAGAAATCTCATTCTTTTTAATAAATGCAATGATGGCAGATTAGTAGAATTAGCCAATCAAGGAATAAATATAGAAACTCAGGGTTTTAACTGGGATTTTCACATTATGGTGTGTGACAATAGACAGACAGAAAATAAACTGCTCTTGAAACTTTTGAGGATATAGAAATTTTTGTTTAATATAAAAGTCAGAAGAATCCTCGCAGTTAAAGTGACAGAAATAAACACTTCCTGTCAATAGTTATCGCTTAACTCAAGTGTTATTGCATCTTTCTGATGGATTAAATATATGTTCTCCTAAGGATCTTTTCTATCCTCTGGATGGCTCTGCGATTGTACTATGGAATTAGGCATGCAGACTAAAACCAACATTAATAGTGGGTTTTTTTCCCCATGCAACTACTCAAAAGTCAGCTTAATTTAGTTCAGCAAGTCTTATTTCTAGTTGGGCACATAAGTACAGTTTTATGCTTATAGTAGTGGCCAAAATTGTGGAAACCTTTTGGGAAAAGTGTATTTTCTAAAACTAGCTAATAACACCACTTTTTTTTTTGGAGTAGTACCATAAAATTATATATTGATGGAAAGATAATGTAATCAGGAATGTAATGCCATAACTTTTATGAAGGATTTGCTATTAGAATAGCAGTTACAGTATAAAGAAGAAAAGTGAAACGCGTAGAAAAAACGAGATATACAAAAATGATCACCATAGGAAAAATGAGATATACAAAAATGATCACCATGTCAGTTAATACTTAGTTAGGTAAACTTTAGCATGAATTACGGCAGTGGTGAAATGTAAATTTTGTTACTACTGGTTCTGTGGGCGTGGCTTGGTGGTGGTGGGTAATAAGACTGAGAGGACATGGCCAACTTTTTTTTTTTTTAACTTTTAAAACCATTTTTCTACAACCTCTTTGGCTGAAAACGTTGTTTAAAAAATGCTTTTAAAGCCTCTGATGATCGCAGCTGACTTGCCTGATCAGCAGAGGCTTTTTCTTTTTTTTTTTTTAAGCCTCTGACGATCCTAGCTGACTTGCCTGATTGGCAGAGGCTTTGTTTTTACTTTTAAAAATAAAAAAAAAGCCTCTGATGATTGCATGGCTCAGCTGAACAATGGGGGGGGGGGGGCAGTGATTTTTGCTACTGGTTCTCCGAACCACCTGCCTCCATCGCTCCCGGATCGGGCAATCTGGTCTGAACCGGGAGCATTTCACCCCTGAATTACGGCCTTACAACGTCTTCCCATGGAATGAACCAAGTCCTTTTAGTTCTGCAGCTGCTATAATGTGAAACCAAGATTAAATGATGGCTACTATTAACTGGGTTTTATTGCTGGGTCGCTTCTGACTAACAAGTTTCTTTAGTCGGCTCCATAGATTTTCAATTGGGTTAAGGTCTGGGCTATTCCCAAGCCATTCCAGCAGTGGAATGTGATTATCTTGAAACTCAAAAAAAAAAAAAAAAAGGTGGTGTTATTAGCCATCAAACCTCAAAAATACAATTTTCCCAAAAGGTTTCCACAATTTTGGCCACTACTGTAATCATGGGCCACAAAATATGGTACCATTTTCAGGTTTCACGGAGTTCTAGAAAACCAAAGTTCTAAAAGTCCTTTTTAAAAAATCTAAACCTAAGCATCTTTCCAAAAACAATGCAGGCAACTAAAACGAAAGACTACTGCAAAATGCAGAATGGGAAGAGTCACTAGGCTTCAACAATCAGTTTTGAGGGAAATCGTACCTGCTATAAATAGGTGTTCAGTTTGTTTTTTTTTCCCAGGAAAAAGAATAGAGAATGCAGTGTTGGAACACATTGGGTAAGAGAGAGTGACAATGGGAGAATTGTACCTGCGCTGGTAAATAACCACAACAAATGTTCTTCTGACATTTAAACAGCCAGCCAGGTGTTCGTAATTGCATCTGCTTTTGTCAATTACAGGCTACAGCATAACATGCATGGAATGGAACTTAATACAGGACACCTTATTTATCCCAAAATAAGAAGAAGTGAAGTCATCACTGGTGAAATTCCTGTGCAATGTCCAGTTTGTCAATTTCCAGTTAGCTGAAAGTTCTGGAGATTTTCCCACCATGATAGCAAGTGCCTGTATATTAAAGTCTTCCATTTATAAAATTGATTATATCCTATCTGTATATAACAGAATAAGAGAATTGGAAGGGACCATGGAGGTCTTCTAGTCCAAATCCCTGCTCAGGCAGGAGATCCTATACCCGTGATGGCGAACCTATGGCACGCATGCCACAGGTGGCACGTGTAGCCATATCAGTGGGCACGCCAGCTCAGCTCTGGCGCATGCCAGCCAGCTGATTTTCGGGCTTTCTGGGCCCACCAGAAATAGGGAAACAGGCTGTTTCATGCCTCCGGAGGGCCTGGGGGGGGGGAGGCCATTTTTCTTTCTCACCTGGCTCCAGATCCTCTCTATGCATCTGGGAAGGGTGAAAACAGCCCTCCCCACTCCCTCGGAGGCCCTCCGGAGACCTGAAAGGGCTCATTTCCCAACTCCCGGTGGGACAGGAAGTGACCTATTTTGCTGTCCCCAGCCTCCAGAGACTCCTAGAGTGGCTTTGGAGACTGGGGACAGCAAAAAACATCACTTCCTGTCCCACCGGGAGTTGGGAAATGGGCTGTTTCAGGTCTCCAGAGGCCCTCCGAGGGAGTGGGAAAGGCTGTTTTCTCCCTTCCCAGATGCACAGAGAGGATCTGGAGCCAGGTGAGAAAGAAAAACGGGCCATCACGTGCCAAGAGAAGGGGGGAGGGGTTGCACGCGCATGCGCAGCGCAGGGCAGGGCACATAGAATTATGGGTGTGGGTACACGCATGTACAAATCTCCCCCGCCCCCCTCTCCTAGCACGCGATGGCAAAAAGGTTAGCCATCACTGTCCTATACCATTTCAGACAAATGATTGTCCAATCTCTTTTTAAAAACCTCATGGTTGCAACCATATAGTGTGTGTATAGGCACACAAAAAGATACATTTAGTGGTGGGATTCAAATAATTTAACAACCAATTCTCTGCTGGGTGGGTGTGGCCATGGTGGGCATGGCCAGGGGGTGTGACAAACAGCACTCAGCCTCCTGCACCCCCCTGGGAGCAAAAATGGGCCACGGGGGGGTGGGGGGAAACGTGCCAACCGTCTGCGCCCCGTTTTGGGCCTAGTGTCAGTTTTGGAAGACAGTTTTCCGTTTTGCTTCCTAACTGCCACATATTTTAGCCTGGGAACTTGGGAGGGGGGTTTTGTTGGAGCGGTAGATAGTTAGTCATAACAACATTCAGTATTGAGGGACACTTTTGCCTGCATTGGCTGGAGACTCCCTGGAGATTGTATCCAGTTGAATGTGAAGAGTTGATTGGACTATGTGATGACCTTGTGGGTGTGGGGCAGGGCTGTGAACTGTTAGCTGGGTGTGGAAAACCTGGAAGCTTTCAGATTCGAGTTTTCCCAGATGTGCCAACATGACAGCTCTAATAAATTGGAACTTTGAGGCCTTGGAGTTTTATTTCGTTGGGAGTGTTCCTTGGAACGCTGACACCTAGTAGGCCTCCCTGCAGCCTCCTGGGAGCGAAAACAGGCTGCGGGGGGGGGGGCATGCCGCACCCCCATACCCCATTTTGGGCCTAGTAGGTTTCCCTGCACTTACCTGGGAACCAAAATGGGGTGCGTGGGGACTCCTGGATGGGGCAGGGAGGGGTAGGGCCAGCCAGCAATTTAACTACCCGCTCGCTCGAACAAGCCCGAACCGGCTGAATCCCACTACTGCTGGAGAGGGTAGCCATGTTTTCAGTCCTTTAGAAAAGGCTAACAAGGCCAGGGTTTATCAGGACTCCTGGAAGAATGCTGCTCCAGCTGGCTGCCACAAGGAAGCCCTGACTCCTACAACCAGACTTCATTGTTTGATGGAAGAGACCTGAGCACGCCCTCCTTGCTATATCCAGGTGGGGTTAGAAGAAACAACGAGAAACAGGTCCAAGAGATAGTAGTTGCAAAACAAGCTTGTTCTTGATAGCTTCTAAACCCTGTTTACAATACATATGTATATACAGAGTATTTTTCAATTTTATACCGTAGAGTTTCTACTGTTTGTAATTTGTTAATACTTGTACACTACCAACACGACTTTGCATTTTTTCTATTCTACTGTAACGTGTTACTTATATTTTTGTTATTGTTTGTTTAATAAAGAGCTCAGAAGTTTGAATCATAGATAATGCAATCTTTTTTAAAAATAAAAATTCTCAAATGTTTTTTTTTTCCCCTTGTTCCTCTGGTGAGAAAAAGATTAATTCAAATGATAACAAACAGTACCAGCCAAGTCAGACGTACAAATCAAATGTAAATTTAACTTTCTCATGTTCTATGATAATGCTTTTGACTACTGCCGATTCCCAGGCACTAAAGGCATTGGTATAATCCAAATATTGGGGATAAAGCTAAAAAAAGCCTGTATCCATTTTTAATATCTTCAACATCTTCCATGTTAATATTACTATGAATTTAGGTGAAAATATGGCAATAGTGAGACATGCCTAAATTCTATGAATAAGTCTTTTCTAATTAACCTAATTTTAAGATTGTTATATCCAATCTTACAACAAAGCAACCAGCTTTTATTAAATATTATCTGAGGTATCCAAGATAAATAAAACATTTTTGCTGTTGTTTTAATTGCATTTTAGGAGTACTGTGGGCTACATCAATTTTACAGGTTTCAGAATAAGCTGCTGGCCTGAAAAACAGGATGTTGAAGCTTGTTTCAAAGGTCAAACAATATTAATTTCTACTTCCTTCATCTTCTTACGAAGAGAAATGACTAATTCAGTTTAATTTAGTAAAATATTCTATGACCTATACTAGCAAACATGAAATCTTAAGGCAATAGTATGGTTCGCATCGCACCTGTATGCGTGCACTCTTCTGCGCATCCGCAGAAGCTTCTGCGCATACACAGATTACCTATGATGATCTGGGTCAGTGGGCGGAGCCTCCCACCTGTTTTACTAGCAGTTCTTGCGAACCGGTCCGAACCGGAGGCCACCCACCACTGCAACAGTAGCATAAATTGCCAAATGGTAGTCTTAGGTAAATAAAGACATTTCCACTGTCAGAATATTTTGAAAAAAATGCTATTTAATGACCGTTTTTCAGCTTCTGACAGCATTTCTTATTCCTTAGGATAAAAGCTCTAAAAGTTACAAGAGTAGACTCCTTCATCTCCATGATGCTCCAGTGAACAACCAACCAGAGGTGGTATTCAGCCGGTTTGGACCGGTTCACCTGAACCGGTAGCGGAAATTGTGGGTGGGCCTGCCTTCCCGTCCAGGCTCTATGCCATCCTATTTAGACACGTTTTTGAGACCGGCCGCATTTGTGGAAGGCGCACAAACAAAGTGCATGCGCGGAAAGCCGGGCGCATGTGCAGAAGGCAGGTGAGCACGCAAACCAGGTGCGCTCGCACACAAAGCGAGTGTGCGTGCATGGGGCGAACCAGTAGTAACATAATGTGCAACCCACCGCTGAAATCAACAAACAAGTGTCTTCCCCTCAAATTCTAAATATACCCACCAAGTTCCCGTTTATCCGCCTTGTTTGCTTACACAGTGGATGTTGCTTATTCTTGATACTCACTTACTAAGTGGATTTCTAAGAGACAAGCAAGAGCTCCTAAAGCCAAATTAAAAAGAAGAGGAGAAAGAGTGTGTTGATGGATATGACAACGCAACTTTACTGGAGGAGATAACAGGCTATTGATAGTCAAACATGATTTAAGGATTAAATGCAATCTGTTAATCCAGGCTATAAACCTCTGGGGAAGCCTATAATATCTGAATCTCTGTTTCAGGAAGTTCAAAGAAATAATATGAAGAGATGTTTTGTATGCAGCCAGCGTAATGAAATACGCTGAAATACTTCCTGAAATAGAATCAGGAAGAGAGTGCTTCTAATCTAGCCTAAGTCATGCAAACTCACTGAGGACTTTGAGAATAGTCACTGTTCCTCAACCCAATCTACACTGCAGGGTTGTTTTGGGTAAGGTAGAGGAGAAGGGATGCCGTGTATGCCGTCTTGAGCTCCTGAATGAAAAACAAGGTACAAATCTAATTAAATAAATAAACTCCAAAAAATATTAATTGTTGAATTCTCTTTGTTTTGAGTTAAAACAGTTATATCAGGTAAAACCAATGGTTTTACATTTTTATGTAACTGCCAAATATGATGCTAAGCTCTTATTCAGATGGTCCTCAACATACGACCACAATTGCCCCAAAATTTCTGTTGCTAAGCGAGACAGCTGCTAAGTAAATTTTGCTCTGTTTTGTAACCTTTCTTGCAACACGTTGTTCAGTGATTCACTGAAGTTGTTAAGTTAGTAACAGAGTTGTTAAGTGAATCTGGCTTCCCCACTGACTTTGCTTATCTGAATTGCGCAAAAGGTGATCACATGACCCCACGACACTACAGCTGTCATAAATACCAGTCAGTAGCCAAGCGTCCAAATTTGGATCATGTGACCATGGGGATGGCTGCAATGGTCGTAAGTGTGAAAAATGGTCATGTCATTTTTTTTTCAGTGCCATTGTAACTTTGAATGGTCACTAAATGAACCATTGTAAGTTGAGGACTACCTGCATTAAAGAAATAAGATTAGGAATGGAAATTTCTTACATTTCTCACTGAATATTCTAAGAATTCCTAACTCCAAAAATGAAAAGTGGAAGGATATCCTTGACATATACCTTGATGTAATCTTTAAAAAAGAGAGAAAATACATCATCACATAGGAACTACGAGCTATTATTTTTCAAGATTAGAAAACATTTGAGAGGCTTGGCTATAAAAAGTCCGTCTTCTTCATCCTTTCTTCAGCAACTCATTATCTATCATCTCCTCCTTCTCTCCCTCCTTCTCCTCTTTGTAGCAACATCAGGCCTGCCCTGGGTATTATTCTGTGCGGTGCTATTAGAACAATTAAAAACCTAATACTTTCACAATCTTGACAGATCCTGTGTACAGGGTGAAACCACGCAACTTCTCTGCCACGTGGGTCAACCATAACAGCATGAAAATCAATGGGACTAAGGGAAAGGTCTATTTTTCAGTTTACTTAGATGAGCAAATAGTTGCGGCTGTAATGCATTTTTAAGCTCCTTTGAGTCTTTACAAAAGAAGACGAGAAAAGAGGATGGGAGGGAAATTGTAACTGAATAGTTCTTCCAGCAGCTTCCACCACTATTATTAATTGATTCCATTTACCTTGACTGGGGACATGGCTCCACCAGGCCTATGGGGCACCAGCTGTCACTGGCTGTGAATGAGGCAATATTGCTTTCAGTAGACACGGCTATTAAGATGAACTAGAGCGGAATAGAAGTAATGATGGTCAAAACTATGGAGTTGGGAAATGATAAGCAAGCAGTCCTAATGCCTTCTTTGTGCTGGTCCTAAAGACCAGAATCTAGATTAGAAATACGGAAAATGTAGATAATGTAAGGAACAGAGAGGAGGGGGCCAAGCTATTCTCCAAAGCACCTGAAGGCCAGACAAGGAATAATGGATGGAAACTGACCGAGGAGAGATTCAACCTAGAAATGAGGAGGAACTTTCTAATAGTGAGAACAATCAACCAGTGGAACAGAAGTTGCCTTCAGAAGTTGTGGGAGCTTCATCACTGGAGGCTTTCAAGAAAAGATTGGACTGCCATTTGTCAGAAATGGTCTAGGGCTGTGATGGCGAACCTATGGCACGTGTGCCACAGGTGGCATACGGAGCCATTTCTGTGGGCACGCGAGCTATTGCCCTAGGTTGCCTTCACTGCGCATGTGCGCGTGCTGGCCACCTGATTTTCGGCTGGACATGCCCACGCCACCCCTCCCCTCCCAGGAGTCTCCACATGGCCCATTTTGGATGCCAGGTAAGTACAGGGCTCACGTGGAGCCTAGGGAGGGTGAAAAACGGGCCTATAGGGCCTACCAGAAGTCCAGAAATGGGCCATTTCTGGCTTCTGGAGGCTTCAGGGAGGCCTTCTAGGCCCAAAACGGGGCACGGGAGAGGGGCACGTGCATGTGCAGGCGGTGGGGCATCGCAGGGTGAGGCGCGTGGGGGGCATTGCATTATGGGTGTGGGCATGCACACACACGACCCCCCCCCATGCTCCCCCAGCTTTTGGCACACGATGGCAAAAAGGTTTACCATCACTGGTCTAGGGTCTCCTGCTTGAGGGTGGGGGTGGACTAGATGACCTATAAGGTCCCTTCCAACTCTGTTAATCTGTTAAACGTAGAAAATTACAGACTTTTCCCCCTATATTCCAGCAAGGTGGTAGGAAGCCCATTGTGCCTGAATGAATTATCATGACCTTGGCAAACTGCATGTCATGAAATTGTTTAGGTTTCAAGTAACAAGTTTCTTGGGTCATTTTTTTAAATAGGATGTCCAAAAGTCCTTCAGTAAATATTGGATGACCTGATCTGTGAACGTCCACATAGCCTCTAAGTGACAGCAAAGAGAATCACAAAACATGAACTCTTTGCTGTTATCTAAGGGTCATCTGGATTGTTGTATCCAAAATACAACAATCCTGAAGTTTCTAGGCAACATATAGGAATAAATTGTCACTCCTTACAATGACTTCAGAATCATATCGTTACATAAATGTATGTGTATGTGTGTGTATATAGCTGTAAGATCAGTGGCTAAGACGCTGAGCTTGTTGATCGAAAGGT
Source organism: Pantherophis guttatus (assembly GCF_059756535.1). Classification (NCBI taxonomy): domain Eukaryota; kingdom Metazoa; phylum Chordata; class Lepidosauria; order Squamata; family Colubridae; genus Pantherophis; species Pantherophis guttatus. The sequence goes on from NC_142068.1 coordinate 11,956,714, forward strand.
CGGCAGTTCAGCAGTTCGAATCCCTACTGCCATGTAATGGGGTGAGCTCCCATTACTTGTCCCCGCTTCTGCCAACCTAGCAGTTCAAAAGCACGTCAAAAATGCAAGTAGAAAAATAGGGACCACCTTTGGTGGGAAGGTAACAGTGTTCCATGAGCCTTTTGACATTTAGTCATGCAGGCCACATGATCACCGAAACGTCTTTGGACAGCGCTGGCTCTTTGGCTTTGAAACAGAGATGAGCAACGCCCCTTAGAGTCGGGAATGACTAGCACATATGTGCGAGGGGAACCTTTACCTTTACCTTATGATATAAGAGGATCTTCTAAAGCTGGACATGGTGTAAAAAAGGACAATGAGAATGACTGAGGGGGGGGGGAAATATCTATACTAGGAGTGGATCTGCTATGGACTACCAAGATAAAAATGTAAATAAAGGAAGGAAAGGCACCATATAAATTTGTAAAAGTATAAATAATTTGGAGATAATGGATAGAAAGTTTGTTTTCCTTGGTGTCTCATATTATTGAGATCCAGAACCATCGAGAAAAACTGATTAATCTAGAAAAATTGTTCACAGTACATATAGTGAACTCTTTATATAATCTTACCAGTTACTGAGATCAGTTTTGGGGCACTTTCCATCATCTGTCAACACTTAAAATGACATCTAACTGGGATAAAAAAAGCATACGAACAGAGCTGAGATTTTGGACCATCTGTTCTTCATCAATAACCTAGAAGAGCTTTCCTTTGAGGAAACTGCCCATTTTTAGATATTTGGGTTCTTGTTTTAATGAACCTCAATTCAATTTTTTAAAACATTCTATTGGTATTATATTGTAGGCAGTAGGGTGGGTGTATTTTTTCTGTGTCTTGTGTTATGCATTGACTGGAAAGGATGTTTTGGTTCTTAAATTGTTGGATTCCTGTCAATCATGCCAATTTACTAATCTAAACGGTCCATTTGTATGTTTTACATTTTGTTCAACATTTCTTTCTCAAACATAGGTTTTTTTTTCCCCATTGTAGAATTCCCAGCCTCAATACACCAAATATATCCTTTGTTCTCCAAATATTCAAACCATAAAGTGAACTTTAAATCTTTTTTTAAAAAAAAATTCTCTACTTGTAACTAGGATGAAATTGCTTGCGGGTTTGAATGCTGGCAACTGCCCCCCCCCAAAAAAAGCAGTTCATCTAGTAAAATGTTAGGTAATAAATTATTCTCTAGCCTTCCAAAGAGAGGAGGGGCAAAAGACAGCACCATTCAACAAGACTTTAATTAAAAGCAGTTTTAACCAATAAACTATTATGTCAATCAATGTTATTTTAAAGCTGGAAGTCTCTTGTACTCTTAAATAAATATGAAAGGGAGGGAAAAAAACCCCTAACAGTATTCATTTGAAAAAAGGAAATAACATTACTGTCATCATGTAAACCCAATAAAATGGCACCTAATCCTTTGGGGAAATTCAAACAGCAATGAAGTGAAAGTGAGTGCAGATTAACACATCGTAAATCCATTTACAATCAGGCATTGTTTACACAGTGATTTGCTACTGCCTGCTACTCTTCGATCAATCTTTAATTGAAACCTGCTTTCTTGCTCAGGTCTCATTCCAAGAGGTTATCTTTTCTCGCCGCAAAGAGATATTAACTGTTTACTTCCCAAAGGCATGATTAAATGAAATGCAGGGTCTAAATGAAGATACAGAGATAAATGGGAGAAGCAAAGCTGTTCCGGCAGAATCCTGTTTACATCAGTTGGGTGTCACGCCTTTCAGAAGAATTGTCCCAAGCTGACTGGGATTTTGGCACATTAAAAATAAAATCTAATTGCACCGTTCCATCACGGCAGTCTGCAAAATCTTGTACTGAAATGAAGCTAAGTGAATTCTTAGCACTCAGCTAACATTAGATATTACGCTAGTCCCATAGAGAGGTAAAGTGTGGGAAAGTAAACTCAGACCAAAAAAAAAAAAAAGAAAAAACAACCTCACATTTCTAATTAAACAGAATGACAAACTCCAAGGTTTATCAGAAAGGAACAGGTTCCCATATCATACTAACCAATCACAAGATCAACTTAGGGTGATGTGTGGATATCAGCCATTACGGTTGGTAAATTATAATTTGTGGCTTATTGTATATACGTGAGGCTATGTTAAAAGAAATGTAAGATGCAGAAATCAACAATAACATGTATAAAACCAAGGGTCTAGAGCAGTGATGGCAAGCCTTTTAGATACCGAGTGCCCAAACTGCATGCCCAGACATGCCCAAACCAGGAGTGGTTCTAAAATATTTTACTACCAGTTCTGTGGGCGTGGCTTATTTTGTGGACGTGGTTTGATGGTCATGACAATTCTTTAGGATTTAGCAGAGGTACTGGTCTAACAGGCTTTTAACTGCTTGCAGAGATGTACTGGTCTACCCATTTGTTTTTGAAGCGTTCTGGTCTACCTGTTTGTTTTTGGAGTGCACCAGTCTACCCATTTGATTTTGAAGCACACTGGTCTACCACCACACTGCCTTTTACCACTGATCATTAGGGCGGCCCTTTGAAGTGCCACGGCAAGAGTTTAAAGTTTTTTTTCCTTCTAGCCAATCAGCTGGGACTCAGGAGGCAGCGACTAGATTGGGGGCGGGGCCAGGCAGAGGTGGTATTTACCGGTTCTCCGAACTACTCAAAATTTCCACTACCGGTTCGCAAGAACCAGGGAGAACTGGTAGCAACTCACCACTGGCCCAAACTGAAAGGTGCATGTGCAAAAGAACGCATGTGCAGACATGCATGTGGATGTGCGCGTGGACATGCGCACATGCGCAGCAGAGGCCCAAAGACCAGCTGGCTGGCGGGAGGTGGGGCATCACAACACTGCCAGCGTGGCAAGAGGTAAGATCTTTTTCTTTCGTGAGCTTCTTGAAGTGGTTCGGGAATAACGAGAGGCACAACCAAGCAAGTGACAACAGCTCTTTAATATACAGTGAGACTTCAGCAAAAACTCAGAGGCTGCAGCCCTCCTTATATACAATCCAGGAGGGACTGTCAGCCAATCAGAAACTTAGGCAGGTTTGAATTTCCCACTGAAAAGTATCAATACATAACACTTCTGTTTCGTCGTTTGCAGGGAAACAGAAGTTCATGAAAGAAACGCAATCTGCCCTGGGGCGATGGCGTGCGTGCCGGCAGAGAGGGCTCTGTGTGCCATCTCTGGCACGCGTGCCATAGGTTCGCCATCACAGGGCTAGAGCCTTTGGCTGAATTTTTTTTTATTTAATCAAAGAAGAGAAAGAAAAAAGAAACATTATGCATCCATGTAAATGTGGATATATGACTTTTACAAAAATGTTTTAACAAAGGATAGGTAGGATAAGTAAAGTACAGGTAGTCCTTGATTTACGACAGGTCGCTTGGCTACCATTCGGAGTTACGACTTTCCTCAGGGATGCTTATGACTCGGTTCTGAAATTCTGAGGGCCATCCCCCCACATGTGACTGCATTTTGGTCACTCAGCAGCTGGGGCACATTTATAGTTGTCTGCGACATCTAACAGTCACATGATAGCATCTTAGGACAGTTTTGCTGAAAACTGGCATTTTCAGCCAAGACCAGCCAAGAATGAACAATGGTTCATTTAATGAACTCCACATAACAAGGCATAACATTGGGACAGGCATACACTGCTATACAATCATCATGACTTACAACCATAATTGACAGTCTCTTCATAATTATCATGATTTATGACTGCAAAAAATGGTTTTCCCAGTTGCAATGTATGGCTGTGAAAGTTGGACTGTAAGGAAGGCTGAGCGCCAAAGAATTGAGGCCTTTGAACTCTGGTGTTGGAGAAGACTTCTGTGAGTCCCTTGGACTGCAAGGTGATCAAACCGGTCAGTCCTAGAGGAGATCAACCCTGACTGCTCTTTAGCAGGCCAGATCCTGAAGATGAAACTCAAATACTTTGGCCACTTAATGAGAAGGAAGGACTCACTGGAGAAGACCCTAATGCTGGGAAAGATGGAGGGCAAAAGAAGAAGGGGACGACAGAGAATGAGGCTGTTGGATGGAGTCACTGAAGCAGTCGGAGTGAGCTTAAATGGACTCCAGAGGATGGTAGAGGACAGGAAGGCCTGGAGGATCGTTGTCCATGGGGTCGCGATGGGTCAGACATGAATTCGCAACTAACAACAACAACAACAACTGCAATGGACAGTATCCATTAGGGTTGTAAGTCAAGGGCAACTGAAAATTAAGGAGAAATTTCCTGACAGTGAGAACAATCAACCAGTGGAACAGCTTACTTTCAAAAGTTATGGTTGCCCCCTCACTGAAGGCTTTTTGGGGGAGACTGGACAGCCATTTGTCTGAAATGGTATAAGGTCTCATGCTCGAGCAGAGAGTTGAACTAGAAATTGGACTAGAAGAGCTCCAACTCTTACGTTTCATGTGCTTAACTATACTGCCCCATTCATATCTATAAGCAACTCCTTCACTAAGTCACACGTAAGAGCAGCCCATTGAGTAAATGAGGCCCTAAATGTATCTTTGCAATGTTGAAGGACAACTCTTAGCAATAAGAAGTGCTGAGAGTCCATTTTCACTGAAGGCACTAAGAATATTTCACTGCTCGCTACTAGGAGCACCTCTGCAAAATGTTCACGGCCACATCAAGAAGCAAACATTCGTGAATGGAAGGTGCGCTTTGTTGAGGGATCCGTTCCCAGCTGAGTAGGCTTTGGGAACCTAGAAATATAATTTCCAAAAGGGCATCGTTACACGGGCAATAGCAAAACATGATTGCATTTTACAAAGCCAAGGAAATTCTTTTCAATTTGGCGTAGTGTTTTTTTTTTTTTTTTAAAGCTATTTACTGGAGTCTTCTTTCCCCTTCCTGATCACTTCTAATTATACAAACAGCACTCATATGGAAGGCAACAGCCAGCAAAAACATATTGCCATCTTAATGCCTTTAGATGATCAAAGTGTTGGCTTAATATAATCAGCTCAAATCCATTTACCAGTGAGTCTACCACTGTGCCAAGGGACTGTTTTTCTTTCCAGCTCTATCTATTCAGGAACAGGTGCTATAATAGTAAATTAATTAGTCTGTGGAGAAGCACCTTGTTCTCCATCTCCGCAGGCCCCGTGTGGGTCAGGGCCTTGAGGAAAATGCCATCTGGGCAGAATTTCCCCAGGAGAAACAATCAAAGCTTGCAGATTGCAAACTACAGAGGGAGGGTTCATATGACAATTAACCTTATTAGTCTTTTTTTAAAAAAGAAAAGAAACAGTTTATAGCATGTCAACACGTTGGCTGCAATAAATAATCTTCTATGCAAAAAAGAAAAATCAGTACAACTCATTCAAAGAAATGTTATTTGCTTTTCCTTCTTAATGCAAAATCTACAAAAAAAAAAAAAAAACCACCCCATTTTAAAGGGGAAAAAATACCCCTACATGTTTATGCAGAGACAATAACGCTCACAGGTAATCAAGCTTTAATTGTAATTTAGGTAAAGAAAATGATAGCGGTTTCCAAAACACCAGTTGTGAAAACAAATTGTAATGCACCACATTTGACTTTCTCAAAAAAGCCTATAATTTGTTTCTTCCCCTTTAGGTGGTACAACTTCTTATCGAAATACTTTTCTCACACAATACGTATCTGACCTCAACAGGGTTCAGTTAGACAAAATTAATGTGAATTTGACCATGTTGATCACAAATGTTCATGTTGCTATGCCCAGGTCCTAAAGGAACTCAAACCAAAAATAAGTTAGGAATCTTGCATTGACACAGAAATCTACATTTTTGTGAATGTAAGCATGGGATATGAAGCATAGAATACTTCCATGATTGTATAGACCGGGCAATGGTCTATTCTAATGAAGCAGCTAAAAGTCTACACCAGGGGTGTCAAACTCAAGGCCTGGGAGCCAGGGCCGGCCCGCGGGGTGCTTAGATCTGGCCCATGGAGCCATCCTGAAAACAGTGAGGGACCGGCCCGCGGTGCCTCTACCAGCAAAAACGGGCTCCCGAGTTCTGTTTCCAGCTGTGACGGCCTCCTGCAACCCTCTGCCAGTGAAAACGGAGCTCGGGAGGGCTCTGTTTTCGCTGGCAGAGGGTTGCAGGAGGCTGTCACAGCCGGAAACGGAGCTCGGGAGCCATATTTTGCTGGCAGAAGGCTTGGGCCGCCACAGGTGCCCCCGACATGAGTGACATCGAACTGGCCATGCCCATTCTGGTCACACCCACCCTTGCCCCCTGAGGTCAAACCCAACCTTGATGTGGCCCTCAATGAAATCGAGTTTGACACCCCTGGTCTACACACATAGTGACCAAACTGGATATTGCATCTCCGACGGTCAAAAATTACAGCAATTACATTACAACAGCTCTTTTAAGAACTCACTGTCAAAAGGTATTGGACCCTAGATCCATATTTTGCAACTGAACATAGAAGACTTAAATAGTAATAAATGTGAGCACCTAAGCAGACTAGCCATAGATGATAGGGTCGATAACACTACAAGAGATTTGCAAAATTTTTGAAAAATAGTATTATAATCTGTCATTAACCATGGTTAGTGTATCTCTCAAGCTTGAAGAACTAAATGATTAATAGGTCATCATGGACACAGACAAGCATGCATGACTGTTCATCTATAGCTATAGGATAAAGATCATATACCCATAAATTACTCAGATAAAATTAAATGTTTTTAAAAAATAAAAAAAAAATATCCACTCCACCTTTGGGCTACTCCAAAGATGCATTGGAAAATATTATTGCTGCTTGCTTACAAATTCATCTCACCTGTTGACATACAAAAAATTGTGAAAAATAGAATTAATATCTGATTAAGGCAGAATGGTGGTTATTATTGTTATTATGTTCGTCCACCTAATTCTATTTAGTCATATGTGGGATGGAACTATATAAAAGCAGCAATATGCCATTTTCATAAAATCAGCTCCAAGCTCCCAATAACTTCAATTTACAAAGTGTTTTAAGTGCGCTATGCACACACACACACACAAAGCTGGTTTAATAGCAGTGACTGCGAGAGGGATCTTGAAGTCCTAGTCAACAATCAATTAAATATGAGCCAGCAGTGTGCGGCAGCAGCTAAAAAAGCTATTGCAATCCTAAATTGCATTAACAGAGGGACTGAATCAAGATCACGTGAGGTACTAATACCACTCTATAAAGTCTTAATAAGAATTAAGACTCACCTAGAATACTGCATCCAATTTTGGTCACCACACTATAAAAAAGATGTTGACACTCTAGAAAAAGTAGAAAAAGTGCAGAGAAGAGCAACCGAGATGATTGGGGGACTGGAGGCTAAAACATACGATGAACGGTTGCAGGAACTGGGCGTGGCTAGTGTTGTGTCCTTATATGGGCATCCGCCGGGGGTTGGCTAATCCACCGGCGGGAAGTTTAAATGAATGTCATTGGCCGGCTAGCTTGCCAGAGCTGTATATAAGGAGGGCTCGCCAGCACAGCTTTAAAATACGGAACTGCCGTATGAGCTGAATAAAGTGCTGAACGGACCTCTGCTAAGTCGCGTCTTCTTTTCCCTGCGCCAATCTAACAGCTAGTCTAGTGAAGAGAAGCACCAGGGGAGACATGCTAACCATCTTCCAATATTAGAGCAGCTGTCACAGAGAGGAAGGTGTCAACCTATTTTCCAAAATACCTGAAGGCCAGACAAGGAGTAATGAATGGAAACCGAACAAGGAGAGATTCAACCTAGAAATAAGGAGAAATTTCCTGGTAGTGAAAACAAGCAAACAGTGAAACAGCTTGCCTTCAGAAGCTGTGGCTGCCCCATCACTGGAGGCCTTGAAGAAGAGATTGGACCCTTGGACAACCACTTGTCAGAAATACTATATGGTCTCCTGCTTGAGCTGGGGGTTGGACTAGATGACCTACAAGGTCCCTTCCAACTCTGTTATTCTGTGTTGAGGTGGGGGGGGGAGAACATAATAGGGAACATACAGTATAGGAATTTCTCGAGGGAGTATATAAATTTACATGTTCTAAAAGAGCACATATAAATGTTTTAAAGGAGGATGTGAATGCTAGAGGCAACTAATAACAATTTAATGTCCGTGGCTACAAATAAAAAGGAAGGGAGGGGGAAGATGTGTGACCCATTCTGCTTCTATAAAAAAAACTCCAAAGACTAACTGATTTAACAAAGTCAACTTCTGATGCCCAGCAAAAAGGGGAAGAAATAGAAACCAACCAACCACAAACTTATAATCTTTCCAGGTTCCTGAGCAACATTACCACACAATTGTGTCGTCCAAGTATATTCCAGTTGAGGAAGTTATTAGAGTAGAAATAAATTTACATGCTGTGAAATGTTATGTCTGGAACAACGCAATACCTTATTAAATCAATAAAGGGGAAACCTAATTAAAGTACTTAAAATGACAACGATTTAAAGCCACGAGTAATAGAGAAAGCAGCAGAACGCGACCAGGCTGGCTTAAAACAAACAAATCAGAAGCCAAATGACTTCAAGAAATATTTCTTCCTATTGTCGGCTTCTAATTCTCATGAAGAATTCTTACACTCTTTCAATGGCGGTTCGGTGAATAATGTTTTTTTTTTTAATTTGATTTATATTCTGCCCTTCTCCGGAGACTCAGGGTGGCTTACAATGTGCTCAGCAATAGCCTTCATCCTTTTGTATATTTATACAAAGTCATCTTATTGCCCCCACAAACTGGGTCCTCAATTTACCTACCTTAGAAAGGATGGAAGGCTGAGTCAACCTTGAGCCTTGGCGACATTCGAACCTGCAGTAATTGCAGGCATCTGGTCTTAATAACCAGCTTAATAACAGGGTGCCTTAGACCACTGTACTACCAAGGCTCTTAAAAATAATGTTTTTAAATGCCTGGTTTACCCAAACTTTGCTTCTAGTGACTTACAGTTGAGTATAAAGTATTGGCAAATGCAAAAGCTGTTTGACATTGAAGTCCAGCAAGCTGCTACTCTATCTCCGTTTAGCACTCTGTTTGATTATTCATTAAGGTACTCCCTATTGGTTAGATGTGAGCTGGGTAAGAGATTCTCTGCCTAAGTAGGAAGAGCTAGATATAACATATCTGCAACGGTATAATAACCAGAAGGCCAAATTATGCCTATTGATAGGGGTCTTCAGTGAGACCTTCCTATTGACGTTACAGGGTAGAAGACACGAGAGCAGTGAAATGCGTTTATGCGTTTCTAATATCTTTAGAGCGCAGGTATTTAGTAAAGATTTTCATTAAATCTGAATGTAGTGCTGCAAAATTATGAAGGGTAAAGTTACAATCAGGACAAAGTTCCCCCAGGAAAAAGATTATGTTCCTAGCATTTCTTTTTTAAGAATCTCATATTCCCTACTTTGCAGAATACTTAATTTTTAAAGTATAATCTTCCACCATTTTTGTCGGTTTTAAATTACTCCTATGGTAAATGGTAGTTATTTGCCTAACAAGAGATAGAAACAGGGATGGGATTCAGCCGGTTCGGGAAAACTGGATATTGATTTTAATCTGGTTCGCCAAACCGGTAGTTGCAAGGACTGGCTGATCCGGCCCACACCTCCCCGTCCCTCCCAGGAGTCTCTACACGGCCCATTTTGGATGCCAGGTAAATGTAGGGCCCACTCGGAGGCTCTGAGAGGGCGAAAACCAGACCTACTGGAAGTACTGGAAGTCTGGAGACGGGTTTGTTTCCGGCCTCTGGAGGGCCTCTGGAACCCCGGGGAGGCCGTTTTCACCCTCCAGAAGGCTTGAGGAAAGCCTCCGGAGCCTGGGGGTGTTTTTGCCCCCTCCCCTGCCGTGGTGCAGGAACCTGTCTAGGCCAAGCCCCCATGGCCACGCCCACCCAGCAACTGGGCAGAGAACCGGTTGCTAAAATATTTCAATCCCATCCCTGGATACAAACACAGAAGGGAAGGTCTATGAATTATCAGACATGATGCAGAATAGAAAGGGAAGGGAAGGATCTATCCCTAAACTCTCCCCATCCCCCCGAATTCAATTATGTGTTCTGTGAAATAAATGCAGTAAAATATATTCAAATACCTGAGCTGGCGAATAACTTAACTCTAAATATTTTGTTTCTCAAAACACATTGACTCAAATTAGTTAAGGAATGTTTTGATAGCCTGCATTTTTGAACCTCTTTGAAGTTCCTGACAATGTCAAATTCACTCAACCTTATATCAGTAGGCCAATGTTTCTCAAGTTTGGCAATGTGTGGACTTCAACTCCCAGAATTCCCCAGCCTGCATATGCCATATTGTTTATATGGTTTGGATTAAGGAATGTAGAAACAAAATCAATGTTTAATTTATGTAAATAAATATTCCTAACTTTTGGAATTTATCTATTTAGGAAGAATTTTAGATCTATCTGCCTGGACTGTGATGAAAAAAAGATAGTTATGCATTCTTGGGAAGAAATCCACCAGATGCCAGCGGTTGGTTTGACGAAATGGAAATTATCTTACACGGATAACAGGAAGTGCCGTTACTAAATATATAATAAAATAATAAATAAAAATAATATAGTCTCTTTTGCCTCCATACGAAACCACATGATTGAAGGCTGAGTGGGATAGAGCCCATTAAATGGCTCATGTGATGTGCTGTCGCTGGGGTGGGGGTTTTTTATATTATATTATTTTATTAATTTATTATATGATTCTCTTTTATTCGTTTTATTGTTTTTTATATGAGGTTTTTATATTCTTGTAAGCCGCCTCGAATCACCATGTGCGAATAGGCGCCAATATAATTTTCTGTAAGTAAACAAACAAACAAACAAACAAACAAATAAATAAATAAATAAATAAATAAATAAATAAATAAATAAGCATCATATGAGCACTACGTTTAAAAGGGGGAGGGGTGAACTTTGATTGTGCAATCATAGATACCGTCTTGATTTCTTTGAGTGTCTTCCTCATTCATTTCATTCATTCATTCATTCATATCCCACTTTTATTACCTTCACAAATAACTCAAGGCAGAGAACATACCTAACACACCTTCATTCTTCTATTTTCCAGACAACAACCACTCCTGTGAGATGGATTGGGCTGAGGGTGAGGGGCTGGCCCAAAGTCACCCAGCTGGCATTCATGTCTAAGGCAGGACTTGAACTCACAGTCTCCTGCTTTCTAGCCTGGTGCCTTAACCACTAGACCAAACCGGGTGACCTCGAGGCAAGCTTAAAAACTGCCCTGGAGACAGATCTTTAGGTCATTGCAAGGGCACACTTCAGCAGCTTTCTCTCCCCCTCTGCACCTCTAGGGAAATGTTTTATACTTCACTTCTATGACACTTCATTGAACAAGTCATTTAAATCAACATGGCTGCATTCAAGTATCCATTTAAGATTAATGCCTTCGCCTCTATTGTGGCATGCAGAGAATTCTCGATAACACTGGTTTTTTAAAAAAATGTAACTTCATTGACTGCAAAAAAAGATTCTTCCTCACACACACACACACACACACACAAAAATGATCCAGAAAAGCATTTCAGTTGATGACGCACATTATCGTTGTTAGGCATCTTGTGGTTTCCTTTAAAAAAAATAATAATAATAATCAGCATTTTAAATGTAGCATTTCAACTTGGGGAGTTTGGAGTAATGAGCTAGGGGAAGCTACTGCAAACCCTGGCAAGGCCTCTTGTAGTCAGGTCTCTGGGGTGTGGAGATCAGCAGTCTTAAAATATTAGGATTTGATAGAGTTAACACCGGCTCTCTTGAGCAAACGGCTGGGGAAGTCTGTCAATACTGCCACTTATTACTGCAAACAGTTCCTTGTTATAATGATAGCCCCTTTGGGACAACCGAAGAGAGCTTGCAAACCTCACTCTGACAAGAGACGTAAAAATTTCTTATTCCTGGGATTGCTTCCAGGTTGATGTTTGCCTCAAAAACCCAAACCATCAATATTTAGACACTATAATCTTCGTAATCCACAGCCCTCCGGATGGGACGGAAATGCAATTATTCATATCTCGCTCTTCAATTGAAGGCCCTTGCCCATAGAGTTGTTCTTTTGAGACAAGGTGTAAATAGTTCCAACATTTTGGGACTCTTCCAACCGTGGTTTATAGGATTATTATTTTTTTTTGGTCACTCCAGTTCTCCTAATTATTATATCAATACAGGTGCAGGCATGGATAAATGAGCATTATTGGCTCCCCGCAAGAGATGGGGGGATTTATCAATTTCTCATTATGATAAAGGAGGTTTTTTTAAAAAAAAAAAAAATCCACCTCTATGATTTTATAAGTAACTCAAGGCAGCGAAGATACATCATACTCCTTCCTCCCCAAATTTCCCCCACAAGAACCACCCTGTGAGATGAGTTGGGCTGGGAGAGAGGGACTGGTCCAAAGTCATCCAGCTAACTTTCATGCCAAAGTCAGGAACAAATTGAATTATTTCTTTTGAAAATTGCAATAAAATTTACCGATATTTTGCTGTCCATTTCTTCAGACAGTACTTAAAATCAACCCGGAAACATCTAAAAACAATGACAATATCTTTATTTTAATCTTATCTCCAAATCAAAGGAATAAAATTCGTGGTTCTGCAAATTGTTTAGACTTCCTTAGTCTTCTGCTGCATCAGAGATGTTATATATAAATTGCTCACAGGTGCAGTTTTAGCACGATCAAACAACTGCAGGCATCTGTAATAGGAACTGAAGAGCCTACCATCTGTCTCGGAACATTTGGGATAAGTTGGACAGTGATTGTGTCCATCTAATCCCTAAAGTGGGAACGTTTTCAAATAACTCCAGCAGGTTGCCTAACCTATGGTCCACAGTGTTGCACTAATACACAACTCCAGTTCTTCACACTCCATTTCTCAAGTAAAGCGACTGCCACTGTGCCTTGCTTTTAACACCAAAATTACAAAAATGAAAGTTCGAATGCCTTTCGTTCACTCAAAACGGTGATATTTATATTGCAGGTAGACTTTGACTTACAATTTTTCGTTTAGTGGCTGTTCAAAGTTACAACGGCAGTGAAAAAGTGACTTCTGACCAGCGTTCACACTTAACGACTGTTGCAGCATCTCCATGGTCACGTGATCAAAATTTGGATGCTTGCCAACTGGGATGTTTTTTTGACGGTTGCAGTTTCCCGGAGTCATGTGATCACCTTTTGCAACCTTCTGACAAGCAAAGTCAATGGGGAAGCCAAATTCGCTTAACAACCGTGTTACTACCTTAACATCCGCAATGGTTCTTTTTACAACTGTGGCAAGAAAGGTCATAAAATGGGGCAAAACTCACTTAACATATGTCTCACTTAAGAACAGAAATTTAGGGCTCAGTTGCGGTTGTCAGTCAAGGACTACCTGTATATACTTGACATCATTTCCATTTTTGTCTAGTTTCCTTAGTGCGAAAAGCATTTTATCCCACATTATCATAGCAAACCTAGAGATTCACCATTCCTATTTTCCCAGATTTATGCTATTTGGAAAAATAGCAGTGTCAAGCAACAACCCAGCATGTTGCACATTAGATTTTTTTTTTTTAATGTGGATTGCCATATTTCTTGGACTATAACTAAAAGCTATAAGATGCACCTAGCTTTTGGGGAAGAAAACAAGAAAAAAAAATCTGCCTCTGCCTCCCAGCAATTTGCCTCCTTGCAGCAAACATCCTGGTCAGCTTCAGCACTGCCTCATTTAGCACGAGCAGCTGATTGATGGTTGGATCTGTCACCCTGAATACCACCTATCAGCTGTTCCAGGCTGCTAGGTTCACCATTGCCACTGCCCATCACTGCTGCCACCTATCACCGCCTCCCCGCGCCCCATTTGTGGCCTCTGCGCATCCCATTTTTGACCTCAGCACACCCCATTTTCGGCCTCTGCGCATCCCATTTTTGGCCCATTCCTAGGCGGCGGGGATAGGCAATGGCAGCCGCCTGGAACGGGCCAAAAATGGTACACGGAGGCTGAAAATGGGATGTGAGGAGGCGGCGATAGGCGGCAGTGGCAGTGGCAGTGGGCGGCAACGGTGGTGGCGATCCCTGCAGCCCGGGAGGCAGATCAAACCGCCGATCAGCTGCTCATGCTAAATCAGACTTTGCAGAAGCTGACCAGGCTGTTTGCTGCAAGGAGGCAAATTGCTGGGAGGAAGAGGTTGAAGGGTGGGGGCCGATGGGTGGGCAGGGCTTCGGCAACGTTTGCTGTATAAGACACACAGACATTTCCACCCACTTTTTGGGAGGGGGGGAAGTGCGTCTTATACACTGAAAAATATGGTACCTTATGCACAAAAATGGACACTTGGATTCCCACAATGGACGAATGGCTGCAGAAGTGGATGGAGTTTGCATTTATGGTTAAACTGACTGCTTTCATTAAAGAAAAAAATGCAATTACTTTTAATAAAAAGAAGGAAAAATGTGGATTGCTCCTTGAGGAAAGGACAATGAGGAGAGGGTATTGAAAATGGTGGTGATATGGCTTTGGGGTCTGGCAGTTGAATTATTTGGACAAAACTAAATCTCACTTAGTTCAAAATAAATTTTCTAAAGATGGTGGTACAAGGTCAAAAGTGCCTGAAAAATTAGGATGCCCATCATTTATTTAGGAAGAGCCCAGCATCTGTCTATCTGTGTCTGTCTGTCTGTCTGTCTGTCTGTCTGTCTGTCTGTCTATCTATTCCCTCTTGATCTTGTTTCTGCCTCTATTCTAGCTCTCAATGAAGCCAATCCTATATTAAACAGCATTCCCTTTTTAACCATCATCTCTTGCCCGCTCTAGTATTTCAATTCTTATTCATTTTTTGACTTGCCTCCCAAACTCCTCCCTTGGATCTTTGTCTCCGTCTACATCTTTCCTATTTAACCCAAATATTTCTTCCATCTCTACTATCTTTTGCTGCCATACCTCTGGAGGATCTGCCCAAGCCCCTATCTTCTCTTCAAAAAGAGTCTTTTGAATGGCAATCAGGGAATGGGTGCATGTATAAGAAAAGAAGTAAGGCCAGCCAGAGCAAAACTTTAAATTTATTTAAAACCAAACTGAATGCAGACAATATGATAATTCTACATGCATTTAATAATAAAGCTCTTTCATATTAAAGAGTGCAATTTTATTTCTACACTATCCAGAGTCCCTCTGCAAGGGAGATAGGCAGCTCCTAAATATGTGACCATAATTTGTTATAGGATTTTAGTTTATTTATTAAATTTAAATGCTGTCCATCTGAGTGTCATGTGACTCTGGCAGGAAATGGCAAAGAACACACGCTAGATATGCTGGATTTGCTTACCATGCTTTGTTTAAAGACTGCATGATTTGCTTAACGACTATGATGAGTTAGATCAGTGATAGTTAACCTTTTTGCCATCGCGTGCCAGGAGAGGGGTGGATCGGGGAGGGTTGCACGCGTGCATGCCCACACTGATAATTCTATGCATCCTACCTTGCGCATGTGCGTGCAACCCCCCCTCTTCCCCCCCTGCTCCTGGCACGCGATGGCCTGGTAGGCCCATTTTTCTTTCTTACCTGGTTCCAGATCCTCTCTATTTATCTGGGAAGGGCGAAAACAGCCTTTCTCACTCCCTCGGAGGCCCTCCAAAGGCCTGAAATGGCCCACTTCCCAACTCCCGGAGGGTCAGGAGGTGACGTTTTTTGCTGTTGCCAGCCTCTCTAGGAGTCCCCACCCGCCCCAGCCCCTCCAGAGGCAGGAAACAGCCTGTTTCCCTACTTCTGATGGGCCCAGAAGGCCCAAAAATCAGCTGGCCGGCGTGCGCATGCACACCAGAGCTCAGCTGGCATGCCCACTGATATGACTACGCGTGCCACCTGTGGCACGCGTGCCATAGGTTCATCATCATGGAGTTAGATCATTGTTTCCCAAACTTGGCACCTTTAAGAGTTGAAGTCCACTTCAACTTAAGGTTACCAAATTTGAGGAACTCTGAGTTAGATAACAGAACAGATAACAGAGTTGGAAGTGACCTTGGAGATCTTCTAAATCCAACCTCCTGCTCAAGCATTCTGGACATATTGCTGTCCAATCGCTTCTTTAAAACTTCCAGTGTTGGAGCACCCACTGTCAGCTTCCAAGCTGCCATAAGGAAGGAGAGGAGAGGCTTGAACTTTCACCTACTTAATTCCCCTGAAGAACTGTTTCCACGGAGATGGGATGGGAGGGGGGATATTCCTATGAACTGACGGAGATGGGATGACAAGAGTGGCTTGGAAGATGGCTAATGAGACGCAGAGAATTGGGAACCGGAAAGAGAGGTTTTGGGGGGCCAAAGTTCAGTGCTAACTGCGCATTGAGACAGGGTCAGTTTGTTATGCTCAATAAAGAGAAAAATTTCCTCAAAGATCGGACGTTTGGAAATTCATTTATTTGGAGATAACAACAAAGCTTGACACCCACAAGTTCTAAAGAAAAGCTGTTCCACTGGTCTCATTGTCAGGAAATTTCTCCTTAGTTCTAGGTTGCTTCTCTCCTTGATTAGTTTACATCCATTAGTTTCTTGTCTTGCTTTCTTCGTGTTTCGGAAAATGTGCTGACCCCCTCTTCTTTGTGGCAGCCCCTCAAATATTGTCATTCTAGTTGTAGGATTTTTTTTAAAAAAAAACCATTATTGTTGGAATTTTCTCATCTCAAGGGACAGAAAAGGTTTACATAATATGTATGTTTGGGGATGCAGTGGCTCAGTGGCTAAGACGCTGAGCTTGTCGATTGAAAGGTTGACAGTTTAGCGGTTTGAATCCCTAGTGCCGCATAACGGGGCAAGCTCCCGTTACTTGTCCAACCTAGCAGTTCAAAAGCACGTAAAAAATGCAAGTAGAAAAATAGGGACCACCTTTGGTGGGAAGGCAAAGTGTTCCGTGCACCTTTGGCATTTAATCATGCCGGCCACATGACCACGGAGACGTCTTTGGACAGCGCTGGCTCTTCGGCTTTGAAACGGAGATGAGCACCGCCCCCTAGAGTCGGGAACGACTAGCACATACGTGCAAGGGGAACCTTTACCTTTACCTATATATATGTGTACACACACTCAAATAGAGTTAGATAGACACCCAATACACCGATCACATCCAGATTTGCTGCCTTATCCTACAAAACCCCTCTTAAATTCTCAGACCACCCCATTCCTTCCGCTCCAAAGCGTATCTTTAGTCTTTCTGTGTCACTAAATTATCTTGTTGTGATGCTTCAAGCACCTGCACTGCTCAATTAATTTCTTGGATTCTAGGTTTCTACCCCTTCTTTTTTTTTTTTTTTTAATAAGAAAAAATTAACAAAGTAACATTTGTTGACAGTGTTCACAATTGGTGTACTGCGGGGATCTACCCGAGGCCTGTCACATTTGCTATGTTCACTTCTGCAGGTGCTAAATACATACAGGCAGCAACATATGCTACCAATTTTAAATTGCCGTGTGTGCGACGGGGGATGGATTTTTTTTTTTTTAACCTTGTAATTAAAGGAAGCTCACAGCTTGAAAAAAATAATACAGGTGAAAGCTGCTTGATGCCCAGAAGTATCTTCTCACTGTGTGTGAGCCTGTCTCATTTCTTTCTCTCCCTCTCTCTGTCTCTGTCTCTCTCCTTCTGTTTCTCTTTCTCTCTCCCTTTCATTCTCTCTCCCTCTGTTTCTCTCTCTCTCCCTCCCATTCTCTTTCTTTTTCTCTCTCCCCGTTTTTCTCTTTCTCTCTGTCCCTCTCTGTTTTCTCCCTCTCTGTTTCTCTCTCTCTCTCTTTCCCTCTGTCTCCCTCCCCCTCCCATTCTCTCTCTTTTTCTCTCCCTGTTTTTCTCTCTCTTACCCTCTGTCTGTCTCCCTCTCCCTCCCATTCTCCCTCTTTTTCTCTCTCCCTGTTTCTCTCTCTCTCTCCGTTTTCTCTTTCTCTCTCCCTCTGTTTTTTCTCTCTCTTTCCCTGTCTGTCTCCCTCTTCCTCCCATTCTTCCTCTTTTTCTGTCTCCCTGTTTCTCTCTCTCTCTCTCTCCCCGTTTTCTCTCTTTCTCTCTCTCTCCCTCTCTGTTTTTTCTCTCTCTCTTTCCCTCCGTCTGTCTCCCTGGTTATTATGTTGAAATAAAAAATAATAACAAAATGTGATATGCTCAGAAATCCATTAGCTTCTCTGATATCATTCTTTCCTATATTTCCTCTGTCTCTTGTTAAGTGGATTTTGTTTTGTTTTTCCTCATATCTTATTTTTAATTTTCTCATTCTTGTCGTGCAAATTTGACATCAGGTTTCCAAAGCCTGCCCCCCCTCCCCCCAGATATTAGGTAGCCTATACATTTATGCAGTGGAAAAAACAAATTAGGCTTACCGTAAATACAATCAAATCATTTTTAAATCATATTTTAAATATATATATTTAAATATTAATTAGATAGTGTATGACTCTGGATTGCAATACAATACTGGGGAAGATTAAATACAACTTAAAATGTAGCAAACTGTCTTGTAAAAATATTTTTTTTAAAGATTGTGGGTAAATTAATAGTTCTCTTAGGGAAAGAAATGCAGTATAATTGTTTTAGCTTTTAAATTTACTAACAATGGTTACTAAATTGAAGGCTAATTCATTCAAAGGAAAAGAAATACTAAGGTAGATTTCATATTTAATTCCAGAAGAATATTACAGTTAAACCATAAGAATGTTTTCTCTGATGTGATTTAGGAGCTTAATTCTATGCAAGAACCCCAACTCAGCATCCTAAGTATGCTAATTTTTATTCACATTTTTATGCACTTAACTTCAAATTATTCCCTGTTCTTTAAAAAAAAATCTGTAAGATATCTGCATGATCTCACTGTGCTATACAAAGTTCCCTTAATTATTTTTAAAACACGAAGGATTGAATTCAGAGAGAGAGGGAGAGAGAGAGAGGGAGGGAGTGAGGGAGAGAGAGAGAGAGAGAGAGAGATCTTAATAAATGCCTCACTACAGATTTCTTACGTATTAATTTTCACTGGTAAACACTGTTAGATATAACAATGCCCAAAAGTTCACTTTTGCTATAGGAAGGCTCCCCTCAAGATCTACAACAATACCTTACCTTTCAATACAGAAGCACTTTCTTGAGATAGGCCACCATTTAAAAGATTGAAACATAAATATAAATAATAACACCAGAAAATGGGCACAGCCTGTGGACTAAATATATGCCTCAAGAAATTCCAGATTTCTAAAAACACTAGAAATCTTCATTTTGCCTACTGCCAATTCCACTCCAAGATTTGATTGCACTGCTCAACTATTTCAATGTAAGATTTTTTTCCCCCAATAATAGTGATTGTTCAGTTATCAGGATGAGTGTCATCTTTGCAACAGATAATTAAAGAACCCATACACACCTACACAGAGAGAGAGAGATGTATACATAGATATATAGATGTAGATTATAGATATAAGTAAAGCAAAGACATAGACAGATATAGATAAAATATATATCTATATCGATATATTGTATATGTATATACAGATACAGATATAGAATAGATATTGCTATAGATATATACAGTAAATACATAGATACAGATATAGAATGTGTATTTCTCTTTAGCCAGGTTCTTCCTACGTAAACCAAGATTTTTATGCAGCCCTAGTTCAGTGAAATCCCAATCCACTAGTTTCTAGGCTTTTCTTCTCCAGCAGCCAGCAAGCTCCCTGCTGCCCATTGGGAGACTAAGGAGACTAAGATAGATCTATTTTGGACTTATAAGCCCTCATCAGTTAGCCACACCTTCATCCCATGTATCCTCCCTGTAAAGGTATAGTATTTGTTTTTTCTTTTTGTAGGCCTTTATGTGTATTTCTCTTTAGCCAGGTTCTTCCTACGTAAATAAAGATATAGAATGATATATAGATAGAGGTGATAGAGAGAGATGTATTGTAAGCCACCCAGACTCATTGGGTGAGATGGGAAGATGATTAAATATACGTACATACATACAAACACACAGACAGACAGACACGCAGAGGGCGAGACTTGGTATACATCTATTTAGGTTTATGCCCTTATTCAGAATTCATCTTCCAGATATCAAGGACTGGAAAGGTTTTGTAAGGCTAAACTATAATGTCATCTGCCTGTTTTTCAAAGGCTCAGCTTT
Source organism: Pantherophis guttatus (assembly GCF_059756535.1). Classification (NCBI taxonomy): domain Eukaryota; kingdom Metazoa; phylum Chordata; class Lepidosauria; order Squamata; family Colubridae; genus Pantherophis; species Pantherophis guttatus. Next base: position 11,976,877 of record NC_142068.1, read on the forward strand.
CAAAAATTAAAAGGACTATCCTAGAGCGTGCCTATTAGAATGAATGCTATCTGTTCAAGACCTCTGCATTGTGATGGAACACCATCCTTAACCCTTTCCCCCATTGTTAAAGTTAAAATCACACAGGCGCTTTCAAGGATAATCCTTTCTTACTCTTTTTTTAAACGACAGATTCGAATCTGATTTAATGTGAGATGTCTTAAAGCAAAACTGAGCAAAACAGGAGGAAGTATCAGGAAAAAAAATACTATTCCTTCATTTGTTCATTCAAGCTTAGTTCAGCACACTAATGCCAGGGGAAAAGCCTAACACTAGCTTTATCCTCTCCAGTACTACAAATTCTCCAGAAATGGGGATTGTTTTCACCACATTAGCTTCACTTCTTGTCTCATTTGCCCTCAATCCAGCTCCATGAAGCCTTGTGGAAAGAAAAGCACTAAAAAGAGCTATCACGGGTTTCTTTTTAAATGTGGAGTATAATACACCGATGCCATAATTTACTGCAAATCATCATATCCCATTACTAATACAATATTTGGACAATCTGCGGGTGCTGTACGGTGTTGCCGGCTTGTAAAACTACTATTTTACCTAGTTTAACAATGTGCACAAAGTAAAGTAACAGAAACCCTGTGCCATCCATTCACCAGCAAGAGATCCATTCTTTGCAAAAATCCATGCTCTAAAAAGGGGTTAAAATTGCAGATGCTGTGAACAAACCGTCTAATCCTTAAGGCCTGAAGCATTAAGGCAGATCTTCTCCTTAGGGCCCATCTCTGTCCATAATCAATTTCTTTCCTTGGAGAGCATTAATTGTTTCTAATGATAGCTTTCTATCAATACACTCTTGATCTTAAAAGGCCTGTACGGCTATTTCCTTTATTCAATCAAATCATCTGTACAATTGTCAAAACCCCCCCTTTTAGTAAGATAATACCTTTTAAGCTTTGTATTTTAATATAAAAAATAAGAGGTAGCAGGAAATTTTAATGGAAGTGCTACGTTTGAGAATCAGGATGGTGGCTTCCATTATCCTCAATAATGTTTGAAGATTACAAAAAGCCCTGTGTTTCAAAAGGTGAAAACTAATCTATCCCTTTCAAATTATTTCCTCCTGCAAAAAGTGGTCTGGTTTTTTTTTTCCCCTTTAAAAAAGTGGAAGGCTATAGCACTATATTTTTTAAATATACAAGTATAAAATATCATTTCTGAGGGAGTGTTAAATGAAGACTTGAAAAATAATTAGTATGGACAAGAAATAAATATGAGTAATTTTGAGGAACAGGTCATCTTAAAACTTTTGAACTCTTTAATGTTTCTTTTCTTTTAGTCCTTAATAATTTAATCAGAAAAATTAAATTATACATTTTTTCCAGCTTGAAAAACTAAGAGTTTCAAAGTACAGGATGATTATTTCCTCAAATATTCATATTTATCACGTGTCTATATTAATTACTTTATATATATATTACTAATTACTTTATATTCTTTATATTGCTCCATCAGATGCCCATAGAGTGAAGTTTCTACAAATATTTAATATCATAGATATTCTATCATTGTGGCCTATTAATATGTTTTATTTTCCCTTACCCTATTTCATTTTCTGGTAGATTTATTTTTGTCAATACATAGCTGGCTGGCTTTCTTCTTTCTTTCCCTCCCTTCTCCTTTTTTTCCTTGCTTCCTTCTTCTTTCTTCCTTCCTTCCTCCTTCCCTCAGATTCATCTTTCTTTCTTTCTTTCTTTTTCTCTTTCTTCCCTTTCTTCTCTCCTTCCCTCCCTCTCTCTCTCTCTCTCTTTCATTCTTTCTTTCTTTCTTTCTCAGTTTGTTTCCATTGAAATACAAGATTCCTAAGCCTCCCTTGTTCATTGGCTTAATCTATTAATCTATTAATTTTGCACACCACAAAATTACAGTTGTCAGTCTTTTTCTGAACACACACACACACACACACACACACACACACAACACACACACACACATTCAAGGGCCTAAAAAAGAAAAGTTGGCAGGACAAAAGACAGAAGCCCTCTAGAATTCTCCCCTTGATAATTTATAGCATTCAGCATGCAAACAGTGTCTGCTGAGTATTATGATTAAACACTGAAATTTTAAAAATGTATGAATGAAACATTTTCTCTGTGAATAGAAAAACTGAGTACTCACTTCCCTATCTAAACCTTTAAATCCATTGTTCTTTTGAAAATTTCTCTCTCTCTCTTTCCCTCCCTCCCTCTCTCTCTCTCTCTCTCTCACACACACACACACACACACACAAGATTTCATAAACACTCTCATAAAAAGGGCACTTCTTACATTTCAGAGGAAATAACCTTTAGCTCCAAAACAATTGTATAAATTTCACTTTCATGGCTAGGCATAAAATTGCATCCCATCGGATAAGGCAGCATAAAAGTGGTCCTTCCTGTTTATTGATTGCAAGCTTGCATTAAGTGCTAGAAGGTATTTATGCAAGGAATACGGGAGGGAAGGGAGTACCATAGGCAGCTTGAGGCAGTCAGCCTATAAGTTATCAAACCAAAAAAAAAAAAAAGGGGGGGGGGAGGGTGCAGTTAACAACCCTGATAAGAGATGAAAATTGTGAGTGAGGCACATTGAGTTTATTCAGAGCTCTGATAAGCTCCTATTTGCTCTCCTACATAATGCTCTTGCTGTATTTATAAATTATCATTTAATTATGCTGGCAAGTGGTAATTGTCAAATAAAGCTCAGATAGGCATAAGCCTTCAGGCTGTACATGACAGAAAAATATCTGTTAAAGCTGGCTGATTCACACACTATTAGGAAACCATGCCCCCCCCCAACCCCCTCTCTCAATTCTTCCCAACAAATTATAAAAAGAAGAATATTTTTGCATTTTATAGGCATTCTGAAGAGCATTCAAATTACACCATAAAGAAACAGTTATTTCCGTGTCTACTGAAATCACTCTACTCAGATCAGTGTTTGATTAAGACGTCGTGTTTTTGTTTCAACTGAAGAATGAAAAATATTGAGGATTTTGAGCATGTTATGGCTTAAAATTTAGGCTAAAGTTTCTTTTTTATTGAGCAAATCAAGATCTGGGGAACTACATAACATAATGCATATTTGACATAAAGTAATAGTAAAAAAAAAAGTAACATACTATTAAGCTAGACGTGGAACAGTTTCTTTTTTAAAAAATAATCTCTCACCACTTATATTCAATTATAGTAAAACCAGCAAACCTTCCTGTGTTACATATTTTAAGTGGTTTCTGAAGTGTTTGCTACTTGTTGACTAAATATCTAATCACCACAATGCTTACAACACTGTCCACAAAAGCGGTTTTAGAATAAAAATAAAGGAAACCTCTCAGCAAGTGAGTTTTTTAAAAATTTAAAAAAATTCCAAGTTTGGACCTGGATGTATTCTAGCAACTCCGTAGAAATGGATTTTAGCGGGGAAAGAAAAATGTTTTAAAGGAAACTTGCATAGCAAATACATGCCATCTATAGAATTAAAGGTGACAAAACGAAGCTTTCGCGTTTATATTTTGGGTAACAATATTAATGGTGCTAAATGTACAAAGAGACAACGATGGGTACTGCAAATGTTCTAAAGCTTTCTCCTCAGTATACCTAATTTTTCTAATTTTTCTATCAAGATACTGCTGTAAGGACTGCGTTATGGAGAAAAATAAATCCATGAGTCGTCTAGTATCATAGTAGAAGAGCATCCAACTTTTGCTTAAACTTCACATTTTCAAGTTGGCAAAAAAGGTTCTCAAAATTGGTAAAAAATCAGCAGAAATGTTTAATGTTTTAATTACATAACATCTTAGATCACAGAGCTTGCTTCTAAATAAACACAGAAGGTTTTGTGACATAAATGAAGCAAGTTATAGTAAAGGCTTTTATAGTAAAACATAACTTTTCCCAACAGGGCCAGGATCAAAGAGATGGAGATGGTAGCTGTGATTGAATAGTCAACGGCACCATCTTGACTTTTTTTAACTTCCTAAAATGGCCCCTCTTTTCTAAAGAGGCTATCAAGAGAAATGAACATTTCGCCCCAATATGGTATGCACAATTTGAGTGGGCAAAAAAACAAGGCTGTAGCAAATCCAATTTGTATTTATTCCCCTTGATCCACGGGTGAAATCTAGCAGGTTCTGACATTTTCTGGAGAACCGGTAGCGGAAATTTTGAGTAGTTCAGAGAACTGGCAAATATCACCTCTGGATGGCCTCAGAGTGGGGTGGGAATGGAGATTTTGCAATATCCTTCCCACAGGAGTAGGGTGGGAATGGAGATTTTGCAGTATCCTTCCCCTGCCATGCCCACCAAGCCACACCCGCTAAGCCACACCATACCCACAGCACCGGTAGTAAAAAAATTTGGATTTCACCACTGCCTTGATCTCTTCTTGAGATCAATGAAATGAGAGGAGCTGCCAAGAAAAACAAAAATCAAAACAAAAGTAACTGGGCTCATGAGTAGCTCCTATCCCTTGAAAAAAAATAAAGGAATCAAAGAGTTATATTTACAATAAATAAATGTACTGTATTGAGCTTTTATAATGGCTTTTGGTATAATGGAATTATTTTCAGCTTGATCAAACTCACAAGACTGTCTTGATTGGTAGTGCAGATGACCTTCCCTGATTTTCCTTCCTCTTGCGTTTCTTTAGGCTATTTTAATAATGTTTGTATCACTTCTTTTACTAGAGAGAATTTTCTCCTGCTTAAGCAGGGGGTTGGACTAGAAGAGCTCCAAGGTCCCTTCTAACTCCATTATTCTGTAAATGGTCCTTCAGAGAGTTACTTGGAAGTGTCTGGGAATCAATCTTTCATTCATGTTTCCCTGAAGAGTTACCTTCTATACCTGGGATGTCCAACCTTGATAACTTTAATATTTATGGACTTCAACTCCCAGAATTCCCCAGTCAGCCAGTCAGTGATGGGTTACCCCCGATTCACACCGGTTCTATAGAACTGGTAGTAAAACTGGTGGGAGGCTCCGCCCACCGACCCCGACGTCATTAAAACGCTTCTGTGCAGGCGCAGAAGAGCGCGTGGCCCCGCTGCGAACCGGTAGTAAAGGTAAGTAGAACCCACCCCTGCAGGCAGTCCACAAGTCTTAAAGCTGCCAAGGTTGAACACTCCTGTTCTAAACTAACGAATATTTTTCCAAGAGTCCATGACCAGGTGGTAGCATTATTCAAAGGTTTGACGTGCATACTTTCCAATCACTGTTTTTCTATTAATTTTTTTCAGGCAACCTTGTTGATCTTGAAAAAGTCAAAGTTGTGGCTTGGTTAGTATTTGAATGAGTGTCCCAAAAAAATCCTGACTCTAGACGAGTCTGGGATATAAACAAAAGAAGATAATGAACCATTTTAATACTGGCCAGGAATACAAACAAACTCATGGAGCTTTTATATTTATCAAACTTATTAAGAAAGAGGATTGATAATTCTATTTTGACTTATCGTTGTGGAGGGAATAAAAAGAAGGGAGACCTTAATGTGAATCACCTTGAGCTATCAAAAAAAAAAAAAAAAAAGGTGGGGGGATAAGAAGGAGATGCAATCAATTAAATTACACCTTAAGTTCCAGTTAATATAATTTATTATTAAAGCTATACACAAGAATCTAGTCAACTAATGATCAGCATTAAATTGGTGCTAGATAAAGAGTTAATGGAATTCAAGAGGGGTGGGACTTAGACTGCTTGTGGGAAGGTAACCACTCCAGGCTGAGTCATTTCTTGACTCTGCCCCCAGGCCCTGTCCTTCTCCTACAGAATGCAACTCTTCATTTGTATATTCTTTTGGCAAGGACATCTAAAATGCCACTTATAAAGCACAATGGGTTTTGCTACTATTCCAAATGTTTATATTATGGATCGTAACAATAATATTCCAACCTGCCAGTCTTGAAAATAAAGCCCTGGCCCACACAAGATATTACACCATATGATACAACCTATATTAGTCATTTAGTTTCTATTAGCATCCATAAATAAAGGATGAATCATCCTTTTTGGTCCAAGAGCTGATGTACCAACACACACTTGAAAACTCATTGAAACTTCCGTTCACGCATCTATGCTTTAAAACTCATAAATACATCCATTCTTGCATCTGTAGATGGGGAAGAAGGAGAGAGAGAGAGAGAGAAGAGAGAAGAGAGAGAGATTCCTCTCTGTATTACAATCAGACCTAGCCAATCAAAGGAGCAGTTGAGGACGGAATGGGACAACTCGCCACAGTCAACTGACAATGGCCAACTCATCACAGCCAACTCACTGCGGGTCAATTCAACAATTCAGTTTAATTATTTATTTATTTATTTATTTATTACATGTATTTATATGCCACCATTCTCCCGAAGGACTCAGGGCGGCAAACACAAATTAAGAAACAAGTACAATAAAATCATTATTTAATCCAAATAATTAATTAGTAGTAAATAATAAAGCCTGGAATCAGTCTTAGCGTATTTGTTTGAAAAGCCAAGTCTTCAAGTCCCGATGGAAGGAGCGGAGATCAGGAGTCGTCCGGAGCTCAGTAGGTAATTCATTCCAGAGGGTGGGAGCACCCACAGAGAACGCCCTACCCCTGGGCACAGCAAGGTGACATTGGCTCGCCATCGGAACCCTGAGGAGAGCGGCCCTATGTGAGCGAACAGGACAGTGTGAGGCAGGCAGGAGAAGGTCATGCAAATATCCCGGACCTAAGTCATGAAGGGCCTTATAGGTAAGGACTAGCACCTTGAAGCGGACCCGGAGAACCACTGGTAACCAGTGCAGCTCATGCAGGAGGGGTGTTATATGGGAGTAACGAGAGGCTCCCATAACAACCCGTGCAGCTGCATTCTGGATCAGCTGGAGTCTCCGGGTGCATCTCAGGGGCAGGCCCATGTAGAGGGAATTGCAGTAATCCAAGCGAGAAGTAACCAGGGCATAAAATATTTTTAAAAATATTTTAATTTTTGTCATTCACATTTCATTTTATCCCTCCTTTGGCATTCTTCCTTTAATGATTCTATTCCACTATTTCTTCAATATTAGTGAAACTCTTGTCCTGTGGAGAGTAGTCACGTGGTGAGTTGTCCTGCAGCGATTTGGCTGTGGTGAGTTATCGTAGACAGTTTTTCACTTATTTTATTTATTAAATTAAATTGGGAAATACAAGGCGTGTTTATTTATTTAAACAAAATGAAAGCACTATATGTCACAAAATAATTTAATCACTAGGTCGCACTGAACTTAGCTGTATCAAAATTAGGAGATTCCCTTTGTTTGGCTCTTGTACAAGAAATAACACAGCTATGATTTCATATTTCATTATTTGTATGATATCTAGGATATAGATATCCACATATATGGATTTGTATGATATCTAGGTCACATTACCCCAGTCTGAGGCCCTCTAGATGCCAGGGCTAGAATTTCTAGAAATTCCAGGAATGAGGAATTCCAGAAAAATCTAGAAGTCACCAAAGAAGATTTTAAAACTGGATATGTAACTATTTTGGGGGCTGCAGATTACTGTGACATTCCAAGAAGATAAATAAGGACAGGACCAGCTCGGATAAAGCCGTGACCATAACAAATGCAAATGAATATATGATTGCAACGTAATAATAAAAAACAGATTTTTCAAGAATGACTCGATCCGTTTTCATCCGTGTGGAAAAAGCATGCGTCTGATTTCACTTGGCTTGGCTAGAAAAGAGGTCACTAAGCTGGGGTGGGGGGGGGGTGTTCCTTTTATTTTTTTTTCCCCTTCCCTTCACATGGTTTAGCACTTTCTGGTACATCCCTGAACTTCTGAGCTGCAATTCCATTAGGACTTATCATTTCTGCTTGACTAGTCCAGGAGAATATATATCCCAAATTCAGATCTGAGAGCAGCCTAACCACTGAGTTATTACGAACAATGGGCCTCCTCTGAAGGAAGACCTCATCAGGATTAGTGTTTTTTGATGAGGTAATCAAATATGCAATTTCAGCCCCCAATGCTGCCATGCTTGGCAAAATGATCTTGGTGGGAGGTAGACTTTAACCTTTGCTACAGGAAATGGACAATGACAGATCACCCACAATGTACATTAGCACATATCTTTAATTGCTGCCAGAAAAAGAAGCCAAATTCTGACACAACAGATCTTTCCAATGTATTTGTGCGAAGCGTGGTTTGGGCAAGGAGAAAGGAAAACAAATCCCGCTTTTCTTGGCCCGTTCCTAATTACGTAATTGTTTTGCTTTTAAAAAGTGTTTTGACAACAACTGTCCTTTTCACTTGTCATAAAATAATTTGAATACCCAGTCCCAATTCTCATTCTCTTCGTTCCGGCTAATGAATACCTTCGTCATTTTTACTGACTTTTTACAGCGCCTGTTACCCCAAACATGTTCCAAAATGCATTTAAAATGTTTAGCGCTTTAAAATTGCCCTTTGGGTGACAACACTGCTAATGTTATTTGATTGTGTAACTTGACTGGTATATGTTTTTAAGATGGACTGTTATAGCTCTATAGAGATAAGAAAATAAACGGAGAGGGGGAAATGTATTAAAATGTGAAGGCAACTGCAAATTCTGTTTTTTAAAAGCAGGTGCGTAAAAATAGCTTTTAGAAAAAGTAAACAAGGGTGTGTTTTTTTAATGCACACAATAAAAAATGCTAACCTTAGATCCAGCCATACAGAGCGCCCCTGACTTTTTATAATTGGATTATATAAGATAGTCACATTTGCATGTTGGAGACAGCAAATGGAGCTGAATTGTTGCATATTTATTACTGATTTACTGTCAACTGGAAACCCCCCCCACACACACACACACTACAATTAACCCTATTATTGCCAGTTGAGCCTTTAGCAGGGGCATTTCAGCTAAATAAAGCTAAACTTGTAGACTTTCATATCATATAAACAAAACATGCTCATAGACATTAGGTGTACAGTAGAGCTATTTTGAAATCGTTACAGATCTTAAAAGAAATGCATTTAATTGTATTTTTTTAAAAAAAATCTAACTCTAAGTAATATTCATTATTGTCACGTATTAGAAGTTGTGTAAACCCTTAGTAACCTCATTAAGAGAAACTGAAGAGAGGCTTGTCTCAAATTTTAAAAGGATTTTCTGATATTTATTTTAATCTTAATCTTAGGAGTTTTTAATTCAACTTTTAAAAATCAAAAAATAAATTGATTAAAAAATAACGACAGAAAGAAACAGAAAATTAATCAATTGAAAAAGGTCTAGAAAAAAATAGCCTACTCCAAAGAAGAAATGTAGCCTAACAGATAATAATAAAATATTTTTTGTTCTGTTGTCCTTTTTTAAATATGTTGACGTTTTATATTTTAACCATCCTTTGAATAAGCTAAAAAAAAATTCTAAAAAATAAAACCAGTCCTAAATTAAATCTATATTCAAGTTCTCCATCTCTTGAACATTTGTAAAATCTTATTGCCCTTGGATCATCTGCTAAAATTTTTAGTTTCTCTGGGTTGAATAAGGAGGGGTGCATGGAATTCTATTCATATTTGAACACAAATATATATTTTTTTTATTCAATTCAGACACCTGCTAAAATAGATTCTGATCACTCAGAAGCTTACATTCGTGTATGAGTTGCAGTGCAAACAGAAACTTGGTGAAATCATTTTCTTTTAGCCCAAGGGACACAGCGAGCAAGTCTGCGTTGCAAATTAACAACCTCTAGAATGTACTGAGCATTTTAGGAACTGTGTTTCTAACACATGTGATGCAGTGTGAAGAAAACTGTGATACTGTTAGCCCCACTAGGTAGATCAGACCAGGAAATCAACTCTACAGGGTAGCTAAAACGACTTTTACTGAGACTGGCTGTCATAACAGGAGCCTGCAAATCTGATTGTGCTGTAGCTCCTCTCCTTCTTATATTCAGTGTATTAGGGAGATGTCTGCCTAAGATGTTTCTGAATGTTAACTCACAGCGCTGGACTTAAATGCTTAAGTTCATTTTGCCTACTGCAGGTAACTGTCCTTGCATATTTCGTTCAATATTGTCTTTCTTAAAGGTAAAGGTTCCCCCGCATATATGTGCTAGTTGTTCCTGACTCTAGGGGCGGTGCTCATCTCCGTTTCTAAGCCGAAGAGCCAACGCTGTCTGAAGACGTCTCCATGGTCATGTGACCGGCATGACTAAATGCCAAAGGCACACAGAACGCTGTTACCTTCCCACCAAAGGTGGTCCCTATTTTTTTCTACTGGCATTTTTTACGTGCTTTCGAACTGCTAGGTTGGCAGAAGCTGGAACAAGTAATGGGAGCTCACTCCGCTACGCGGTGCTAGGGATTCGGACCGCTGAACTGCCAACTTTCTGATCGGCAAGCTCAGCATCTTAGCCACTGAGCCACCATGTCCCTTTCTTACCCTTCTACAAATACTCCATTCATTCAGGAAACCCCAAATACCGTATGATTCATATAGAATATCTGTACAGAGCAAAGACATTATTGAATAAGCCTGATACCGACCTGGTGCCTAAAATAGCTCTAATGACTTTCCATAAAGATGGCATTACTTCCAAAAAGTTCCTCCTACAGAAGATGTAACCTTAGCTTCTTTTTGCACAAGACCTGAAGCAATGGTTAAGAAGAACATGTAATGGCTTACACAATAAGTAGATGGAAAGAAATAATATGAAAAATTGTCACCAGCCTAGATTCAAGATTCCGGTCTATTAATAGTAAGTTCTAGTGAGCTTACAACATGACATTATTTTTAGAGGGTGGGATCTGAGTTGCATTGTACAGATAAGCTTGAGATAACTGAAGGAAACTTCAGATGAGCAGAGAGTTTCCACAGGAGATCAGACAAAGTCAACATGGCAGCTGCAAACACATAACAGAAGCCCAGTGCATGTAAGACATTGCTTTGATTGATTGACTGACTGATTGATTGATGGACATTTATATAGCTGCCCGTTTCACCATAAAGTGACCCTAAGCGCCTTACAATATAAAAGCGGTCATAAATATCCAAATGTTTAAAAATACAATTAAAAGACATCAACAATATTATTAATATCAAGATAATGGAGAAAAATGATGTTATAAACAATGCAGGTAAAGGTAAAGGTTCCCCTCGCACATATGTGCTAGTTGTTCCCGACTCTAGGGGGCAGTGCTCATCTCCGTTTCAAAGCCGAAGAGCCAGCACTGTTCGAAGACGTCTCCGTGGTCATGTGGCCGGCATGACTAAATGCCAAAGGTGCACAGAACGCTGTTACCTTCCCACCAAAGGTGGTCCCTATTTTTCTACTTGCATTTTTTACGTGCTTTCGAACTGCTAGGTTGGTAGAAACTGGGACAAGTAACGGGAGCTCACCCCATTACGCGGCACTAGGGATTCGAACCGCTGAACTGCCAACCTTTCGATCAACAAGATCAGTGCCTTAGCCACTGAGCCACCACATCCCTTACAACAATGCAGCCTTGTCATCAAATGGGGATTTCCTTGAGATTCCCAGCCCAGCTGAGAGACCCATGTTTTAAGGGACTTCCAGAAGGATGTCAAGGATGGGACAATCTCACCTGGGATGGAAACGTTGCTCCACAGGGTGGATGCCATGGCAGAAAAGGCAGGTCTCCTGGGGTCTCCTGAAATGAAACTTTTTCACAGATGGGACCCGCACAACACATCTCTTTTGCCGAACTAAATGGGATCAGGCAAAGGCAGTTCCCTCAGATAATCCAGTCTTGTGCTATGAAGGGCTTTATAAATCAGAACTAGCAGCTTAGACTGAACCTGGAAGCATACTAGCAACCAATGCAACCCAGAGAGCAGAGGTATAACATACATTATTCTAGGGACCCACATAGAGTGACTGCTTATATTTTGCACCAACTTCTGGATAGTCTTCAAGGGTAGCTGCCAGCCTTCCAAGGTAGTCCAGATAAGAACCACCACCAGATGAGTTTATTTTACTTTACTGTAAGACTACATTAACAGAATCTTGCAAGTCTGAAAATACAAATCTTCCACTGTCTGTTTTTACAGTCTGATAAGTGATGGAGAGGGGACGCGGTGGCTCAGCGGCTAAGATGCTGAGCTTGTCGATCGAAAGGTCGGCAGTTCAGCAGTTTGAATCCCTAGTGCCATGTAATGGGGTGAGCTCCTGTTACTTGTCCCAGCTTCTGCCAACCTAGCAGTTCGAAAGCACGTAAAAAATGCAAGTAGGAAAATAGGGACCACTTTTGGTGGGAAGGTAACAGCGTTCCGTGCGCCTTTGGCATTTAGTCATGCCGGCCACATGACCACGGAGACGTCTTCAGACAGCGTGGCTCTTCAGCTTTGAAATGGAGATGAGCACCGCCCCCTAGAGTCAGGAACGACTAGCACAAATGTGTGAGGGGAACCTTTACCTTAAGTGAAGGAGGATCCTTTTGGAATTTCTTTCTCTGCCCATTACACAATTGCGGGTCATCTCCCCCCTTATCTGATTGTTCCCTAGGCAGCATCTCTTCCCCCCATCTCCCAAGGTCATTCTCACATACCATTGCTGCAGTCATTCGAGAGCTGACCAGAGCATGAGTGACATGAGTATAGCCTCACAAATTAGGAATGATTGCAACCGGGAACAGGCTATGATTATACAGTCAAAATTACATCTTGATTTTTTATTTTTGGAGGAAGCCCCTGGATCAGGAACAAAACATTGCTGCATTGTCTGCAGAAATGCATGTTATTTTTCACGAGATGCATGCTTCATTATAAAGTTTAGATTGTGAACCTGGACGAGTTGCGTAGGAAGAGAGAGCCAAAATCCGGAGAGCAATGTAACTTTAAAGGATCCTCTCTCTTTGATAAGAACAATAAAATGTGCTGCTCTTTTAATATTTTGTTTCATTTATTGTTCTTCTAGGGCAGCACTGCCCCGTCCTGAAAAAGAAAAATATAGATTTGACCCCCCCAAATTGGTCTCCAACCTAGCGAGACTAGCGGACATCTTTCCAATTTTGAAAGAATGCCATGGACATTATCACACAATGGTTGCCATGGGAGGGGAAATGCCAACAAAACACAACAAATACACGAGGGGTCCTTGTTGCTCTCTGAGCTTGGTGGTTTTCTTGCAGATGTCTCATTACCAAACTATGTAATGTCATCCTTGCTAGAACAAACCCCGCTCACTTCAAGCACTGATGATGTTACCCACAGTTCAACCCTGAGCTGTGAATATTGTCTTATTTTAAAGAAGGCAAATTGATGAAGTTTAGAAAGACTTTCCGATGCACTACACTCCCAGGCAGGTGCATTCTGCTCAAAATTCAGACAACCTATCTAAACCAAAATAAAGAGGATTGCACAGAAACAACCACACACAGAAGCCAGAAAAGTACACCGGTAACAGATGAGCAAACTAAGGCTCTAACTTCTCACAACTTCTACGTGTCTCCAAGGACACTTAGCATGAATTTCATTTTATGTTTCTCTTTTATTTTCTACCAGTTAAGCAAGAGAGTGGGTATATGTTTAGTATATATTTAATGTTTATGTGTATTATATTTAATGTTAATTGTAATGTTCATATTTTATGTTCTTAATATTTTAATGTTTTATGTTATTTTTACCTTGAATTAAGCCACCTACAAACTGGGCAGCATATAAATTTAATAAGTAAATATGTCCATTTTTTTTTGTATCGCCAATCATATATATGTACAGCTTATTGGTAGTAAGGCTTCATTAGCACAGCTGCAACACAGCAATATATTGGTTTTTTTTTAATTGATGTGACTGGGTAGAGCTGTCCAGATGAGACTGTAGGATTGGTCAAACAATTTAACAACTGCAGACTCTGCGTGTCTATGTGTTTGTGTGTAGAAACACATGCACGTGCTTGTTTAACTGTTTGAAATTTAACTTAATTAAAAAAATTAAAATGTAACAATATTACTGAATAGAAATCAGTACACATTATAAGCAACCTAAACATCTTTACTTTTTTCCTCATGGTCTAATTTTACAGGGTTTTGTTTTCCTTCATATATTTTTAGTTTTTTTAAAAAAAGGATTAATTATTTTCATTTTTCAAATGTGACATCCAGGAAAGAGACCTAAATATAGTAAGTTTTCGTCTTTTTTGCTGCATGTATTTGGGGAGAAGGGGATATTCATTTAATTTTCTTCTCTTTTTTGGGGGGGGGGGGTTGGTGGGACATTAACACAAAATGAATAAATAACGACGATGGGGAAAAGATCTAAAATATCAAAACATGAAACTCGGTAGATCTTCTATGGCAACCATTATCCCTTGGTCGATGGGGGGGGAGGGGGGAGGTGGAAAAGGAAGACTGCAAGATGATGGCTGTTGGTAGCTTTTCAGCTACACTTTGCCAGAGATACAAAGGTCAACATCTCCCTTGCATGCTGAATTTTGGAATTGGATAGAACAAAGAAAATTGGCCAATAGGTAGCTCTTCTCAATACATGGGGTTGGAAATTTGGGCCAAGTCAGTTGCCTGACTCTATTCAAACAGAGGAGTTAATCTTTCCAAAGACCAAAAAGATGTTCTCCTCTGGCTGAGGAGCATTTCTGAATTCAGACAAAGAACCCACCCCAAAGTCCCAAGGCAGACTCTATAGCCGTGATGGTGAACCTATGGCATGCGTAGGTGGTGGCACGCAGAGCCCTCTCTGTGGGCACATGTGCCATCGCCACCTGCGCTTCTGGTTTCCGGCATGCGTGTGTGCCGGCTAACTGATCTTTGCACTTGCTAGAGCCCCGAAAACCTGAAGACCAGCTGGCCGGTGTGCATGTGCGCACCAGAATCAGACTTCGATGCTATCTCAAAATAAATGAATTTCCAAACTGCCAATCTTTAAGGAAATCTTTTCTTTAATTGAGCACAACCACCGGATCATGACTCGATGCGGACAAGACTGACCTTTTGCCCCCCAATCCCTCCCTTTCCAATCGCCAATTCTCTGCTTCTCATTGGCTATCTTCCAAGTCATTCTCCAGACTTCTTGTCACGTCATTTCCCAGGAATGTCTCCCCCCTCCTCATTTCCACGACAACCTGACTTCAAAGGGATTTAGCAGGCAAAAGTTCAGAAATTATCTCTCTCCTCTCTATGCCAGCGCTGAGGCGCTGACAACTAGAAGAGCAGGTGGCCTGCGCGTGCATGCGCACCGGTCAGTTGGTCTGCGAGTTTCCATGGTTCAATCATCCGCACGCATGTTCCAGTTTGAGCACTTGGTCCTAAAAAGGTTCGCCATCACTGCACTATAGCATAGGTATAGGTAGTCCTTGACTTACAACCATTTGTTTAGCGATGTCCAACATTACAACAGCACTTGCAGCATCCCCACAGTCATATGATCAAGATTTGGGTGCTTGGCAACTTGACAATTTACAGCACCCTGATCGCCATTTGGGACCTTTCCAGCCAGTTTCCATAAGCAAAGTCAAAGGGGGGGGGGAAATCAGATTTGCTTAACGACCTAAATGTATGATTCATTTAACAACTGCAATGTTTTGCTTAACAGCTGTAACCAAAAAGGTTATAAAATCAGATGCTATTCATTTAAAGACCACCTCGCTTAGCGACGGAAATTGTGGCCCAAGGTCTATACAGGTTGAGATCTACCTCTATAGCTGCCCAAGGCTGCATCCTTCCCGTATGTCTTCCTGATGAGGTAAAGATGGGGGAAAAAATAAATATATCAGTTGGGTTTTCTTTCTATCTTAAGCAGCAGTCATTGCACCAAACAGCAGGAGAGCATGGAGGTGGAAAAGGAAGACTGCAAGATGATGGCTGTTGTGTAGCTTTTCAGCTACACTTTGCCAAAGATACAAAGGTCAACGCTTCCCGTGTGCGCTGAATTCTAGGATTGGATAGATAGGACAAAGAAAATTACCAGCATCTGGTATTTACGTTTGCCTTGACCAGCCTGGAAGTGGCCTGCAAAGAATATCGAACCAAAGCAAATACTAACAAAAAACCCCCACAAATGTACACCCCATGTCTGCAGCTGGGAGGAGGGATCCTCAGTCCATCCTAAAAATGTTCGGAGCGAAACATATATTTTTTGCTAGACAAAGAGAGACAAGATACCACTATGTACCGTGTTGATCACCCAGTGCAGGAAAAATTGGAGCTGCCATCAGATTTTCCCTAATTTTGCAGCCGATAAACATTTCTTCATTTTCCATGCCTTACGGGGTGGCATGCCTCCCAAGTGGAGGACAATTTCCGAAACCAAATTGTGTTATTTTTACAAAAAAAAAAAAAAAAACCTTCCGAATTTTAGAAATGCTTAATCACTCATTGTGGCTTGCAGTTTTTCCTGAAGTTACTGCTAGTCCAGTGACACAATTATGCTTGGTGTTTTTTTTTCCTTAATGAGGCCTCAAATGCATTTTAAAAATGTTCTCTTTTAACATGTTCCCCACGGATCTTCATTTCATACTTTGGGGGAGATTTTTCACATAATGTTATAAATCTGCTTTAAGTGTCTGAAATTACAGGAGAAGGGACATTCACATGACCAAGCACCAACTGAAGGTTACTTCTATATGACACCTTGTATAATGCAAAGCTCACAAAACATTTTTTTGAGTTGCTCACTAGGCCTCTAAATATATATCTAAAATGAAAGCTGGACCATACTCCTATAGAACTCTACTTCTCGGGATTCTGAAATGGAAATTTAGGTCCTGAAACATTTTTTCTTTTTTTAAAAAAATCAGGTTAGTTTTGTATTCAAAGTTTTAGATTTTATTGTTGCTTTATTATTTGAATTCTAGATAATTATACTTGCATCTTATAACTGTGTTTCAGAGAAATCATTTATCACACATCAAGAATTCAAGTCTTCCTTTTTTTTTGCCAAGATTCCTATCTGCTAAATTTGCAAACATATTTAAAAGTTCTTCTATCTTCCAAAACCATTATACCATGTAACATAATGTATTTTTAAAAGACACAGAAAAAAGCCCTCACATCAGGATAATAAACATAGACTAAAGCCTATATTTTAAAGATATATTTGTGATTTATCTGATGCTGTTCGAAACAAATGATAACTAACATAGGCTTTTAAAATTCAGCGTTGTAATCATTTGGAATAAATATTATTCATCATGTTAGGAGCTTTTAATTTTCAAACTGCATACATCAAAGGTAAGTCCTTTAAAACCAGTCTCAGCCGTGGCCCAAATTCAGATAACACACTAACCCTAATTCTGAAATGGTTTACATGTTAGGTAGATTTAGATCTTTGTTAAAGTTTACAATCTTTAAAGCAAACTTCTAACAGGTAATGTAGTATCACATTAGATTAACATTTCGTATCTTGATAGCTTGAGGCAAAAGACTTATAATTTAACAAATCAAACATGAATTTAATAATCATTTTCTCTCTTCTCTCTTTTTCTTTCTCTGACTTTCTCTCTCTCTGGGCATGTATATGTATATGTATATGTATATGTATATGTATATGTATATGTATATGTAGAGAGAGAGAGAGACACAAACACAGATATAACCAGACATAAATACATGCTATGATTCCTTATATCTATGATAAAGCATTATTTTCTTTGATTCTCAGTTTTGTTGGGAACAATTCAGTTAGTCTTCTTTAATTTGATAATTATGCAAATGCAGAATCTTATTCTGAAGGAGAAAATGTTAACATACATTGAAATGCCCAAATGTTTAGAACTATAATCTGTGTGATAAAATGCATTACTTTGTTTAAAAGGATTGTTTTACAGAAGTAATTAACAATCAGCAATCATATAGTTCAGACCGGTGTTTTGATGCCATCTGTTGGAATAAGTCTTCTTACTCCCTAGAATGAAGCTATAATTTTCAGTTTATGATTTCATTATATACTGTAGAGCAGCTACTAAAAAAAGAAGAAATAACATCCCGCTATACATTTCCTTAAAGAAAGAAAGGGGAGGGGGGAAATCCTCGCTGAATCAGTTACTGTTTATTTTTAGGTTTAAAGGGCCCGCATAAGAAGATTTGAGAAACAGATTGTAACGTCTATGATTATGATGGCTGTTTCCATGCAATCTCAATTTTAGACTAGGAACCGGAGAAAATTACTTTTATGTTAAACGTAAAGCACAAGGCTTGTTTGATGAAATGGCTTCTGAAGCATCTGAATGAACAATCCAGTAAAATGAGGGCCAAACGATGAAAATACAGTCAGCCACAGTTGACCTTGAAGAAAACGGCTTCCACACGGAAGCAGCCCTGTTTCAACGGGCCACGTTGGGCAGGTTTGAACATTTCCTTATCCCCATGGTAACCCTCTTCAACCCCACATAATGCCTCACCCAGCTTTTGTGTGAAGCCTCCTATTCACTTGGAGAGTACCCTTCAAGAACTGGGTGTTTTTGGCAGTGGCCATCACAACGTGTGTGTGAAAGCACTTTGCAAAATCCAGAATCTTGGCAAAGGCAGTTAAAGATGGAAAATGCAGATCAGCCAAACGCACACGCCTATACAAACACACAAACACACACACACACACAGAGACAATGCATGACTTTCTACTAGGTGAGCTTTCTCTAATCTGGGTTGAGACGTCAACTCCCAAAGCCCCATCAGACTCCAAATCTTATTCTAATAATGAACTCGCCATTAATATTAATTAATGTTATTAAATCGTTAAAATTTCACCTCCCTCCCTGCGCATCCTCCTCCCTCGGTCCCCACCTTTTAATTACAATTTGCATTTGCATGTTTATCAGAGATATTTAATTTTTTTATGGTTTTTATTGCTTTTAATGTGGTAAGCCGCCCAGGGTGGCCTCGTGGCGAGAAACAAATTTAATAAATAAAAAAAAAATTGCACAGCGTTGGTTCCACGAGCGAAAAGGTTGTGTGGTTTGTTTCTCTGTGGATTCACGTTACAACGGCAAAGGTTTTGCCTTCATTTGTCACAGAGTAAAGCAATCAGAGGGAGGTTATGACGATTAGAAAGGCACAGCTTGTTCCTGGTATCACAAGTCATGCTTATTTCATTATTTTCTTAAATTAGATGCTGTTTTTCTGTTCATATAGGAGGATTCAAGAGGTGGACAAAAATGCCAAATCCAATCAAAACATTAGTCATAATAATACAAGTTAAAAATCATTCAGCTTTAAAGGCTGGGCAAGCAGGACATGCTATATCACTATATTAATTACTAGAACACAAGAGAGATTAATCACTTCAGGGTAGAAAATTGTGTGAAAAATCTCTCAAAGGACCAAACAGTTATATGAATCATGATATCTGAAGCTTTGTGTTCAATAGTCGATATGATTCATTTTGAATATAAGATACCAGAGTCCACAAATCAGTAAATTGGCGGGCTGTTGTTTGAAATGTGGACTTGTTGGGTCATAGGCTTGCATTTCTTATGAGACATTTCTTAATAATTGCTATAAAACCAAGGTTAATTTGGAGAATATTATAGTTCGATTCAAAGCGTTTATTTGCTCCAAGATACGCTGCTACATCTCAAGTAGAAATTCCTCCCGTTTTTCAATCACTACATTTTTATAATCATGTCAACCAATTTGTGCTATTTTTTAAGACGATGCCATTTTTGCGACGCTGCACAAACCAGCATGGGTTCTGTTTTATAAACAGATTAACTGCTATATTAACCTTTTTGTTTTAATACACTAGAGGGTGCTAGATCCTTATATTGCACATGTACAACTAATTGGAAAAATGTGCTCACTTGGGCAGCACCTATACTAAAATTTGGAGAGAGGGGGAATGTTTAGCTCAGTAGATATCTTGACCTAAACAAAGAATACATTTGTGGAAACTGATTTCATAGTTATCAGTATGATAATTTCGTAGTTAATAAATTACCGCTCTACATTCTGGAAGAAAGACAGTATTACAGTACTATATAGATTAATTTTGGATTACTCCAATATAAAATAAAGCAATAATTCAACAGACTTGTAATTTAGGCTTTGTAATTATTTATCTAGCACTAACATAAATCTATGCATAAATCTCCTTTTCTAAAGGGAAAGATGTAATCTGCTTCAGAGTTTAGCCTTGGTACCTCATGAACAGAATAACAGAGGTGGAAGGGACTTTGGAGGTCTTCTAGCCCAACCCCTGATTAAGCAGGAGACTCTACACCAGTGTTGGCGAACCTTTTCGGCACCAAGTGCTGAAACAGGAGAGTGCGCATGTGCATGGGGGAGCGCCAGAGACAGGAAGAACAGTTCCCTGGCGCGCATGCGCACGCCGGGAAGCTGAGCTTCCATCTTCCGCCGTGCGCATGAGTGCCGGTCACCTGGTCTTCTGGTTTCTGGCGTGCGTGCATGCATGCATGCATGAAAACAAGCTGGCCGACATGCATGCGTGCTGTAAAACTTCATGGCGCTCACATGAATACCATGGAGCTGCTCTTCCAGTTTCCAGCACTCCCACACACATGAAGATCAGCTGGCCAGGCAACGGCCTGGTGACGCAGCAGACTAATAGCCTGTTATTAACATTCAGCTGCCTGCAATTACTGCAAGTTCGAATCTCCCCAGGCTCAAGGTTGACTCAGCCTTCCATCCTTTCTAAGGTAGGTAAATTGAGGACCCAGTTTGTGGGGGCAATAAGCTGACTTTGTATAAAAATATACAAAAGTATGAAGGCTATTGCTTAGCGCATTGTAAGCCGCCCTGAGTCTCCGGAGAAGGGCGGCATATAAATCTTTATCTTCTTTATCTTTATTCAAATTTCTATACCGCCCTTCTCTTTTCGGACTCAGGGCGGTGAACAGCCAGAAGTAAAACTTTTTATATACAAAAGTTAAAATAAATTTAAAATAATTAAATGAATTTGGCCCATTAATTTAAAACATTCCAATTAAAAGCCATATCAAAATTTTTAAAACCAATCATAAAATCAGGACAGCCCGGCTAACTGAAAAAAATAGGTTTTGAGGGCCCGACTTAAAGTCCGGAGGTCTGGGATCACTCGTATCTCTGAGGGTAGATTGTTCTAGAGGGTGGGTGCTACCACAGAGAAGGCTCTCCCCCTGGGGGTCGCCAGCCGACATTGCCTGGCCGACGGCACCCTGAGGAGGCCCTCTCTGTGGGAGCGAACTGGCCGGTGGGAGGCAATTGGTGGCAGGAGGCAGTCCCATAGATACCCCGGCCCTAAGCCATGGAGCGCTTTAAAGGTGATCACCAGCACCTTGAAGCGCACCCGGAAGTCCACCGGGAGCCAATGTAGCTCGCGCAGGAGAGCTAATCTGGCCTAATCTTGTTTAGCTTCCAAGCTCAGAAATGGCCAGTCAGGTGTTGATTCCCAAAGTTAATCTGCATCTGAAGTTGTGAGGAGGGGGGGAACCCAAACAAACCCACTTTTCTCAACTCTAAAAATTAAGAGACAGCAAGAAAGCACTAAAAAGCATTCTAGCCATCAGAAAATGCAAAATATTTCACTGAAGAAATTTTTTGGTATTGAAAATCAGTAGTGTCCAATTGGTGAGATATACTGTATTTTAATCCTGAATGCCTTTCAACTGTTTTAGTTTGCTACATAGGCATGTACCATTTGTCTTTTGTATTTTGATTTCATGATTTTGTACAGAGTCCAGAATCACATTGTTTGAGTTGGGTGGCCCATAAAGTTTCTAAATAAATAAGTAAAATGTAATGTGGAATATAGAGGCATTCTGTATATATTGAATATTATTCTACTGATGTTTTTACTTTGTTTTAAATTTTTAATTGATTGTCAGTTGCCATGAGGGATGTTTGTAAAGATATATGTAACATTATATACTAGTAATAATAATACCAGCTACAGCTGAGGACAGCATTTGTTTAAACTTGCCTGAAATAGAACAAGCTAAGCAGTGTCAGGCCTGGTTACTATTTGGATGAGCCACTATCAGGGACAGGAAATTAGACTGCAAAGGTTTTTTTTAAAAAAAGTCATACTGGGAAGAAGACAAGGACCAACTATTTTCTTGTTGTTGTTGAGAAAACTATTTGGCAAAACCAAATAGACTATTTTAAGGAATAAAACAGGTGCCTCCAATTTTTGTAAGCTTTAAGGCATCCATCATGCTCCTTACACCTTCGAAAAGAAACTCCGGCAAATTTGAGTCACGGAGATGATGTTCATGGGCACTTTGAATATCTTAAGTACAATATCCCTGCTTCAGAACATCTGGGACAGATGCATTTGAATAACCTTAAGCATTATAAATGCTTAAAAGACTTTCTGTGCATATGTTTGTGACTATCTCTGTGTGTGAATGTGTATGTGCGCAATATAGACTCTCATACAGGTTGTCATCAACTTACAACCACAATTGTGTCCAAAATTTCCATTGCTAACCGAGACAGTTGTTAAGTGAGTTTTGCCCCATTTTATGACCTTTCTTGTCACAGTTGTTAAGCGAATCACTGCAGCTGTTAAGTGAATCAGGCTTCCCCCTTGACTTCGCTTGTCAGAAGGTCGCAAAAGATGATTTACTGACCCTGGGACTCTGCAACCATCATAAATAAGAGTCAGTTGCCCAGGGTATGAATTTGGATCACATGACTATGGGGATGCTGCAACAGTCGTAAGTGTGAAGACAGTCTAAAGTCCCTTTTTTCAGTGCCGTTTTAACTTTGAATGGTCACTAAATGAACTTTTGTAAGTCAAGGACTACCTGCACTGTATGTGTGATCATCGCTTAACCACCAAGGCCCTCATTCATTCCTCCCATTTACTTTGGGGAAGAACATAGCTGAGTGTGAGGAAATATTTAAACTCTGGGTTTCTTTGGGGTTCAATAAAACTTGGGAAAGATTCCCTGAAAAGATCAGATGGATTTCCCCCCCCCACTCATTTGCACAATAGGTCTACCTTTGCCATAGTTAAGTGTGGACAAAACCTATGTCAGGTTTAACTAGGTCATCAAAAACTAATATCTTTGTTAGGTATAATACCAGAAAGCTATGATAAAGTGACTATATACCATATTTTTCGGAGTATAAGATGCACCTTTTTCCCCCCTAAAAGGGGGTGAAAATTTAGGTGCATCTTATACACCGAATATAGCCCTGCCCACCCACTGGCCCCCACCCTTTAGCCTTTGCCTTGCAGCAGTTACCTCCTTGCAAGCAAACAGCAAGAAAAAACAGCTCCTCTCAGCTTCAGCACAGGCTAATTAGCACAAGTTGATTGGATTGACCTCCCGACTCTCAGCTGATTTGCTCTCAGCTGTTTTGCGCAGGCTCTGCTGCTTGCTGCAAAGAGGTAAATTGCTGGAGCAGATTATTTTTTGCCTTGTGCTAATCAAGCTATGCTGAAAACAAAAATGAAAGTAAAGCAGGCTGTTTGCTGTTTGCTGCAACGAGGCAAAATTGCTCAGAGGCAGAGGCAGAGGGAGATTTCTTTTTCTTCTTTTCCTCACCAAAAAAGGTAAGTGCGTCTTATACTCTGTTGCGTCTTACATTCCGAAAAATACGGTACTCAATGCTACGTGTATTGAAAGCAGAGAGATTTGTATTGGGCACAATATTGGAAAAATGAGAACACCCCACCAGATGAAAACATAATTCGGAAAATATTGGACTGTGCAGAGATGGATAGATTGACATTAAAAATAAAAGGTAAACAGAGTACTATTCAACATGGAATAGGTTTTATCAATGGCTAGATATAAGAGGTAGAAGTTAGATGAAGAAAGATTATTGTTATGTGTATGTAAAATATGAACGTTGTCTATGACTATAAGCATGCTAGTATAATTATTATAAACAAGCTAATATAACTATAAATATTGCTATAATTACTATGTGTATTATTGTTATCACTATCAGTATATCTGTTGCTTTTTTGGTAAAATGAAGTGCCTGGAGAATACACTGTTTTCAAAATCTTTATATATAAATTAAAAAAAAATTTTTTTTTTTTTTAAAAAAGCTAAGAATGTAGTATTATTAGCATTCTACAGCCAATATCCCTGCCAGGGAGAGAATATCCAGGGGTTTTTTTTTTGGCCACCTAATCCAACAGGGGCCAAAATCAGGCTTATTGGGAAATGAGAAAGATAAGATTGTTTTGGTAAATCTACCTTATCTTTAGGTTGCCAAAATCCAGATGACCACAGGATGGCAGTAAAGATTAAAACGTTCGTAGCCTAGTGGCCTAATATTCAAGTGTGCAATGCAGGCAGTCCTTGACTTGTGATCGTAACTGAGCCTGGAATTATAATCATAGTGTGCACCACCAGTCATTAACCAGATCACTTAAGTGACCTGATTTTATGGCAGCCATTAAGCCAATCACCATGGCTGTTGAGCAAAACTGTGGTCATTAAGCAAATACAATAGTTGTTAAGCAAAGCTGTTGTTTGCAATGGATGCGGGTTTTTTGGCCAGAAACCAGAATTAAATGTTTCTAGCAAAAAAAATAAAATAATGGATATAAGTTGCAGTCATATAACTACAAACTGCTATTAATGCATCCAAGTTGCTGAGCATCCAAAATATGGTCATGTGACCACAGCAGTGGTGGGTTGCCTCCGGTTTGGACCAGTTCTATAGAATCGGTAGTAAAACCGGCAGGAGGCTCCGCCCACCGACCCCGACATCATCAGGAAGCTTCTGTGCATACGTGCGCGTGGCCTTGTTTTGAACCGGTAGTAAAGCTAAGTAGAACCCACCCTTGAACCACAGGGGGCAGCCATCAGAACCTCAAATTTGGGTCATATATTGGAGGGGTGTGTGTCTGTCATAGCTTTGGACTAAGCAGCCAGTCATAAGTTGAAAACTACCTGTATAGCAGAGTTATGAGGCTATTTTCTATACAATTTTCTGTATATGTCTCCCTCCCTTATCTCACATTCTTCTGAACTCTGGGAAGAAGGGTATCCCATTAAATGATGACAGCCAATGACTTTAATTATTGAGTTTTTACTTGTTGATATTGGTAAGTATCCAAAATCCCATTCATTTCATTTCCCGAAAGCATCCTAAAATAAGAAGCTGGGTTTAATGTCGGTGGAGATTCTCGGTCATCCAGATCATAGCTGTCTCAAAAGTGCTTTTTCAAAAGGCAACTGGACTGGTTTTTATTTTCTTGAGGAAGAAGAACAAAACATTTCATTTCTCATCCAAGAAAACTTCATCAGTTTTCTCTTCAGGAGTCTCACAGGTAGCAATGTCCTTCAGAAAATGTCGATGGAGATTCTCAGTCATCCAGGTCATGGTTATCCCAAAGGTGCTTTTTCAAGAGGCAACCGCCTACTACCACCAATAGCCTCCCACCGGCCAGTACGCTCTCATAGAGAGGGACTCCTCCAGGTGCCGTCAGCCAAACAGTGTCGACTGGCGGCCCCTAGGGGGAGAGCCTTCTCTGTGGGGGCACCTACCATCTGGAATGAGCTCCCCCCGGAGATACGGAGGATCCCGGATCTGCGCTCCTTCCGCCGTGCTGTGAAAACCTTTTTATTCCATCAAGCGGGCTTGGCCTGATCTCTTCCCTTTTTAAATACGTAAATTTTAATCTGTTTTTAAATTATTGGGGCATTTTAATTTGTCTGGGCCAAATAATTTAATTTGATTTTATCGGGTTTTTAAATTTTGTGTATTTATGTATTTTATTGTTGGCTGTTCACCGCCCTGAGTCCTTCGGGAGTAGGGCGGTATACAAATCAAATAAACCTAAACCTAAACCTAACTGGACTTTCCGATTTTTCTTTGAACACGGTCCTTTCAACAGTTACAAAAAGGCTCCACACCAGGGGTGGGTTCTAAATTTTTTTACTACCAGTTCTGTGGGCATTGCTTATTTTATGGGCGTGGCTTGGTGGGGGTGGTGGTAATGTGACTGGGTGGGCGTGGCTTTTTTTTTTTTAACTTTTAAAAGCATTTTTTCTACAACCTTAAGAGGTTGCAGAAAAAAATGCTTTCAGGAGCCTCTGACGATCAGGCAACTCAGCGGGGATCATCAGACGCTTTTAAAGGCATTTTTTTTTCCTGCAACCTCTTCAGAAGCCTCTGATGATCCCAGATGAGCCCCGCGATCATCAGAGGCTTTTTTCCCCACTTTTAAAAGCATTTTTTTGGCCAAAGAGGTTGTAGAAAAAATGCTTTTAAAAGGGGGGGAGCCTCTGATGAGGTGGGCGGGGTAAGCGAGCGGCGACCGGGCCGGGGATCGGTTTGAGGGTGTGGCCAGCCAATGTTATTACCGGTTCTCTGAACTACTTCAAATGTTTACTACTGGTTCTTGCAAACCGGTGTGAACTGGGAGCAACCCACCACTGCTCCACACCCATTTGCACCATTCAGGTGATCCTGACGACACAGATAAACCTCCAGGTGACCTTAAACAACTCGCTAAAAAAATGCAAATAACCAACTATCTGCAAGGAGTATAAATCCTTCCATTCCCCACCATCTAGTCCAGTGTTGGCGAACCAAGTGCTGAAACGAGAGCGCACGCACATACGCGTGGGGGAGCACCAGAAACCGGAAGAGCAGTTCCTCAGCACGCATGCGTACGCCGGGAAGCTGAACTTCTGGTTTCCGGCATGCATGTGCATGCAAAGACCAACTGCCTGGCGTGCACATGTACTCTGGAACCCGGAAGAGCAATGGGCGACAGCTGGCGTGCCCGGAGAGATGGCTTTGCATGCCACTTCCGGCACGTGTGCCATAGGTTCGCCATCACTGATGTAGTCAGAGGTGAAGAAGCTTCTTGGATGAGAAGCAAAACGTCTTCAAAGAAAAACCGGAAAGTCCAGTTGCCTCTTGTAAAAAGTACCTTTGGGTCCTTCAGAAAAGTGTCCATCTTAGACATTGTAGCCGTCTGTCTTCAGGACAACTGTGCATCTTCCTTTATCAGCTGGCAAGACGGTGCTGTTTGGGGTCTCTTCCTAGTGATGTCTCTGCTCTCCTCTCTTGAATTGTGAGGTTGGAGGTGGGGTCTTTTGACATTGGCGAGGGCTGCAGATACCTTCATCCTGAATTATTCTGGCCTCTGGTTCTGCCAGTTTATTGTTCCTGATGACTGGCGCTGTGGCTGTAAGGAGATCTACAGTTGGTATCTGTTCTGCTGTTACTGCAAAATTCAGGAGCTGGGTTGGTGCAGCATGGAAAAAGAGGAACTTTCCTTGCCTTTCCCTGTACATCATTCACCCATAAAATAACATCAGAAAGCCTGTCAGAATATCCCCAGGAATGACACATAAAATAAATAAATGGTTTTGAAAAGGATCTCTTTTTTTTTCAGATCAGAGTGTTCTCCTGATGTAATCTTCTGCTAAAGCACAGACACAAAAATACTCTTTGACAGCATTATTTTATACCACTGTCATTCACGGACAAATAAAAACAATGAAATGCATTACAGTTTTCTCCTGTGTCTCATATATATATAAATTGGTATCAAAATTGGTATGCCGGTCAAATACTAAATCAAGTATTGAAATAGAATACAGATAATCCTGCACACCAGAACAACTAGACACAAGGACAATTTTTTCCCCGAATGCCATCACTCTGCTAAACAACTAATTCCCACAACACTGTCAAACTATTTACTAAGGCTATATTACTATTATTCTTCTCATCCTTTCTATCTCCTCCCACTATAATCTTGTTGCTTGTATCTTTATGATTTATATTGTTTTATTTGGTTCCTAGTATGATTTGATTGCTTATTTAGTAACCTATGACTATCACAAAGTGTTGTATCTTTTGATTCTTGATGAATGTATTTTTTTCTTTTCTTTTTATGTACACTGAGAGCATATGCACCAAAGACAAATTCCTTGTGTGTCCAATCACACTTGACCAATAAAGAATTCTATTTTATTCTATTTTATTCTATTATGACCAGCCCCCCAAAAAGCTACTCACAACCTAGTTCTAAAATTCAATGGCAAGCCCCCCCCCCAAGCTCCCCACAGTCACATGACATTTTGGGTGCCTGACAACTGACCCACATTTTCTGGCACATAGATGATACGCTCATGGATTCAGAGGGCCCCACCCACAGCCCCCAATAATAATCAAACACTCCAACTGAAGTTACTTGCTATTCAAAAAAGAAACCCTGCATATTAAATAAACAGTGATTTGTAAGTTTTTCTCTCTAACGGTAAAGTATCTGTACTTAAAAGTTAAACTTGCATCCAGAAATGGGAACATGTTATGCGGTTAAAAATTGGTATTAGCCTATAAAAATGTAACAGTGACATATTCAGACACATAAGCGTTTTAATTTCCTTTCAGAAATCATAGAAAAAGCCCTGATTGCTTTTTTACATGGTATCAATTCACTGAAGCATCTAAATAAATCCTTGTTTTTGTTGTCTTTGTGTGCACATAGCAGGATGGCTATTTCTACAAATGTCAGATATTTAGAAATAATCTCAAATATTCTTCAGAAATTTTTTTTTATTACAGTATTAATACGATTGGGTATCCTTTTAATTATATACCAAAAAACTAATCAAGATGCATTTTCTAAGAAGTCCTCAGATGGATTTCTCCCAGGAGCAATCAGCGCTAACATTAAACCCGTTTGGTGAAGTGGCTAAATTGGCTGAAGCCTTTGGTTGAGGGACGTCATGATAATCTAATGCAGAGATCTTCAAACTTGGCAGCTTTAAGACTTATGGACTTCAACTCCCAGAATTCTCCAGCCAGCTATGCTGAATTCTCCAGCTATGCTGGCTGGAGAATTCTGGGAGTTGAAGTCCACAAGTCTTAAAGCTGCCAAGTTTGAAGACCTCTGATCTAATGTATAAGGTGCATGTGGTTGAATTTGGATAGATGAGTATATGAACTTAAGTACAGGCAGTCCTTGACTTACCGCCATTTGTTTAGTGACTGTTCAGAGTTATGAAAAAGAGGAAATTATGACTGGTCCTTGCCCTTACAACCGTTGTTACCATTCCCACAGTCACATGATCAAAATTTGAGAGCTTGGCAACTGGCGTGTATTTATGGCGGTTGTAGAATCCTGGGGTCAGGTGGTTGCGACCTTCCCAGCCAGCTTCCAACAAGCAAAGTCAACCAGGAAACCACATTCACTTAATGATCGCATGACTCACTTAACAACCGTGGGAAACGGTCTTAGCACTCTGTCCTGCCTCCTAGTTTTCCCAACAACAATCCTGTGAGGTGGGTTGAACTGAGAGAGAAAGTCTCAGCTGGCTTTCATATTTAAGAGACCGGAACTCACAGCTTTCTGGTTTCTAGGCCACTATACCAAATTATAAGAAGTCCTTGATTTACAACCAGGAATTTCTGTCGCTAAGAAAGGCAGTTATTAAGTGAGACATGCCTGATTTTCCTGATCTTTTTTGGCATGGTTGTTAAGCAAATCTCTGGAAATGTTAAGTGAATCACACAGTCTTTAAGTGAATTCAGCTTCATCCCGTTGACTTTTATTAGGAAATGATAATTACCTAACATTGTTGGGTTGGCAATATATAAACTCTCAATATAGCTTTAAGACTGTATTGCTGTATTGCATCATACTGTGTCCTGATTGGTTTGCTCTGTAGCCAATGTCCTTAAGAGGGAGCTTGAAACATGGTTAGTTTCTCTCTGCTGATTATTATGTCTCTGCTGACCATTAGTTTCTCTGTGCTGATCGTTATTGCTCTTTACTGCTTTTTGCTGTGTTTTGCTACTGTTTGCAACTGTTTATTGTCTATGACTATGACGACTGGTAAGAAGACTTTGTTATTTGGAATATCCCTGGACTATTGTTTTACTATCTCCTGCTTTATCTGTGTATGACCTGGACTGTTTATTGGACTGTGCCTTATTACTATTTCCTGAAAAGTAAACACAACTCAGTGTATCTGTGTGTTGGCTATGATTATTCCCAACTACTCTCAATCGCTTTCATGTGCACACCCTTGCTACTCTAGGGTTGCTCTGCGAATTCCTCAACAACTTTGCTTGTCAGAAGCTGGCTGGGATAATGGTGATTCCATGACCCTGTATAAGAGTTACACTAATACCAAAGCAAGAGTGGAATAGAATCATTAAAGAAAGGATACAAAAGGAGGGACAGAATGAAATGTAAATGGCAAAAATGAAAATACTTTTATATTTACTTTAAATAATTAAATAGAATTGTTAAATTGTCCTGCAGTGTGTTGTCCCATGGTGAATTGGCTATGGTGAGTTGTCCCATTCTGGTCCTCTACTATTTCCTGGAGTTTTCCCAACTTCCTGTTCATTGCGTCGATGACACTATCTAACCATCTCATCCTCTGCTGTCCCCTTCTCCTTTTGCCTTCCGTCTTTCCCAATATCAGGGTCTTTTCCAAGGAGTCCTCTCTTCTCATTAGGTGGCCGAAGTCCTCAGCTTCGGTATCTAACATGTTTAAAACTGGACTATAAATATAAGAACAGTCCATTTATGGACAAAACAGACTTGCCTTATACGAAGTCCTGGGTTAACGACCACTTGTCAGTGACCATTCAAAGTTATGATGATAACAATAGCAATAGCACTTAGAGTTATATGTCACTTCACAGTACTTTACAGCCCTCTCTAAGTAGTCAGCATATTGCCCCAAACAATCTGAGTCCTTATTTCACCAACCTCAGAAGGATGGAAGGCTGAGTCAACCTTGAGAATCGAACTGCGGGCAGTTAGCAGCCAGCAGAAATAGCCTGAAAGTACTGCATTGTAAATGACATAAAGCAAGGGTCCCCAACCCCCTATCCATGGACCGGCACTGGTTCACAGCATGCCAGAAACTGGCCGGCGTAAACAAGCAAAGCCCCATCCATGGGATGAAGGCAACATTGGAAACCACGCCCCCTCCGGTCCGTGGAAAAATCTCTCTCCACCGAACCAGTCCCTGGTGCCCAAAAGGTTGGGGGCCTCTGACATAAAGGACTCTGTGCCTAATGTTAAAGTTACTAAGTCTGGTCTGCAAAATCCTATACAACCTCTAGATGGCACCAAAGAGAGTTTTCTGGTTTTCTTGTAGCCCAGACCATATTTATTTATTTTATTATTTTATTTTATTAAATTTCTATACTGCCCTTCTCCCGAAGGACTCAGGGCGGTGAACAGCCAGAAGATAAAACACATAGAAACCAGGAATGTCCAATCTTAACAACATTAAGACTTGTGGACTTCAACTCCCAGAATTCCCCAGCCAACTCCCAGAATTCTGGGAGTTGAAGTCCACAAGTCTTCACATCGCCAAGGTTGAACACCCCTGATATAGCCCTTCTTTGACCCTTACCCTGAATAAATAGAGATACAGAAAAATTCCTTACAATTGCCAAGTTGGTATCTTTGATTCATGCAATCCCCGGGCAACTGCTCTCTAGCCAGCTCTCTAACATCAGCGATCTGAACAAGAGAAACCTTCCCCTAAATTGAGATGTTTGTTTTTTGAAGCGTGAACCTCAGCAAAAAATAATTCAAAGCACTTGGTTTGGCTTGGCTTTTGATTTATAAATTGCTTCAGGGGACTCCTAGAAATCTTCCCTCAGTCTTAAAAGAAAAAGAAGAAAAAAAGTTAGCTGGTATCTGCTTTTTCATAACCCCCCTCCCCTCCAAGAACATCCCTCCCCCCCCTCATCTTTTTTTTTTTTAAATGAATTTATTGTTCTACCATTCATCATTTCTGCCGGAGAGGAGGTTCTAAATGAGTGAGTGCTTTTTCCTTCTCTATCCTCCCGAGCAAACCTGTGCCATGTTGCAGAGACTGTGACTAATCCCGTATATCAACATTTTATTCACTCCTTACATGAATATTTAAACAGGAGACATTTTTTTTTCTTCTTCTTCTTCACGCTGAAGACTAAATAGAAAGGCTCTTATCTCTGGTAGTAAAAGCTGCTATTTTCTCTCCTCCCCTTGCCTGTGAGAGGTTTTAAGAGACTGCACAGAGAGAGTTACACACACACCCCGAAACACTCAGAGGGGAAGACACAATATATACATATAATTGGTTGCTTTTTCTTCGCCTCTGCAGTCTGTAAGAGATGTGAAAATGGGGCTTGTTTCAGACTGCCTATTAAAAAGCAGCGGCTGCCCCATACTGTGCGTGGGGTGACGGGAGTTGGCTAGAGACAGAGAAATGTGAAAATAGCCAGAAATGACTTGATATCTGATAAACAGTAACAGGAGTCAGTTTATTGCACCAATCGTTGAATAATGGTGTTGATTATAAGGTTGCTAATGACAGATGTTGTAATTGTCTGTCATACATCGTGGTCACTTGTGACAGCAGTACAATGAAAGGCAGCATCTCTTGGGGGGCAAATGACTTTTGATAAATATCAGCTCAGCTAAAATGTACTTGGAAGTGTCTCAATATTTTGGAGAGCCATTCAGGGTGCTCCGTAAATGTGAAGTTATTATTGGTTTGTATTGATTTCGACACCCATTTTTTTATTTCCCCCCCTCTCTCTCTCCCTCCCTCCCTCCCTCCTTCCCTCCCGCAGCTTTTTTTTAAAAGGAAAGAGTCAGAAGGAGAGGCCGCGATTTTGTACATCTCAAAGCCGGCATGAATAGATTCTGAGCTCTTCAACTGACCTGCTTGTTCCTCTTCAATATGGGTTTAGGGACACAAAACAATAACAACAATAATTGTACCAATTCTTACCCTCCTCTCCCAAAAATTCAATATGCTGTTTTTTAGAGCTAAGCAATTTGGGTTGCAAAACACCCAGTTGGCCAGTAGGAGGCAGCAAAGTGATAAAGAAAATGGGGCCATGTAATGTAGCAGTCGCCAATCTTTGTAGCTTGGCGGCCTGGCCGGGGGGGGTAGGGCAACTGGATCATGTGAATGGCGGGCCGGCATGCACATGCATGCTCGCACAGCTTGTCTTACATGAACTGTGGGCCAGCATGCATGCACATGCAGCTTGACTTGTGTTACGTTGCGTTGGCCTGCCACTCGTGCGGCCCAGTTCCGAATAGGCCACTACTCGGTAGTGGGCCGTGGGTTGGAGACCCCTGATCTATTGGTTCTGATTTTTATATCCTGGAAGCAGTTGTCCTTTATGTTTTATTATCCTAATTCAAAGATAGTGAAAATAATTTTAAAATGTGTTCCTTCCTATGGTGGTATTTTTTTGGGTGTGATCTGCCTAGTGGAATTGATAAATAAATGCTGTATATGTCTCCTAATAACGCCTCACTGGGTAAAAACATCTGGGGAATTCTGATCTTTTTAAATATACAATACAATTGTTATCAAGTTACTACTATGATTTACCATATTTTTCGGAGTATAAGACACACCTTAGTTTTTGGGGAGGAAAATAAGAAAACAGCTGATTGGCAGGTGGATCGGCCTCCCAGAATACCCCCAATCAGCTGTTCCCAGAGGTGAATTTTAGCAACATGTTCCTTGGTTGTGAGCTCTGTGCCTTACTTTTCTTTGCTTTTTTTTTTTCTGCCTCTGAAACTTCTGAAACTCAGTTTCAGAAAAACCTTTTTTTCCTGCCTCTGAAAGCCTCCGAAACAGAGCTTCAGAAAAAAAGCCTCTGAAGCTCTGTTTGGGGGCTTCTTTTCTGAAGCTTCTTTTCTGATGCTTTTTTCAGCCTCTGAAACCTCCGTTTGAGAAGCTGGGCAGGGCTACATTCGGAGTATAAGACGCACCCAGATTTTCACCCTCTTTTTGTGGGGAAAAAGGTGCATCTTATACTCTGAAAAATACGGTAGTTCTCTTAAGCGTAACCAAATTCTGTTATGCTGTCTGTAAAACTAGACTAATCTTGACTGCCCACCAATGAATACGCCACCAATTGTAACATACTTATATGCTGTTTTGTGTTTTTATTTGTATTTTTAACAGGTTTTATTTTTAACTTTGGCCTGTGACTATAATAAACTCTATCTATCTATCTATCATCTATCTATCCATCCACTCTCCATCTACTGTATATATCCTACCATCTATTTATAAAAATTACACATAATTTTCTCTCAATAAAGAACTATGATATCTACTGCATAGCTGTTAAAACATGACAGCCCTGCCAATAGAAGGGGGGGAGGGAATCAAAATTGGATTACTGCAATGTGCTCTACTTGGGCTCAATGAGCATTCAGAAGCTTCAAACAGGTCAAAATACAACTGCATGGATAGTAAATGTCAATATTCAGCACATGGAACACTACTTACATGACCTGCATTGGTTGCCTGTGTGTTTCTGGGTGCAATTCAAGGTGCTGGTTTAAAGTCCTTCACGGCTTGAGACTGAGTCACCTAAGTGACCATCTTCTCCCAATGGTTTCTACCAGTGGTGAAATCCAATTTTTTTTATTACCGGTTCTGTGGGTGTGGCTTGGTGGGCGTGGCAGGGGAAGGATACTGCAAAATCCCCATTCCCTCCCCACTCTGGGGCCGGCCAGAGATGGTATTTGCCGGTTCTCCGAACTGCTCAAAATTTCCTCTACTGGCTCTCCAGAAACTGTCTGAACCTGCTGGATTTCACCCCTGGTTTCTACCCATCCAATTCTGTCTGGCAGGTTGGGCATGCTATGGGTCCTGTCAACCAAGGAAGGATGGCCGATGGGTATTAGGAGGTCTGCCTTCTCTGCAGTAGCCCCTGCCCTTTAGAACAGGGGTCTCCAACTCAACTTCAACAGCATGGCTGGCTGGGGAATTCTGGGAGTTGAAGTCCACAAGTCTTAAACTTGCCAAGTTTGGAGACCTCTGCTCTAGCCCATTTTAGAGTTGAGGATAACCCGTTAGACTGTTCTAAGTCATTGAAGACCTGACTTTGTGCCCGGGCCTGAGACCCCAAAGGTATGAAGGCCCTTTTCTGACTATATTTGATATCTATGATTTCAAATTTGTATTTAAATTTTTTAAATTTAATTTTTAGTTAAATTTGTATGATTTAATTTCTATTATGTTTTTCATTGTTTTATGATTGTACACCATCCAGAGTCACTTGTCTGAAATAGGAATAGCTATAGGAATGAATGAATTAAAAGATGAATGAATGAATAAATGAATGAATGAATGAATGAATGAACCGAATTCAAATTATTATAGAAACATGGGATGGAATCAGAGAGTTGGAAAGGGTCACTTGGGCTAGCTATTCAGAGTAAGAATCCATATTGAAGAATTTCTAGTACTTGGTTCTCCGGCCTCTGTTTAAATGAGGTTGCAAATAGCCACGTCTCATGGATTTTTCAGTAGGTTTTTCCTGCAAATTGCAAAGAATAACTCCCAACGACCGGTAAGAATCCACAGAGTTGGTCTCCTCCGGGTCCTGTCAGCTAAACAATGTCAGCTGGCGGGCCCGCGGGGGAGGGCCTTCTCTGTGGCTGCCCCAGCTCTCTGGAATCAGTTACCTCCTGAGATCCGGAGCATCCCCACCCTATTGGCCTTCCGAAAAGTGGTGAAGACCTGGCTTTTCCAGCAGGCCTGGGGCCGTTGATCTCGCTCTTGCGATCCGGCGAGATCCGGCCATGAATGATGTGAATGAGTTTTAATGTTTTTAATGTTTTTAATTCTTAAATGTTTTTTATAATGATTTTAAATGCATTGTGAGCCGCCATGAGTCTTCGGAGAGGGGCGGCATACAAATTGAATGAATGAATGAATGAATGAATGAATGAATGAATGAATGAATAAACAAACAAACAAACAAACAAACAAACAAACAAACAAACAAACAAACAAACAGGCTATGAAACATTCCAAATCTACCCTTTTATGGTGCTGTGATGCTATTTTGCAAAAGATAAATCAACAATTCCCCTTCTAATGAATTCTATCAAACTACTTTTACTCTTGGGAATTTTTTTCCCCTTTACATTCATCTAGAACAGGGGTGTCAAACACAAGGCCCGTAGGCTGGATCCAGCCCACAATGTGGTCGGATCTGGCCCACAGGGTCGTCCTGGAATATATAAGGAGCTGGCCCGCATGGCTTTGGCCCAGTCTACTCAGTGTGAAAACAGACCAGCAGTTTGGGGAGTGGCGTCAAGCTGGCCACACCAACCCAGTTGGCCACACCCATCGAGTAGCATCAAGCTGGCTACGCCCACCCACTTGGTCACACCCACCCAGTCAGCCATGCCCACCTGGCCCCCGAGGTCAACCACAGCCCTGATGTGGCCCTCAATGAAATTGCGTTTGACACCCCTGATCTAGAAAACACCTTTCCAGGAATTAAAATAGTTAGATAAGAGCACCAAGAGTGCAATTATATCCGCAACGTTCACATGCTGTAGACCTCAAGAAGGTAAGGAGGATTGGTTGGTGAATGGATTTGAGACGTCCAAAAAAGATCAGACAGGCAAGTTGAAAAAGATATCCTGGAAGAAGGCAAAGCAAGCTACTTGAACCCAATAATTTTAACCCAACTACTAATCAGTCTCCGAATTTTCCATTTGATTGTTGAGTAAGTATCTGTCTACAGTTGATGAGAACCCTAGAAGAAACTATATATCTAGATACCTGGGTATTTTATGATCCATAAGCCACATCTGGCCTATAGGCACTCAGTTTGTCACCCAATGGTGGCAGGAGATGGGGTGGTATCTGTGTGGGACAGGACAGTATCAGTGGTGGGAGTGGAGTGGC
The DNA here is from genome assembly GCF_059756535.1 of Pantherophis guttatus. Lineage (NCBI taxonomy): Eukaryota > Metazoa > Chordata > Lepidosauria > Squamata > Colubridae > Pantherophis > Pantherophis guttatus. The sequence continues at coordinate 12,013,452 of NC_142068.1, forward strand.
ATCAGGAGGTGGGATGGTGACAGCAATCCTCCACAACAATTCCAATTTCTCGTGTGACCCCTTGGGAAAATTAATTGCTCATCTCTGATCTAGATAAGTGGTCGGTTGCCCCCGATTCGCACCGGTTCTATAGAACCAGTAGTAAAACCGGCGGGAGGCTCCACCCATCGATCTCGACGTCATCAAAACGCTTCCCCTGATCTAGACCAATGTTTCTCAATCTTGGTAACCTAGGCTGTATGGACTTCAATTCCCAGAATTCTCCAGCCAGCATAGAAATCTTAACATTATAATGGTCATGTGATAGCATTTTGGTGACCCACACACATTTATGGCTGTTTGCAACATCCTGTGGTCACGTGACCATGATTGTTGGCTTTTTTTTTTTTTTTTTGGCCAGTTTCCAGCATTTACTTCCATTTTCTGGCAGAAACCAGAACCATGGGGAAAACTGACTTGTTAACAACCCTGGTATTTGGTTAACAACCACCTCAATAAAATTTATAACACTGGGAGAGTCACGTAATGACCAACTAATGACTACCATGACTTATAACCATAACTTGTTCCTCGTCTGTCATTATTTTACATGACATTTTTTGGACGCAGTCTATCCATAGAAGCAAACATTGCTGATGCTAACTCTTGATTCATTTTAAACTTGGTTTTTCTTCTAGTATTTTAAGCTAAATAACCATGTATGCCTTGCACATTTGACAAGCATTCCTTTCACCTCTTCATCAAAGTCCACAGAAAAATGAAGAGTACAATGCCTAAAGATTAAACCTTATGGCACCCCACTTGATATCTCACTCTAATTTGAAATAGGAATTATTAATAAGCACTCATTTTCAAACCCGTTATGTGTTCTATCCCCTGAATTGCCATGCCACCTAGCACAAGCTTAACTAGGGTGCTAATCAGACAAGTCATGAAATACACATTCTATATGCAGCATTCCCCTATTCTTACCTATTAACATTATTTAATCAAACATTGTGATAAATTTTACTTGGCAAAATTGGTGCTTGATAAAAGTCACACATATTTCTGGCAATTATCAGGAGAAATTTCCTGACAGTTGGAACAATTAATCGGTGGAACAACATGCTTCCAGAAGTTTGTTTATTTATTGATTGATTTTATTTATTTATTTTATTTTATATTGGATTTCTATACCGCCCTTCTCCCTAAGGACTCAGGGCGGTGTACAGCCAGATTAAAAAAACATGCAGAACAAATATTAAAAACAATTAAAAGATATATAAATTTGGCCCAATTAAAACTCATTTACCAATTAAAAACGTTTAAAACACTTAAAAACAGTTAAAAATTTCATCTTAAGCCAGCCCGGCTTGCTTAAATAAATGGGTTTTAAGGGCGCGACGGAAGGCACTGAGGTCTTGGATTCTCCTTATCTCTGGGGGGAGCTGATTCCAGAGGGTAGGTGCCCCCACAGAGAAGGCCCTCCCCCTGGGGGTCACCAGCCTGCATTGTTTGGCTGATGGCACCCCGAGGAGGCCCTCTCTGTGGGAGCGCACGGGTCGCTGGGAGGTCGTCGGTAGCAGCAGGCGGTCTCGCAGATAGCTAGGCCCTATGCCATGGAGCGCTTTAAAGGTGATAACCAACACCTTGAAGCGCACCCGGAAGACAACTGGGAGCCAGTGCAGCTCGCGCAGGAGCGGTGTTACATGGGAGCGCCATGCTGCTCCCGTCACTACCCGCGCTGCTGCGTTCTGGACCAGCTGGAGCCTCCGGGTGCTCCTCAAGGGGAGCCCCATGTAGAGAGCGTTGCAGTAGTCAAGGCGAGAGGTGACGAGGGCATGAGTGACTGTGCACAGGGAATCCCGATCAAGAAAGGGCCGCAACTGGCGAATCAGGCGAACCTGACAAAAGGTCCCCCTGGTTACAGCCGTCAGATGTTCCTCCAAGGACAGCTGCATATCCAGGAGGACTCCCAGATTGCGAGCCCTCTCTGTGGGGGCCAATGACTCGCCCCCAATAGTCAGTGATGGAGTCAACTGACTATATCGGGATGCCGGGAGCCACAGCCACTCAGTCTTGGAAGGGTTGAGCTTGAGCCTGTTCCTCCCCATCCAGACCCGTACAGCCTCCAGGCACTGGGACATCACTTCAAGGGCATCGTTGGGGTGGCCTGGGGTGGAGATGTACAGCTGGGTGTCATCAGCGTACTGGTGGTATCTCACCCCAAAGCCACGGATGATCTCACCCAGCGGCTTCACATAAATGTTGAACAGAAGGGGCGAGAGGACCGATCCCTGCGGCACTCCACAAATGAGAGGCCTCGAGGTCGACCTCTGCCCCCCTGCCAACACAAACTGCGACCGGTCGGAGAGAAAGGAGGAGAACCACCGCAACACGGTGCCTCCCACCCCCAACTCTTCCAGCCGGTGCAGCATGATACCATGGTCGATGGTATCAAAAGCCGCTGAGAGGTCTAACAGGACCAGAACAGAGGAACAACCCCTGTCCCGAGCCCTCCAGAGATCATCAACCAACGCGACCAATGCCGTTTCTGTGCTGTGCCCAGACCTGAAACCCGACTGGAACGGATCTAGATAAGATGTTTCCTCCAGGAATTGCGGAAACTGTCGTGCGACCACACTCTCAACAACCTTGATTGATTGATTGGTTGGTTCGATTTATATGAAGCCCTTCTCCGGAGACTCAGGGCGGTTTACAATGCGTTAAGCAATAGCCTTCATGCTTTTGTATATACCGGCTTAATAGGGCTTTCAGCCCCCCCAAGCGGTATTCTTTTTTATGCAAAGTCAGTTTATCGCCCCCACAATCCGGATCCTCATTTTACCTACCTCGAAAGGATGGAAGGCTGAGTCAACTTTGAGCCTGGTGAGATTTGAACTTGCAGTAATTGCAGGCAGCTGGTGCTACTTAACAGTACTTTAGTCTGCTGCGCCACCAAGGCTCTTTTGAGTGTTGTGAGTGCTCCAACACTGAAAGTTTTTAAGAAGAGATTGGACAACCATTTGTCTGAAATGATATAGGGATTGGACCAGGGGTGGATTCTAAATTTTTTTATTACTGGTTCTGTGGGCGTGGTTTATTTTGTGGGCGTGGCTTGATGGTCATGTGACAATTCTTTAGGATTTAGCAGAGGTACTGGTCTACTAGGCTTTTAACTGCTTGCAGAGCTGTACTGGTCTACTCATTTGTTTTTGGAGGCACCGGTCTACTCATTTGTTTTTGGAGGGACCGGTCTACCACCACATTGCCTTTTAACACTGATCAGCTGTAGGGCGGCCCTTTGAAGCCCCGCGGCAAGAGTTTAAACAGCTTTTTTCCTCCTAGCCGATCAGTTGAGACTCGGGAGGCAGCACTAGATTGGGGGTGGGCCAAATAAAAGGTAAGAATAACGGGGGAGGGGGCGGGAGGGCCCAGCTCCAGAACAGAGAACAAGTTCGGTGAGGTCATATCGTCACCGCTACTGGCTTGGTCGATCCGGGCCGAACCGGGAGGAACCCACCACTGGATTGGACTAGAAGACCTCCAGGTCCCTTCCAACCGTTATTCTGTTATCACATGGTTTTTGAGGCACTGTCACACTAACAGTGTTATGATTTGCTATAGAATATTCTTGGGTATTAGTATCATTACTGACTGATTTATTTTTCGTCCTCTGTCCATACTCCATACTTTTTTTTTTTTGAAGATAATTCATTCAGATTTGGCCAGCAAAGGTGACCAACAAGCAAGTACTGGAGCACATAACACCAGACCTGTCACTAGATGGCAAAATCCTGAAAATCATGTGTCCCACTTATTTTGGTTATGTCGGGTAGGGGAATTCACTGGAAAAGGAAATTATGTTTCCATTTGTAAATGGAAAGAACCGCCAAAGAACATGGTGGCTAGACACTAATGGTGGGTTGCCCCTGGTTTGGACCGGTTCAATAGAATCGGTAGTAAAACCAGTGGGAGGCTCCGCCCACCGACCCTGACATCATCAGGAAACTTCTGCGTAGAAGCGCACGCGGCCCTATTGCGAACTGGTAGTAAAGGTAAGTAGAACCCACCCCTGCTGGACACCATCAAAGCTGACACCAGTTAGAGCATAGAACAACTCAAAGAAGCAGTACAAGATCTATTTTGCCGGTCTCAGGTGTGGTTCGGTAGAAATAAAGACAGAGTCCAGGTATTTGCTTTGATAAGCTATGCACGTTTATTCAGCAGAATAAAGACGGGCCCTTCAAAGCAAGAGGGAACCCTGAACACACTTTGACACTCATATTTATATGTTTGCTATACTGCCTACATCACCACCCAGAAGGACTGGCATACTCCACCCAGCAAGCTGGCACACTCTAAATAAGATAAAGAAGTACAGAAATAGCCATCCACCTCCGTTGGAGGTCCTCCAAGGGCATTGGGTATCATCTCAGGGACACTGGGTGTTTCCTGAGGGACTTTCCATGACCTCAAAAGCCTTTGGAGGCAATGGTGCCATCGGCACATATACTCCCTCAAGACTGTCCATTGAAATATTAAAATTCCTGGTCAATAGATCGAAAGATATGGAGAGACCTGGCCCAACAGAATCACCAAGAGTCAGGCATGACAAAATGAATAACATCATCACCACCACGTTTCTTTGACTCAACTCTCGATTTACTCTGATTTCTTCCTGCTCCCAGCAACCCTGCACAGTGCGCGCACACAAGGAAAATGCAGGTGTGCGATCATGTTGCCTTGTGCAGATCTTATTCCAATGCACGGACTACCACCTCAATTGTAGGCAGCCCACGAAGGAGAGGGGGGCATGCAGAAGGGGTTAAAGCCATTGCAGCTCACATTAAGCATACATTTCAAGCCAGCAGGGTGTCAAGCTAAGATGCCCTCAAAGCCTAATTTGATAGATATTATGCCATATGCTGCAGCAAGCCATTAGTAATGAAGAAAGTAAAAATTTTATGGATGAGCAAAATAGGAGCTCTTATGGATGGAGTGTTTTTAAATCAGGTTTATAATTTACCCAGCATCAGACCACATGTAGAGTGCATTACTCAATTGAACTTGCAAGCAGATAAGAAAGCAGTTTTTTTTTAATAAGCACTTCAACTTATTGGCTGTACAATTACTTGAACCAAATTACCAGCAGCTGCTGCCTATTTGAAGGATTTATCTTCAAGAAGGAGATACATTAGTTTTTAATCAACAAGCCATTAAAAAGGCTTCTATTTTTTTCTTATTTTTAATTTCCATATATTTATTTAGAATTAATATTTAAAACTGCATATTTCTTTTTTTAAAAAAAATTGCTTAGTTTTACTGAAATTTTTTCTGGTCTAAAATCATGGGACATACATGGCTTGGACTGAAATAAACACCAAGACAGATATTTGGAATTTAATGCTGAGGCCTGGATAATGTGTCACATTAAGCTATGGTTTATTTTTACGAAGTTTGATTTACCAATAGGCAATTGGTTGGTTTCACACCTAATGTGAAAACACAGATCATAAGTTAAAATGGTTTGCACAACATAGTAAGTAAAAAAAAATAAAAAATCAAACACACCACAGGGATACGATTCATATCTGTAAAATGAGCAGACTTTAAATTCTCAGGCAATGATTACATTTCCTTATCTTGTATTTGGGATTAATTAAATTGTAAGACTCACAATTTTTCTTCCATTTTACATTAATTACCTTTCTCCGATAGGAATCTTATTTACTTATTTAGTAAAGTTGTAATTTTAATGGGAAAAAAGTAGAAAATTATTAAATACATGACTGGAGATAAACGATATGAAGATTATTTAATGTTAATTACACAAAAATAAATCTATTATTTTTTGCTCTGGAGCCACCAGCTTTTTCAAGGTGTGATCCCCAGCTCAGAGAAAATCAGACACCTCTGGCTTAGCATGTTGCATAAACCAAAAATTTGTGAACCATAATTTATGCTTTTGCATGAGGTTTGATTCCAACCAATCATGATTTATTCAATGAATCACTGTTTAAAACCATGATTTAGTGTGATGTGTAAATCCATCTGAAGTCATTATAGATTAGTGCAAATTTCTTCTGTAGAGCTTTTGAAGACTGAAGAATGTTGTAGTCAGTCTGATGGAAAGATCTGTTGCATTTGTGGGAAGATTAATTTAATAGCAATAGCACTTGGACTTATATACTGCTTTACAGTGCTTTACAGCCCTCTCTAAGCAGTTTACAGAGTCACCATATTACCCCCAACAATTTGGGTCCTCATTTTACCCACCTCGGAAGGATGGAAGGCTGAGTCGAGCCTGGTGAGATTTGAATTGCCAAATTGCAGGCAGCCGGCAGTCAGCAGAAATAGCCTGCAGTACTGCACTCTAAACACTGTGCCACTGTGGCTCCTAAATACATTTAATAATTTAATTCTTTTAATTCATTCAATTTAGATACTTCTCATCTCTGACCAACTCGAGACAGGTTGCAATGTAAAAAGTAAGATTCAACACAATGGGAAAAAGAAAATTAACAAAAATAGTTAAGATTTTTTTTTTTAAAAAAAGAACAAGATAGAAAATCCAGACAACAAACCTCACAAGAGGCTCCAGCCACCCTATCTCATTCACAATGGTCAGATCTTCAAGCCCTTTAGGGTGCTACAAGTTTAATATACTACAAATATGGTTGCAAAAAGTTAACAGTGTAGAGAAGGAAGGAAGGAAGGAAGGAAGGAAGGAAGGAAGGAAGGAAGGAAGGAAGGAAGGAAGGAAGGAAGGAAGGAAGGAAGGAAGGGTTTGCTTCAATGACTGGATAATTATAAATCCATACCTTGTATTCTGAAAAGCTACAATCCAGTAAAAATGCATGCTTGTGTGAATTGTCACATAGCACTTCTGCATTTTAATGGAGACAATCATTTATTAGGACTTCGTTGAAAGCATAAGAAAGGTGTTCCCAGAACACATTGAGAAGATGGTCCAAAATATCCTTCTGTCTTTATCCTTACATCTTTTTTTTCCCAGCAACTAAGGAAATTTCTCCTCTGCAATTCCATGCCACAGTTATCAACCTCAAACTGTCAAAGTTCAAAAACTAACCCACTCATATTCATTCAGCTGAACCTGCTAATTTACTAATTATCCTTTCCTCTTTCAAAATGATCTCTTTCACAGCTGGGAGAAATCTAACCCTCTCAGGACCCAATCAGATACTCACATCAATTTGTCTAATTGATGTCAGGCTTAATATACATCTTAATTATGACTGCAAACACTTTGTTAAGTTAAATGAAACCTAATGCCTAACCAAATTTCTTCCCTAATCGGTTTTTTTAAAAAAAAAACAAAACAAAACAGTGTAATATTTTATCATCTATGTAGCACTTCCAATGTACCTCATAAGCTTTAGCTCTCCAGCCCTCTTACGGCCATCTTGTTAGGTAGGCCACTTAAACTTCCTTTGTAAAAAATAAAAGACAGGACTGAGGCCTAGGAGTGGACAATATGGTCCAAAGATAGCAAAGTAAATACTCTATGGATACGTTCCAATATTTGAAGGACTCCTACAAAAATGAGGGGGTCAAAACTATTTTCCAAAGCACCTATGGCAGGACATGAAGTAATGGATGGAAGTTAACCAAGGAGAGAAGCAATATAGAACTAAGGAGAAATTTCCTCACAGTGACAGCAATCAAGCAATGGACTAGCTTGCTTTCAGAGGTTGTGGGTTGTGCTCCATCACTGTCAAAAAGAGACTGGACAACCATTTGTTTAAAATGGTATAGATTAGAACCTTAACCCTCCAAAGTCCCTTCCAACTCTATTATTCTACATTCTATGTTCACAATGGCAGAGTCTGAAGCGTGACATCACTATACGTGTGTCCTAACTTTTGTGCAATCTTAGTTTGCTATTGATGCCTATGACCAAGGTTACAATGAATTAGCTTAGTGTGTTGTGTGAACGCAGCTGTCAGGTTTTTAACCAATCTGGCTAAGTATGTCATTCAAACATAAGTACACAGTGTCAACGTTTACAAAGAATATGGAACAGAGCTCCCAATTCTTGGACTTCAGTTAGTATAATAAATCTGAGGAAATTGACATTAATTTTTTATGTTAGTAACATGACTTTTTGTGCAATTGCTTTTTAAATGATCAGGTTTGATTGTGGCACATTTGCTGCTTGATCAATAACATATAGGAGGGGGAAAACACTTAAGATAACTCCACATACTATCTTGAGGGGAAAAAAATATAGATTATAATATCTGGGTCTATTCAACAAGAAAACAGTCTGATCATAACCTGACAAGCTGCAGCTAATTAAGTGATCAATAAGTAAGTTGTTGATCAATAGAAGGCAGTATAATCAGAATTACTCCAAGAAAAAGCTGGAAAGGATAAAGTAACTTGTTGAAAAATGCAGATGCAAAAATATAAATGCAGCTGGAGGAGGGGGTAAGCAGAGGGAAAGGTCATTTAAAACAATAAAAATAGTACAATTCAGGGGTGAAATCCAGCAGGTTCTGACAGGTTCTGGAGAACCGGTAGCGGAAATTTTGAGTAGTTTGTAGAACAGGCAAATACCACCTCTGGCTGGTCCCAGAGTGGGGTGGGGATGGAGATTTTGCAATATCCTTCCCCTAGGAGTGGGGAGGGAATGGAGATTTTGCAGCATCCTTCCCCTGCCACACCCACGAAGCCAAACTACACCCACCAAGACACGCCCACAGAACCAGTAGTAAAAAAAATTGGATTTCACCACTGGTACAATATTAATTTTTTTCAGGAATTTGCCAAATTTGGTATTTATTTGGAATTACCGTATGGTGGTCATTCTAAATTGGATCCAGTTTTCGGCATGCATTGTGATTTTCTGCTCTGTCAGCCCATGAGGTCTCCATCCTCAGCAAATTCTACAGAAAATCCTTCAGGTTGGTAAATTGAGGAAATAACATTAGGGTTGAAAAAGGGAATACCAACAACCTGAAAGTACCCCTTTGGCCTAAAATGGCTAAAAAATGTGATTTTTTTTAAAAAAATGAAAAGAGCTAAAGATGTTAACATTTATTTATTCAACACATTTTTCAATGTCTCACCAATGTCTTACCAAGACCCAGCAGTTCGGCAGTTCAAGTCTCACCGGCCCAAGGTTGACTGAGCCTTCCATCCTTCCTGACCGACTCAAGATTGACTCAACCTTCCATCCTTCCGAGGTCGGTAAAATGAGGACCCAGATTGTTGGGGGCAATAGGCTTACTTTGTAACCCACTTAGAGAGGGCTGTAAAACACTGTGAAGCGGTATATAAGTCTAAGTGCTATTGCTATTTAGTGACCATTTGTTCCAATGGCACTGAAAAAAGTGACTTATGACCAGCGGTGGGTTTCCAATATTCTTACCACTGATTCACCGTGCAAACGCGCCCTCGCTTCACTCGCACGCATGCGCCTTCTGTACATACATCCGTCCTTCCGCACATGTGCTTTGCTCGCGTGCACGTCTTCCGCACATGCGCCCACCCTAAAAAAGGTGAGTAAATAGGATCCTATTACATCCGGGTGGGTGGGTGAGGGTGGGCCCACCTGCAGTCGCCACTACCGGTTCACCCAAACTGGTCCGAACCGGCTGAATACCACCTCTGCTTATGACCATTTTTCACACTTACATGTTCAAAATTTGGATGCTTGACAACTAGCCCATATTTACAACGATCGCAGTGTTCCAGGGCCGTGTGATCACCTTTTGCAACCTTCTGACAAGGAAAGTCAATGGGGAAGCCAGATTCACTTAACAACCATGTCACTAATTTAACAGCTGCAGAACAACTGTGGCAAGAAAGGTTGTAAAATAGGGCAAAACTCACTTAACAAAAGGGTGAAATCCAATTTTTTTCCCTACTGATTCTGTGGGCGTGGCTTGGTGGGCATGGCAGGGGAAGGATATTGCAAAATCTCCATTCCCACCAATGGTGGATTGCCCCGGTTCGCACCGGTTTTATAGAACTGGTAGTAAAACCGGCGGGAGGCTCTGCCCACTGACCCCGACATCATCAAAATGCTTCTGTGCATGCGCAGAAGAATGCGCGCTCCCTCGAGTGAAGCAAGCACGCGTGCAGCCCGTTGCAAACCGGTAGTAAAGGTAAGTAGAACCCACCCCCAATTCCCATCCCACTCCAGGGGAAGGATACTGCAAAATCTCCATTCCCACCCCACTCCAGGGGAAGGATACTGCAAAATCCCCATTCCCTCCCCACTCCTGGGGGAAGGATATTGCAAAATCTCCATTCCCACCCCACTCTGGGGCCAGCCAGAGGTGGCATTTGCCGGTTCTCCAAACTACTCAAAATTTCTGCTACCGGTTCTCCAGAACCTGTTAAAACCTGCTGGATTTCACCCCTGCTTAACAACTGTCTCACTTAGCAACAGAAATCTTGGGTTCAACTGTAGACGTACGTCGAGGACTATCTGTAGTGTCTATTATATTTCTTTCTGAATCCTTCCTTTTCTCTTTCTAAACTCAAAGACAATCCTATTAAAGCCAAGACACTTCACAATCTTTTTTTTTTTTTTTTTTTTTTTTTTGGTAATTTGGGATGCAAGTGGTACTTTCTTTAAAGAAGTCACATTTTCAGAATTATTCATTTGTTCTTTTTAAAAAAATTGACCTGATGACTTTGCCTTGCCTCCGATGAATCAGCCAACATCCCCTGTTAAATACACTTTTGACGTATCTTCCCTTTGCCCAATATAGCAGCAACTATTATAGGAGTGCTTATAAGCTTCCCTCAGAGTGATTTCACTCTTTAAATAAGAGCTTGCTTCTTCTTCTTCTTCTTCTTTTTTTAATAATGATGGAATTTGAAAAAAAAATGGAATTAATGTGCACTGCATATAATGTGTTGTAAAACAGGCAGTACATCATTATCATCTCCGACTCAGAGCCATTTTAACTATAATCTCAGTATTTGGAAAGCTCAGCTAATTAACAACCTGGTGTTACTGCAGAGATGAGATTGTCATGTTATTTGAAGTGCTTTTCAACATCCTCTTTGCATGTTAGCTACTAAATTTGCTAACGGTAGCCAGTATTTGAAGAAGAGCAAATTATATAATTTTTATGAGTCCGGTGAAATGAAAAGAATGATTCTAATTTGATTAAAAATTAAAAATTTACATTTTAATAAAGTTTCTGGTTTTTAAAATACCTCTTTGCAACCACTGTGCTCATTAATTAATCCAGGAATGGCAAGACTTTTGTTTTAAGATTAAAATGGTTAATTATATTAATTGCAAGAAAGCAGTTTGAAAGAACTTGGCTAACTGTTCCAAAACTTGTACTGAAAAAAAATTCTTAGAATAAAGGGTATCTCTGCTTTGTCTTCACACTTCTCATAATCCCTTACATTTTGGTCATTTCTTATGTAGACTACTGCAATGGGTTCTACATGGGGCTGCCCTTGAAGACCAGCCAGAAACTATTGCCAGAGTGCAGGGAGACTAGTAATTCATATTCCCAGAATCTACTTGCTATATGGTTTGCACTAGTTGCTAGTAAAGGTAAAAAGGTACAGGAATCCCTGTGGATTTTACTCTGCTAGTCATTGTTGACTTTAGCAGACGATGCTCATCTCTATTTCAAGGCCATTGACACAGCAATTAATGACTGAAGACATATCCGTGATCATGTAGCCAGCATGATGTCATGGAGTGCTGTTACCTTTCCACCAAAGTGGTACCTATTTATCTACTCACATTTGCATGCTTTTGAACTATTAGGTGAGGATAGGAGCTCATCCTGTCGTGTGGCGTTCGGATCTCAAACCTGAGCTGTCAACTTTCCAGCCAACAAACCCAGCATCTTAACCGCTCAGCCACTGTGCCGCCTCACACTGGTTGCTAATGACTTCCTAGATGTTTTGATATTTTTATCATACAATATTTAATAATATAGTATTATAAGGTATTTTTGTAAACCAGTGATTTCATACCGGCAGACAGACAGACCCAAAAAAAATATTCAGTACTGGGTTTTTATTCCCCCCCCCCGAGTCTTTTTAAAAAAAAAACTTTTGGAGTGTTTCTTTTTCTCTTCTGCTTCTTGATTCTATTTAATTTATTGTTTATTGTTCTTAGTATCATATTATTACTTTCATTGTTTATCTTTTTTGTTTTCTGTAATCTTGTTATTCAAAACAATAAAGTTTTGAAGGGCCTTATAAATTGAAGTCACTGGATGAATGGGCAGATAGATGGAGTGAACAGATATGCTACTACCACTGCTATACATTTTGTGACAATTCCAGGGACAGTAAATAGCAGAAAAGGAAAGACATAGACTTCAGGTAACTGATTCAAGAATGTGAATTTCCAGTGCTGAAACATCCAACAATTTGGAAATAAACAATTCTGTGATCTGTCAGTTCAAATGGGTCTTGGTGCAAAATGAGAAATATATTATAGGTAGGAATTGGACGCTACTGCCATCCATTGCACCCTGCACCCTGAATTTTATTAAAAACATTAACAGAGTGGTAACAATGGACTTGGCACTTCAGTGCCTGAAATAGTTCCAAAGATCAAAACAGGTTATTAGACAGAAAGCCAGATATTCCTCATATTTATTGCAGAAAAGAGTATATCAATAAACTAAAAGGTATCAACATGCCTGGACTAGTACATTCCCTCATGGCTCACAACAAACTGCTTCAGGAACAGTGACATCCTGTGAATGACCCACATTTTTTAATTAACACCTGGAAGAGAGGTTGCTTAGACCAACTAGCTTTTCCTATTTATTCTGGTGAGCTGCAAGATACCTTCCAGGTCTAACCCCAATTAGATAATTGTTTCCTTCCTTTGTTCTAGCAGGTGCCCAGTGTCTGTTATACACTTAATCCTCATTAATATGTAATCTATCTATCTTTCTTTCTTTCTTTCTTTCTTTCTTTCTTTCTTTCTTTCTTTCTTTCTTTCTTTCTTTCTTTCTTTTTGCTGATGCCTAAACTAAGCCACTGGGAAGGAGGTGCAGGGGTATAAAACTAGTCCAATGAAAGCAGCCTCTTTGTGGAGATCATCCCTGCCACTTGGGTTCTCTCTGGCAATTATAAGAGTTATGGTGGTGCAGTGGTCAGAGTGCAGTACTGCACTATACTACTTGTGCTGACTGCCGGTTGACTGCAATTTGGCAGTTCGAATCTCACGAGGCTCAAGGTCAGCCTTCCATCCTTCTGAGATCGGTAAAATGAGGACCCAGATTGTTGGGGGCAATATGCTGATTCTGTAAACTGCTTAGAGAGGGCTGTAAAAGCACTCTGAAGCGGTATATAAGTCTAAGTGCTATTGCTATTGCTATTAAATTAATCTTCCCACATATGCAACAGATCTTTCCATAGTAGAACCCCTTGTGCTGTAAGTAATTAACAGGGACAATTTAAATAAATACAATGCTACGGGTAGTCCTCGACTTATGATATAAATCGTGTATCTGACACATAACAAATATCTTAAGTATCTGGGTTACTTAAGGTAACTTGATGTAAAGATAAAATGAGTAAGTAAAATTGCAATTGTAAGAAGCTAAGTAAAATGCAGGTAATCCTTGATTTATGACCATAACTGAGTTTGGAAAAATCCCAAGGGACTTTTTAAAATCAAATTTCCTGGTCAGAAAAACCTATGCCTGATGGATTGATTTCACCCTACGGGGTGGAGTCTTTCCACCAAGCAGCATTTTTGCTGTCAAACAAGCTGGGTGAAAAAGTCCCTCCTGAAATCCAAGCAGTATTTCCTGCTTAGATTTCATAACGAGCCTTTTTTCCACCAGTCCTTAGGAACCAGAGGGAATCAATAGTGGCTGGGCAGGTGATTGTGCCTTGCAACCTTCCCTGCTGGCTTCCCCAATGACTTTCTGAGGAAGCCAGAAGAAGAGACTACACATGGCAATCACATGATCGCAGAAGCACTTGGCAACTCAGCATAAGTATGAACAGGATGCCAAGCTCTCACATCACAACCATATGACCATGGGGGCTGAATGTATGAATGTACGTTTGAGCATCGGGTGTAAGCCCCTTTTTTCATAATTTTGAACAGTCATCGAATGAGTGGGACTCATTAAGCAAGGACTACATGTAACCAGAGATGGGTTTCAGCAGGTTCTGACCAGTTCTGGAGAACCGGTAGCGGAAATTTTGAGTAGTTCGGAGAACCGGTAGTAAAAATTCTGACTGGCCACGCCCCCATCTATTCTCTGCCTCCCAAGTCCCAGCTGTTCGGGAGGAAATGGGGATTTTGCAGTATCCTTCCCCTGGATTGGGGATGGAATGGATATTTTACAGTATCCTTCCCCTGAAGTGGGATGGGAATGGAGATTTTACAGTATCCTTTTCCTGCCACACCTACCAAGCCACGCCTACCAAGACATGCCATGCCCATCAAGCCACACCCACAGAACCGGTAGTAAAAAAAATTGAAACCCACCACTGCATATAACCAACCCTATATGGCAGCTAGGCTAAAAAGTGGGATTTGAATTACATTCAGACCTGGCCTTGATTTTATATTCTGGAAGAAAAAGAGGCAGAAGTGAAGGACTCATCTATATTTTTCAAAAGGTATCAGACCTGCAGTATTTTAATGTAGCTTAAACGATAGACTTCTATCATTGCATCATTCTTTAGACTGTATTCCTTATAATCTTGATTATAATTGCTACTGCATATTGCTTACTAATTTTTGCCTGTATCTATTTCCATGTATTAATTCAACATATATTTAGGGAGTGAAGTTTGCTATATAAATTAATCCTTTTAGCTGGAAGATTTATGCTGTTTTCATATGTCTCCAGTTCCTCCGGAAAGTTACTCAAATTTAACATAATTGTTACCTATATGTTTTCTAGGGTGGTAATTGAACCCTGAAAGCTTAGCTGACTGCCTAAGAACAGGAAAACAGGTTATTTAATAGAAGCTAACTAGAAAGTGAAAGAACTGCACTCTTCAACATAATCAGTATGTTTCAGGACCAGCCTCAGGACTGATGCTCCTGGAAAAAACTTCAAAATCTTTATGTTTTAGAAATCCCTGTTCTATACTTTAAGGCAGGGCTCTCCAAACTTGGCAACTTTAAGTTTTGTGGACTTCAACTCCCAGGATTTCTCTGCCAGCCATGCTCGCTGTGAAATTCTGGGAATTGAAGTCCATCACTCTTAAAGTTGCCAAGTTTGGAGAACGCTGCTTTAAGGTGTCTTTCCTTTTTAAAATTTTTAGTGTAGGTGAACATGGTGTCTATCATTTGTGAATAGTCTGCTGGAAGACTCAAACCCAAACAATTGTGGATCTGTACCAAATGTTGTGCTGATAGGTATGGCTTCGAATAGATTCAAAAACCAGCATTGCTAATCTTTAGTGCTGGTGAAAAGGAATAATACAGCACAGGTAAAAACAATGAATTTGGAAACAGACATGGAAGAACAAAGAACTTAATATAGTATGCTAAAAGGATGCCAATGGATAAACAGTAAAATCATACTCCTTTCATTTCCTTTCCTTTCCTTTCCTTTCCTTTTTTGGTGTACTTTTACTTGGAAAGTTCTAATAAAATGTATATATTTTATGTGACCACAACTTCTGACTTCCTAGCAGTTTTCCCATTAACTTTGCTTGTGCGAAAGCGGACAAGGACGATTGCAAATGGCAATCACATAAATTGAGACACTGAGTTAGTTAGAAATCTGAGTCAGGTTGTGTACATGTGACTGCAGGGATGCGGCAACAGCCACAACTTTGGGGATCCATCATAAGTACCACTTAATTCAGCACTGCCAAAACTTTGAACAGTCACTGAACAAGTTGTTGTTAACCTATTTTGCATTTATGAGATATTAAGGCCTATGTACTGTAGATTGCCTACCGGAGCCTATAAATAGCTTATGGCCTCTATGACTCCCCATATAGTTAACTGAGGAGCTGGTCTTGAAAACACTGGAACAGGTTAAGAGAAAGAACAATTTATATTGGCATAATTTAAGTACAGCAGAATTAGAGATATTGCACTAATTGATCCCAAACCCTGGATTATAATTAAACTAGCTGACAAGAGGAGAGCAATAGCAGTCATGAATAGGCAGGATTATGAAAAAGAAGTATTCAGTCAGTTATCAGACCAAGTTTCAAATATGTGCAGTGATCCCGTAAGAACTGCATAAGGAAATGAACATTTTACTGGAAGAAGAATTAACAATGGGACAGATAACGCAAAGCATTTATAATTCTCTACAGAATGATAATCCACATGTTCCAGGCTTCCACATACATATCCTAAAGACTTGATACCACTTCCTAGGAGAGCTATAGCTTCATGAGGTAAATTTTTATAGGAACCCATTTTTCAATATGCAAGTTCCTCTTTAAAAACTAAATAATTCTAAAACCTTTGTTCTAGGTTTTAGATTCTACTGAGTTAATTAATAAAACAGAGTCATTACAATACATTAAATAAAAAGAGTGAAACATGTTAGATCTATATTCAGTGTATGAGTATCCCCCAAGAGGATTTTGATCAACTGTGATACTTCAGAGAAGGGCAGTGAGGATGGCCTTGAGTGACGGTGGAAGAAGATGTAGCAAGATTTAATCTATTTTTTTACATCATAGTTTTACATCTCCCATTCTTAGAACCATAGGGAGTTTTCTCAATAAACTGCATGGACATGCACATGAAGAATAAAGAATAAAGCCAAACACTCAAGGGGTAAAGTTGATTACGGAAAAAGAAAGAACCATACTCACAATAGGGTGAGCTGGCAGGGCAGATACGCCCTCAGTCACAAATCTTACCAAGATGAAAACTAATCAAACTTAGCTTGTTGTGGAATGTAGGAATGGAATCTTTAACTGACTTGGCGGACACTGACCAATCATTGAGTTTATCACAAATTCTTTTTAGGTTACAAAGCTTAAAATAAGAAAAATCGATGCACTAAGAAACTCTTCACCATATGATATGGGAAGTATTCCATCAATGGTTAGAGAGTAAAAAGGGAAACTGGAAATAAAATGAGAAGATTAAAGAAGAATAGAAAATATGTTAAGATAGAGGTATAAATAAGATGATAATTTGTTAGTATAATGAAGATGAGGATAATTATGTGTAATGTTATTATTATTGTATTTACACTAGAAGACATGTTAAGAGGAAAAATGAATAGGCTTACAATGTTTAACTGTTTAACATACTATAATTTGAAGACCAGAGAATTAATATCAATGTGAATGATATTGCAAATGTTGAAGGTTGTTGCACAAAGATATTTGAACCCAGACGACACACTGTTTAAGGAAAGATGGAATGTTTATATTTTGAAAAATAAAAAACTCTTCACCATTAAACTCTCCTATTCAAATCAGTGAAGAAGGATTTGGTAAAGCCATCCCCAGGACTGAAGACGACAAGTCCAGAAAAAAATTACTAAATAACATTGGATTGAATTATGACTACCAAATTGACTATGGAGATTCTCAATCATCCAGGTCCCAATTGTCCCAAAAGGCAACTGGACTTGCTAGATTTTCCCCCCCGAAAAAGAACGGAAGATGTTTCTTGGATGAGAAGTGAAACTTTTTCAAGGAAAGAAACCAAGGAAGTCCAGTTGTCTTGCAGAAAAGTACCTTTTATATACCTGTCAAGAACACACAGACACAAGACATTTCTAGAAAAAGCCATATACCTTCAAAAATAATACTACTAGTAATACTAGTCCCACCACCTGATTGCCAATATAGGTTGTAAAATGATGTATGGAAGGAGCAGAAACTTTGGTAATAAACTCCAGGTGATGGATATGGGATTTATTTTGTCCATAACTTTCCAGCCACCTATTAAATTTAGTGTTTCTATCCTAAAACAAATTGTTGACTAGAAAACATATTGAGTAATAACCTAAACCAAAGCTGTTCAATATTAGTGGGGGCTGAGGGCCATATTCCAAATATTGTTTGGACTAGGACAAAAATCAAATTTGCATTCATTTCACTTAAAATAGAGATAAATACCTTCAGTTATGTATTTAATTATTTCCATCTTCTGTCACATTAAAAAAAAAAAACAATGTTATAAAAATAACAACTGACCATTAAGAACTTCTAGTGATCCCTGAGGCTATTGGAATCAGATCGTGCATTTGTAATGCAACCATGATTAGTATTAATAAAAGTTCTAAAAAGATTTTAAAAAAATAATGTATTGAAGCTTGCCCTTCGCATATATAAAGTTGAGTTTAGGTTTTGAAATTATAGAATACAAATTTCAGGGTTTGTTTTTTGGAGTACTAGATGCATTTCAAATGAATGGAAATAATGAATCCTAAGGCTATTGGCTTTGTTAAAGTTGACCTGTTTCAAATTTAAAGATATCCTCAAGTCTTGTTGGCTACTTCTCATTTTACCATTATTTTGTGTATAAGTGTGTATATGTGCAAATAGAGAAAGGGGAGAGAGAGAGAGAGATGGAGGGAGAAAGTGCAAAACAAGAAGATAGGCAGGTGTCATTCAAAATTCTCAATGGAGAATTTTTCCATTGCAAAATTAAGAGAAAAAAAATTCAAACATAGATAAATTGGACACAATTTTCAACTTAAGGCTCTAAGGGTGCCAAACTGTGTTTTGTAGGAACAAAGCATTTCAAATAATAGAACTGTGAATAATAAGTGTTCTATTATATTTATTTCTACAAAGCCTCTCTCTTGCTGACAGAGGCATAGTAGAGAAAGAGAGGGAATCACCAACATTGTTAGTGTATTTTATGTCTGGTTGATAGCCTGAGGCAGCCTCTTCAGTAGACACAAAACTCAATTTTAAATAATTTTAGAAGATCTGTGTTTATTTTCATTCTTTGATTTGAACTTTGAGGAATAAAGACTTTGAATATGCTATGATAATAGGCATATTTTTCCTCAGGGCTTCCTTTTCTAGGAAATACTTTTCGCTTCTAAAATCATCTCAGTGGTAAAGAATTTGTGAATTGGTGTCTGATTAGTATTCTGTGTTTGAGAGGTTTATAAAGATAATGGGATTCCACATCCTCTGTTCAAGGAAGGTGGAAGGAAAACCAACCCCTATTTCCTTAGATAGTGTGAAATAAGTGCAGTTCAATGCTGGTTGTAAGTACTGACCTACAAAACTCGGAGTATTAGATATTAAATTGACAATACAACAGCTCAATCACATTTTGCCTAAGGTATTGCGATAAAAGGAGGGACAGAATAAAACATTTTTACTTGTCAGGTAATTTGATCAAAAGGAAAGTTAAAGCAGGACCTCTTCATCTCTTGAGGACAATGAAGTTCAAGGACACTTTTCTACAATGACTTACTAGGGGGACATGGACCAGAGGCGTCAAACTCAAGGCCCGGGGGCCAGATATGGCCCACGGGATGCTTAGATCTGGCCCATAGGGCTGCCCTGGAATCAGCGAAGGACTGAAGGAAACAGCCCGCGTGCCTCTGCCAGTGAAAACAGAGGTCACAAGCGCAGCGAGCTCCGTTTTCGCTGACAGAGGGTTGCAGGAGGTTGTTGCAGCCAAAAATGGAGCTCAAGAGCTCATTTTCTCTGGCAGGGCATTCAACCCACCACAGGCACCCCCAACACGAGTGACATCGAACTGGCCATGCCCATCTTAGCCACAGCCACTCCGGCCCCCCGAGGTCAAACACAACCCTGATGCGACCCTCAATGAAATTGAGTTTGACACCCCTGACATAGACAGTCTACTCCCAGATGTAGACAATAGAGGTGGTACTTCTGTCAGGCATGATATGTTAAATTTCAGTTAAGCTGATTTATTGCTCACGCCTAAACACAAGAATCTAGTCAACTGGAAGTCATCATTAAATTGGCGCTAAAGAAGAGTTAATGGGATTTAAGAAGGGTTGGATCTGGATCACTTGTGGGAACATAATGATTCCAGGCTGATTGCTCTCTTGACTCCACCCCCCCCAGGTTGTGCCACCTGTACTCCTACAGCTTCTGATGATCATGAAGAGGTGTGTATTGAGCTGGTTCGTTGCTGCAAGACTGCCAGTCCCCTCCCTGGTGGCTGGTGGTGTGAGACAGTAATAGTGCAGGGAAATGCGTCTCCAAGTTGGAGACGTCAATGTGGAGACGTCAATGTGTCTCCAAGTTGGTTTGGACTTCTGGTGAGTATCCCCTGCAGTTTTCTTGGTAGCACTTTTGCCATTATATACACCAAAGCTGTGAAGTCCTTGGTGCTCTCTGAGCTTAGTTGTTTTCTGGCAGACATTTTATTATCCAAATAAGTAACCTCTAAGATTGGGTTATGAAACGTCTGCAAGAAAACCACCAAGCTCACTTGTAGGAACATAATGATTCCAGGCTGATTGCTCTCTTGACTCCATCCCCCAGTTCAACCCTGAGCTACAAATGTTCTCTTCTATTGGTACCCTATACCCAAGCTTTGGAATTTGGCTGTTTATTGGGAATTGTGGTTGTATTGAGCATAGGGATGGTAGGGTGGAAAAAAAGAATTATATTAGGGAATTAGAAAAGTGATATCATTCCAGATGTCAAGAAATGGTTGCAGAAATATATAATCTATCAGTTTTAGAAAAGGCCCTTTTTTTGCCAATCAAAGGATGCTGCAATGTGTTGTTATGACAAAGTTGACCTGGTATTTATGGGATCCAAGAAAGCACCAAGAACAGCTTTATCAAGCTTAATTATTGTCCATCATTTAGGTACCAGGGTGGAGTTGCTTCTCATCTTCTGTTTTCACATTTCCTAAGGAGCTCAAAAATGGCAAACCCAAATAAAAGGTGAATAGCTCCTAATATTTGAACTACTGTACTCCTGTCTGATTTGTTAACTTCAAAAGTTGTGAATTCGTAGTTAAAAGTGAACACAAAATCCATTTTTGCTGAAGTTTACACAGAGAGACAGAGAGAGAGACAGAGAGAGACAGAGACAGAGTCAGAAAAAGAGAGACAGAGAGAGAGAGACAGAGAGAGAGAGACAGAGAGAGAGACAGAGACAGAGACAGAGAGAGACAGAGGGAGAGAGAGAGAGAGAGACAGAGAGAGAGAGAGAGACAGAGAGACAGAGAGACAGAGACAGAGAGAGAGACAGAGACAGAGACAGAGAGAGACAGAGAGAGAGAGAGAGAGAGAGAGAGACAGAGAGAGAGAGAGAGACAGAGAGACAGAGAGAGAGAGAGAGAGAGAGAGAGAGAGAGAGAGAGAGACGGGTTCCAGTAAAGATTCTCATGACTTGAAAAAATTTCCCCTAAAGGAGAAAAGATACACTGCACATTCTCAGAAGCACATATTTCCACTCACAGTTAAGAATCAAAACTCTTGATTCAAATAAAGCTTGAGGGGGAAAAAAGCACATACCAGTCCAAGTAAATTAAGTTAGAAAACCTCTAATCCATTGGACGTTGATTCCAGTATTCCTGCCTAATAGCCATGCAAACTATGTAGCTCAGCATTGTAATTACTATCATTGGTTATTCTGGGGGGTAAGGTAAAGAAATATGATTAAAAAACCTGAAAGGGGAATAAACACCAATAGGCTGAGCATATAATACATGTCTAAGGAAAGAAAAGGAAAACTACAACATTTGGGAATAGATTGCTGCAGTGGTGGGTTTCAAAATGTTTTACTACCGGTTCTGTGGGTGTGGCTTGGTGGGCGTGGCTTGGTGGGCATGGCAGGGGAAGGATACTGTAAAATCTCTATTCCCATCCCACTCCAGGGGAAGGTTACTGCAAAATCCCCATTTCCTCCCGATCAGCTGGGACATGGGAGGCAGAGAATAGATGGGGGCGGGGCCAGTCAGAATTTTTACTACTGGTTCTCCAAACTACTCAAAATTTTCACTACCGGTTCTCCAGAACTGGTCAGAACCTGCTGAAACCCACCTCTGGATTGCTGTCATTGGGATGATGTTTTTAACACTTCAGTCATGCAATTCAGTATTCATGAGAGAAGGATTTTTGGTAAAGGTAATCCTTAATTTACAACTGGTTATCTAACTACCACATTTCGCATTTGCAACAGCCATGGAAACACAGCCAACACCCTCCCCCCCCCATGAGCATAAATGGTTATGCCATCTCTCCCCCATGGTCACCTAACCACATGGTAGGATCTTTTACCTTGCAACCCCCATCTTTGATTTTGTTGGTCAGGTGTTTTCGATTTTCAGAAATTTATCTGGAAGACAAATTCCTGAGTTTTGTTATATAATTTCTCTCACACAAGGACGGATAAACAAATAAAGAGGCCAGACTATTTTGATTTCGATAAAAGAAGAGTTTTCTCCACAGGCAAAAGTTAGGCACGGCTGGGGAAAAAAAATGACAATATTAGGTCCCAAATTCATCACACCATATTAATTTATTCCAAAGTTTGTTATTCCGCTGAAATAAACATGGACTTAATGCTGATTTTGTAAGCGGCAAGGAAAGGATGAACAGCTATCCAGATTAAGTATTATAGTAATAAAGTAATAAACATGGTTTAGTGGCATGGACTAACCAGTCATTGTGAGCCAAGTTTCTAGAACACATGAATGCTGAAGGAAGTATTCTGAAGGCCTCAATACCCCTTTTAAACCACAGATTATAGCACAGGCAAATATAGGTTAACTCTGTGTGTGTGTGTGTATGTGTATAGAATTTCTGCTTGACAGAAGTTGATCTAAATTGATCTTTGATCTCAAATGAAGTCACTCTTCTATTCGGAAGTAATACACTGAAGTATAACCAACTTTTCCCCAAAGGTGAGTATGCATATACTTGCAGCTCAAGCATTATTGAATTTAGTCTTTCATGGGAACAAGCCTCTCCTCCACATACATCTTAATCTATCCAGACAGATTTATTTTCATGCAAAACTGAATCCCAAGATGCAATCCTGTATCTACATAGAAGTGCAAAGACATTGTCTTACTCGCTTATCTTGAAGGAAATGTTCCCAATTTTAGTTATTCTGAACTATGTATGTACCTTCTTATTTAAGCTACTTGCCCTCCACTTCAGACATATCTTCATTCTCTGTGCAGAGTACTCCAAGCACAAGAAAAGAGTTTTTTTTTTTTAAATTGCATAGCCTTTGAATGGATATAACTTGTGCGTTCTCGTGGAAAGGACTAGGATCTCAGCTTTTAAAAGTGTGCCAGGCACAAAACAGAGTATTGATGCTTAGTTTAAAGCAGAGTTTTCCAAACTTGGCAACTTTTAAGTTGAGTGCTCTTCAACTTCCAGAATTCCCCTCTGCCGGCATACAGAACTTGTTGATGCCTTTGAAAAGATTCTCCCACTGATTTATAGAAATATACCCTATAATCAAGGATGATTTATTATTAAAGGTAAAATGTATCACCATTCTTTACCAGCCTGAAAAGAGGAAATCGGAGTAGGATTGTGCAAAGAATAAGACTGCAATTTAGTAAACAAAATTAAAAGTACAAACATGACAATCAAAACAACAAAAAGGCACAAGGGAGAGAGAGGCCTGAAACAATTGATTTTTATCATATCTTCATTCTTATATTAATTAATCCTGCTTTACTGAATATTAACTGAGTGGATTCATTATTCAACATCAATTCAAATAAGTGATGCTTTTGGCATTTAGATTTGCCAATAGTGACACCTACTGGAGATCCCCAGAATTATGTTTTTTAGCATATGTTTAAGATAATGCAACAATTGCTCGCTTGATTGGCACCCAGACCTTGTCCAAGATTTTATCAATTTAGCATCTCATTTAGCGGTGTCCAACCTTGGCAGCCTAAAGACCTGTGGACTTCAACACCCAGAATTTTCCAGCTTAGCCATGCTCACGCTGATGTTCCCAGAACTCAAATTCTAGAAATTGGAAAAAATCCCTGTCCATGTATTTATTTTATTTATTAAATTTCTATACCGCCCATCTCACATAGGTGACCCTGGGTGGTTTACAACAATAAATATATAATGATGAGGAAGATTAAACTCAGAAGGACTGACCAGAACAAAGACCTGGAATTCTAGGGAGATGTCTCAAGGATTTCAATGTATTTGATGATCCAATACATACCACTGTGAAAAAGGCAATTTCTGTTTCTGAGTGTCTGTTATAAAAGATTATCTTCTCACATAATCCTTTACTATTTTTTTTTTTGCATCCTTAATCTTACGCATAAAAAACTGACATGGTTTATATCTCGTTACCATACAAAGCAAAAACCCACATTAGAAAAAGAAAAAAGCCCACTCCACTCAACCATGTTGACCATCCATTAAAGGACCCATCATTTTTTTAAAAAATGTTTCCTCCCTCCCCAAATTGTTGCTACTCAGCAATGGCACAGACAATATTAATAATAAATAATTTGTACATATTTTATTTATTTATTTATTTATCAACCCTACTCCTGAAGGACTCAGGGCGGTGAACAGCCAAGATAAAATACAGATAATACAAACATTAAAAATCCATTAAAAGTATTAAATATTTTGGCCGAAAACAAATTTAAAACACCCAATTTATAAAACAAATTAAACGATTTAAAAATTTAAAAGGGAGAGTTAGGCCATATTTTTCTTTTAAAAAAGAAAGTAGGTAAGGAATAGCTTCCTTATCTAAAATAAACATAAAAGAGAAGCGAACGGGTCGCGAGCTTTTGCAGGAAGCAATTAGTTTATCTGGTCGGTAAAAGCTGTGGAAAAGTTCCGTTTGACTCTGTGCTAAGTTTGGCCTTGCCCTGCGTGTGGCAATTAGTTCTCTGGCAGCATTCCAAGGGAGATAAGGTGGGTGTTTGTAATCACTCCCCTGCAAGACTGTTTGATAAGCCTTTCAACTGGGAATGACAATAATTCACAGTCATCTGAATTAAAGAGATTTGCTGGGGCTAAGTTTGTGCTGTATACTGTCTAAGGAAGCCTAGGTCAGAACAGCTTCCTACTCCTTCCTATTTAAACTTCAGATCAATTATTTGAGATCAATCAATCAATTCAGAACAGATTGTCAGGACTGCCACCTCAGACTTGCACTGTACTGTTGCTTCAGTGCCAGCCTGCCATGAACTCCATGGGGAGGGAACCGAATGGGAGGGGGGGGAAGAAGCCTCCACTATTCCCTGTACCGGCTGGACACACAACTTCAAGGACAGCTGACTGGGAAGGAATGTAGCCATATACCAAAGAAGATCATTCCAACAACATCTGGTTTGAATATGAGTGGACAACAGCAGGGACCAAAGGCGGGGACAGTCTTGGGAAGAGGGGGAAATACATTTGGCCCGCAAAAACTCAGATCTGACTTTGCTTCCCTGTATTCTGCTTGACCTTTATTGAACTATATACCTTTCTCACTAAAAGGAGTCAAGGATAGTTCTTACTTAAAGGTTCAAGCTGAGGCAGGGCTGACACTGATTTTTCATTGTTCCCCCACCAACAATTCAGCAAAGGAAGTTCTCAAGTGGTCCAACCTTGTGGTCAATAATATAAAATAGTTCAGAAGCTAACTGTGTCCAAGAGCTAGATCTTCTTCCTTCATGGGCCACATAATATAAAATAAGATGGACTGCGCCTGGTTAATATTAGATACCCCAAAATATTCTATGATATCCGCTCTGTTCTACAGTGAGACCAATAGCAAAGAACAAAGTAACAGCATTGCCAAAAAGGCATTAAGAGTTGTTAACCTAATTTTGCGAAGCTTCTTCTCCGGTAAGATTATACTGCAAACTAGGGCATACAAAAACTTTGCCAGACCAATTCTTGAATACAGTTCATCTGCCAGTTCATCATATCCGCACTGTATATTGGACATTAATACAATTGAGCAAGTCCAGAGGTATTTCACGAGAAGAGTTCTCCACTTTTCTGCTCACAATAGAATATCTTATGCCACCAGGCTTGAAATTTTGGGCTTGGACAACCTAGAACTACGCCGCCTACGGTCTGACCTAACCGTAGTACACAAAATTGTCTGCTACAATGTCCTACCTGTCAATGACTACGTCAGCTTCAACCGCAATAATATACAGGCAAACAATAGGTACAAACTCAAGGTAAACAGCTCCAAACTCAATTGCAGAAAATATAACTTCAGCAACAGGGTGGTCAACGCCTGGAATGCACTACCTGACTCTGTGGTTACATCCTCAAACCCCCAAAACTTTAACCTTAAACTGTCTACCATGGACCTCACCCCATTCCTAAGAGGTCTGTAAGGGGGCGTGCATAAGCGCACCAGCATGCCTACCGTCCCTGTCCTACTGTCCCCATTTATTCGTACTCATTTCCTATGTTCACGTCCATGTTTATACTTATACCTGTTTTCTCGTACATGTTTGACAAACTAAATAAATAAACAAATTGACACCATTCTTTAGCATCCTTCCGGTGTGAAGTAGGCCAAAACAAAAATGTGTCATTATAGACAGTCAAGGCACTGGACGATGCTCTCTCTGCTGACAGGAAAAAAAAAACCTGAAAGCAAGCAAAAAATTGAAAGAATAACTTTTTGCTTCCAAGGGAGGCCAAAACCAGGAGTGTTAGATTTCAGGGACTGAGAAATCATCCATTAAATCAGGGGGATTATAGCAATCAGATTATCCTAGTCACATTGTCATAGAAGTAGAGCAGGAGTTTTCAAGCTCAGAGATAGCAGAACTCCTTAAAATGATAAAAAAATGAATTTCTGTGATCCATCCTCCATGAATAGAATTATGGTTGGGCAAGAAATATATATACTGCTCAAAAAAAATAAAGGGAACACAAGCAGAAGACATCCGAGATCTGAATGAATGAAATAGCCTTCTCTGTGGGGGCACCTACCCTCTGGAATCAGCTGCCCCCAGAGATAAGGAGAATCCAAGACCTCAGTGCCTTCCGCCATGCCCTTAAAACTCACTTTTTCCAGCAAGCCGGGCTGGTTTAGGAAGAAATTTTTTAAAATTTTTAAATGTTTAATTGGTTTGTGGTTTTTTAAATTTTGGGCCAAATTTATATAGATTTTAATTGTTCTTAATATTTGTATTTCATGTTTTTAATTCTGGCTGTGCACCGCCCTGAGTCCTCAGGGAGAAGGGCGGTATATAAATTGAAAATAATAATAAATAAATAAATAAATAATAATAATAATAATAATAATAATAATAATAATAATAATAATAATAATAATAAATAGCCTTATTAAATACTTTGTTCGTTACATACAGTAGTTTTGTGTTCCCTTTAGTTGTTTGAGCAGTGTATAAACTACTGTATGTAAAGAACAAAGTATTTAATAAGGCTATTTCACTCATTCAGATCTCGGATGTCTTCTGCTTGTGTTCCTTTTATTTTTTTGAGCAGTATATATATATATATATATAAATATAACACTCTACTTTTTAAAATGATTATTAATTTTAATCTATATATTCCATACAACAATGATGGAGCCATATGGCTTTATCTAGATGATTTCCCCGGGAATAACAGATGCAGACATACATGTTAAAGCCTTTTTAGTGGGAAGGGTGAGCTTGCTTACTTTTGCATAATTCCAAAAAATGTGTTTCATTTTGAAGACTGTTACACTCCTTTAGCAAAATTTGAGGCAGGGGGAAGCTTTTCTTTCTTTTCTTTTTTTTTGCCTCAATCAGCTTTTTAAATTGCTCTTAAAATACTGAGGTTGGCAAAACATTAGCAGTGGCACTAGCACTAGCATTTAGACTGATATACTTATATACCACCTCATAGTGCCTTACAGCCCTCTCTAAGTGGTTTACAGAGTCAGCCTATTGTCCCCCAACAATCTGGGTCCTCATTTTACCGACCTCGGAAAGATGGAAGTGAGTCAACCTTGAGCCTGTCAGGATCAAACTCCAGACTGTAGGCAGAGTTTATCTGCAATAGTGCATTCTAACCACTGGACCACTAGGGCTCCTGGTAACAATGGTACCAATGTGATAAAACATTGGCAAATTACAAAATTGCACAGCCAGACTGAGATAACAATTGCACACCATCTTCTTAGCTTCCACCATTATTCTCCTCCCTAAACTTTTTCCTCCTTGCTGCGATCTCTTCCTCCTCCCCTCTTCACCTCCATTATCATTTCCTCTGCAGAAGGAGTGTCAGAGTAGAAGCCTCATGACCACTACTTCATCTTTGAAGGTGTTTAAAAAATAAAAAACTTTTTTCAAAAAAAAAAGAAAAGAAAAAGAAAGCTCAGATCTTTATTTTTCCATTGCTTTATGTTCACTATACACACTTTGGCATGCAAACATAATGAATGAGCTTGTTCAGAAAGGACATTTATGAGGATGGCCCTCTCTGGTGATCCTCCGTTCAATGTTTCATCACCCTTTGGAATGTCACAATCCATCTTTGAAAAAAGATGAAGTACAGGGATCGTGGGAATTTAGAAGTCCTTGTTAAGTTGTTGTTGTTGTTAATATTTCTTCCATAAGCTCTGCCTCAATATCATTAGTCTTTTGTGAATGTATTTTTTTCAGTATTTCATCAAACATCATTTGGCATGCTGTGATGTTCATCAGATTTTGAATAATTATCCTCTGAAATTTCATAGGAGGGAGGGGGGAGAGAGAGAGAGATGAAAAAGGAGGGGGAGGAAGGAGAGGATAATCATAAAAGGGGAGAGAGATATGATACATAGATGATAGAGATAGATAGATAGATAGATAGATAGATAGATAGATAGATAGATAGATAGATAGATAGATGATAGAGATGGATGGATGGATGGATGGATGGATGGATGGATGGATGGATGGATAGATAGATGATAGAGAGATAGATGATAGATAGATAGATAGATAGATAGATAGATAGATAGATAGATAGATAGATGATAGAGATGGATGGATGGATGGATGGATGATAGAGAGATAGATAGATGGATAGAGAGAGAGAGAGAGAGAGATGATAGAGAGATAGATAAGAGATAGATAGATAGATAGATAGATAGATAGATAGATAGATAGATAGATAGATAGATAGATAGATGATAGGGATGGATGGATGGATGGATGGATGGATGGATGGATGGATGGATGGATGGATACAGTGGTGAGATTCAGCCAGTTCATACCACTTTGGGAGAACCAATTGTTAACTTTCTGAGAAGTTTGGTGAACTGTTTGTTGGAAAAAATCATTAGGGTAGAGAACCAGTTGTTAAATTATTTGAATCCGACCACTGGATAGATAGATAAGACATGATAGATAGATAGATAGATAGATAGATAGATAGATAGATAGATAGATAGATGCAGGCAGACAGATAAGACAGATGATTAATAGATAGATAGATAGATAGATAGATAGATAGATAGATAGATAGACAGACAGACAGATAGATAGATAGACAGACGAAAAAGGGGGGAGGAGGATAGTCATAAAAGGAGAGAGAGAGATGATACATAGTTAGATGATAAAGATAGACGATAGATAGGTAGATTAGATAGGTAGGTAGGTAGGTAGGTAGGCAGGCAGATAGATAGATAGATAGACAGATAAGGAGGAGGAGGAGGAGGAGGAGAGAGTCATAAAAGGAGAGAGAGAAAGAGAGAGAGAGAGAATGCCAATCATTCACAAAACGATTACAACAAAGGATAGTGTGATTGCTTAGGAGTTTAATCACACTAATTTCAAGTATATTCCCTCAGACCTCAAAAATTCCTCTTTAACTGAGTGGAGGTACTACAGCCTATATCTAGCAGAAGCATAAATACATCATTTTACACTTGAGTTCACTGCACTTGAGTTTCAGTCCATTCCAGCTGTTCTTATTTTGTAGAGTTTACCAGTTGTGGGCTCCGTTCTGTTTACAAAGAGCTATATCCAGCACTGGGTATATGCAAATGCTTTTCCTCTGGCACTTTTTTTTTTTTTTTTTTGCATGCTGAAACCACAAAGACCTCATTTAAATTGATAACAGGGAGGCTGAAAAGGGGAGTCAGGAAGGTCAAGCCTCTCGCAAGGCTTGGAAATTATTCAAAACTTTAAGAATAGGTGCTCAGTTTGAATATATATCTCAGACCAGGAAAGGTGTTATGAGATCATGATTTATTCAAGGGAACGCAAGCAAAGAGAGGGAAGAAGACATGAGGTTATAAGCCTAATTGACAAATTAAAAATAAATAAACTCCAGGGTTCAAACAATATCCTTCCTAAGGTTCTTAAAGAACTAAAATTGCCGGTCATCTGTGAGAAACACATATCTGTTATAAAAGATTGAATTATGTTGGAAAATAAGCAATATAAAAGTATTTTTTTTAAAAAATAATGGGGACCGAGAGAATCATGGCCCAATTATCTTAAATATTAGAACAATAGAAATAATGATCAAAGAGAAACCATGGAAAATAACATGAAAAGGAATTATAGGTAGACCTCGAGTTAGGACCACAATTGAGCCCAAGATTTCTGTTGTTAAGTGAGACATTTGTTAAGTGAATTTTGTCCAATCTTTCTTGCCACAGCTGTTAAGTGAATCACTGCAGTTGTTAAGTTAGCAGCATGGTTGTTAAGTGAATCTGGCTTGGCCACTGACTTTGCTTGTCAGAAGGTCGCAAAAGCGGAACAAATGACCTCAGGACATTGCAGCCGTCATAAATA
This sequence comes from Pantherophis guttatus, assembly GCF_059756535.1. Taxonomy (NCBI): domain Eukaryota; kingdom Metazoa; phylum Chordata; class Lepidosauria; order Squamata; family Colubridae; genus Pantherophis; species Pantherophis guttatus. The sequence goes on from NC_142068.1 coordinate 12,044,065, forward strand.
CAAACCAGTCGCTAGGAGAAGGAAGAAACTGAATACTTTTTAATATGGGACTTGTTGTACCAATGGTTTACCAACTAACGGAAACAGAAGTTAGAAATTAAAGTGATTAAGAGAATGATTAATTATATAAGGAAAGCTTTTTAGTATGGATAAGCCAATGCTACTATTATTATGTGGTTATTATCAATGATATGTATATTATGATTACTATTATGCTTATCGTTTTTCTTTGTTGTTCAAAACTAACTGTACTCAGACAACACGCTGTTCATATAGATACTTAGGTTTTTTATGTTTCCTAAAGAAAAATGTATGAATACACACACACACATATATATATATGGTTTTTTTTTTTTCTTCAACCGGGTATTTTCCTACGTAAACCAAGTTTCTCAAATTGCAGCCATAGCTTAGTGAAATCACATCCACTATTCTAGGCTTCTTCAGATAGCACGCATGCTTGCTGTCTGAAGAAGCCTAGGATAGTGGATGCAATTTCACTGAGCTATGGCTGCAATTTGAGAAACTTGGTTTACGTAGGAAAATACCCGGTTGAAGAAAAATACATACAAAAACCTAAGATAAGAGAAGAAAGCATATATGTATACTCTTTATATATATATAAAGAACCAGTTGCCAAGCATCTGAATTTTGATGAATTTTGACCATGGGGATGGTGCAGTGGTCATAAGTGTGAAAAACATTCATAAGTCATTTTTTTTCACTTGCCGTTGTAACTTTGAACCGAAGAAGCATCTTGGATGAGAAGCGAAATGTCTTCAAGGAAAAACAAAGTCCAGTTGCCTTTCGAAAAAAAAAAAAAAACTCTGGGACAGCCATGACCTGGATGACTGAGACTCCATAGACAGCCAGTTTCCTACGTTTCTATGAATGTAAATCTTAAGCATCTTAGAGATGAATAGTGAGATGCCAAATTTGCTAATAATAATATCACACATTTCAAAGTAGTAACATCAGAAATGATTGCTGAGGAATTGCAAAGGAATCTTCTTAAAAAGGCATCAAAGTGGCAAAACTTTGTAGAGCCTTGGTAGTACAGTAGTCTAAGGCACCCTGTTATTAGTACAGCTGCCTGCAATTACTGCAGATTCGAATCTCACCAAGGCTCAAGGTTGACTCAGCCTTCCATCCTTTCTAAGGTAGGTAAATTGAGGACCCAGTTGTGGGGGCAATAAGCTGACTTTGTATAAATATACAAAAGAATGAAGGCTATTGCTTAGCGCATTGTAAGCCGCCCTGAGTCTCTGGAGAAGGGCAGCATATAAATCAAATTTAAAAACAACAACAACAAAGCTTTGTGAGGTGTATGTGTGTACAAAATGAATTGTACTAACTAATCCTATTTTTTTCCTTTTCAAAACTGAAATGATGCATAATCAACCAGCAGGCTGAGCCCTCTCTTGGCTCTGTCTCTTCTTCTCCTAAACTCCCAGGATGACAGGTCCCTTGCTCTGATGGACTTCTCAAAGCCTTAATCAAGCCCCTAATAGCAGCACATGACCAAGGAAGCAAGATTCACATGGAATTTAACAGGAAGAAAGGATTAAAACTATAGAAATTTGGAAATAAAATAAAAGAATTGCCATCTTTGCTGTTGATATATCACAGCAGAGTCTCTGTAAGCTATTTTAATTTCTTTTGGGTAGATTCCATAATTGATGGACTGAGATGAGGCTGAAATGTCCATCCAATCCTCACTGCTTTGAACCACTTGTTTCTTTTCCAGGTTCTGAGAATGCCCTGTAACATCTGGGCAGCCCCACACGCCCACTGTTTCAACAGGGAGATAGCAAAAGGAACAAGGAATCCATGCCCTAATGAATTTAGAGATAAAAGGTAAGGTGCTAAATTAAACATCTGCAAACATCTAGTTAAAATAGCCCTCCTTTTCTTTTTCAATAAAGTTAATACAATTTACAGATTAACAGAGTTGGAAGGGACCTTGTAGGTCATCTAGTCCAACCCCCTGCCCAAACAGGAGACCCTACACCATTTCTGACAAATGGCAATCCAATCTCTTCCTGAAAGCCTCCAGTGATGAAACTCCCACAACTTCCGAAGGCAACTTCTGTTCCTTTGGTTGATTGTTCTCACTGTCAGAAAATTCCTCCTTATTTCTAGGTTGAATCTCTCCTTGATCAGTTTCCATCCATTATTCCTTGTCTAGCCTTCAGGTGCCTTGGAAAATAGCTTGACCCTTTCCTCTCTGTGGCAGCCCCTCGAATATTGGAAGACTGCTATCGTGTCTCCCCTGGTCCTTCTCTTCACTAGACTAGCCAGGACCAGTTCCTGTAACCGTTCTTCATATGTTTTAGTCTCCAGTCCCCTAATCATCCTGGTTGCTCTTCTCCGCACTCTTTCCAGAGTCTCAACATCTTTTTTTATAGAATAGAATCTTTATTTTCACTTTAAATTTACACTAATCAGCATACATTAAAATGAAATTTCATTGCATTCAGCTCTCAAAAGATAACCATTATCATTATACATATAATCACATACACACACCTATATGACACAGAGAAACATCCAGTGATGGGATTCATTCAACCCACTTAACAACCAGTTTGCCAAAAATGTGATCGTGCATGCACATGCAACACAGGGCTTCTGCACATGCGTGCGCTCATGGCTTCTGTGCATGCATGTGTGCATGGCTTCCATGCATGCGCGTGGGCACAGCTTCTGCCATGTGGCGAGGGTCAACTGATCAGCCTTTTGGGGCATGCTCCACTCCATCTCTGCTCTCCAGGGCCATGTTGAATGCTGCTTCTCTGTACTGCGTGTTTTCCGAATGGGACTTCGAGGAAAGTGGCAGCTCACAGCTGCTAAATTGCACAAGAGACGCTCTCTCTCCCAGCAAGAGCAGCAGTGGAGAGAAGCAGCTGCTGACCCGGAGGACACACGAAGCGCCTCCGTGAGTGAGAGAGCCTCAACAAGGGGCAGCTGTAAAATCTCCGCTGCAGCGCTTTAGGTAAAAAGAACCTGGACGTAGTTTGAGGCCAGAGGGGGGCAGCGGCGAGCAGGCAACGGCTCCAGGGCAAGGCCAGAGCCGGGGAATGACACATTATCCCCGATCTGGCCGAGGCGGGCAGCAAGTGGGGGGTTACTCCGGGGCAAGGCCGGAGCCAGGGAATGCCATGTCCCTGGCAAAGGGCGAGCAGGCGGCATGCTTACCTTTGGTGAGCAGAGCGGGTGGGGTGCAGAGGCAAGGCACAGAGATTAGTTGGACCGCGTGGCAAAGGGAAGATAATATATAGGGCAGGGCAGGGCAGGGTGGGTGGAGCTAGCCAGTGGTCAATTTTACCGGTTCTCTGAACTGCCCAAAATCATAACTGGTTTGCCCGAACCGGTCCAAACCGGCTGAATCCCACCCCTGGAAACATCAATCTTGCGAGTTTACAAGACGGATGGCATAAGGAACAAAGCTGTTAGAGAATCTAGTAGTCCTGCTAGAAATACGTCAAAACCTCCTCCAAAGGGAAGCCACAGAAACAGACCATGAAGTGGATGTGTGGGGTCTCTAACAATGTTCTAAGCTCTAAGCACATAGCGCCTATAAGCAGTATCCTGAATAATGGGAAGCAAACTTCCTATAAACAACAACAACAATAATAATAATAACAACATTTATCGACATTGCAGTACCAGGAGATGCCACAGTCAAAGAAAAAGAACTGGAAAAAATCATGAAATATCGCGACCTGGCCATCGAAACTACACGGCTATAGATGAAACATGTAACAGTGATACCCATTGTCATCGGGGCACTTGGTACCATGTCCAAGAATTGTATAAAATACATCAACAAATTGCAGCTTCCTGCAATAACACCAGCGGAACTGCAAAAAACTGTGCTACTTGGAACATCGTACATCTTAAGAAGGTACTTGGTTGATACCTAGGACGCTGGCAGCAACCCATATCAACCACTAGCACCAGTCAATGGTATTTGTGACACATTTTTGAATGTTCAGTCGACTGAGTTTCATGTTTAATGAATAAAGTAAATAACAACAACAACAACAACAACAATAATAATATATTGGGAGAACCTAGTTTCTTGGTCCTGAAGGGCTGATAAGAACTTGACTATTGCTATCTAGAAGAACATGGGACTTAGGGAAGGAAGACATCATTTCAAGGATCAAGGGGGAGTTCCTATAGAAGACACTTCATCCTTAATCATATTCCCTTGCAGTGAGATAGATATTCCCATGCCAGAGAGTAGCGGTAGTTCTCGGCTTTGGGGATGTAGTCAACAAGATCTGGAAGCCAAATCTAGGCTCTGAGATGCAGACAGAAGTCCAAGACTGCCAAGGTAGCCTTCCTAGAAATGCAGCCCTAGCTAGACAGACATAGGGTCTGAAAGCATAGATTAGATCATGGAGGAGGAAAATGCTTTGGAACAAGTCAGGCAAGAGAAACTGAAAGAGAAGCAGGCTATTTGTGCATCAAAAAGATGGCAGGCACTAACTGTTTCTCTCCTCAGCAAGCTTAAGATCTGTGGACTTCAACTCCCAGAATTCCCCAGCCCCCAGCATAAGGCACTATTTAGACCAACAGGCAGGCAATTACCCATTGGATTCTAGACAACGAACTGTAAAGCTCTTCCTCTCCTATCAACTTTCCATCTTCTAGACCAGGGGTGTCAAACTCGGGCCCATGGGCCAGATCCGGCTTGTGCGGGGCTTAGATCTGGCCTGCAGGGCCACCCTAGAAACAGTGAAGGATTGGCCCGCGGTGCCTCTGCCAGTGAAAACAGAGCTTGGGAGGACCTTGTGCATCCCTCCCAGCCCGCCTGCCTAGGCTCCATTTTTGCTGGCAGAAGGTTGCAGGAGACCGGTGCGGCCGAAACGGAGCCAGGTGGAGCGCGCGCGACCTCCCTGAGCTCCGTTTTCACTGGCAGAGGGCTGCAGGAGGCTGTCACAGCTGAAACCGGAGCCTCAACAAGTGACATCGAACTGGCCATGCCCACCCTGGCCACACTCACCCCAGGCATGCCCCCCCTGCCCTCCCCAGTTCAAACACAATCCTGATGTGGCCCTCAATGAAATTGAGTTTGACACCCCTGCTCTAGACCCTCGTTGGGGACATCATTTTCTTTAGGACTTGCTGAATTTATTAACAAGTTTCACTTATAACATAGCATAGTTTGCTTCTATAGACACTACACTCACCTTGACGCTTAGTCTCTTCCCTGTTCCTCTCCATTAAACTTGTTCGCTCTAATTATTATTATTATTATTATTATTATTATTATTATTATTATTATTATTATTATTTATTGAATTTATATACCGCCCTTCTCCTCGAAGGGACTCAGGGCGGTGAACAGCCGAAAATTAAAATAACATATAATATAAAAGTTAAGATAACTAAAAATAAATTAATCGGCCTCCCAATTTAAAACCCCAAGCTATACAATTAAAAACGAACCGATAAAACCTATTCAGGCCAGGCCGGCTTGCTGAAATAAAAACGTCTTCAGGGCCTTACGGAAAGTGCGGAGATCCGGGATCAGTCGTATTCCGGGAGGTAGCTTGTTCCAGAGGGCGGGTGCTCCCACAGAGAAGGCTCTCCCCCTGAGGGCCACCGGCCGACATTGCTTGACCGACGGCACCCTGAGGAGGCCCTCTCTGTGAGAGCGTATTGGCCGGTGGGAGGTTATCGGTAGCAAAAGGCGGTCTCGCAAATACCCTGGCCCTAAGCCATGGAGCACTTTAAAGGTGAGAACCAACACCTTGAAGCGCACCTGGAAGACCACCAGGAGCCAGTGCAGCTCGTGCAGGAGAGGTGTTATATGGGAGCGCCATGTCGCTCCCGTAATCACCTGCGCGGCCGCATTCTGGACCAGCTGGAGCCTCCGGGTGCTCCTCAAGGGTAGCCCCATGTAGAGAGCATTACAGTAGTCCAGGTGAGAAGTGACGAGAGCATGAGTGAATCCCGACTCAGAATGATAAGTTTGTAATTGTCTCCCCTGTTGGCTAGGGAATTCTGGGAGTTGAAATCCACAAGTTTCAAAGTTGCCAAGGTTGGATACCCCTGAACGACTCACTTTATCTGTACTTCCCTCCTTCGTAGATCACGTAATCTGCAAACAAGCCACATATACATTACCCATAGAGAAGCCTCAGTCAATTAGCCAATCAACCCTCCTTAAATGCAGCTGATTAGCAGCTGCACAAAATTCTTTCACGGGACTCTACTTGGAAAATGTGAACTGCAATCCATGTTATCTCATAATAAATGTGTTAATCTTGAAGTAGGCACGAGACCTTTTTCTCCTTCACCATCTCTACCTGTATGTCACTTAAGCAACTCAGCATGTTCTGTAGGACATCTTAAGGCCTTCTTCTGCTCCATTTCTGAATACAATACTTTAAAAGGCACCCCTTCTTGGGTGTTCTGTAACATTATACGTCACAAATCTGGAGAGATAAGTCTGACAATTATTTGTGGATTGTGTGTGATCATCACTTCTGATTAGAAAACCACGTGATTGTGCTTAAATTCCTATACTCTGGGGTAGCCCATGGGTTTTACATTTGAATGACAATAGTTATAAATTATAAATTCACCAGCTCAAGTGTAAAGCGTTTCTGATTTTGACTAATTCCAGTAAAGCGTAATTTAAGATAATGCAGTTTTTGATTTGAACTTAAAAGATTGATCGCAGCTGCTTTAAGACAGGAAGTGGATTATTTCAATCTCCTGCAGACTCCGGAAGAAGGGCCAACATAAACCCAAGGTTCACCTAGACTGATTGCGTATCTCTAAATTACACATAGTTTAATCTTCCTTCCTTCTGTTACTCAGTAAACCCTCTTAAAAACTAATGGTAGGATGTGGCAGCCAATGACGGTGTTGACATCTCTGTTGCCATGTGAAGATCTGAGGTGAGAAGAGAAGAGAGGAAGAATGAAAAGACGATGGGGAGAATAATACTGGTGGTTTATATTAAGGCAATGATGGGCAAAGGTAGCAGTGGGACCTACGAAAAGGAGACTTGGAGTTGCAGGTTGCCCCTCTCTGGGATGGAGGAAAAAACTAAAATAATTCTTTCGCAATACTTATTGAGATTAAGCAAGGGGATGGGATGGGATGGGATGGGATGGGATGGGATGGGATGGGATGGAATAGAATAGAATAGAATAGAATGGAGCCTGGATAGCTCAACAGACAGAGCTCTGTAATTTAACACCAGCTGTCTGCAATTAAAGTAAGATCGAATCTCGCCAGGCTCAAGGTTGACTCAGCCTTCCATCCTTTCTAAGGTAGGTAAATTGAGGACCCAGTTTGTGGGGGCAATAAGGTGACTTTGTATAAATATACAAAAGTATGAAGGCTATTGCTTAATGCACTGTAAGCCGCCCTGAGTCTCCGGAGAAGGGCGGCATATAAATCAAATTAAAAAAAAAATGGACCTTGGAGGTCCAACCACCTACTTAGGAAAGTGTAAACCCTATACCAGTGATGGCGAACCTTTTCAGCATGTGCAGCATCAAGTGCCGAAAAGGGAGCACTTCATGCGCGCGTGCTCGTCAGGGCCATGACCAGGAAGAGAAGCTGCCCAGGGGGCATGCACGCACCGGATAAGATACTTCTGTTTTCCGGCACGCGCATGCGAGCCAGCCAGCAAGTCTTCTTGTTACTGCCATGCATGTGCACACGACGATCTGCTGGCCGCCACACATGCTCACGCTGGAAAACAGAAGACCAGCTCTTCCAGTTTCCAGCACTGCCGCATGCACAAAAGCCAGTTGATCGTTGCATGCTCATGCACGCCAGAAACCTGTAAGAGGAACGGGCAACACTGCGCAAGCCAGGCAACATGGCTCTGCGTGCCACTTTGGGCACATGTGTCCTAGGTTCGCCATCACGGCCTATACCATTTCAGACAAATGGTTGTCCAATCTCTTCTTAAAAACCTCCAGTGTTGGAGCATTCACAACTTCTGGAGGCAAGTTGTTCCACTGATTAATTGTTCTAACTGTCAGGAAATTTCTCCTTAGTTCTAAATTGCTTCTCTCCTTGATTAGTTTCCACCCATTGCTTCTTGTCCTGCCCTCAGGTGCTTTGGAGAATAGCTTGACTCCCTCTTCTTTGTGGCAACCCCTGAGATATCGGAACACTGCTATGATGTCTCCCCTCCTCCTTCTTTTCATTAAACTACACATACTCAATTCTTTATTTGTTTTAGCCTCCAGTCCCTAATCATCTTTGTTGCTCTTCTCTGCATTCCAGTACTTCCACTTCTATCTGTGCATGCTTCTGCATTAGACAGCTCTGAATCTCACCTATAGGTTGGCTTTCTAGAGGCTGACCAGTATGTAAAAAGATAAAGACTAGGCAAATACTAGCTTACCACATCTTTTCTTCCCTTTGTTATCAATTGGAAATTAATACAAGTTATCAGTCCTCCAAGAACATTTCTATATAGAGCCCACAGGTTATAGCTAAAAGATTTTGCTTCTCTGGGTTTTCTTCCCTTCTTGTAGCCTGCCTGTCTTCCCATGTTCACACAAACAACTTACCTTCTGAATAACAGAATGGCAGATAGTAATCAGAATCCTAGAAAATTATAAAACCATCACATTCCCACTAAGGCACCATAATAATCCCATACCAACAATATCCATGCTGGATTTAACTCCCATCCTGTTGTAGCATCTGTGGGAAGAATCAGATCTTCACAGATGTCAAGAAGGATAAGAAGGGATATAGAATCAGAATAAGAGAGTTGAAAGGGACCTTGGAGGTCTTCTAGTCTAACCTCCTGCTCAAGCAGGAGACCCTATACCATTTCAGACAAATGGCAGCCCAATCTCTTCTTGAAAGCCTCCAGTGTTGGAGCACCCACAACTTCTGGAGGCAAGTTGTTCCACTGATTAATCGTTCTAACCGTCAGGAAATTCCTCCTTAGTTCTAGGTTGCTTCTCTCCTTGATTAGTCTCCATCCATTGCTTCTTGTCCTGCACTCAGGTGCTTTGGAGAACAGGTTGACCCCCTCTTCTTTGTGGCAGCCCCTGAGATATTGGAACGCTGCTATCATGTCACCTCTATTTCTTCTTTTCATTAGACTGTTGTTGTTTTAACCATTCAGTCGTGTCCAATTCTTGACAACTTTGTAGGCAAATGCTCTCCATGCTACCTTCTCAAGCACAGTTTCTTTCAGTTGTTGGATGGTCATATTTGTATCCGATTTGACGGTTTCAAGCCAGCAGGTTCTTTGCTTGCCCCTTCTTCTTGATCCACTAACCATTCCTAGCATCATTGATGTCTCCAATGAATTTGCACTCAGTAATTCAGACGTAGCCTTGTGATTTTGTTCATTGAGCTAAACATATCTAATTCCTGCCACTGTTCCTCATTCTTTCATTCTGCCTTCATTCTCTTTCATGTTTATATTAATCAGTAACCATTTTTGATTCCAACTTAATTCCTCATACCATTCTAGAAACCACTCCATCATCCTGATTTCACAACAGCTTTAAGACTTGTGGACTTCAACTCCCAGCATAGCTGGCTGGAAATTTCTGGGAGTTTATTTATTTGTTTGTTTGTTTATTTATTTATTTATTTGTTTGTTTGTTTGTTTGTTTGTTTGTTTATTTATTTATTTATTTATTTATTTATTGGTTCGATTTATATGCCGCCCTTCTCCGGAGACTCAGGGCGGCTTACAATGCGTTAAGCAATAGCCTTCATACTTTTGTATGTACCTGCTTAGTAGGGCTTTTGGCCCCCCCAAGCAGTGTTCTATTTTATACAAAGTCAGTTTATTGCCCCCACAATCCGGGTCCTCATTTTACCTACCTCGAAAGGATGGAAGGCTGAGTCAACCTTGAGCCTGGTGAGATTTGAACTTGCAGTAATTGCCGGCTGCTGGTGCTACTTAACAGCACTTTAGTCTGCTGCGCCACCAAGACTCTTGGTGGTGCAGCAAGTTGAAGTCCACAAGTCTAAAAGCTGCCAGGTTTGAAGACCTCTGGATTAGACATACACAATTTCTGCCACTGTTCTTCATATGTTTAATCTCCAGGCTCTTAATCATCTTTGTTGCTTTTCTCTGCACTTTTTCCAAAGTCTCAACATCTTTTTTATAATGTGGTGAGCAAAACTGGATGTGGTCTTTATAAAGCGGAACTAAAAAAATATCAAAATACTACTAACATCAATATCATCAATCAATCTCCAACTAATAAGAGATTCTTAAAGTTTACATTCCTAGATAAATCCTCCAGCAACTCCAACCGATACACATAATCAGTTTTCACTATACAGAAAAGATGAATCAGAAAAGGACTTAGAGACAAACCAGGAACTAACTTTTCTGGAGAGAATCAGTGTGGTGGCCTGGGGCAAAGCACAGCAGCAACACAGCCAGCTGATAGGTCCAACTCCCCTTTATTGCTCCAACTTTCCCCGCAAACGCTCCCACGTTTATGGCACGTCCCAGAGCAAAGTGCTCATACACACCTCCAGCAGCCTCTTGCTGTGAGTAGTCCAACAAAACGCTGTTAGCACAACGGCTTCAAGGCAAGAAGTCCAGCAAGGCAAAGAAACAAAGCAGCAAGAAGGCAAGAAGTCCAGCAAAATCCAGACGTCAGCAACGGCTCACAAAACTCTATGAATCCAGCGCTTGTTCCCAACAAGTGCCCCTCCCTACAGCATCTCTTTAAGTCTCAGTCCCCAGGTGTGCCTTGTGAAGAGGGGCGGGGTGCTCTCCTCCCGAGTCGTCAGGTCGGCCTGCACTGCTCCTCTCCACTCTCCATGCTCGGGGATCAGGAGGGGGCAGTCCTTGCTTGTCGTCTGAGCTCCGTCGCTCCTCATCTCCACTGCCTGCCCTTTCTTCACCCCTCTCTCAGTTCTCCTTCCCCCGTTTTTCCCTGCTGGCAAGCTGTCCAGGCCCAAGGGCCCCAGGGTTGCCTCATCCTGCTCTTCCCCACATTCCTCTGGAGCCGAGGCTACCCCCTCAACCTCCATGAGCCTCAACTCTGGCTCGTCTTCCTCCATGGACTCAGGCTCCAATGGGGCCAGAAGATGTAGAACAGAGATTACAGGTAGCCCTTGACTTACAACCAGTTACTTAGCAACCAATCAAACTTATCATGAATCTTCCCAGAACTACTTATGATCCAGTTATAAAGTTTCAACAGCTGCCTCCCCCTGTTGTGGCCCGCCAGTGGCCAACAGAGCTGGTGGCAGACTCAGATAATGAGGAGGTTGGAGAGAAGCATGGGCCAGTCCTGGAGTCTGGGGAAAGCTCTGATGAGTGCTCTTCGTCGGAGGCAGAGAGGGGGCCAGGGCCGTCCGACAGTTATCAGCTACCTTCGGAGCCGGATATCAGTGGGGCAGAAGAACAGCTGGACCCTGTTTCCAATGTGCGCATGTGCAGAGATGCCAGGAGAAAAGAACAGCTAAGGAACAAGGGCCGATTCAGGAGTAAAGGCACAGGTGGACGGTGAATGGCCCCTCCCATAGGGAATAAAGAGGAGCGAAGGGGAGTGGAGTTTGCAGGAGACAATTGGTTCAATTCATTAGGGTGAAGATCTGTTCCTGACTTCTTGCCAAATAATTTCTGCTACAGTGTGGCATTTGGAAGATATTGACCTGGCCACTCTCCAAGCCTGATAAAGGTCTGTAGCTGTGAAATCTCATGAAAGACTGTTTGCTGGGACTTTGCTGGAGAGGAATTCCCTTTAACCTAAATAAAAGAGATTTTATCGGGACGAGGAGTCTGCTTGGGAGGCCTAAGACAGAACACCCTCCCCCTTGCAGTGACATGATCACATTCTGGGTAATCGGCATCCCTCAGCGGCACGACTGCAATTGACTTTTTTTTTTTAAAGGAAACAGGCGTTTACTTCCAGTTTCTGGCAAAAAAACAAAACAAAATCGCCCATTGGGTTTAATGGGTTTACTTAATAACTGCAGCATTTGTTTAACCCCTGTGGCATTCGCTTAATGACCATTGCAAAAAAACTTGCAAAATCAGATGCAGTCACATGGTAACCTACTTAGAGACCGCGACAATGTTTGAACATAATTCTGGGGCAACTATAGTGATAGATCAAGGACTACCTGTCCTGTAAACTTAGCAAAGTCAGCATTCTAGTGCTTGCATTTAAACACTGCTCAATTATATAATGACATCAATTTCCTATGTGGCTCCCCTGCCATCATCCATATCTCATCTCTCTGAGTGAGGCAGCAGCCTTGAATTGCACTCATTTAAAATAGTATGCTCTCCAGCGTTCATTAAATTTGGTTCAAAGACACTGAGCCTGAAAAGCTGACAGCCTGGGTTCAAGTTCCGAGCTCTGAGCAACAGGGTGAGCTCCCGTTACTTGCTCCAAGCTCCTGTCCACCTAGCAGTTTGAAAGCATGCAAATGCGAGTAGATTAATAGATACCACTTCAGTGGGAAGATAACAGTATTCTATGGGATGTAGTCATGCTGGCCACATGATCATGGCCACATGACCATGGCCAAGAAATGGAGATTTTATTTATTTATTTATTTATTTATTTATTTATTTATTTATTTATTTCATGTATTGATGATGATGATGATGATGATGATGATGATGATGATGATGATGATAATAATAATAATAATAATAATAATAATAATAATAATAATAAAAAATAAAGATGACCACCATGAAGTGGTGGGTTGCCCTTGGTTCGGACCAGTTCTATAGAACCGGTAGTAAAACCGGCGGGAGGCTCCGCCCACCGACCCCGACATCATCAGGAAGCTTCTGCGCGCGCGGCCCCGTTGCGAACCGATAGTAAAAGTAAGTAGAACCCACCCCTGCTACCGTGCCCAAGAGTCAAAAATGTCTGACAGGGAAACCTTTACCTTTACCTAAAAGAGTATATTCTCCAGCCTTCGTACATTGTTCAACAACAGCCTCCAGGTTCTGTTCTACAAAACCTCAAATTTTGTGGAACAAATTTTTTTTACAATCTCGGATCTCAAATCCACCCATTATCAAGGGGGTAAATTCAAGTATAGTAGTGTTTAGGGTATACTGGAAAGTACAGGATTTCTTTTTCACCCATCAAAAGGATCTTTCTTTACCTAAGGGAACCGAATGGGTCCAAAGCTGCCAACCCATAGTTCTTAAATCTTGAGACCAGTTCGTAGAACACCTTCAGATGGTTCAGGGAAGTCTGGTGTTCTACGGAAGATATTTTTAAGAACCACTACAAAAACCACAGAGCATCGGAGTCAGCTATAACATTTCTAGGGTATAGATCAGTGTTTCTCAACCTTGGTAGCTTGAAGATGGGTGGACTTCAACTCCCAGAATCCCCCAGCCAGCAGCGCTGGCTGGGGGATTCTGGGAGTTGAAGTCCACCCATCTTCAAGCTACCAAGGTTGAGAAACACTGGTATAGATAGAGGGATCATAGAACCAAAGAATTGGAAGGAGCTATTTAGGTCATCACATTCAACTCCCCAGGAATCCAAATTAAAGCATCTTTGCAAGATGCCTGTCTTGAACACCACTGATGAAAAGAAGTCCATCACCTCTCTAGCTGAATTGTTCTTATGGTTGGGATGTCTTTTCTACAATTTAACTGGAATGCACGTTGCTGTAATTTAAGTCCATTATTTTGTATCCTGCACTCTGGAATAATAGAGAACAGACCTCAATCTCCTTTCCTTTGTCATCTTTTCAGGCACGGAAAGTCATCTCTCTACTGATATATACTATATTCCCATATTATTATTTTTTTCCAATCTTTCTTGATAAGATTTACATTTTTTTTGTCCCTGTTCTTATTTATTATCCTTCTCCAAATCCATCTCAGTTCATCTTAAATCTTTGAAGTGGAATCTGTCCAGTGCAGGAACATTCATACGTACACACACACACAATTTGGAATTATTCTTCATTAATTCAGCCTAAAATTATGTTTGCCTCAGTAAATTGCATCAGGTTAGCCTGAGATTCTGGCTCCTGATTCCCTCTCCATTATGTCCCCATAACGAAAAAATAGATGACTTCAGGATGATCTAAATTTATCTCCTGTTTGTAGAATGTTTTAATTTTCCAAAAGGAAATACCTTTCCCCCAAAAAAAGAGAGTATAAGTCTATAGAGTTTGAGGGCTCCTTGAAATGCTCCAGTTCCAAAATGCTCCTGCAAGAGTTTGAATTGTTTATCCGCAGGTTGTATATTTATGCATTTACTTACAGTAACATCTACACTATACATTTTCACAAAAGTAAACCCTCCTTCTTCAACCAGCTCTCCATTGTTGTAGGTCAGAAAAAAGAGAGCAGAGCTAAGAGGTATTCAGCTGCGCTGATCTCATGAGTCCGACATATAATATTATTAAAATAAACAGGAAAAGACTGACTGTGCATTGTTTGCAATTTTGGATTGGGAAACGTTGCTAGATTTAATTCCAAACATTGTTTAATTTCATAAATCATGCTTATTTTCTATATTTGCATCCTGTTTCCTAGCTTTTCATACTTCCATCCACCTTGTTTAAGACCTTGGTTCCTATGTACCCTACCTCTGTTATGGACCTGTCCTTTGAGAAGCAGATAGCCCCAACGCCTACATCTGGCTGCCTCTATTCTAGCATGGTATGTTAGAGTCCCAGTTCCCATTTTGCCCTTGTCTTCAGTAGACTATCCAGATGCACCAAGATTCCTACATTTTTATTAACTGCATATAGTGAAAATTCAAAGAGGAGTTTTTCTCTTCTTCGAGCAAGAAATGGTACTTTTTGATTTATTAACAACAAAACAGCTAGCCCTTGTTAGTATCTAATTAACCCAACCCTAACCCTAAATTTGCATTTGCTTACCTGTACAAAATTACAGCACCATGCACATTATGCATTAATTGCAACTGATTGCAAGGTGTATTTAACAATCCAATCCCACCTGGTCTACTTTCTTTCAGCCACCAATGGGATTTTTTTTAAAAAAAATCAAGGATCGGTCTGACTGTAAACAGACAGACACATAATTGGCGTGCATTTGGAAAAGGGGACCATTGGAAATTTGTCACATTTGCTATTGGTAAACCGGACATTAGGAGGCAGCAAACAGTCCATTCTGTTGTCAAGAATGAAACTGCCATTTCCTGTCTGTCTGCTTGGAATGGAAATGAAAAAAGCAACTCCCGTTAAGAAAATCTTGGTTAATTCTAAAGAAGGAGACCTTTTATACGATATAGAATTCAGATGATATGTTTTGTAGATCGAAAAATTCCCTGGCTGGTTTTGGTGTATTTACAAAAATTCTGATACTAACACTTGATTTAAATGTTGCACATACATCAGTTTAGGATTAATTACCATATTGGATGTGATACCGTTATAATCTTACGCATGCATTATTTCTAGAGAAATACAAAAACAATGCTGACAAACCATTGAAAGAGCTATTTCAAATCTATTCCCATTGTATGTATAAATAGCAATAGCATTATATATAAATACAGCAACCAAAAAGAAGAGGGTGTTTGTTTGTTTTTTAACCAGGTAGCATGTTTCACTCTTTGACTATGGAAAATGATAAAGCAAGGCTGAATAAACTAATCTGTAAACTTTGCAACATCACAATACCTTTAGAAGAACTGCTGCACAATACTGATAGTACAATATTCATTACAAAGAAACACGGTTCTTTACCAGATTTAAGCAACTGTCAGGACTACTACTAATCAAAGCATGAAAAACATCTACATGCTATTCTGAACTTTATTATTTTCGGCAAATTATTTTGCACTAACAACCACGTTTTCATGTTTATTCATCAGGACTATTACAACATCGCACAGTGTGTAATTAAAACCTCAAATCTCTGCATAACATAAACACAGTTTCCCAAATCCGGCAAATACAGCTGAACGTTTCATAGATCCAGTTGCTCAATAGGACTCAACTTAGACATGAAAACAATGCATAAACTTACTGTTGTGTTGTCTAGATGGTCAAACTGCCACACCGGGGAGGGAAAAAAAAAACCCGTTTCACAAAACTGCGAATCATTAGCAAATGGGAAAGAATATGTCCAGTTTTTAATCAAGTAACATTTTTTTTTCTTCAACCCAAACCATGAACGTGATAAGTAAATATGCAGATGATTTGGGAGGCTAAATCATAATGGAAAGATGCACCAGGAGTTGCCCTCTTTAAAGTCCAAAATATTAAGCCTTTGGAAGTCCAACTGATGAGGTCGGTCAGTCTTGCTTGTTAGATATGATATGCAAAAAAAAAAAAAAAAAGGGGGGGGGAGAGGATTGAAATCCAAAATAATTTTAAGGCTTTATCCAAATTCAAATTCTGCTTTTTTTTTCCCCCTCTCTCTTTCTTCCTCTCTTCTTTTATGTTTTTTCCCCCGTTCCCAGTTCTTTTTTTCCTTCCCACAAAATGCATATCAGTTCGTTCTTCCCTTGTCCTGGATAAGGCCTGGTTTTGAAATGCATTACAGGCTCTCCTCCGCACAGGCAGCTTTCACTGCATGTCGAGTCCCACCAAGGCCCAGCATTAAAAGCCACCGGTTCTTTCTTTCTTTCTTTCTTTTTTCTCCCCTCCTTATTTCTTTAGCCTACCTCACAAAAGAAGGGTATTTTGTAAATTACCAGCTCGTTCAGATCAACAAAAGGTACTTTCATAGAAAGCCCCATTTGATTTTGCTCAAATTTGATTACAAGGATGGAGGGGGAAAAAAAGGAGAGGAAGTCAAAAAGAAAAACCCCAGATGGCTGTTTTCATTCATCTCCCTGAATGAGCTTTATCTGTGCCTTTTGAAACTGTAGCAGTGGAAAAAGCATTTCTGTTGGCTTAAAAAACTTGACAAAAATTATTGGTTTGCCATTTCTCATGTAACTGCCATTGGGAACTAGATGAAAAGGCTCCCTTTTTATTTCTTCCGCGGGATTGCCTGCTTGCATCAAAATAATGGAGATTAGGTATTTCATTATAAATTACAGTGGGAGATAGAGAGAGGCTGTCATATTAATAGCAACCTGCTCGTGGTCTTCAGTGGTAGCTATTCTCCCAAACAAAAGGACCAAGAGGGTTGTCTATTGAACTTGTGCTTTAAGGCCCGATCAATTTTCTATCATCAAGGCGAAAGGTGAGATCTGGAACAAAAGGCTTCACACATGAGTGACCTCGTGAGCCGAGAGATAAAACAGCTTAAAGAAACAAAACACATCCTGAAATTATGGGTGATAAACTGTAAAAAAACAGAAAAAAAATAGGGAGAAGGAGGAGGAGGAGGAGGAGGGAAAGAAAGAAAGAAAGAAAGACGGGGAGGGAACAAGGGTTGATCTATAATCCTTCCTTTTTCTAGGCACATGGACACATTAAAAGCTACTTGTTTTCAAGCACGGCATAATTGCAGCATTTGTTTCGCAAGGCTCTGCCTTGAATCTTGTGGTGTACTCCCTTCCTCAACAGGGTTCCAGTAATTTCATTCATGAGTAAGCATGCTATTGTGTATAATTCAGGATGCCTGAGAGCCATACCTATAAATATCCCCCATGCAAAGGGTTAACCGTCGGTGACAACTTTTCAGTTCTGGTTGCTGAGGGAGAAATTGTGTAGGATGGCCTTGGCGTTGGACAACACAAGTGGACAGACTAAGGGGTCACTTCCCATCCAACTTCACGAATGAATGCCTTTATTCCTGGGATCCTATCAATTCTGGAGCTCAGTGGATTCCCTATAAACTCTGTGAACCGCTTAAGGTAAAGGTAAAGATTCCCCTTGCACATATGTGCTAGTTGTTCCCGACTCTAGGAGGCGGTGCTCATCTCCGTTTCAAAGCCAAAGAGCCAGTGCTGTCTGAAGACGTCTCCATGGTCATGTGGCCGGCATGACTAAACGCCAAAGGCGCACAGAACTCTGTTATCTTCCCACCTAAGGTGGTCCCTATTTTTCTACTTGCATTTTTTATGTGCTTTTGAACTGCTAGGTTGGCAGAAGTTGGGACAAGTAATGGGAGCTCACCCCGTTACGCGGCACTAGGGATTCGAACCACTGAACTGTCGACCTTTCTATCGACAAGCTCAGCGTCTTAGCCACTGCAATAGCAATAGCACTTAGACTTATATACTGCTTTACAGTGCATTACAGCCCTCTCTAAGCGGTTTACAGTGGCTCAACTGTAAACCGCTTAGAGAGGGCTGTAATGCACTGTAAAGCAGTATATAAGTCTAAGTACTATTGCTATTGCTATATGAGGAAGTGTAGACCATCTCTAATTAAAACCTCTAATGGCTAAGAAACCATTATGCTTTAGATCAGTATTTCCAACCTTAACTATATTAAGAGGTGCAGACTTCAATTCCCAGAAACCCACCCACCCCAGCCAGAATGCTGGCTGGGGGATTCTGGGAGTTGAAGTCTGCACATTTTAAAATGGCCAAGGTTGAGAAATATTTCTTAGATCTTGATAAAAGGCTGCCAGTTTAGTCTGCAAGCACTAATGTATTACTATGACCCAGAGTTTACTGGGATCATTGGCACTGACCTATGACTCTTTTTCACACTTACGACCATCACAGCAGCTCCGTGGTCACATGATTAAAGTTCAGTTGCTTGGCAACTAATTCATATTTATGACAGTTGCAGTATCCTGAAGTCATGTGATCCCCTTTTGCGACCTTCCACAAGCAAAGTCAATGGGAAAGCCAGATTCACTTAACAGCCGTATTACTAACTTGAACAATTGCCGTGATTCACTTAACAACTGCGGCAAGAAAGATCATAAAATGAGGCAAAACTCACTTACCGTATTTTTTGGAGTATAAGACATACCTTTTTTCCCCCTAAAAGGGGGTGAAAATTTAGGTGCGTCTTATACACCGAATGTAGCCCCGCCCACCCACTGCCCCCACCCTTTGTCCTCTGCCTCGCAGCAGTTACCTCCTTACAAACAAACAGCAAGAAAAAACAGCTCCTTTCAGCTTCAGCCATTGTGCCATTGCACAAGTTGATTGGATCGGCCTCCCGACTCTCAGTTGATTTGCTCTCAGCTGTTTTGCGCAGGGCTCTGCTGCTTGCTGCAAAGAGGTAAATTGCTGGAGCAGATTTTTTTTTCCTTCTGCTAATCAAGCTATGCTGAAAAAAAAATGAAAGTAAAGCAGGCTGTTTGCTGTTTGCTGCAACGATGCAAAATTGCTCAGAGGCAGAGGGAGATTTCTTTTTCTTCTTTTCCTCACCAAAAAAGGTAAGTGCGTCTTATACTCTGGTGCGTCTTATACTCCAAAAAATACGGTAACTTTCTTGTTTAGCAAGATAAATGTGGGGCTTAATTGTGCTTGTAAGCCAAGGATTACCTGTACGACCCTAATATAGCCTACCCATTACGATTTTTACGTCATGACAGTTGTAAATCAGATCAATCATGTGACTGTGGCCTAATTTTACAATTTTTGTTTGCTGCCCTCATTAAGCAAACCCATTGCTCACCCATGGAGTGGTTTTGGCCAAAACCAGAAATAAAGCAAAACCGTCATAAATCTCAAACAAGGATTGAGCATAATGCTCATTGCATCTCACTGTTGGAGAGGTTAATCTGTTGCACAGATTCCCAGTCCATTTCTGGAATCAATTCAAAGTCCTGGAACTCAGGTATTTAAAGAAGCATCTATTTGTCTATGTCTGTCTATATTGTCTATATACTGTCAGCATACTATATATACTGTCTATATAAACAATTACTATCAACCTGTCTTCCATTGAGGACCTGTATACTGCTCGAGTCAAAAAGAGGGCTGTGAAAATATTTACACACCCCTCACATCGTGGACATAAATTGTTTCAACTCCTACCCTCAAAATGACGCTATAGAGCACTGCACACCAGAACAACTAGACACAAGGACAGTTTTTTCCTGAACGCCATCACTCTGCTAAACAAATAATTCCCTCAACACTGTCAAACTATTCACTAAGTCTGCACTACAATTAAACTTCTCATCGTTCCTATCACCCATCTCCTCCCACTTATGACTGTATGACTGTAATTTGTTGCTGGTATCCTTACGATTTATATAGACCCGTGATGGCGAACCTATGGCACGCGTGCCACAGATGACATGTGTAACCATATCAGTGGGCATGCCAGCTCAGCTCTGGTGCGCATGTGCGCACCAGCCACCTGATTTTCGGGCCTTCTGGGCCCACCAGAAGTAGAGAAACAGGCTGTTTCCTTCCTCTGGAGAGCCTGGGGGTGGAGGGGAAGGCTCGTTTTTCTTTCTCACCTGGCTCCAGATCCTCTCTATGCATCTGTGGAGGGTGAAAACAGCCTTCCCCACCCCCTCGTTTTTTGGTGTCCCCAGCCTCTAGAGCCTTTCTAGGAGTCTCTGGAGGTTGGGGACAGCAAAAAATGTCACTTTCTGTGCAACTGGGAGTTGGGAAATGGGCCGTTTCAGGCCTCCAGAGGACCTCCAAGGGGGTGGGGAAGGCTGTTTTCACCCTCCACAGGTGCATAGAGAGGATCTGGAGCCAGGTGAGAAAGAAAAACTGGCCTACCAGGCCATCGCGTGCCAGGATTGGGGGAGGGGGGGTTGTGCGCGCATGCGCATGGCGAGGTGCATAGAATTATAGGTATGGGCACGAATGCGCGCGAACCACCTCCATCCCCCCCTTCCTGGCACGTGATGGCAAAAAGGTTAGCCATCACTGATATAGACTGTTTCCGAATATGATTTGATTGTTTATTTGTACCCTATGACTATCATTAAGTGTTGTATCTTATGATTCTTGATTAATGTATCTTCTCTTTTTATGTACACTGAGAGCATATGCACCAAAGACAAATTCCTTGTGTGTCCAATCACACTTGGCCAATAAAGAATTCTATCTATCTATCTATCTATCTATCTATCTATCTATCTATCTATCTTCAGAAGTTAGTTTTCTTTGCATCCTGAAATCTTGAACCTGAGTGTGGCAAAAAGCACACTCTCAAGAAGGCTCCCCGAACTCAAATCAACATTTATGGAGGTTCTCAGTCATCCAGGTCATGGTTGTCTCAAAGGTGCTTTTTCCAAAAAAGGAAAGGCAACTGGAATTTCTTGGAATTTTTTTTTTTTTTTTTTTTAGTTTTCGCTTCTCATCCAAGAAACTTCTTCAGTTTTTCAGGGGGAAAAACACAAGAAAGTCCAGTTGCCTTTTTGGAAAAAAAACACCTAAGGGAACTTGAGTTGCCATGGTCGAGTGGGTGGCAATATAAATTTTCTAAATAAATGAATAAACTTTGACATTGATCTTCTTGACTTTATCTTGGAGATATTTTGGCTTCACTGGAACAGCTTTTTTTAATGAAAAATAGGTTGTTTTTTACCAGTAATTTGCTCTTGTTAATCTGGAGTCTTTGCTGTATTCTGACAGTTAATATTATGATGAAATTTTACTATACCGTATGATATTCTGAGAGTAACTTTGGTACACTGGCTAAAAAAATACTGGGTTAGAAACCGTGAAAGATGGGTAATAATAATTCTCTCTCAACCCCTAGGAAGAAGATGGCAACGACTTCTGAGGATCTTGCCAGAAGAACTGCAGGATTCGTGCAGGCATTAGCCAGGAGTCAGGATTGACTGGAAATGCTTTCTCTCTCTCTCCCTTTCCCTCTCTCCCTCCCTCCCTCCATCTCTCTCTCTCTCTCTGTCTCTCTCTCCCTCTCCCTCTTTCTTTCTCCCTCCCTGTCTCTCTCTCTGTCTCTCTCTGTGTGCGTGTGTGTCTCTTTCTCTGTCTCTCTCCCTCCCTCCCTCTGTCTCCCTCCCTCTCTCTGTGTGTGTCTCTCTCTCCCTCCCTCCTTCTCTCTCTCTCCCTCCCTCCCTGTCCCCATCTCCCTGTCTCTTTCTCTCTCTTTCTCTGTCTGTCTCTCCCTCCCTCCCTCTTTCTCTATCTCTGTCTGTCTCCATCTTTCTCTTTCTCTGTCTCTCTTTCTCTCTGTCTCTCTGTGTCTCTGTCTGTCTCTCTCCTTCTCTGTCTCCCTCCCTCCTTTTCTCTCAATGTCTCTCTCTCTTGCTCCTTCTCACTCTCTCTCTCTCTCTCTCTCTCTCTGTCTGTCTTTCTCTCTCATTCTCCCTCCCCCCTCACACACACACACAAATTCTGATTGCTATTATGAATCACCCTGGGAACTGAACAGTAAAACAATGTGATTATAAAAAATTAAAACGTGTTGGCATCATCAATGCCCTTTCGTGAAGCAAAACAAGTTCTCAAAATAAATGTCATTATTATTTAAAATAGAGAAAAGAATGCTAATTCTTTGAAGAAAGTCACTGACTAAATAGTAAAGTTAATGGAGACTCTGGTTCAGCAGCTTGTGTTAGTTATTGTTGGGCGGGTGACTGATACATTGAGGGAGATTGATCGTAGGGGTTCAGGAGAACTTCTAGCTAAGATTCTGTGCAGTTCGGAGAACCCCCAAATCCCACTCCTGGCTGGTCCCACCGCTCCCAGGAGTCCCCACGCAGCCCCTTTTGGATGCAGGTAAGTGCAGGGTGCACGCAGAGGCTCGGGGAGGGCAAAAACCGGGCCTACTGGAAGTTCAGGAAGGCCGGAAATGGGTCCGTTTCTCGCCTCCAGAGCCTCAGGAGGCCATTTTCATCCTCCTGGAGGCTCAAAGAAAGCTGCCAGAGCCCGGGGAGGGCAAAGACGCACACACACACCCGCCGTGGTGCAGGAGGCTGACTAGGCCACGTCCACTGTGGCCACTCCCACGCAGCAACCGGGCAGAGAACCCCTTGCTAAAATTTTTGAAGCCCACCCCTGCCTATTTTCCCTATTATATTTACTTTAGTATTTTTTTTTTGTATGCTACATTATAAAGTAATAAAACTGCTATTAAAAAATTGGCATTGGCTCCTATTTATGACAGTTGCAGTGTCCTGGAGTCATGGGATCCACCTTTTGTGATCTTCTGACAAGCAAATTCAATGGGGAAGCCAGTTTCACTTTGTAACCATGTTATTAACGAACTGCCCTGGCTCACTTAGCAACTGTGGCAAGAAAGATCGAAAAATGGAGCAAAACTCCCTTAACAACTGTCTCACTTAGCAACAGAAATTGTGGTCGTAAATCAAGGGCAAATTTAAATTTAGAGGAAGAATTGCACCCCTCTGCATGGCTATTATTTCCTCACAACAGCTTTTGAGGGCCTGTGAGGGTTTGGAACTGAGGAAATTATTTGGCTAGGGAAATATTTCTCCCAAATATGGGGGGAAGTGGGGAGGGGAAATGGCATTTTTCTTCATCTGACTTAATGCACTAATTCAAGCATGTACAAAATGTGTTACATGGAGCTGAAATACTCTTACATTTGAATTATCCCCATATTATCCTAATCCCAGAAAAGGATGATGAACACTTTGCGAACATTGGTACTTAATTTCTAATAGAAAAAGAAAGTGCCATTGTCATTGGATAAAGATAGACATGGTCTCACTGTTGCAATATTTCCAGGATCAGACTCAATAAGATTAGCAAGAGTTAAAGATTTAACTATATATTCTTTTATTTACAATAGGCATTCTATATTCACTGAATATTCACAGATAGAAGCAAGGGAAAGGGTGTAGGTAGTTCCTTATATATACAATGGGTGGAGCTATATGTGGGAGTGGTGAATTATGAATACATTAAGAAGTGAAGAATAAGTTAACCCCTGATACCCTGTTTGTACACTATTTACACATTAGAGAATAAGGCATTTACATCTGACAAATCCCCCTCTAAATGCCGATTCGTTATACAACACCAGTTACACTCAGATTCAGGACAATACAAAACATACAACTTAGAGGTTAAATATTTGTGCTGCTTAGAAGGTAAAGGCTTTGTCAATATATCAGCTAATTGTTCTGAAGTGTCGCAATGCACTGCTTTAATAAATCCATCCTGAGATAATTGTCTCACATGTTTAAATTTTATATCTATATGTCTGGACCTTTGTCCAATGGCATCAGATCTAGATATTTCAATGGCTGCTTTATTGTCTTCATGCATAACAAAAGGCAAAGCAGGTTTTTTCCAGACATCTGAAATTAAATCATTAAACCATACAAGGTTATTTGCGGCTTTGGATAAACAAACATATTCCGCTTCTGTCGTTGAAGTGGCCACTAGTTCTTGTTTACCAGTGTACCAGTAAACTGGACAGTCATTTAAGAGAAATACATAACCAGATGTTCTTTTTCTGCATGAGATGTCTCCAGCCCAATCTGCATCTGCATAACACGTAAGCTTTGGTTCTTTATTATCATTAGGTTCTAACATTAAACAAAAGTCTAGTGTACTTTTTAGATATCTTAAAATTCTTTTAACAGCTTCCCAGTGATACATTGTTGGTTTGCTGACATGCCTGGATAATAAATTGAGTGGTAAAGCGATATCTGGTCTAGTCCAATTAGATATATAAAGGAGTGAACCTATGATTGATCTATAAAATGTGTTGTCCTTGAACTCGGGAGAAGATTCATCAGTATTTCTTAGAAAGTCAGTTTGCATAGGAGTATCACAAGGTTTGGCATTGTTTAAGTTGCATTTATTTAAAAGTTCTATGATCTTATCTCTCTGGGTAAGTTTGAATCCCCTTTTTGTCTTATTAATTTGGACACCAAGGTATTTGTTTACCTTGCCTAAAGATTTCAATGAGAAATGCTCATTTAATTTAGTTACAAAAGTTTCTCTTCTCTCTTTATGTTTTCCTATGTATAAAATGTCATCCACATAAATCAATACAAATTCAATGTAATCATCACCCCTCTTGACAAAGAAACAATTATCAGCAGTGGTAGCGTTGAAGTCCATGGTCTTAAGTACTTTTACTAAACAATCATACCACCGTTTACCAGATTGTTTTAGCCCGTATAAACTCTTGTTTAACAACCAAGTCTCATTTCTGTTTGTGTATTGACTGTGAGGTGCTCTTACGTATATTTCTTTATCTAGTTTTGCGTGTAGGTACGCAGTCTGTATGTCATATTGGAATACATCAAGATTGAGTGCTGATGCTACCACTAGAGCTGTTTTGACACTCTCTGTTCTTACAGTGGGGGAATACGTGTCAGTATAGTCCTCCGGATATTTCTGTGCATAACCCTGTGCAACTAATCTAGCTTTGTATAGAGTATTTCCTCCCTCTAAATTCTTAATTTTATATATCCACCTGGTACCAATAATTGTCTTATCTTTAGGTGCAATTGCAGGTGTAAATACATTTAATCCTTGTAAACTTTCCATCTCTTTCTTCATTGCTAATTCCCATTTTTCTTTTTCTTCGCGAGGAAGTTTTAACACTTCCTCATATGTATTGGGTGTTGTTGGTTCACCATCCATGTGCATTACATAATCCTTGTATTTATTTGGCATTTGATTTCTGGTGTTTCTAATGATTTTTTCGGGTTTACTATCGTTATCATGCAAATATCTTGCTTCCTTTTTTGTTAGTGTGTCTGTCTTTATTTTGTGTTGGCTATTTGTCCAAGTCTTGGTTTTGTTTTTATATTTGTTGATATTTTGCTTTTCTATAGTCCCTTTCTCATGAGGTTTTGTATCTTCATATTTATTTGGGAATATTTCATTAAGATGTAATTTAGACCAGTTGGCTTGTTCATGGAACACAGCTGTTCTGGAGACTATAAATTTGTTGTTACTATCAATGAATCTGTATCCTTTAGTGCCAGTCTCATATCCCATAAATCTGAGTCTTCTGGACACATTTTCTCCCTTTCTTCTTAATTGTTTAGGTATGTGTACGTCTGCTGTGACTCCAAATATATGCATGTGTGCTAATTTTGGTTTTCTATTATACATCACTTCATATGGTGTCTTATTTACAATGCTGGACCATGTTCTATTTTGTGTGTAATTTGAATAATGTAAGGCTTCTGACCAGAATTGTTTGCTTAAGCCAGCATCTTCCAATGTGCATCTAATCATGGTTTGTAATGTGGAATTTTTTCTCTCTGCAATCCCGTTTTGGAACGCAGAAAATGGACTAGATGTGTAATGTAACATTCCTTTGTCTTTTAACCATTGGGAGAATTCTTTAGACATGAATTCGCATCCTCTGTCTGTCATAATTTGTTTTATTTTGATGTTGTGTTGTGTTTCTATGCGTTTGTAAAATTCTTTAAATTTTTGAAATGTTTCATCTTTGTGTTTTAATGTATAAACAAATCCATAGCGGCTATAATCGTCCACTATTGTCAGGAAGTAACGTTTTCTATAAGTGATTGATGGAGTTAATGGACCAACTAAGTCCATGTGTACTAAATCAAAAATTTTGTTAGTTGATCTAGTAGATTTTCTTGGCCTGGGACTAGTTTTTAGTTTTGTAGATTTACATACTGAGCATTCCAGATAATTTTCACAATTTTTTATTTTAACACCTTCTGCGTGTTCAGTCATTTTTTGTACTACAGGAAAACTGGCATGTCCTAACTTCCTATGTAAGATGTGAGCACACTCATCATGAATTGGTTTACCTATTTTTGGCTTCTTATCGTTGTGTGCATCTGTGTGATCATGAGATATTTTACATTCATCATTGTCACTGTTGCTAACATTCTCATCATCTATTTCAATACAATCTTCCATATTTGAATCAATGTTATGTAACCATTTTTCTTTTGTTATCAGATAAGGTAGGCCTCCTTTAATCACCACAGTGCCTACATTTATTTTATTCTTTTCCAAAGTTGCCTTTCCTTTTGAAAAGACAATGTTAATGTCAGAATCTCTGCTTAGTTTTATGGCACTTAATATGTTATGAGGTATTTCAGGTATTAGTAATACCCCCTCTATTTTTCCTAGACCAGGCAAGGTTACATTTCCTCTACCTAATACTTGAACCTTTTCTTGGTTAGCTACCTTAATTACAAATTTATCTTCTGCAAATGAAGACAATATGCTTTTGTTATTGGTGGTGTGATTAGTTGCTCCAGAATCAATAAGCCAATTATTGTTCTCACTTTGCTGTGTGTTAGTGTTGTCTTGTTTATTTAATCCATTCAGTGAACCAGATTTTCTATCCTTTGAATTGTCTCTGCCCCCTCTATTCTCTCTGTGATTTGGTGGGCTCCTATATCTATGCCTTTCTATGGAAGGCTGTCTATAATCGTATTTGTTTCTGTATTCTGATCTATATCTTTCTTTTAAAAATTTTGGGCAATCTCTTCTATTGTGTTCCCTGGATCCACAATTATGACATTTAAATGTTCCACTATATTTTTCTTGGAAAGCTACTTTCCTATATGGTTTGTGTTCTGTGTGATTGTTAGAACGATCCCTTCTTGAATTATCTTCTGTTATCAATTTGTTGGATAGACTTTCTACGGATAAATATCCTAGATTGATTGTGTCTAAATGTGACATAAAATTGTCCCATGATGGATCAAGTGAGTTGATAATAACACTTTGCATTGTTTGGTCTGAAATCACCTCCCCCCTCAAATGCAGTTCAGCTCTTATTTTGTTCAAAGATATTAAATGTTCACTTATGGAAACCCCTGGTTTTACCCTAGACGAAAAGAAATCTTTAGATATCCTTGTGGTGGTAGCTACACTGTCACTGTGAAACAAATTAAACATGCATTGAATAATTTCTGAAACAGTCAAATTTGGCTTAATGCTGTGATACATTGCAGGAGACACACTAGATATTATTAAGAAAAAAGCTCTATGGTGTAAACAATCTATTTTTAGAGTCCAAGGTCTTTTGGGGGGACTAGTGATAAAAAACAGTAAGTTTTCCTTCATAAAGACAACCTGGAGCTGTTGATACCATTCTTGTAAATTAATGCCATCAACCCTTAGTTTTGGGAAGTCACTGGGTAAATTTCCGACATTATTGGGTCCATTACTTACAACCTGAGGTAGTCCGTGGTCTCGTAAATGCAGAAAATTGCAAAACGGCGTGGGGATGCTCGCTACGAGTCTGCATGGTCTTCTCTCCAGTTCATGTCTTCCCGGACCGTCAGCGTAGTTTCGCGCATGCGCGTTGTTCATTTCTTCTTCGGCGTCGTCGTGGAAGGTTCTCCCCATTGCGGCTTGCTCGCTCTGCTCCTCTTCAGACGAGTCGGTCTCTGGTTCGACTTTGGGAGTCCTGACGACGGTGGCTGCTCTTCCTCTTCTATTGAGAGCGTTGGTGCTTGCTTCGGTCTGCGGCGTAGGGCGGTATCGGCAGGGCTCTCTGGGTTCGGGCGTCAGCGCTCTTGTAGTCAGGATGGGAGCGGGCAGGTCTTGAGGCATTGGCTTGCTCGCTCGTTTCTTCGGCATCTTTTTAGTAATTTTCAGTTTTGGCCCAAATGCAGCAAAGAGCGTTTTCATTGCTGATTTTATTTGGCGTTTTGTTGGATCTTCCTCACTTTCTGGTTCTGATTCTTCTGAGGTGTTTGAATCTTCTTTTTCGTTTTCGTTGTCTGATAACATTTTTCGCGCCAGAAATTTTGAATTGAGTTTGCTGATTGGCTCTGCTTCGCTCATCTTGGAGGTCTGTTGAAACCAAGATGGCTGCCATTCAAATTTTCGCGCGGGATCATCGTTTTTCTTCTTTGTAATGATTTTCTCCGCAATCATATCACTCACTACTTTTGGGTCTTTAGGCTTTTCATTAGTGATGTTTTTCTCTCTCGCTGCTCCGCTGTTCTTCAGCATATCTTGGAGGTTCGCGATGAGGCTTTCATCATTCTTCTGGCTTTTTAATAGTTTTAATATCTCTGACCTGAGTTCGTTATTCTCTATTTCGATTTCCTCCTGGTCATCAATTATTTCTTCGTCTTCAGTGGTGTATTCTTCGGACTCTCTCGAAATTGCGTTTGTGGATTCGTTGATTATTTCTTGTTCCGTTTCCATTTCTTTGCTGTAGGCCCTGGTGTTGAGCCTATCTTTCTTAGACATTTTAAAGTTTTTTATTGAGTCAATTAACCATCCTCTGCTACCAGTTTGTTGCAATATTTCCAGGATCAGACTCAATAAGATTAGCAAGAGTTAAAGATTTAACTATATATTCTTTTATTTACAATAGGTATTCTATATTCACTGAATATTCACAGATAGAAGCAAGGGAAAGGGTGTAGGTAGTTCCTTATATATACAATGGGTGGAGCTATATGTGGGAGTGGTGAATTATGAATACATTAAGAAGTGAAGAATAAGTTAACCCCTGATACCCTGTTTGTACACTATTTACACATTAGAGAATAAGGCATTTACATCTGACACTCACAATTAAAATAATCTACAGAAGCTGGTATAACGTCTGACATTTAAAAGATCACTGCAATATAATACAGTAAAGTACATTCAAACCTTTAACCTGAGATGTATCTTAAGACTGTGCCTGATCTGCTTGTTCAGTTGGGTGAATTCTAAAAAAAAACGTAGTAAATAATAATCACACACAAACACACACGCACACACAAAGAGAGAGATACATGCTATGTCGCTAGTAGTAGCAATAGCAATAGCACTTAGACTTATATACTGCTTCACAATGCTTTTACAGCCCTCTCTAAGTGGTTTACAGACTCTGCATATTGCCCCCAACAATCTGGGTCCTCATTTTACCGACCTCGGAAGGATGGAAGGCTGAGTCAACCTTGAGCCTGGTGAGATTCGATCTGCCAAAGTGCTGGCAACTGGTGATCAGCAGAAGTAACCTGCAGTACTGCACTCTAACCACTGCGCCACTGCGGCTCTAGTATCCACTTATATACAGTTTTAATGTTTGCCAAAAATTCTATTGCAGGTAGTCCTTGACCACAATTGATCCCAAAGTTTCTGTTGTTAAGTGAGACGCTTGTTAAGTGAGTTTTGCCCCATTTTATTATCTTTCTTGTCACCGTTGTTAAGTGAATCACTTAACAATCCACAGCAGTGGATAAGTTAGTAACATGGTTGTTAAGTGAATCTAGCTTCCCCATTGACTTTGCTTGTCAAAAGGTTGCAACAGGGGATCAAATGACCTTGGGACACAGCAATGTGTTCATAAGTATGAACCAGTTGCCGAGCATCTGAATTTTGATCATATGATCATGGGGGCTGCCATTGTAACTTTGAACGGTCACTAAATGAACTGTTGCAACTCAAAGAATACTTGTATTCTCTTATATTATTCCACAGAACCATATGAAGTATGGATAGAAGAGAATATTTGTAACTCAGAGTTGAACTGTGAAGTCCTTAACTAGGTAACATCATCAATGTTAGTAAGAAAGTTGGGTTTGTTCTCATTTTACATACTAATGGCTATATGAAGTATGAAGCCAACCACTTTCCAACTGATGTACTCTAGATGTGTACTGGGATTCCTAGATAACTAGGAATCCTGGGAATTGTTGATCTACCAAATCTAGAGGATTAGTAGTGGGACTAACTCCATTGGCACCATTCAAGAGAGGGAAGACAAGGGCTTGAATCCTGATGAAATTCCTGCCTTCCCCCAAGTATTTATTTAATGTTTTACTTTGTGTGAGAAGTCTAGATGGGAAGCAATGAAGGCGTTCCTCATAATAGACATGGAATCCTTGGGAAAGGACGAAGACAATTGATAGTAATCAATTGCATGGCAATAATGAACTCAAGTTCCCCCACTTTGTATTTCTGTGAACAGTAAAGTGAAGAGCTTTAAAAGAGGACATCCTATAAGAGAAGACCAGATGATAATAGAACGGCATGATACCTGTTGCTACATATAACAACATCTGCAAGATTGGCATGGGCCTAATACTGGAAGATGGATGTTAGCCCACCCGAACAAGTAGTAATTCAGAAAATAATGAATTGTGTGGAATCAGATCGGCGTACTATGATATTGAAAGGATGGGTGGACACAAATTACTATATATCTTGGAGTCAATGGTATAATTGGATGTCAAATCGAGCTACAAATAGAGGTATTGGATAAGCATGTCAATTGGTATATGTAATAGATGTCAACTTGCAAAGCTTTCAAGTTGCCATGAGCAGGAGGGAGGGAGAACTGAAGTGAATTCCATACATTTTTTCTGACCGCAATCAGAAGGAGGATGTTAGGTTTCACAGCCAGCCAAAGTGGGTAATTGGAGAATGTGATTTATGACATGGCCAGGGAGGAGGGGAGAGACAGGGTCATAGGGGAACGTAAATCTGCGTGGGATCAGTCCTGACTGCATCCCAGTATTGCCGGAATGTTGCTCCAAATAAATGACTATATTTCCTTTGAAGTTTGGATCATGGCTCATGAATTAATTAGGGCATCTTTCGGAAACTTGACAATAGACTTTTGTAGGTTACCCTATATATGTAATGGGACAAGTTTATTTCCTTCTCGCGTTGTGATGTAGACCGCTATAGATTTAATGTTTGTTGGATGTATAAGATAAGATTAAAAAGAAAGAGAGAGAGAAGACCAGATGCTAAAACCAAAGTTGGTCCTTCTGCCCATCACCTACTTCAAAGTACCAGAATGACAGAGTTAGAAGGTGCTTTGGAAGTATTTATTTATTTGTTTATTTTTAAATTTATATACCGCCCTTCTCCCTGAGGACTCAGGGCGGTGAACAGCCAAGTAAAAGCATAAACTACAAACATTAAAATACGATTAAAAAGATATATATAAATTTGGTCCCATGATTAAAAACAATAACAAACAATTAAAAACATTTTAAAAAGTGTTAGGCCAGCCCGGCTTGCTGGAAAAAGAAGGTTTTAAGGGCACGGCGGAAGGCACCGAGGTCTTGGATTCTCCTTATCTCTGGGGGCAGCTGATTCCAGAGGGTAGGTGCCCCCACAGAGAAGGCCCTCCCCCTGGGGGTCACCAGCCTACATTGTTTGGCTGATGGCACCCCGAGGAGGCCCTCTCTGTGGGAGCGCACAGGTCGATGGGAGGCCGTCGGTAGCAGCAGGCGGTCTCGAAGATAACTAGGTCCTATGCCATGGAGCGCTTTAAAGGTGATAACCAACACCTTGAAGCGTACCCGGAAGACCACTGGGAGCCAGTGCAGCTCACGCAGGAGAGGTGTTGTATGGGAGCGCCATGCGGCTCCCGTGACTACCCGCGCGGCCGCATTCTGGACCAGTTGGAGCCTCCGGGTGCTCTTCAAGGGGAGCCCCATGTAGAGAGCGTTGCAGTAGTCCAGGCGAGAGGTGACGAGGGCATGAGTGACTGTGCACAGGGAATCCCGATCAAGAAAGGGTCGCAACTGGCGGAGCAGGCGAACCTGACCAAAAGTCCCCCTGGCAACAGCCGTCAGATGTTCCTCCAGGGACAGCTGCGTATCCAGGAGGACTCCCAGATTGCGAGCCCTCTCCGCGGCGGCCAAAGACTTGCCCCCAATAGTCAGTGATGGAGTCAACTGACTATATTGGGATGCCAGGAACCACAGCCACTCAGTCTTGGAAGGGTTGAGCTTGTAGTCCAAGCCCCTGCTCAAGCAGGAGACATTATATCATTTCAGACAAATAGTTGTCCAATCTCTTCTTTAAAACTTCCAGTGTTGGAGCACCCAGAACTACTGGAGGCAAGTCATTCCGCTGATTAATTGTTCTCACTGTTAGTAAATTTCTCCTTATTTCTAAGTTAGTTCTCCCCTTGCTTAGTTTCCAGCGCCATGCTTCTTGTCCTGCCTTCAGGGGCTTTGGAGAATAGGCTGACCCATTCCCCCTCTTCTTTGCGGTAATCTCTCAGCTATTGGAACATTGCTATCCTGTCACCCCCTGGTCCTTCTTTTCATTAAACTAGCTTGACTCCTTCTTCTTTGTGGCAGAGTGAAGGATGGCAGAGCAAAGTGAAGGACAGCATAATTAAAAAAATAAAAATAACTAACCCGTCCCATCTTCCATCCTATCCAACATAGGCAAAACTGGCCATTTCATCACCATTTTGCTCCAATTTGCTAATCTTCTAAATCGTATGCTTCCATATTCTTATTTAATCTAAAAGAGGAAGAATAGAATTCTCAGGATGAAATTAGTGAAGTTATTATCAGTATAATGCAGATAAGCCCTAAATAGGTTTACAGTGCATTTACATTACAAAGTACGCTGCCAAATGTCAACTTGCAGGCATTATTTAATACCTAATATGCTTATCTTCTAAAGTTGGTATATGCAATTTTTTAAAAAAATTTGATTTATATGCCGCCCTTCTCCGGAGACTCAGGGTGGCTTACAATGCGTTAAGCAATAGCCTTCATCCTTTTGTATATTTTATACAAAGTCAACTTATTGCCCCCACAAACTGGGTCCTCATTTAACCTACCTTAGAAAGGATGGAAGGCTGAGTCAACCTTGAGCCTGGTGAGATTCAAACTTACAGTAATTGCAGACAGCTGGTGTTAATCACAATGCTTTTAGTCTGCTGAGCTACCAGGCCCGTATGCATGTTACTTTTTTTTTTAATGTATTTTAGAGTATTATTGAGGGAACAGGTCAATAGAACTTAGATTCCTGTCCAATGTTAGAACATTAACCATTCTAATGACTTCAATATTTCTGAGATTCATGTAAAGGATGTTAAATCTGATCTAGAAAGGCACTTACATTGTTAAGCATGAAGGTATAAATTATGTATTAATTCCTTAGGAGATCTTGAATATGTATCATTGCTTTGTTAAATTAAAATACATTAGTTCTGGTCTTCAGAAAGGATTGTTGCTATTCCTTAAAAACATCTATTTTTAAGAAAGGCAGAGCAAAGAGCCTGTTAAGTCTGTAAGTCATTTCCAGCATACAGTATTATGCACTATTATGCATCAACATGAGTATGAGCATCTCTAAAAAACTGTATAACTATTTACTTAGTATTAAATTAGAAGAGGAACAGGTAAAAGAAACAATGATAGCCTGGGCTAGAAATTTTGGATATACAATTGAGTTAGACAAATGGCAGCAATTATGGGAAAGAAACTATAAA
Organism: Pantherophis guttatus; assembly: GCF_059756535.1. Taxonomy (NCBI): domain Eukaryota; kingdom Metazoa; phylum Chordata; class Lepidosauria; order Squamata; family Colubridae; genus Pantherophis; species Pantherophis guttatus. The sequence continues at coordinate 12,077,992 of NC_142068.1, forward strand.
TTAACAATGTCCACAGCAGATAAGGAGAATCAGTATAAAATGTTTTATAGATGGCACATGGCACCGGAAAAATTGGCAAAAATGTTTAAAGATAAATCAGCTAAATGTTGGAAATACCATCAGATACCAGGATCGTATTATCATATGTAGTGGACATGTCCAGAAGCAAGAAACTATTGGGTAAAAATTCAAACATGGTTAGAGGAAATGATACAACAACATATTGACTTAAAACCTGAACTGTTCCTATTGAGTATCTTACCGGAGAAATACAGTAAAGAATATATATATATATGATTATACATGCAATAACTGCAGCGAAGATTGTATTTGCACAAAATTGGAAAGCAGAAAAAATCCCTATAGAGGGAGAAGTAATTAAGAAAATATTGGAATGTGCAGAAATGAATAGACTAACATTGACAATTAAGGGAAAAGAAGAATCGGGGTATTACAGGATATGGGGGCAATTCTATCAATGGATAGTGATGAGATATAAAAATTAATAGAAATGCAAGAAATTTGGAAAAAATGTTGTATTAATTAAATTAAAATGTAAAAGTAAGATAGAAATGTAGTTAGAAAATGATGGTAAAGGAGGAATATGATGACACAAAAATATGTACTCAGATGACACACTGAATAATTAATGATGTATTGTTTGTTTAAACATAAAAATAAAAAACTTTTTTAAAAAAACATGAGTATGAGCATCTTTAAAGAATATTTCTGGCTTGCATTACACCAATTCTAAGACTATTTCCAGGAGCAAATTAAATCCTAACCTGTTCTTCTAACCTGTTCCTCCTCACTTTTAAAAAAAGTAAGTAAGTTTGCTTACTTATAAAAACTAATAAAAACTTCTCCCAAAGGTGCTTTTTCAAAAAAAAAAAAAAACCCTGGTCTTCCTTTATTTTGCTTGAAGACGTTTCTCTTCTCATCCAAGAAGCTCCTTCAGTTCTGACTGAAGAAGCTTCTTGGATGGGAAGAGAGACGTCTTCAAGGAAAAACAAAGTAAGTCCAGTTGCCTTTTGAAAAAGCTCCTTTGGGACAACCATGACCTGGATGACTGAGAATCTCCATAGAATAAAGCTTCTCTGTATTAAATGCACACTACATAAACAGCATGAAGTTATGAAATAATCTGATTTCTGTTGCAGGATAAGGTGGCAGCCAGGGTTATAATTCCACAAACATTAGTACATTCTTTCAATCTTTGAAAACTTCATTCTCCATATCTTGGTAGAGCTCCTGAAGAGCTACAGTAATTATGCATTCTCCAAATAATGGAAGAATTTCAAATTTTCGCAATATTTTTCAAACTGTCCGTCTCTTCCCTGGGAGCCTAAGAGGACCATAATATTATTAGACATTCTGGTGGGTGACAACATGTTCCTTCCAGTCCTCCTAAACCTCTTAGACCAGGCGCCTCCAACCTTGGCAACTTTAACCCTAGCCAGAATTCTGGGAGTTGAAGTCCTCCAGGCTTAAAGTTGCCAAGGTTGGAGACCCCTGTCTTAAACACCATTAACCTTGGTAACTTTCTGCAACTTCTACAAAATTTAAGAGGCGCTGTTTTGCTTTTACCTAAGTCCAGTTGACGATTATGGAGAAGTGTCATGGAGAGAAGCAACTTAGAACTAAAGAGAAATTTCCTGACAGAACAATTAATCAGTAGAACAACTTGCCTCCAGAAGTTGTGAATGCTCCAACACTGGAAGTTTTTAAGAAGATGTTGGATAACCGTTTGTCTGAAATAGTATAGGATTTCCTGCCTGGGCAAGGGGTTGGACTAGAAGACCTCCAGGGTTCTTCCAATTCTGTTATTCTATTCTATTGTTCATAGTCTTCCTTTGTCGATACTTCATGTGTTTCTGTTACTTCTGTCCTAAAAGGTCTCAGTAAAGTACAGGTCAACTTGGATGATTCCCCCAGGAAGAGGTTACTGAAAGGCAATTAAATCCAGTTCCCAGTTTGCTTCCCTTTGCGACAAGTTTAACCAGACACTAAACCAAAAATGGTAACTAGACAGCTGGAAACTTCCCAAGTGTCTTTCGGAAGCCAAAAGGATCCATTAGCTACCCGGAATGGATCACCAGAATTGGTCTTCTTCCATCTCCATGGGAGTCATGGGTGGCTCTCATTTGCAACAGGGTCAGTGCAAGATCTGGCAAATGGCTAAATATAACTCCCTCCATATCCAGGTTATCATGCAACTGCTTCAAGGGACAACAAAGTCCAAAATATGATCGCCAGCGATTTCTTGGTCCATGGTCATCATGAACGCTCAAGGCTTTCCAACCCACTGCCAAACCCCGATTGCCACTCACAACAAACAAAGCTTGATCTTCACAGAGAAGCAGGCTGAGCTATTTTAGATTTACCTAGCAGACGGTGATTTATCTATGCAAATTTTTAGTTAATAACCATGTTCCAAAATAGCTTATTTGCTGGCTTTTAAAGGCTGTGCAGGGCACTTACTATAAAAGAAAAAGTCAAGGATTGGTGGGTCAATAATAGTAATTGAGAAAGGGGAGATTGAGTAGGCTTTACCTCATCATTATTTTTAAGGTAAAAATAGCATTATTTTTTTGTTCATCAATTAAGGGTGAGGTGGAAGTACAGCAGAGCGCCATGCAAGTCATAAGCCTCACCAAGTGTCCTCTCAGCTAAGTACAGAAAAGAAAGATTTGTGGGGGAAATGTACAGAAAACAAGAAGACTGGCAGTTTGGTGATGAGTGCAACAAAAGAAAGAGATTCGGGGAAAGACAGTTAAACCTTTTGGCGGAGGGCAGAACGAGCGTTGCTCTGGGTAAAACTGGTCCCTACTTCTGTTCACCACAAAGTCACCACATTCTCTCAGCTTCTTCTTCCAGGAAAACTCAACTATGTGTTATCCTCTGGGAATCCCAAAGGTGTTTTTTCCAAAGGCAATTGGGCTTTCTTGTTTTTCCTTGAAGATCTTTCGCTTCGCATCCAAGAAACGTCTTCAGTTCTGACTGAAGAAGCTTCTTTACATTAGAAGCGAAATGTCTTCAAAAAAACCCAAAAAAGTCCAGTTGGAAAAAGCACCTTTGGGACAACCATGACTTGGATGATTGAGAATCTCCATAGAAATCCTTTGGGAAGCCAAGTTTTAGCCAAGGAAATAATCTGTTTCAGCAAATGTCAATACTGTGTAACTATTCAGGACAAGTTAGACAAATGGTGGAATTATCAACAGAGGTTGAACAATCCATGATTTTAGAGATGAATGTACCCCCAAAGATCTTTCTGCTCAATCCCTTAGAACTCCTGTCCTGGAGCACATACATTTATATACATACATATACAGTATTATATTAACATGCTCTGATGCTAAGGAGTTAGACATTCTACTCCCCCTCCCTACCTGAAAAGAACTCTGTTCCAACTGCCAGTTGCCTTATATTAACACGCTTTGATGCTACCCCTTCGCTAAACCTCGCATGACCGTGGCCAGCGCGTGACTCATCCGGCCTCTGGCCTGGGACATTCTACTCCTCCTCCCCCTCTGTTCCAACTGCCAGTTGCCTTATATTAACATGCCCTGATGCTACGGAGTTACACATTCTACATTAAGTTTCAGGCGTTAGTGTGTGCCCACTAACACTCACATAGTTTCGTAGTGAAGCACAGGCGTGCAGCTAGTTCTACATATCGGTGAATTCTACTTCCTTTTTTACGAAGCTTGAGTAAAACACGATTTTGCAGGTTGCTAATTGTTCTAGGGAGCAATTTTAAATAACCTGCTTCCCCACACCTATTACACTTTGAATTAAAAAAAAAAACCTACCCCAGCAATATTTCTTGAGCCTCAACTGGAGCATTTTTATGGACACTGCCTCCATTTTACACTGCATGTGCAAAAGTTTGTCCTAAAATATATATACCCCTTCCAAATAAAAATCTGCTTCCTTCTTAGTGTACATCATATATTAAAAAATAAATCCCTGGTCACATATACGGTGGATTTCAACAGAACCTCAGTGTACAGCACACACTCACAGCTTTTACTGAACTCCCTGCCTAGCAAGCAACCAAAATAAACCCTGAGTTTTTTTAAAAAAAAACATTGAAAATAAACAAGGATCAGACATCTTTTTTTTTTTAATGTCTTTATCCCGAGCCTGAGATTTGCTTTAGCAGAATATAAATGGCCGATTGAGATTAATTGGCTACAGCTGGTGATAATTGTGATGCAGGAGGATTTACTGAATGGGTATTTTATGGGCCTATTGTTTTCTTTCCTATTCAGCTGCTGTTGGGCAGGTTAAAGGAATAATGCTGTGGGCAGGTCCATAGACGAGGAAGGCTAGAGGGGCATCAAAGCGGTAGGAAAGGAGTTGGCTTTCCTCTATTTCCTTCCCTTTCAAATGCTTCCTATTAAAACGTCCTCTCAGGCCAGAGGCTTTTTAAAAAAACGCCGTTTGCTCACGAGAACTTAAAAATAAAATAATTAAATTACAATCTAGAACAGACATGGAAGCCATTGGGAATTTGCAAGGTTCAACCAATGCCTCTTTGCTGGTTATTGCAGAATATGGATTTTTCCCCCCCGTGCACAGATCTATTACAAAGAAATTCCATTTTCTATCTGTCCATAAAATGTACATTCTCTTTAGTTAAAGAGGTGGGAAGGGGAAGAAGGAGAAATTGAGTGATCCACTACATCTAATGGGGTAATGAGGCTTATTTGCAGGAAGGATTCTTCGAACTGCATCATTTCCTTTGGAAAATAGCTGACCTCTTACTCCACTTCATTAATTCAGTTCCCTGGTCAGTCCCTATTTTTCAAGTGTTCCTTCCGTAAATATTCATCTGTGGAAGCCTAGAGGGGGAAAAGGCTTTACAAACACTTCATAAATTGATACTTTGGAACAAGAAAAGACTTCAAATAACAATGAGCCTTATCAGTGATTCTGTGGATTGCCACCGATTCGCTGCCCACGCATGCACGGTGCACACCAAATGTGTGCTATGTGCGCACATGGACAATGCACACCAATAGCAAACTATGTGTGCATGCGCATGCACAATGTTCACCAAAAGCACGCTGTGCATGCATGCGCAGTGTGCATATAACGCACGCTTCACGTGGAAAAAGAAGGCTTGAAAAGGTAAGTAGAACAGCGAGGGGGGGACAGCTGTACCGCGTGGTTTAGATTTGCTAGAAAGCAGGATTTCCTGCTTTCTAGCGAATATAAACCACGCGGCACAGCTGATTGTCAGAAATACCAGTTCAGACGAACCGGTAGCTTTTTTAAACTACCGATTTGCCTGAACCGGTAGCTTTTTAACTACCGGTTTGCCCGAACTGATAGATTTTTAACTACCAGTTTGCCCAAACTGGTAGCTTTTTAACTACTGGTTTGCCTGAACCAGTAGCTTTTTAACTACTGGTTTGCCCAAAGTGGTAGATTTTTAACTACTGGTTTGCCCGAACTGATAGATTTTTAACTACCAGTTTGCCCGAACTGGTAGCTTTTTAACTACCGGTTTGCCTGAACCGGTATCTTTTTAACTACTGGTTTGCCCAAAGTGGTAGATTTTTAACTATTGGTTTGCCCGAAGTGGTAGATTTTTAACTACCGGTTTGCCTGAACTGGTAGATTTTTAACTACCGGTTTGCCCGAAGTGGTAGATTTTTAATTACTGTTTGCCTGAATTGGTAGATTTTTAACTACCGGTTTGCCCGAACTGGTAGCTTTTTAACTACCGGTTTGCCTGAACCGGTAGCTTTTTTAACTACTGGTTTGCCCGAAGTGGTAGATTTTTAACTACCGGTTTGCCTGAACTGGTAGATTTTTAACTACCAGTTCGCCCGAACTGGTAGATTTCTTTTACTACTGGTTCGCCTGAACTGGTGCGAACCGGTAGCATTTGACCCGAGCCTTATTCTTCAGAAACTGCCTCATCCTATTTGAATAGCAGAGAATAGAAATGAACAGATGTGTTTTGAAATTGATGAAGAATTGTGGAAGAAAAATGTGAAAACACATATCCCAAAGGTGTTTTGCAAAAGGCAGCTGGATTCTCTTTGGTTTTTTTCCTTTAAAAATGTTTTGCTACTCATCCAAGCATTAAAGAAGCTTCTTGGATGAGAAGCAAAATGTTTTCAAAGGGGGAAAAAACAAACCAAGGAAGTCCAACTGCCTTTTGAAAAGCACCTTTGGGACAACCATGACCTGGATGATTGACAATCTATCCAAACTGCAATGATGCAGCTCAGAGGGTCCTTATTGCAAATAAGCCCAATTGCTCCCATTGGAAGAAAATATCCATCTGGTTCAGTTCCAAGCTGGAGACAAAATGGAGGCTGGAGGCTGATTGGAAAGATGGTTTAATGATGAAGCAGAACCACATGGGTGGTTCTGGGCAGTTGACCACATTGAGTTGAGGGGGAAGGGTATTTATACCTTCTCTTGGGCTTTGCACTTGAACTTCCTGTTCCTGTGCAAGAACATGTATTCTATTGGCTGTTGTCAGACTCCCATGGGGCCATGTACAAATCCTAGGATTTTGTCTGAGCTACGTTTGGTTGAAGTTTGGGCTGCTGATGCAATGTTCTTAGGAGATTGTACAATGTGGTGAGCTCTGCTGCTAGATGGTAGTGGGTTAATCCTATAAAGTCCTGAAGGATCATGTCTTAATCCATTCACTCTGGAGCTGAAGGTCTTTTGTTTTGTAGATAGGCTGGCCCAATGGCCACAAAATATCTGCTAGGGGGAGGAAGCTGGGGCTCTGAGTTTCTGTCTCCCTTAAGATTTTTATTTCTCTTTTAGGGGAAATATTTCATCCTGCCTTTTTTAATATATCTCAAAATATTTCATTCTTCTAGGAGGGGAGTAGCTTAGATATAGTGGACCATCTGAAAGCCAATTCCTGTCCTAACTCTTTGGTGCCTCTCTACCCTTTCTCAGTTATGGACCAACCCACAGCATTGTGTTCCTAGACATAAAAACACACAGGCTTGATTGGAAAATGTTTCTACACTACTCCTTATTCAGATGTCACTTAGATAACCCATAAACAGTGGAAACCCTGGGAAGAAATCTTCATCTACAGATGGAAATGGATAACAAAGAGAGAGAGAGAGATGCTTCGTTTTCTGAGACAAGGAGGAGGACCTGGGATTGTAGGTGCTTGTTCTTAACCAGGATGATGCCAAAATCATAGAACCTGGAATCATGATATTATACAGGTAATCCTCAATTTACAACTGTTTATTTAGTGACCGCTCAAAGTTACAACGTTGACAAAGTGACTTATGACTAGGGGTGGGGTTTTTTTTTGTTTTGTTTTTTTAATTTGATTTATATGCTGCCCTTCTCCGGAGACTCAGGCCGGCTTACAATGCATTAAGCAATAGCCTTCATCCTTTTGTATATTTATACAAAGTCAGTTTATTGCCCCCACAAACTGGGTCCTCAATTTACCTACCTTAGAAAGGATGGAAGGCTGAGTCAACCTTGAGCCTTGGCGAGATTCGAACCTGCAGTAATTGCAGGCAGCTGGTCTTAATAACCAGCTTAATAACAGGGTGCCTTAGACCACTGTACTACCAAGTATTCACTTACCTTCGCTACCAGTTCGCAAATGTGAGTGTGCACATGTGCGCGCTCAATTCGCTCGCATCCACCACCTCCACGCATGCGCAGGGCCTTCCACCCATGCGCAGAGTGTCAAAAACAGGACGTGATGATGTCCAGACGGGTGGGTGGAGCTCCCGCAGCCGCCGCCACCAGTTCTTATGACTGCTACAGCATCCTATAGTCACGTGATCAAAATTCAGCCGCTTGACCACTGGCATGTATTTATGATGGTTGCAGTGTCTCAGGTCATGTGATCATCTTTTGTGACTTTCTGACAAGCAAAGTCAATCGGGAAGCGAGATTCACTTAACAACCGTGTTACTAACTTAACAACATAAGCAGTGATTCCTTAGCAGCTGTCTCACTTAGCAACTGAGATGTTGGGCTCAATTATAGTCAGACTGACTACCTGTAATGTGCTGGATCTGGCAGGGAGCTGTAGACAGTCTGTCCTCTAATTTATGGAAAGCTCATAAATAGTAACACAAAAATCCATAATCTCCCCCCTGGTACAGCCGACAAAGCGAAGGAAGCCTATGACCTAGAGGTTAATACCCCAGAAGGGTATGGCTAGCTGAAGAGCTATAGTAGCCTCCCTTTATTTCTTTGTCGGTAAAATTAAATTTAACATATATACATACTTTTTAGGAAAAAAACATAAATCAATTTCCAAGGACATTGTATTACTGTACTCTTCAAAGTTAAAAGTACATATTAATTACAGGTTCTGTGCCCGTTAGGATTAGAATATCTATCAGCATTATGGCCCATATGCTGTCTCTAGATTTCCATAATATCAGCCAGATCCTTAAAAGAAAATATAATTTTTAGCATCAGCTTCTTCTGACTAACTCAAAAAAGTTAGTTCTGGGATAGTTCTGTAAAAAAGAGAAACATCTTGTTGTGTCCCATTCATAACCCTATCACACTGTCATATAGCTTAAAAAGTATATGCATAAAGAGCCATTTTCTGAGAACATTGTTTCCAAAAACTATTACTACAGCAAGCCATAAAAACTTACATTTTTGCATTTTGAAATGCTAGTACCATGGACAGCAGGCCCTTATGCTCTTTATGAAGTATGATTGATAGTTGCCCCTGAGAGGGAATAAGAGTTGATCCAGGAAGTACTTCTCGCTAAAGGTAAAGGTAAAGATTCCCCTGGCACATACATGCTAGTCGTTCCCAACTCTAGGGGGCAGTGCTCATCTCTGTTTCAAAGCCAAAGAGCCAGCGCTGTCCGAAGACGTCTCCATGGTCATGTGGCCGGCATGACTAAACGCCAAAGGTGCATGGAACGCTGTTCCCTTCCCACCAAAGGTGGTCCCTATTTTTCTACTTGCATTTTTTTAACATGCTTTCGAATTGCTAGGTTGGCAGAAGCTGGGACAAGTAACGGGAGCTCACCCCATTACAGAGCACTAGGGATTCGAACTGCTGAACTGCCGACCTTTCAATCGACAAGCTCAGTGTCTTAGCCACTAAGCAACCGTATCCCGTACTTCTCGCTAGCAAAGCTTTTAATCTGAAAGCTATGAAAAATGGCTAGTGGTAGTGGTAGTATTAAATCTGGATGACTATTAACACTATTTTGGTAAGAAAGGACCTGCTCCAGTGGTGGGATTCAAATAATTTAACAACAGGTTCTCTGCCCTCATGACCAGCTGGGTGGGTGTGGGTGAGTGGGCATAGCCAGAGTGGACATGGCCAGGGGGTGTGACAGCACTCAAGCCTCCTTACCAGCCAAAAATGGGGTGCAGAGGTTAATTACAAAATGTGAGCTTGGCTTTGTGACATCCAGACCCAGTGAGCAAGGGGTGTGAACTGCACAGAAAATATACTTTTGTTTGGTTATGGAGAAATATCCCCAAAGTTAGATGTACACTAAATCAAGAGCCTTGATAGTACAGTGGTTTAATGCACCCTATTATTAACACAGCTGCCTGCAATTTCTGCAGGTTCGAATCTCTCCAAGGCTCAAGGTTGACTCAGCCTTCCATCCTTTCTAAGGTAGGTGAAATGAGGACCCAGTTTGTGGGGGCAATAAGCTGACTTTGTATAAAATATACAAAAGAATGAAGGCTATTGCTTAACGCATTGTAAGCCGCCCTGAGTCTCCGGAGAAGGGCGGCATATAAATCAAATAAAAAAAAAAATGCAGACTGACTTTTAGCTACACACCTCCCCAGCAAACAGCAAATTTTGAAGCTCCAGGTAAAGAGGATTCATTTTAGGATGAGTAACCACAGTTTGTATGTTGGAGGTTCCTAAAGGAATGCTGGGAAACTCTGTATTTTAAAGAACATTTGAGGGAGAGGTGCAGAATAGACCTTCTCTGCCTGAGGCTGTAGAGTAGGGGTGAAATTCATCAGGTTCTGGCACGTTCTGGAGAACTGGTAGCGGAAATTTTGAGTAGTTCGGAGAACCGGCAAATACCACCGCGGCTGGCCCCAGAGTGGGGTGGGGATGGGGATTTTGCAGTATCCTCCCCCTGGAGTGGGGTGGAAATGGAGATTTTGCAGTATCCTTCCCCTGCCACCCCCACCAAGCCACGCCCACAGAACCGGTAGTAAAAAAATTTGAATTTCACCACTGCTGTAGAGACCCAGCACCAATCAAAACACTTTTTGTGAAGCAACTGATCAACGCTGACAGAATAAGCCACAGTGATGGGTTGCCCCCGGTTCGGACTGGTTCTATAGAACCGGTAGTAAAACCGGAGGGAGGCTCCGCCCACCGACCCTGATGTCATCAGAATGCTTCTGCACATGCGCAGAAGAGCGCGCGCGCAGCCCCATTGCGAACTGGTAGTAAAGGTAAGTAGAACCCACCCCTGATAAGCCACTAGTATATGAAAATACGAACAAACTCCACTCCCTTCTAGTACTGATGATGTTAGTTAGTTTGGTAATGAAACTTCTGCAAGAAAACCATCAAGCTCAGAGAGCACCAAGGACCCCACAGTTCAACCCTGAGCTACAAATATTCTCTTCTATCGATAAACCCTTTTTGGTTAGAGGGACTCAGAGCCTGCCTTATATGAAATGGCTCCCAGTGGATTTCATTCTAAATTTTGATATGATTTCTGTAAATAAGGAATGTAGAATTATAATGGCTGAGTATTTGATTCTTCATACATCAAAAAATACATCAATAAAAATATAAGCTAAGGGATAAACAAATTAAAAACAGATTTGAAAAAAGAAAAGACTCAGGAAAGAAAAAGAGTGAAAGTTTAAGAAAGAAAGAGGAAAAGAAGGAAAACTGAAAAAGAATGACTTCCAACATTCTTTGGTACAGATATAAATAAAAAAAATATATCAAACTCTTTTGTCTACATTATTTCCATAATCCCTTATTTAATTATCAAAGCCCAGATCAACTTTTAATTTCAGGTTTTCACAAAAAGTCCAGTAATGGTTCATATCGCTTTAAACACTATTTGTTAACGAAACCACAACTGATTTATTTAATTGCACCAAACTCTAAATAAAACAGGAATGGAAAATCCTAAACTCTACTGTAGACCCATGCTTCTCAACTTTGGCAACTTTAAGGTGCATGGACTTCAATTCCCAGAATTCCCCGGGCAGCATGAAGTTCGCCCATCTTAAACTTGCTAAGACTGAAAAATACCTATCTACAGATAGGGATTTTTCCATTCCTCTTTTACTGGTTCCTACTTACTTATGAACAATCATAATGCAAAATCCCCATTCCCAACTCACCCCACAGTAATGATAATGCAAAATCCCCATTCCCAACCCTGGAAAGCCTCCTGCACCACCCTGGAAGCAAAATGGGGTGTAGGGGGCCACACAATGTCCCCCCAAACCCCATTTTGGGCCTCAAAGGTTTCCTGCATCAATCTGGAAGGCAAATGGGGCACAGGAGGGGCTGCACGATGCTCCCCGCACCCCGTTTTTGGGCTGGAAGGCCTCCTACACCACCCTGGAAGGTAAATAGGGTGCGGGGGGGCCGTGCGACATCCCCCCGTGCCCCATTTTGGACCTGGAAGACTTCCTGCACCAACCTGGAAGGCAAAATGGGGCATGCGGGGGGACTCCTGGGAAGGGCGGGGAGGGGTGGGGCCAGCCAGAGGTGGGATTAGCCAGTTCTCCGAACTGGGCAATAAGTTAACAATCAAGTTGCCCAAACTGGTGCAAACTGGCTGAATCCCACCTCTGATCTGCTCATATTGCCATATACTTCAAAGCAGAAATTCATAAAGAACTGCAATTTAGCCATTGCTTCTGCTATACAAATTCCACTCAAATGGAATTTCACCTAACAGGGGCACTGGGCAGTTTGTAACCATGTGACTCTGGAATTTCAATATGTATAGTTAATAGTAATAGGTAGTCCTCAATTTACAACCATTCGTTCAGCATGATGGCTGGCGAATTCTGGGAGATGAAGTCCACAAATCCTAAAGTTGCCCAAGTTAAGAAATATTAGATTAACCGGTATCAAACTCCTAGATTTTCTTTTCACGACCTTTTCCAATTATTGACCCTTGCTTATGTTCTTCAGATGTGTGCAACCTTCTTATCCTCTGAAAAATGAAATAAAGCTTTTAAAAAAGGAAGCTTTTCTACCGCATAGCTCCCAGCGACAAGATCCCACAGAGTTGGTCTCCTCCAGGTCCCGTCAGCTAAACAATGCCGGCTGGCGGGCCCGTAGGGGAGGGCCTTCTCTGTGGCTGCCCCAGCTCTCTGGAACCAGTTACCTCCTGAAGTCCGAACCATCCCTACCCTACAGGCCTTCTGAAAAGTGGTGAAGACCTGGCTTTTCCGGCAGGCCTGGGGCCGTTGATCTCGCTTTGCGACCTGACGAGATCCGGCCATGAATAGTGTGAATGGGTTTTAATGTTTTTAATGTTTTTAATTTTTAAGTGTTTTTATAGTGATTTTTTGAGTGTATTGTGAGCCGCCCTGGGTCTTCGGAGAGGGGCGGCATATAAATTGAATAAATAAATAAATAAAGAAGAACATCAGAAGAAGAATCGGTATAAAGGTAGCCCTCGCCTTAGACTAGTTCATTTTGTGAGGTTCGAAGTTACAATGGCACTGAACAAAGTGACTTATTATCATTTTTCACACATACGACCGTTGCAGCATCCCTGTGGTCACGTGACCAAAATTCGGATGCTCAGCAACTGACTCATATTTATGACGATTGCAGCGCCCCGTGATTTTGTCATCACCTTTTGTAACCTTCTGACTAGCAAAGTCAATGGAGACGCCAGATTCACTTAACAACCCTGTGACTAACTTAACAACTGCATTTTCACTTAACAACAGTGGCAAGAAAGGTCATAAAATGGGGTAAATACATCACTTAGCAACAGAAATGTTGGGCTCAATTGCAGTCATAAATTGAGGACTACCTGTACTCTGAAAACAATAGCCAAAAAAAAAAAAATCATCTCTCAGGTAGGCCTTCAAAGTAGGAGACTAAAGCCAAGAAGATTGATTGAGGCAAATCTTTGATTTTTACAACTGTTTTAGACCAAAAAGACATGAAAGTATCCAAAGCCAGGAAAGATGCAGATATTTTCCAACTGATGACAGAATAGAATAGAATTCTTTATTAGCCAAGTGTTATTGGACAAGGAATTTGTCTTTGGTGCATATGCTCTCAGTGTACCGTATTTTTGGGAGTATAAGACGCACTTTTTTCCCTCCTAAAAGAGGCTGAAAATTTGGGTGCATCTTATACCCAAATGTAACCCTGCCCATCCGCCGGCCCCCACCCTTCGCCTCCGCGCATCCTCTTCCTGGCTGCAGAGATTGCCACAGACAATGGCTTGTGTTTTTTTGGGCTCAGCGAGTCACGTTTTCATCCTCCAAATGCTCTGTTTGAGAGCTCTTCAAGGCTGAAGGGGATCGCCAAAGCACATCACCGTCCGAAAACACAACGCACTTGGCTACCCGGAACAGTTGCTGCCTACTCTTACCCCTTCCGCCCTTTGCCTGCTTCAGTTACTGGAGCTCCCTCCAATGATCAGCTGTGCTTTTGAAGCTATCTCTCGGCCACAAAGCAAGCAAAGTGATCTGCCATGTTCTGTCTGCTTTTCTAATTGCTGCTCCCTCCGACGATCAGCTGTACTTTAGAAGCTGTTTTTTAGCCCCAACCAGCCCTAACCTCAAAACCAGCGAGCAAACTAATGTCCTGAAGTTGACCAGGCTAAGGACACTAGCCAGATGAATACCTGGTAGGCAGAATTTTTTTTTTCCTATTTTCTTCCCCAAAAACTAAAGTGTGTCTTATACGGTGGTGCGTCTTATACTCCAAAAAATACGGGTACATAAAAACAAAAGAAAAAAATACATTCATCAAGAATCATAAGATACAACACTTAGTGATAGTCGTAGGTTACTAATAAGCAATCAAATCATACTAGGAAACAAAACAATATAAATTGTAAAGATGCAAGCAACATGGTTATAGTCGTAAGTGGGAGGAGATAGGTAATAGGAAGGATGAGAAGAAAAATAGTAAAACAACTTTACTAAATAGTTCGACAGTGTTGTGGGAATTAGTTGTTTAGCAGAGTGATGGCATTCGGGAAAAACCTGTCCTTGTGTCTAATTGCTCTGGTGTGCAGTTCCCTATAGCATCTTTTTGAGGGTAGAAGTTGAAACAGGTAAAAGTTGAAACAGGGTAGAAGTTGAAAGCAAAACTCTCCAACCTGTAGGTAGTAAGTCTATACTTATTAAGGGAAGTGGCTGGCAGAGAAATAATTTGAACAAATCTGCAGAGAAAAAAGTAGGGTAAGGAATCCATTTCAATGAAAGAAAACAAGGATTTCTTAGAATCATCCGAACTACATTTGCTGACAGCCTAAGAATTGTGGTGTGGCTGCAATCAGGAGAAAAGTTGCATGGCGGCAGCAGATATGTGTCAGTTCCGAAGAAGCACTTAAGAGATGGCATTCGAAAAGCATCAGGTCGAAACGTGGATGTGTCATTACACATAATGGCACACTTACAGGCAAAATAATTTCAATCGCCACAGCAGAGAAGTGGTTTAAAGAACACAGATGATAGAAAAAGATCATTCTCAACGCTCCACTTATAGCACCAACATGGCCATTTTGAAAAATACAGACCTTTACAATAAGCCCTGTAATAAAATATACCTTTGGATTTGCAAAGGAAGAGGTTTAACATTGATGGCTTCGTTGGGCTCTCAGCTATCCAATGCAACATTTAACCAATGTGGTTTCACCATTGGCACCGGCACTCTTGTAAGGACAAAGAAATTTATAGTGCCACGAATCCAAACAATCGTGCTTCGATTCAAAATTCATTATTAATTTAAAAAAAAAAATCAGCTTTGTGAAGTTTAGGACTTTTTATACATTCAAGCTATTATTATAAATAGCACTGGTAGAATTTTTTTTTTTCTGAATGATCTTACAGGTTTCTGCTATGTAAAGTAACTGTAGCCAACCTACAATCCAATGTTTATTTCTTAATAATGACCGACCCCCTCATGTCCTGGACATAAACTGTTTCAATTTCTTCCCTCAGGACGACGCTATAGGGCAGGGGTGTCAAACTAGATTTCATTGAGGGCTGCATCAGGGTTGTGTTTGACCTTGGGGGCCAGAGTGGGCGTGGCCAGGGTGGGCGTGGCCAGCTCGACATCACTCGTGTTGGGGGGGTAACTGTGGTGGCCCAAGCACTCTGCCAGCACAAACTGACTTCCAAGCTCCATTTTTGCTGGTAGAGGCATCACAGGCTGGTCCTTCGCTGATCCCAGGGCGGCCCCACTGGCCAGATCTAAGCACCCGCCCGAGCCGGATCCGGTCCCTGGGCCTCGAGTTTGACACCCCTGCTATAGGGCATTGCACACCAAAACTAGACACAAGGACAGTTTTTTCTCCCCATGTCATCACTCTGCTAAACAACTAATTCTCACAACACTGTCAAACTATCTAGTAAAGCTGTATTACTATTAACCTTCTCACCTTTCCTATTACCTATTTCCCTAGCTTCTTATGACTATAACTTTGTTGCTTGTATCTTAGGATTTATATTGACTGTTTATTTAGTATCCTAGTATGATTTATGTTGATTGCTTATATAGTATCCTATGACCATCAGTAAGTATTGTATTTTATGATTTATGATGATTGTATTTTATGATTATGATCGTGATTTATCACTTGTTCACTTTCCACACCGAAAGCTTATGCACCGGAGACAAATTCCTTGTGCGTCCATTCACACTTGGCCAAAAAGAATTCTATTCTATTCTAATAACGATTTTAGCAACAAAAATAACATTTTCCTTTTGCTTTATGACAGAAGAATGAAGATTCTGATGAAAGATACAATATTTGTCACGAAAACTTCTTTGCTGTTGTTGTTCTGAAATCTTTGGTGTAAAATCGAAGGTAGAAAATCAATGCCTACAGGGATATTACGGGATTTCAAAGTACAAGATCAACCTCCTCATGTGGCATCTTATGAAGGGCTTGGTCAAATAATACAAACATAGAAGTGATCCAAGTGTGTCACCAGCACTGATAGCCCTAAAGGTAAAGAGAACATAGAAACTTTCCCCGACTGTATTTTGATTGATTCATTTATCTATTAAATTTATGAGATCCAGTTTGCATTTGTGGTGAAGACATCAGGGTAGAAATCAGAAAACTTGAGTTCTAGTCTGACATTAGGCATGAAAGCCAGCTACGTGATCTTGGGCCAATCACCAGTGTTCTGACCCAACCTTAGCAGAAGCAAGAAACAGACACCTGGTCACGAAAAACCCCTCTTTGTTTACCTCTTGTGAATTCATTGTATTCACCCACCGAAAAGTCCAAGCAAAAGTCCTTCAAGGAGTTAACTTCAGTAACAGACCTTATCAGTTCCTTGCCAGGCCGTGAGCTCCCAGATGAAAGGCTGCAAATTAAGTTCTGGCAAGCAGTCTTTGTGGCACGAAACACAATGAGCAAAATTTTCAGAAATACGAACTGTTGTCTCCTACGACAACTACTCCCCTTTCCTTCTATTTATTCCCCAGCCAGGGAGGGGCCATTCAGCGTCCACATGTGCTTTGCTTCCCGAGTCGACTCCTTGTCCTCTGTTGTTCATCTCTCCTCACTGCTCTGTGCATACGTACATCTGGAACAGGCCTCAGCTGCTCTTCCCCCTCACTCATATCAGCCTGCAAAGGCAGCTGCCTCTCCGGTGGTTGGGAAATGTCGGACGGCCCTGGCTCTATCTCTGCATCCAATGCAGAGCATCCATCAGAGCTTTCCCCAGACTCCAGAACTGGCCCAAGTTCCTCCCCAACCTCCTCATTGTCCGAGTCTGCCGCCAGCTCCACTGGCAGCTGGCAGGCCACAACAACCAGATGATCAGTTCTAGTCCTTCCTTAGGGATGAAAGCTGGCTAGGTGACTATGGGCCAATCACCAGGAGACTGTGAGTTCTAGTTCTGTGTTAGGAATGAAAAGATGGTAACTTTGGGCAGTCATTCTCTCTCTCTCTCAAGACACAACATCACACTCAGGCAATGAGCTGGTCAATCAATTTCTGTCACAATCAGTGGATCAAAATTCGGTTGATCCGGAAAAAAAAAACAATGTCAAATTGATATGGCAAAAATAGATTTGACAAATACATATTCCACTTCAATTCCCATAATTCCAAGCCATCTAAAAACAACCAAATTGAAAAAGACTATATGAGAAGAATGTTTTTTTTTCATTTAATGAATTAGCAGTAGAAGAGAATATTTGTAGCTCATCATCCAGATGAGTAGAGATTAACATCAAATTAACCTTAGACCAGCAACCAAACAGCAAACAATACTCTGATCAAGGAAATGCCGAAGAAGCTAATATTTAAAAACCCAACCAAAGAAGCACCAGGAACACTCCCACCAATACTGACAGAACAAGTCACTACAACAGGAGGGTCAAACTGGATTTCTTCGAGGGCCAGATCAGCATTGTAGTTCTCCTCTACGGGCTGGTTGTGGGGGGGGGAGACTGGATGGATGCCTCCTGTAGCACCCTGCCAGCCTAAATAGGGCACAGAGGGCCACACACCTCCCCGTGCCAAGCTTTTGGCCTGGATGGCCTCCTGCAGCACTTTGCTGGCCAAAATGGGGAGTGGGGGCCATGTGCAGCCTCCCCACGACCCACTTTCAGCCTCCACAGCCTCCTGCAGCACTCTGCCAGCCGAAAACAGGCCATGGGGGAACCTCACATGCCCCCCCTGCGGTCTGTTTTTGGCCTCCACTGCCTCCTGCAGCACTCTGCCAGCCGAAAACAGGCCGCGGGGGAACCTCACGTGCCCCCCCATGGTCTGTTTTTAGCCTCCTGCAGCACTTTGCCAGCTGAAAATGGGCCACGGGGGCCCGGCCCCCCCATGCATTGTTTTGGCCAGCAGAGGCACCCTGTGCCAGTCCATTGATATTTCCAGACCGGCCCCATGGGCCAGATCTAAGCACCCCACAGGCCGGATCTGGCCCACCGGCCTTGAGTTTGACACCCCTGCACTACAACATAAAATGTGAACAAACCCCTCTACCTTCTAGCATGGCTGACATTACTTAGTTTGGTAATGAAGTGTGTTCAAGAAAACAAGTTCAGAAAGCACCAAGGACCCCTCGGTAAAATGAATTGTCTTTTATTCTTATTGAATTAATAGTCACTGGCAGTATTGTCCATATATTTGTCTGTTTCTTTTTTAATCCCACCCAAACTGATGGTCACTGGCAAATTATTGGTCTTCTTGGCAAGTACTACAGTCATAGTCTGACCTTGCTTAAACTGTGAAACCAAGCATGCTAGTCTCTTTGTACTTGGACGGGAAATTCCCATGGAATTCTAAGCATGCAGTTTAGGTCAGGAATTTCTTACAAGAAGGCAATGCTGATGTTGCCAAGAAGACTTCATGGTGGTAACCATGTGGTTACCAATAATGTGGATAAAAGAAAGGAATAATACAGAGTCAGATACATGAGCTCTAAAAGACCCTCTCTATTCACATTATTATAAGAGAGGAAAGTGCTTGCTTGGAGATTACATTAACAAACAGTTAAACCCCATTAAGGGTAATAAATCTTCTGATGAGGCCTAGCCATCAGGGAAGGACAGCCAGATGGAAGACATCTGAATGGCCCCACTATCAGATACACAAAACAGCCACAAGAAACAAAGAGTCACTTATTACCTCTTATTACCCAAGGACAGTAGTAAATCTCCCATTAGCAACTCCGAGCACTTAAGAAAAAGTTGTGTGGCTAAGATAATTTTATAAACTAAAATTAATGGTTTAAGTAATTAGATGAACATATTATCAAATGTATGTAACCATATAGGGAAAATCGGATGTATGTAACCATATATGGAAAATGTATGATCTCACTGAATCCTTTGTCTTATAAATGTATAAAAACAGGGATATCACAGCTCTTGGGTTGTTCAAAGCTTCAGGTACAAATCTGGCTCTGAACCTTGTGCAATAAAACTGTCTCTGGCTGACCCAGGAATGTTGCTTGGTCCCTTCATTCCACATCACCAAGAGCTGAGCTTGATGAGAAGGCATCTTTGCCTTAGATTATAATGCAAAGAGTCAAACAACAATCCAAACAAAACAGCTTCCTCCTTTCTTATAGAAAATTAGCACACTGCAACTCAAAGATCTTTGGTCTAAAAACCTTTCTGTATTATTAATTTTTTGCATCCAGATGAACTTCATCTCAAAAAAAGATGAAGTTTAACATTTTATTTTCCCCAGTCTTATCTAAATGTTCCTGATCATCTAGATCTGTCTTAGTCCAGCTATCAGAGGGATATAAAATTCAAGTTGATCAGACAGTCATTGTGGATAACCTATCCCAGGATTGATTAGTTCATGGGCATACAGAGATTCATCCAAACTAACTGTGGAACTACATTCCAGACCAGCTGCAAATTCTGAGCAGTCTTCAAGAGCAGCAGCCCCAGGTAGGATACATTGCACCTCCTTACAGGAGGTGACCAAGGCAGGAGTGATCGTGAGCAATGCCTCCCAATCCATGAAAAGATACAACTGGTACACACGATAAATCTGTGCAGACTTAAATCTTTCTATGTGGAGAACATAGACACAAAAGCTTATTTGTCCAAATGAGGTGGATGGGCTGAGATGAAATTCAGCTTCAGGCATGATCCAGGGCAGTGGTGAAATCCAATTTTTTTTAATTACCGGTTCTGTGGGCGTGGCTTGGTGGGCATGGCAGGGGAAGGATACTGCAAAATCTCCATTCCCACTCCACTTCAGGGGAAGAATACTGCAAAATCCCCATTCCCTCTCCACTCCTGGGGGAAGGATATTGCAAAATCTTCATTCCCACCCCACTCTGGGGCCAGCCAGAGGTGGTATTTGCCAGTTCTCCGAACTACTCAAAATTTCCGCTGCTGGTTCTCTGAACTGCTCAAAATTTCCGCTACCGGTTCTCCAGAACCTGTCAGAACCTGCTGGATTTCACCTCTGATCCAGGGGTAATCAGTTTCTAGTCCAATCTTTATCCAGATAATTCAATACAGCATACAAATAAAGTTTCAGGCAGGGAAGGAGAACAATTATCATGACAAAGATCCCGTGAAGCTATTACCATTTTTTTCATATTGCCGTGACTAAGCTTGAGTTATTTTCTAAGTCTTGCAAATAAAATAAATGGCTTGAGTATTTTTGTTTCTCCCTGCATAGCCGGTGACATGTTGGTGGACTTGTTGAAACCTTACTTAACTCAGGATTTGGGTCACCTGACTTAGTCTATATGGGTAATCCTTGACTTATGACCGGTCACTTACCAGCTGCTCAAATTTACGATGGATCTCTCCCGGGGCACTTAAGACCAGATTCCAAAGTTCTGATGGCTGTCCTCCCCCATAATCATGTGATTGCATTTTGTGAGTTTGGCAACCTACTCACATTTCCAGCCATTCACTCCATCCCACTGTCACGTGATCGTGTTTTACAACAGTTTTGCCAAAAACAGCATTTCCTTCCAGTTTTCAGCAAAACCAGCCCATGATGAACAATGGGCTCACTTTATGACCGTCACAGAAAAGGTTGTAATATCGGGTTGGTCATATAGGTGACTCACTTTACGACCATTGTAACGTATGACCATAAGGCTCCATTATGGTCATAAGTCGAGGACTATCTGTACCTGCGTCTTCTCAAGTGCCTCTTCCATTGATACAGTTTCTTCTGATAACACTTGAGTTCCAGTGAACACTCATTTTGGTCACGTTCTTTAGCTTCTGAACCTGAAAATTCAGACTCAACATCAATTTTAACAACAATTAAAAAGTTAGTCTTCTAATTAGGTAGCAGCAATGGGGCCTGTCTGTTCTAAGGGGGCCTCAGGGCCTCTTACAATACAGGGTTTCCTTCTGAACCATCTCATGCAGCTGTTTTACCTTGAGTGCCCTGTTTTTCAGTGGCCATGGAGGACCTGTTCAGCAGCTAGGCTTGGGGACTCCAAACTTAGCAACTTGTGGACTCCAAGTCCCAGAATTCCTCAGCCAATCATGCTATTACAACCATGCTGGATGGGGAATTCTGGGAGTTGAAGTCCACAAGTTTTAAAGTTGCCAACCCCTGACCTAGGCCAATGACCTATGTTCCTTCACAGGCCTCACCTTGATCCTATGAAGTTCAATATCTTCATGAAACAGCTGCACAAGGTCATGTGGGGCTTGGTAATACAAGGCCATCGGTATGCTGATACAAGTACTATTTTACTCATAGAATAGAATAGAATAATTTAATTTAATTTAATTTAATTTAATTTATCGCATTTCTATGCTGCCCAACTCCCAAGGGACTCTGGGCGGCTTACAACAAAAATAATGCGAACAATGAACAGAATAGAATAGAATAGAATAGAATAGAATAGAATAGAATAGAATAGAATAGAATAGAATAGTTGAAAGGGACTTTGGAGGTCTTCTAGTCCAACCCCCTGCTTAGGCAGGAAACCCTACACCACTTCAGACAAATGGTTATCTAACATCTTCTTAAAAACTTCCAGTGTTGGAGCATTCATAACTTCTGCAGGCAAGTTGTTTCGCTGATTACTTGTTCTAACTGTCAGGAAATTTCTCCTTAGTTCTAAATTGCTTCTCTCCTTGATCAGTTTCCACCCATTGCTTCTTGTCCTGCCCTCAGGGGCTTTGGAGAATAGCTTGACTCCCTCTTCTTTGGGGTAGCCCCTAAGATATCGAAACACTACTATCATGTCTCCCCTAGTCCTTTTGATTAAACTAGACATACCCAGTTCCAGCAACCGTTCTTCATATGTTTTAGCCTCCACTCCCCCAATCATCTTTGTTGCTCTTTTCTGCACTCTTTCTAGAGTCTCAATATCGTTTTTACATTGTGGTGACCAAAACTTGCCTTTTATCATCTGGAAATCAAGTGATTCTTTTGACTGGGTGTATAAGAAAAAGCCAAAATTAAATCAAGACGTGGCAGAGAGGCTCCTGTCAATAGGAAACTAGATTCTCAGGATTCTTGGATTGTCTGAGTGGGTGATCTATGTTAGGAATTAAAGGTAGTCCTCAAATTACAACCAAAATTGAGCCCATAATTTATGTTGCTAAGCAAGACAGTTGTTAAGTGGGTTTTGCTCTATTTTACGATCTTTATTGCCAACGTTGTTAAGTGAATCACTGCAGTTGTTAAGTTAATAACACAGTTGTTACGTGAATCTGGTTTCCCCATCACTTTGCTTGTCAAAAGGTCACCAAAAGTGATCACATGATCCTGGGATACTGCAACCATCATAAATATGTCTGTTTCCAAGCATCCGCATTTGGTCATGTGACCGTGGGGGATGCTGCAACAGTTGTAAGTGTGAAAAATGGTCACAACTCACTTTTCTCAATGTCTTTCCAACTTCACTAAATGTAAAGTTGCAAGTCAAGGACTACCTCTTATGTATTATTTCAGTTTGCTCTGGATGAGATTGCACTCCACCTTAGTAGACAGCTCTGCCATCTGGGAGTATGCTCCAACTCCCAACCTGATAGCCAGGTGGAGGTAATAGCACAGGAAACATATGTACAATAATGTGTAATGAGCCTCTTGCAACTATGCCTGAGCCAGTCAAACTGCTAACCGTCATTTATGCTTCAGTTATTTCTCAGTTTGATTATACCAAGCTGCCAACTGGTTGCTAATTGTTTTCCGGGCATACTTTTAAGTAGTTAGACCTAAACATCCTGCTAATTAGCTAAGGGACCACCTAGCTTGATGTAAACGTACCCAGATATTTAAATCAGCGGGAAAGGCCCTCTTAATGAGACTTTCATTTTCCGAGTTTTATCTGTTGGGCATATAGGTAAGAGCTTCTGCTATTTTTGCTTCCAAGCTTTATAATACCCTGTTTCCCTGAAAATAAGACATCCCCTGATAATAAGCTCAATTGAGCTTTTGAGCACATGCGCTAAAATAAGTCCACCTCCCTTGAAAATAAGTCCCCCCCCCGAAAATAAGTCCTCCCCGAAAATATTTAAACACATGTGCAGCCGGTCCCCGCCATTTCCTCTGGTTAGGGTTAGGGAGACAGAGCTGGAAATCAGGAAAGACAGCAAGAGAAACATCGTCTTGCTCCATGCACCCCAAAATAATAAGACCTCCCCAAAAATAAGACCAAGCGCTTATTTCGGGATTCAAAAAAATATAAGACAGGGTCTTATTTTCAGGGATAGTCCCTTTGGAGATACCTTTATCCTCTACTCCAGCAGCCCCCAACCTTTTGGGCACCAGGGATCAGTTCCTTGGAGAGAGATTTTTCTGTGGACTGGAGAGGGTGTGGGTTTGCATGCTGCCTGCATCCCATGGATGGGGCTTCGCTTGTTTACATATCCCAATTTCTGGCATACCGCAGACCAGTCCACACACTGGGGGTTAAGGACCCCTGCTCTACTCATACTGTTTTGGGGAGATTGATGAAGTCCTTCCTCTTGCGAGTGGCATGGTGACCTAGAGGTGAAGTTCTTGCCTCACAATCAGGAGACTGCAACTTCAATTCTCTGGGGGAAAAGAGAAAATATCTACTGTGAATTCCATGTAGGTGTCAGGAAGGGCATCCAGCCAGTAAACGCTCACCTCCATTCAGTCGCCCTGACTCCACCCCAATGCAGAGTCATTAAAAGTGGGGGGGAATACAGACCTTCCTCTTCAGTCTGACCTTTATGGCTTAAGTTAGTTTTAATAGTGATTTTGATAGCTTCATGGTTCTGATGAGAATTCATGATTGAACTGTTTAGGTTTCTAAGTAGAAAAACGTTTTTATGAAGGGATGTCTATCTAAATAAATAGGAGGTGAATCTAAAATGTTTTATATGCAATGTCTTGGAATCTAACTACAATATTGATGAATTAGAGCAGGGGTCTCCAACATTTTGGGTTCGGCAGACCAGCAATGTTACTGGCAGCTTCTGTGATTTCAGCGGTGGGAGGTAGTTTCATCTGCATAACCTAAATCCCATGCATATGCAAATGAAGGGGTCACAGCCAATGGGTCACAGCCTGGCAGTGGTCCATGGCCAGGGGGTTGGAGACCCCTGAATCAGAGTACCAAACATGTTGACTAACAAGCATATGTTTCATTTGGGTTAGTCCTAGGTTGCATGCAGTAGATATGCCATTTATAATGGTGTCTTCTGTAGGAATAAATGATATATTTGATGATTTTAAACAGATTCCACACTTTTTATATTTGGGAATATAAAAGCTTTTTTTTTTAACCTTAAAAAAGTAGTTTTCAGTTAAGATATGCAGTCATAAACTAATAAGTACATGTACTGTGGAATCCAGATATTATGTTACTAAAACTTCCATTTTACTTAGTCTGACAACAAAGTAGTGAAAATTGTTATTTATTTGTTCCTTGCTTGTCAGTTTGTTTGACAGGGTTTATATGTTGCTCCAGCGATATCTGACTCTTAGTGCTTTACAGACATCCCAAAGAAGTAATAGGAGAAAAACTAAATATAACATTATAAACAGAATAATGGTATAACTTCCACAGCATCTCTCATATTCCCTACCCATTACTAGGAGAAATGAAGCAACACTTATGACTCCAAATCTTATTGCAAGGATTTTCAAACTTGACAACTTTAAGACTTGCGGACTTCAACTCTTAGAATTCCCTAGCCGGCCATGCCAAGTTAAGTGTCAGGGTGTCAGAGTTTGTTGCAGCACACACAATCAGATACACAATTAAATAATTCTGCAGGATTCATCTACATATAAGAAACTTCTTTATATGCAATACCATACAGCACAAATCAGCATACAAAAACAGGAACACAGCAGCAATATTCATAGAAGTAAGTCATTACAGAGTAGAGAGAGACAGAGGCTCCCATTACAGAGGCCAAACCAACTCTTATATACAGTTCAGCAAGTCTAAACCACGCCCAGACTCTAAACTGTCTCTTATGGCCCCATACAAACAAATACTATGTTTCAGTTTCCAAACAGTGCCCATTGGCTGACCTGTTATCATGTCTATCCAAACAGTCCCCATTGGCTGATCTGTTGCTATGTCTATTCCAGTCTATAAACATACACAGGGTTAAAGCTTCAGAGACAGCAATAGCCATGATAGCAATAACACTTAGACTTATATACTGCTTCACAGTGCTTTACAGCCCTCTCTAAGCGGTTTACAGAGTCAGCATATTTGCCCCCAACAATCTGGGTCCTCATTTTACCCACCTCGGAAGGATGGAAGGCTGAGTCATCCTTCAGCCTGGTGAGATTCGAACTGCCGAACTGTAGGCAGCCAGCAGTCAGCAGAAGTAGCCTGCAGTACTGCACTCTAACCACTGCGCCACCGTGGCTCTGGTAGGATGGATGAACAGTAACCACATCTTGCTATGGTTCAATTTTAGACTATAATGACACCCACTGAGGTCAACAACATTATTGCCACGAGTGCAGAACAATACACTGTACAGGCAGTCCTCGACTTACGACAGTTCATTTAGTGACCGTTTGAAGATATAACGGCACTTAAAAAAGGATTTATGACCATTTTTCATACTTACAATGTTGCAGCATCCCCATGGTCATGTGATCAACATTCAGAGGTTTGGCAACTGACTCATATTTATGACGGTTGCAGAGTCCCATAGTCACGTGATCATCTTTTTGTGGCCTTCTGACAAGCAAAGTAAATGCAGAAGTCAGATTCACCGAACTACTGTGTTACTAAGTTAATAACTGCAGTGATTCGCTTAACAAATGTGGCAAGAAAGGTTGTACAAAGAGACAAAACTCACTTAAAAATGTCTCACTTAGCAACATAAATTTTGGGGTCAATTTTGGTCGTAAATGGAGGACTACCAGTAGATTGCTTGGAACTAACATTAATTGAATTTCCTGCATTAATATACAGATGACACATTACAAAGAAGATACATTATGAGCTCTCCTGGTAATTTTTAGTTTACCCGAGTTTTCTATTGCACACTCCAGCTTAACCTGTAAAAGGACCGTATTTTTCGGAGTATAAAACGCTCCAGAGTATAAGACGCACATTAGTTTTCGGGGAGGAAAACAAGAAACAAAAATTCTGCCTCTGCCTACCAGCATCCATCAGTATTCATCTGGCTAGCGTCCTTGCAGCAAACAGCCTGCTAAGCTTCACCATGTTATTGCAGCCTGATTTAGCACAAACAGCTGATTGGCAGTTGAATCAGTCTCCCGGAATACTGCCAATGAGCTGTTCCAGGCTGCAGGGATCACCAGAGCGCCTCTGCGCATCGCGTTTTTGGCCTCCGCACGCCTAGTTTTTGGCCTCCATGCATCGCATTTTTGGCCGGTTCCAGGCGGGGATCGCCACCCGCCGATCCCTGTCGCCTAGAACTGGCCAAAAATGCGATGCATGGAGGCCAAAAACAGGGCATGCCGAGGCCAAAGATGCGACACACAGAGGCCGAAAACGCAACGCCGGAGGTGGCGATCGGTGGCGATGTGCTGTGGCAATCCCTGCAGCCTGGGTCTAAAATGGGGCATGAGGAGGCCGAAAACGCGATGCACGGAGGCCAAAAATGGCCAAAGGGTGGAGGCCGGTGGGTGGGCGGGGCTTCAGCAACATTCAGTGCATAAGACGCACCACAATTTTCACCCACTTTTAGGAGGGAAACAAGTGTGTCTCATACTCCGAAAAGTATGGTATTTATTTTTTCCATCCTGCTTCCCACAGAAAGATTCCCCACCTCCTCCACAAATTGTTGTTGGGACCACATGCAATCTGATTTCAGCCCACAAAAGCAGACAGTCAAGTTAAACATGGCGTCCTAAGACCTGCTTCTTTGCCCAAACTTAGAGCTCGCTAGACATGCCTCAGATTTAAAAAAAAAAAAAAAGCAGGAGGAAAGCAAATCCATAGTATCCCAGATGATGTGTAATTTGGCTTTGAATCGTAATATCAAAAATGCAGGTTTCACAATTACCATACATTTTATCATCATGCCAATTCTTCATATCCTGCTAAGGAGAACTGGCCTCTCATCAAACTGATTAGACCATAAAAAAAAAAAGCATATTTCAGGAAAAAAAAAACCACAGCGGATCAGTTGGTGTCTTATCACTTGATTACTTAACATTAAATGAGTAACAGCTGCATACATGAACCGTCTCCAATGGAGAAGCGCTCGCAAACTATACATTACCTCGCGTTTCGCGATTTGTGTCTGCCCCTTTTGATTTATATGTCTGCGTGAGAGAAGCAGGCGTGCCAAGTTGATATTTTCCTATTTCCTCTCCTTTTATTTTTTTTTTCCCCACTCCAAAGCATCTTCACAGAAGGAGGAAAAAAAAAAAAAAAGCTTGAGAAGATGATTTGGGCTGAAACACAACAAGGAAATGAAGCTACACAAATTTTCTTCATGTACGTTTTCCCCATTCTGATCCAGCTCAACCCAATGGTTTTAAAAGGATGCAAACTAATGATCTCTACTATACTCCATATAAAGCAAAGATGGCGTTTTATGTAGTATTGTTGTTAATGAAGACAGCTAAATATCTGGGAGATATTCTATTAGGGATGAATCTCATTCACAGATGAATGTTATCACCTCATGGATAACATTCTGTGTGAGGCCCTATCAGTGTAATATTGGGCAATCAGATGCCCACAAGAACAAACTGAACAAGTTTTTGTGCAGAACGATAGAAACCGACAGTGGGAATTTATTTATTTAGCGTATGGCATATCATACATGGACTAGCAATGTAAATTAACATTTCATCTAGATTAGTAGAACCCAATAAAATATAAATGTTTTTTAAAAATCTACGTTCAAATACCAATGTCTAGACCATCTAACCATTTATTTATTTTATTTTATTTTATTTCAAATTTATATCCCGCACCTTCTCCCAAGGGACTCAGGGCGGTGTACAGCCAGATAAAAACATACAATACAAACATTAAAAACAATTAAAAGAATATATATTAATTTGGCCCAGTTTAAAAAGACAAACCAATTAAATATTTAAAAATATGTTAAGCCAGCCCGGCTTGCTGAAAAAAGAAAGTTTTAAGGGCACGGCGGAAGGTACCGAGGTCTTGGATTCTCCTTATCTCTGGGGGCAGCTGGTTCCATAGGGTAGGTGCCCCCACAGAGAAGGCCCTCCCCCTGGGGGTCACCAGCCTGCACTGTTTGGCTGATGGCACCTCGAGGAGGCCCTCTCTGTGGGAGCGCACGGGTCGATGGGAGGTTGTCGGTAGCAACATAAATTATACTGCATTGAAGTGCAGTATAATTTATATATTTTTAAAAAGAGATACTAGACCGGTATATGCCTTCAGCTTCCAGGCAGTCATGATGTGATCTACAGTTTGACATGGGACCCCACAATCACACCGCGGGGAAGGTACTACGCCCCATTTATACAGAGAGAGAGTGGGAAATTTAAGATTTAAATGTTAGCCATGAAGTCTGACTGGTAACCCCAAACCAGCCAACCTGATACTGATTTATAGCCATGAATAAATGTATAAAACATTTTGGGCATAGCTATAATATAATATATCTGCCAACCTAGCAGTTCGAAAGCAGGTAAAAAATGCAAGTAGAAAAATAGGGACCACCTTTGGTGGGAAGGTAACAGCGTTCTGTGCACCTTTGGCGTTTAGTCATGCCGGCCACATGACCACAGAGACGTCTTCGGACAGCACTGGCTCTTCAGCTTTGAAACAGAGATGAGCACCGCCCCCTAGAGTTGGGAACGACTAGCACATATGTGCGAGGGGAACCTTTACCTTTACCTTTATAATATTATAAAACTAGGCAATAGTACATTCTACCAATGATCTAATTAAAAGTTATCTTTTTTGAACTGAAGATGAGGTAAAAAAGAGTGGAACAACTTGTCTCCAGAAGTTGTGAATGCTCCAACACTGGAAGTTTTTAAGAAGATGTTGGATAACCATTTGTCTGAAGTGGTGTAGGGTTTCCTGCCTAAGCAAGGGGCTGGCCTAGAAGACCTCCAAGATCCCTTCCAACTCTGTTATTCTATTCTATTCTATTCTATTCTATTCTATTCTATTCTATTCTATTCTAGTCTAGTCTAGTCTAGTCTAGTCTAGTCTAGTCTAGTCTAGTCTAGTCTAGTCTAGTCTAGTCTAGTCCAGTCCAGTCCAGTCCAGTCCAGTCCAGTCCAGTCCAGTCTAGTCTAATATCATACTTTGGCTGGACAAACAGAGAATTCTGCTTTTTCAAAAATACCCTTTTAGTGGTCAACCAAAGCAAAACAATTCAGTAATGTATTTAGCTTTCACTAGTTGGCTACATGTTAATATGTATAAGATTAGACATCTATAAAGCTAGCTATTCTTAAAAGGGATTATATTTGCAGTTAAGTCGCACCAAAAGCAACTATTAAAAATGAAATTAATTTGAGTTTATGCTATTGCTTCTAGCAGGATAATAAAGTGGGAATAAATCATATGCTAAATAATTAGGGCTAGTTTATGACAGCTGTCCACTACGGTCCATTCCAATGTAAATCCTGTTAAAATGGCTGAGATTAGTTTGTTGACATTAATAAAGAAAAGCTTCTATATAGTCACTAAGTTGACCATGACTTGATGACACATTATCAATCAAGATTATGAATGCATTTTATGCTTTCCACGTCTTTCAGAAGGAATCCGACAGTGAGAAAGTGTCAGACTATACCAAGAATAAACATGTTATTATACATGTTAAAAGTGATATTTACATGAAAAGAACATAATATCTATCATTTTCAATTGATCTTAGGATGCCACCAAATGCCTTAGTGAAAATTCATTTTTCCCCCAGTTCTTAACCAACACACAAGCAAATATTATAACAATGAGAGAAATAATAGTCACAATCCAGCTCACAGATGGGTCATACAAGAGCCATATTGTGGTCAATATAGCTAACAGCATTATATTTATACATATATATATGTATGTATGTATACTAAAAAGCAATTAATACAGTAAATCCATGTAAAGACAAGAATAAAATGAGCTAAGAATAATTTGTATTTAATGGACCAAAATTATAGGGAATTTAATGTGTTTATTTGAGACATATTCATCCAGACAAGTAAATTATTACTTATAGTGTGCAGTATCTCAGCTTTGCCTTTTGATATCATACATATACACAAACACATAGACAGCATATGTTTCATTTCATCCCAGCATAATAAAAATACTGTATGTAGAACTAATATCACATAATAGAGAATAATAAGTGTATACAAGTGTTACACTTTCAGGATCTTAAAAATACAAACATTCAAATAGCTAATAAAAAAGTTAACAGCTTTCAAAAAGTTAACAGTTTTTTAAAAAAACTAGTTCTTTTTTTTAAAGGCCACATCTATTTAATGAATTTCTGAAATCAAAAGTAAGGAGGGTGGGGGAATATTTCCTAAGAATCATAATATAATACAAATGGTATACCGCATATAATAAAAGCATTGTTTAGTATGAATAAACAGTTACTACATCTTATCTTATTCTATGTTCACAGTTTTGTTTTGTTTTTTGCAAATTTGTTTTAAAAATTATGAAGAGTCCATTATCTCATCCAAAATAACTTTGGGCATAATTAACACTTCCTTTTGGAATATGGATGCTTCATGTACTGTTGGTAAAATGTCCCAGAAAAAGATTCAAAATTATTGTAAATGGCTTTCTACTTTATTTGTAAAAAAAAAAAAAAAATGAAATGAACAAAGGATGGATAGAATGTTGGAAAAAACACAGGGGAAAAATAAGATAATATATCAGTATAGCAACGTATTAAATGATTCTTCAACAGCATATAATTCTTTGTCTTCAAAAAGGGTAAAAATAGGATTATGTGTTGTAGCTGCAGTATTTAAATGCTCACCTCAGTTTTTGTATAGTTACCTAGCCTCTTCCAACCTGCATCATGAGATCTCGCTATGATTTTAAAGGTCCAAAGGATTTCTAAAAATTCTCTACACATGTTTTTTTCCACTGAGCTCTTAATTTAGTGTGAAGATTAAATAAATTATATACTTTGGATCAAGCCAGAAATGTAATCTTACATCCAGTGTATTTCTAGCAGTGGAGCTGACTCTTATCTCTATAAGTCAACTCTTTGAATCTCGCATAGGAAATAGATGGTTTTAAATTCCAAAAGTTATGTTTTTCCAAGATATTATATAAAAGGACATTTGTCTTTCTGAGGGAGGAGAATATATGCACATCGACAGGCACACTCACAAAATCAAACACAGCCACTTATACCACGTAGATATCGCACACCCACAAACCATTTTGACACCCTCACAGTACACAACATTCCCAATTTATAAAAGTTGTTCATTATCTGGTCTTCTTATTAATATAGCTTGCTATTTTAGTGTACACAAATGCGTTATATATTATTTCAGGCAGTCTAAATGACAGTAAATATGTCGTTTATTACTGTCACTATGTGACAGTAATAAAATGGACTAGTCCATACAAGTGAAAGAAAAAGATTAAAACAGTTTATTGTATTTATGTCTCTTGATTGAATATCTGTGTACATGAGGTAAAATACAAGGGGGGGCATTGATGCTAAAATATAAGCATGTAGTACCTCTGTAGTAATAGCCATAAGAAATCTAGTAATTAAAGCTGTTTGTTTAAATACTATCACAGCAAAATCCCAATAAAGTATATAGTACTCTCAACCTACTAACAAGTATGATAGTTTATATACTGCAACAGTTTTGATATATAACTCTCACCTAAACCTTCTTTTAATAGTGCTAACTCAGTTATTTAATAATAAAACCAGAACATCAAGGTAAAGGAAAAAGGTAACTACAGAAGGTTAAGCTACAGTAAACTGAAGAATATTTCTATAACATCAAATCACCACAAAATGCATATTTATATTAGAAAATGGTCTGTCTCACCCAGGTTGCAGGAAAGTTAATGCACAGACAGCAAAACATAACTGCAATATAATTTCAATAATATGTTAACTTTAAAAAAAAAAAACAAATCCAGTAGGCTATAACTAAGAATATACTGGTTTCCATTATTTTGCAACATTTTTGTGGAAGCTGCAAACCCTAAGAGGATCAAGTGTATTTTATATCATCAGCATTTTATAAGAACCACGTTTAAGTACTTTACTGAAAATACCATGTGATGAAAGACTTATGAATATAAATAAAGCTAAGTCTGCCACTGCAAATCATATCAAAAAAATTTTTTTTTAAAAAAAATACATTGCTTCAAAATGGCTAAAAGAGCCTTAAATATTACCTTTTGGCTTCATCATTTACAAATGGATATATATATATATATATATATATATATATATATATATATATATATAATGAACAGGCACATGGGCTTCCTTGTACATAAAGATAGAGACAGACATAGACATTGTATGTTTTTTTTCCAATAATAAAAATAATAAATAAATAAGCTACGACACGAAATAATGAGAAAAGGTACTGAACTCTGGAAATGCCAGAGAAAGGTTATCAGGCATATGAAACACAACCTGAAGTTTTATCATCCTCAACATCACCCCATTAACCACAAAACATTTGATAGGAACCCATCTAGGTGCCAGGCAGAAAGAGTTGGAACATGCCAAGCTGAGAGTTCAAACTTTCAAGTCGGTTGCCTTGTCCTGGTCTCCAGAGTTAACCTTTCTGGCCCCCTATTTTCACCCTGAAAATAAATAGCAATATAAACATTCTAAAGTACCTCTATATACCCCGAGGAAATGCTCTGGACAGACAGATGAGATGACATATATTTCTTCCTTCCCATTCTTCAACAACTTCTTCTCTCTGAGGCTGAAAGGGAATGCTTTGAGACTCAGTCGCATATTTAATTAGAAGCAAGCTGCTTGCACTATCACTCTGCGAATCTACCTCTCCAATCTCTCGTGAGTCAATCTTCCCATCTCTGATTTTCTTTTATATTTATGCTAGAATATTTAATTGTAGACAAAAGGTTACTCTGGCTGTATTCACTGCACAGAGGCAGAATAATCTGCTTTAAAAGGCTTGACATTTCAGGCTTTTCAAAAAGGCTGAAAAAAAATTATATCCCTGCTTTTGTTAATCAATGAAGTAGAACTCTCCTGAACAAAAGAATTAAATTGCTTGGTTGGTTTAATAAAACCAACAGAAATAGCAGCTTCCTCTGGGTTTTATTGTGTAGGCATGGCACACACATCTAGCACTGTAATTCCATATGATTCAGGGGCAAAACTCTAATTTCTGTGCACAGTTGGGTTTTTAAATCCTATTCAGATTCTATGCATTCTGGTTGGTTCTCTAAGGCCAGATTTATCATTAAACTTGACTTTTTCATAGGTGCAGCATATATGCAGCAATTTTGTTTTTGTTTTTGTTACTCTGCACTACCCAAAAAAAAAAAAAAAATAGAGATCATTAAAATGTATTAATCTAGCTATTAGTCTGACACAGTTTTATTTAAGCTGGGAGTTAATGATTTTATACCTTTACTCAGCTATTAAATAATTGTGGAAGGTGATGAGGGTGGGAACAAGTGTCAATGGGTTGTACATGAACGTACAAAACAGTACTTAGAAAACCCACTAACTTCAACCAAGAAAAGGCTGTTTTGTTAAGAAGAATTACTTAGTTCACTATTAATTAAGTCAAGCGTTCATGGCAAAAAATAATGTTAACATGTTTTGAAAGACTACATAATAGAGAAATTGCAGATTGGTAGTTAGTTTTGACAAACTATTCTTATTTGCTAAATTAAAACATTCTCCATCTAGAGCCAAAGAGAAGTGGTGAATTCTTACAAAGCCAAGAAGTCTAGACATACCCTTCTATAAATAGGGTGCAGTGGATCTCTAGATCCAAAGAATGGCCAGATCTTTAACATGGATTACAAGAGAGTGACCTAAATGAATAGCAGACCTGGACTTGACACTTTCAGCAGCCTGCATCCTAGATCTTAAAACAGAGCCTTCAAAATTATTGAGCGTGAATTCCTTACACTAGTGTTTCTCAACCTGGGCAGCTTGGAGATGTGTGGACTTCAACTCCCAGAATTCTGGGAGTTGAAGTCCACACGTCTTCAAGATGCCAAAGTTGAGAAACATTGCCCTACACAACTAAATTTCATGACCCCATGTATATCTTGTTCTCCCAGGGCGGAAAGCATATTAGCCAAGACTTTGAAAAAATCAAAAAAACCCACCCTGTGAAATGTCATTTTTATCTTCAACCTTCAATCTTTGGGAATGGAACTAAGAAATATAAGAAGGATCTTGAAGAACCCAAGGAGATGGCTCTTGCTGAAACTGTTGGAGCAAGTTCTTTGCTTCCCATGATCAATTTAATGTCTGGACTGGCATTGAACTCATACATTATGTGGGAGTACCCATATTGATTGTAACTCTGAGGGTGGAGGTTCATTCTCCGAGCTTGTGGGTTGGTTTCCGAACATTTTGGTACCAGGCTAGATAACATCTTCAGCATGAAGAGTTGAAGATGTTACTTAGCCTGGTAATGAAACGTATGGAAACCAACCCACAAGCTTGGAGAATGAACCTCCACCTTCATCCTGCACCCAAGGTACAGATATTCACCACTATCACAGTGTGTAACTCTTGCTATCACTACAACATAAATCATGACCTTGATCATCTGATTTTTATCAATTCATGAACTCTACCACCTCAGAACAGCACACAAAATCTTTATTCTAAGAATAAAAATTATGTGATACTTTTTATTAGTAGCTGACCACCAACTGAACATGTAACAGCACTATGATAAGGCTATAAAAAGGAAAAATGTCATTTTAGGCTCAATCAAATAAAATTGCATCACAGGAAATAATAGTTTATTGTGCGCTTGTCAGACCCTACGAACTCAATTCTGAGCATCGTAGTTTAAAATGGATTCAAACAAAAGGGAACTGGTTCCCAGAAGAACAACTAGATTGATCATGGAACTAGAAACTAACTTCTACCCAAAAAAAGGGGGCTGGCCTATAGGGCCTTAAGAAGAAAATGTTGATGGGAGAATACAGTAGCACTTTCCAAATATTTGAGGGGCTCCCTCAAATATTTGAGGAGGTGGTCAAACTATTTTCCAAAGGACCAAAAGACAAGACAAGAAATAATGGTTGGAACCTAACCAAGGAGAGAAGCAACCTACAACTTCCTAACAATGAGAGCAATCAACCAATGGAATAGCTTGTTTTCAGAAGTTGTGGGTGCTCCATCACTGGAGGCTTTCAAAAAGAGACTGGAGAGCCATCTGTCTGAAATGGTAGAGGGTCTGCAGATTGAGCAGGAGGTTGGACTGGAAGACCTCTGAGGTCCCTTTCAACTCTATTATTCTATGTTCTAAATACCTGGAGTGATATTACCATGGAGGTTTAACCCAATGCCTCATCAAAGTGCTTTATCCATTGCTGCGATTTTAACCTGATTCAAGTCTAATCTGCAATGGGTTAGATCAGCTTCACTTTGCCTCATCCACATTTTCCTAGATGCCCTGTATTGAGCTTTCCGTCCTTTTCTCTTTCCTTCCACCATTCTCTGCATTATGGACTGACTCTTCACATAATGTGTCCAAAATATGGTAAGTTGCACCTGACCATTTGGGCCTTGAGGGCGAACTCTGGATTGATTTGCTCCCTGATCTATTTCTTTAAACCCTGGCTGCCTCAGGAGTCTTCTCCAATATTGAAGTTCATAAGCATCATTTTCTATAGTATATCATACTTCTTCAAAGTCCAAATGTGCTTCCTTAGAGCATCACAAGGTAAAGTGTTGCCTTCACAGCTCTGATCTTTCTGGGTATAGACATATCTACCTGTCTATCTGCTTACATGCATTTGAAATGTGGCTCTACAGACGGCTGTTACGTATAAGATGGGTTGACAAAATCACAAATGAGGAGGTGATAAGCCGCCTGGGAAAGTAAAGGGAAATCATCAAAACCATTAAAAAGCGAAAGTTAGAATATTGTGGACATGTGATGCGACACCTGGAAAAATACGCCATACTTCACTTAATCCTCCAGGGAAAAATTGAAGGCAAATGAGGTCCAGGCAGAAGAAGAACATCATGGCTTCAAAATCTAAGGGACTGGTTTAGACAAAACTCAGCAGCAGTTTTTCTTGCGGCTGTTGATAAAATCGCCAATGTCCGATGATGGATATGGCACAAGAAGAAGAAAAAGATTAGATGGCATCTAATTTTTCTAAGACCTTATTGCTACTCTAGGAAGTGCTATGCTACAGTATATTTCTTGACTGTTGGTTCCTTTACTGTTGATTCCCATACCTAAAAGTCAGACTTTATCCACCATTGCAATATCTTGATTGACAGTTCCAACACCCACATGTCCATCACATGGTCCAATCAAAGCACCGTCACAACTGGAGATGCCTCCCAGCTCCAACCCTCCAGGTGCAGGGCGAAATGTTCTTGACTGTCTGAGAAAAGAATGTTATTATGTCTATATGTCACCCTGCCTCCATACAATCCCCCCTCCCAGTTTCCCACAGTAGGAAATGTGGCAGGCCTGAAGTTCTAATGAAAAAGATGGCTTCCAGGCCTGTCAGGATGTGAATTTTGACAGCATCTCTGGCCTGGTTCCTCTATTAAACCCCACTCGGTTGGGAAAGAACAAGGAAGCAAGAAAGAAAGAGACTTCGGCAAAGTATCTTTAATTCTAGTCCTGGAGTAAAAGCAGAATTTTACAGGTAGTTCTCAATTTACAACCATTCATTTAGTGACCATTTGAAGTTACAAAAGCACTGAAAAAAATTATTTATGACCTTTTTTCACATTTATGACCATTGCAGCAACTCTCTGGGATACCTGTAGGATACCAACAATTTTGATCAAAATTCAACTATTTTGCAACTGGCAAAATATATTGCAATGAGGGTTGCAATATTCCTGGGCCATGTGATCATTAGGCTCAACCACAAACAAAAAGGAACAAGCAGTCAACAAATACGCCACTGACTAGCACTTGGTAGAGTTTCCATGAGGCCTTGGAAAAGATCAGTGGTGGGTTCCTCCCGGTTCGGTCCGGTTCGGCCAAGCCGGTAGCGGTGACGATATGACATCACCGAACTGGTTCTCCCCTCCCTCCCCCGCCCTCCCACCCACCCACCCCCCACGTTATTCTTACCTTTTATTTGGTTCCACCCCCAATCTATTGCTGCCTCCTGAGTCCCTGCTGATGACTAGAGGGAAAAAAACTGTTTAAACTCTTGCCGCGGGGCTTCAAAGGGCCGCCCTACAGCTGATCAGTGTTAAAAGCAAACAAATGAGTTGGGTCGTAAGTGCGAGGACTGGTCGTAAGTGCGAGGACCTTCCAGAAATGACTCTGACCAGCTAGCCACGCCCACCTAGTCACATGATCTCCAAGCCACACCCACAAAATAAGCCACGCCTACAGAACCGGTAGTAAAAAAATTTAGAACCCACCCCTGGAAAAGATATTCAAATGCCATGATCTGGCTGTATCTACAGCAAGTAACTGTATTCTCCTTACAGTCTCTACAAGCCCTAGGGGGAAAAAAAAAAGTTGAAGAGCACAGCGAAAAGATGGGATTAAATTAAATATAAAGAATACCGAACTAATCACAACACACAGAATTGCCAGCCTTAGAACTGACAACGGAGATAATGAAGTAGCAGATAGTTCTCCTTGTAGAATCAAGCGTCAACTGTAAAGGAATAAGCAGTCAAGAAATATACTGCAGTGACATTTAGTTGAGCAGCCACAAAGCCCTTGGAAAAGATACTCACGATGTGTTTCTACTACGAAGATCAGAACAGTGCGAGTAAGCGTATTCTCTTTTACATTCTATGGAAGCAAAAGTTGAACTTTGAAGAAGCAAAATAGAAAGTGTTTTGATATTTTTGAACTTTGGTGGACGGAGAAGACTTCTGAGAATACCATAACCAGCCAAGAAACAAACAAAGAGATCACTGAACAAATCAAGGCACAAATGACCAGGCTCAAATTTTGCAAAGACAGTGGAGATAAGTGCATGTAGGAAGACCTGAAAGATCAGCTTAGAGAACATTTGTCATGGAGAATATCTATGTAAATGGTTGCTAAGAATCTATATCAGTGGTGGGTTGATCCCAGTTCGCCACAGATCTCTGGGTGTGCACAGAAGCTTCTGCGCACGCGCCCACAAGCAAATCGGTAGCGACGAGATTTGAAACCCACTACAGATCTATATCAACTTGATGGAACATAATCCCTTCAAGCCTTCTTGGATATTTGTTTGAGTAGAAACAGCAATAGCATCTAGATACCACCCCATAGTGCTTTACAACACTCTCTGGGCAGATTACAAACGTCAGCATATTGCCCCCAACAATCTGGATCCTCATTTTACCGACCTCGGAAGGATGGAAGGCCGAGTCAACTTTGAGCCCCATCAAGATCGAACTCCAGGCTGTGGGCAAAGTTTGCCTTCAATACTGCATTCTAACCACTGCGCCAACAGGATTCGAGACACAAATCAGAAAAAGAATCCAGAACTGAAAAAAAACATTTAAGAGAGAATAGTTCAGCTTCGTAATTTTTATAATATAAACTGAAATAACAATATTTTCAAGAGTCTCCGCAATCCCTAAAATTTGTATGGTTGTCCATATATTTTGGGCAGTTCAAAACAACAAAGTCGCACTAGATGTATAAATAATAATAATCAGAATCTCAGAAAATTATAAAACTCCCAACAAGGTATCATAATTATCCCAGACCAACCACACGCATGCTGGGTTTAACTCTCTTCCTGAAGTAGCATCTGGGGGGAAAGTCAGACCCTCACAGATATCAAGAAAGCTAAGAAAGCTTCTATAGGGCAGGGATGGAGAAGGGACCCAGATAAAGAGTAACACAGTTGGAAGGGAGTTTCAAGGTCTTTTCATGCAATCTTCTACTCAAGCAGGAAACCCTATACCATTTTGGACAAATGGCCTACCAATCTCTTCTTAAAAATCTCCAGTGATGGAGCACCCACAACTTCTGGAGGAATCCATTCCACTGATTAATTGTTGTCAGGAAATGTATCCTTCATTCCAGGTTGGATCTCTCTTTGACAAGCCTCCATCCAATACTACTTCTCTTGCCTTCAGAGAATAGCTTGACCCTGTCTCCTCTGCGACATCCCTCAAATTTGGAAGACTGCTACCATTTCATCCCGTGTCCTTCTCTTTGTTAGATTAGACATGCTCAGTTCTCGCACACCTTCATCATATGCTTTAGCCTCCAGTCCCCTAATCACCTTTCTAGAGTCTCAACATCTTTTTTTGTATCATAGTGACCAGAACTGGATGCGATAGTCTAAGTGTGGTCTTTCCAATGCAATATAAAAAGCAGTGCTAACACTTCATGTGATCTTGATACTGTCCCTCTCTTGAAGCCTGTGTTGAGTTTTTTTGGCAGCTACAGCAAGCACACTGCTGGGTCATACTTACTGTCAGCACTTCAAACTGCATTTACTCTAGTGCTGACATAAGAAGGAGAGGCGGAGGCGTCTGGAAAGGGACGTTTGACTTTTCACCTACTTATTTTCCCTGGAGATAATATCCCCTAGGAGATGGGATGGGAGAGGGGAAATTCCTTTGAGCTGGAGCGGTAGATTAGGGGTAGAATGACTTGGAAGATGGCCAATGAGTGCAGGGGAGTGGGGAATGGAAAGGGAGGGTTTTGGGCTTGGAAGTCAGTGTTGGCTTCGATGGAGTCAGGTCTAGAATGTTGTGCTTAATAAATAGGAGTTTTCCTTCAAAGACTTTGTTTGAAATGCAATTTATTTGAGACGACCTCGAACCCTGACACTTACAGTAGTGGCCAAAATTGTGGAAGCCTTTTAGGAAAAGTGTATTTTTGAGGTTTGATGGCTAACAACACCACTTTTTTTTTTGGAGTTTCAAGATCCTATTCCACTGCTGGAATGGCCTGGGAATAGCCCAGACCTTAACCCAATTGAAAATCTATGGAGACGACTAAAGAAACTTGCTAGTCAGAAGCGACCCAGCAATAAAACCCGTAATAGAAGCAATCGTTCAATCTTGGTTTCACATGATAACAGCTCCAGAACTAAAAGACTTGGTTCACTCCATGGGAAGATGTTGTAAGGCTGTAATTCATGCTAAAGGTTACCCAACTAAGTATTAACTGACATGGTGATAATTTTTGTATATCTTGTTTTTTCTATGGTGATAATTTTTGTATATCTCATTTTTTTCTACGTGTTTCACTTTTCTTCTTTATACTGTAACTGCTATTCTAATAGCAAATCCTTCATAAAAGTTATTGCATTACATTGTTGATTAAATTATCTTTCCATTGATATATAATTTTATGGTACTATACAGTGGTGGGATTCAAGTAATTTAACCACCGGTTCTCTGCCCTAATGATTTCTTCCAACAACCAGTTTGCCAAACTGCTCAGAAAGTTAACAACCGGTTCTCCCGAAGTGGTGCGAACTAGCTGAATCCCACCACTGGTACTATTCCAAAAAAAGTGGTGTTATTAACTGGTTTTAGAAAATACTTTTCCCAAAGGGTTTCCACAATTTTGGCCACTACTGTAAGTGGTTGTCCACCAGGGCAACTAGATCCCTCTCACACTTATTGCTGTTGATGCCAAGTACTACCTATTGTATACCTGTGCGTTTTGTTTTTCTTGCCTATAGGTAGGTCCTTACTTTTCTTCTAGTCATCTCCTACTCCTACCAGATGGTATCATTTGATAGAGGGCACTTGAAAAGTGCCCACCTTATCTGATCTGGTAGGATCGCCCGGTTCGCACCCATAGAGAGGGCCTACTCAGGGTGCCGTCGGCTAGACAGTGGCGGCTGGTGGCCCCCAGGGGTAGAGCCTTCTCGGTTGGGGCGCCCACCCTCTGGAATCAACTCCCCTTGGAGCTCCGACTAGCGCCTGACCTTCGCACCTTCCGCCGGGAATTAAAAACTTGGCTTTTCAAATCCCTTGACCTGGTCTGATGACGGGGTTTTAAGGGTTTTAATGGGTTAATTTTAAATTTTTTAGATTTTAGTCTTCATTTTTATTGTGGCTTGTGTTTTATTGTTGTGAGCCGCCCTGAGTCCATTGTGAGATAGGGCGGCATATAAGCCGAATAAAGAAAAGAAAGAAAAAAGAAAAGAAGGATTGGCAGATACTGTCAGGAAGAGGCAGATAACCTGGCCATATGCCCTTCAGGGATTAAATTGTTTTTACTTTACTTATTTATTACAGCATAAGCACAAGAAAAAGAAACAATGGATGGGAATTAATCAAGGGGAGAAGCAACCTGGAATTGAGGAGAAATTTCCTAGCAGTGAGGGCAATGAACCAGTGGAACGACTTGCCTTCAGAAGTTGTGAGTGCTTCATCACTGCAGGTTTTTAAGAAAAGACTGGACAGCCACGTCTCGAATTGTATAGGGTCCCTTGCTTGAGTAGGGGGCTGGATTAGAAGACCTCCAAGGACCCTTCCATCTGAATTCTGATTGTTTGTTTGTTTGATTGATTGTTTGATTGACTGATTGATACAAGTAGAATATGTATGCTTTTACCTGAACATTTGAGAGAAGTAGACAATTTTTTTTTTTTTTTTTTAAAGCAACAGATTGGCTTATAATGTATTTTCAGTATAGCTCTATGCTAAATAAGTCACGGGTGACTAACTTAGAGAATTGTGTACAATTGAAGGAATACACTAGACTAGAGCTTATAAAACATGAACAAGCTTGAAAGCAGTTCCCAAAATCTGTTCCCAAAGTTGGAGTCTCTACAGTGTGATTAGAAAGCAACTGTCCCTCTTAGTTAAAAGCAGGAACTTACAGTTCATTCTATAATAGAGTACTGTACAGTTTTTCCTCAAATAACAAATTAACCTGTCATAAAAAAAATGGAATAATATCTTTGTTAATCATTTTACAGCTGTATAACTTCCATTTTTAAAAACGTCCTTTGTTCCCTCAGATCTATATTTATCATTTCTATCCCTTGCTTGTATTTATGTTCTTTCATTTAGTCCATGACCTCCAATTTCATCCCTACTACCCGTGACACTTTCCCCTTTTTTCCTTTCCTTTTTTGTTCTGAACACATTACCACTGGATTTTGAATGAATGCACACTCTAATGCCATGTCTCTTACTGGGGCTCCGCACAAATACAACTGACCACTGCAGTAATCTGGATAAACTTAATACCACGTGCATTTTCCAGATGGACAAGCTGAATTGTTTGATTGCTGAGATTATCACAAAATGAGGGTGAATTACTGCTCTGGTACTTGTTTGTGAGTATTCTTAATAATATAGTGTCATGTATTAATAATAGTGTTTCACACATAACAATAGCAATAGCAGAAAGTACATCTTTTGGTTCCATTATGAAATCATTTTTTTTCCTCCATGGTTCAGAATGAAAGTTCACAGAGCAGGGAAAATTCCAGCTCTGCTGTTGTTGTTCAGATTTTATACACAGATTCGGAGAGAAAGATTGCTTATTTATATGTTATATTGACATTGGACTCTGCACGGTGAATATTTGCTATAACTAGTTTGCAGTAATCCTGTGTAGATTCTCTCCTGCGCTTTTCACTTGCAACCTATAGTTAATAAGCAGCTTTGGGAAAAAATAGACATGGAAATTGTCTCCTGGTTTCTCACAGTTCATACATATTAGCAGTACTTCCTTGATGTTTCTTATATTATTATTATTATTATTATTATTATTATTATTATTATTATTATTATTATTATTATTAAAATTTCTATACCGCCCTTCTCCTTTCGGACTCAGGGCGGTGAACAGCCAAAAATAAAACATTTGTACACAAAAGTTAAAATAATTTTAAAATAATTAAATAAAGTTTGGCCCATAATTTAAAACATTTCAATTAAAATCAGTATCAATTTTAAAAACCAATATAAACTCAGGCCAGCCCGGCTAACTGAAAGAAATAGGTTTTAGGTTATAGCAGTGTTGGCGACCCTTTTGGGCACCAAGTGCCAAAATTGGACTGCATGTGCATGGTAGAAACTGGAAGAGAAGCTGCCTGGTGCACATGTGCGCTCCAGGCACTGCTCTTTTGGTTTCCGGCGTGCACATGTGCACCGGCCACCTGGTCTTCCGGTTTCTGGCATCCATGCATGCGCGAAGATCAGCTGGGCGATGTGTATGCACATGCCAGAAACCGGAAGATCATCTTCCCAGCGCACACATGCGCGCCGGGCGGCTGCTCTTT
Source organism: Pantherophis guttatus (assembly GCF_059756535.1). NCBI lineage: Eukaryota > Metazoa > Chordata > Lepidosauria > Squamata > Colubridae > Pantherophis > Pantherophis guttatus. The sequence goes on from NC_142068.1 coordinate 12,121,420, forward strand.
CGGTTTCGGTGCTCTCACACGCGTGAAGACCAGCTAGCCGCCGGCGGCTCACGTGCCCGGAGAAATGGCACTGTGTGCCACTTCCGGCATGCGTGCCATAGGTTTGCTATCATGGTCTTATAGTCAAAACTATGGCTTTTGCAGGAGTAATGTATGGCTGTGAGAGTTGGACTATGCGCCATAGAATTGATGCTTTTGAATTGTGGTTCTGGAGAAGAAGGAACAGCTTGCCTTCAGAGGTTGTTGGTCACTGGAGATTTTTAAGAAGAGACTAGACAGTCACTTGTCTGAAATGGTAGAGGGTCTCCTGCTTCAGCAGGGGGCTGGACTAGAAGACCTCCAAAGTCCCTTCCAGCTCTACTCTGATGATGATTCTTGAGAATTCCTTGGTCTGCAAGGAGATCGAATCAGTCAATCCTAAAGGACATCAATCCTGACTCTTCTTTGGAAGGACAGATCCTGAAGCTGAAGCTCCAATGAGAAGAGAGGACTCATCAGAAAAGACCCTGATGGTGGGAAAGATGAAAGGCAAAAGGAGGAGATGACAGAGGATGAGATGGTTAGATAGTATCATTGACGCAATGAACATGAATTTGGGCAAACTTTGGGAGACAGTGGAGGACAAAGGGGCCTGGCATGCTGTGGTCCATGGGCAGCTTCCAACATTAAAACATTAAAATATTTACAAATAAAGAGTTGGAGAGTTGGACATAACTTAGCAACTGAACAACATCAGCCTTGGTGTTTCTAAATCAGATGCTTTAATGAGCAGGTTTCTACTAGAATACTGTACAGGTAGTCCTCAACTTATGACCACAACTGAGACCAGAACTTCCATTACTAAGCAAGATGTTTGTTAAGTGAATTGAACCAGGTTTTATCACCTTTTTCACCATGGTTCTTAAACAAACCATTGCAGTTGTTAAGTGAATCAGACGTCTGTTGAGTGAATCTGGCTTCCCCCATTGGCTTTACTTGTGTTCTGTCCCCGTACCACGCATACACCCAACCAGCCAGCCGAGGGTTAAATAAACTCTTCAAACATTCAACGTCAGTGATAAGGAACTTGGCAGCAACTCCGTGGCTGCCTGCCAAGAACTTTTACTCCGATAACACAGACAAAAATACACACAGTTTGAATAGTCCAGTTTGTAATTAAATCCACAGCAAATAGGTGTTGTGTCCGAAGGTGCAAAGTGCCTCACCAGAGATTAGCTTTGTCCGTCACAGAGTCCGAATGGCCACCACACTCCCTTTTATAGCCTGTGGGGTGTGGTCCAGTGACTCAGCTAATCTCTGGCACGCCTTCCCCTCTGCTGCGCACGCTTCTCCCTGCGCCTCTGGCGAGGGTCCAGCCAGCACTTATTTTCCTCGTCGCTGTCCACCTGTGGCTGCGGGGACATGCTTGGTTCTGAGCCTATCGTTTGGCCTTCGGTGTCCTCCGGAGGCATTGCCAGAGAGGAGGGTCCTGGAGAGGGAGGCCTTACCAACTCCTCCCCTTCACTCTCAGAGTCTGCATCTGTCGATAGCCCAGGCTCAGGCAACGGAGCCACAACAACTTGTTGGAAGGGGTCTGGGAAGTTCGCAGATGACAATCACATGATCTGGGACACTGCAACTGTTGTAAATATTTGCCAGTTGCCAAGCACCCAAATTTTGAACAATTTTGAACATGGGATGCTGCAATGGTCATAAGCATGAGGACCAGTCGTAAGTCATTTTTTTAGTTGTAATTTTGAATGGCCGCTAAATGAATTGTTGTAAGTCAAGGACTACCTGTATATTGTGATTGTTCTTGAACTCATATTACAGCTCACATTTGGTTACAGTTGAGGCACTATGTTGGAAAATGCAATAAAAAAACGAATCGTTTTGGCTGAAATTGAGCGAAATTGAATACATTGAAGAATAAATCCATGAAACAGATTACATAAAACATTAAACTAAAATGTATTCAGTCAGAGCAGATGGCTTGTGATGAAATAGTGAAGGTCACTGTAATTAATCACAGATTGGCCAGATCGTGGCTCTACAAACACTACTGACGTGTGCAAGGGTTGAAGACAATTAAGATGCTTTGTGCCAAAAACCTGATAGATCTGATCGGATTTCAGCAGGTACTTGGATATTTCTCAAACAATATTTTGGCTGCTTTTATCCCTGGAATATGGAGATACCAAGAGTACTGGACATGATTGTCTTCAAGTGGCATCTCCCAAACTTCAGATGCCAGGGCATTTCATGGTTTACTAAGCATTTCTAAGGATATCTGGCATAGCATTCCAGTATTTGAGTGGCTGCTACAAAGAAGAGGGGGTTAACTTATTTTCCAAAGCACCAGAAGGCAAGACAAGAAACAATGGGTGAAAACTAATCAATGAGAGAAGCAACCAAGAACTAAGGAGAAACTTCCTAACACTGAGAACAATTAACCAGTGAAACAGCTTTCCTTCAGAAGTTGTGGGTGCTTCATCATTGAAGGTTTTTAAGACAAGACTGAACAGCCACCTGTCTCAATTGGTATAGAGCAGTGATGACTAACCTTTTTACCGTCACGGCATGTGTGACCACACACATAATTCAATGACTCTGCACCCCCCCCCACGCATGCGCATGTGCCCCCCTGCCCCGCACCCCATTTTTGCCCTAGCAGGCCTCCCTGAAGCCTCTGGAGGCTGGAAACGGCCCATTTCCAGACTTCCAGTAGGCCGGTTTTTTGCCCTCCCCAGGCTCCAGAAGCTTTCCTGGAGCCTGGGGAGGGCAAAAACGGCCTCCCCTGCCCACCCCAGAACCCCTCCGGTGGGCCAGGGAGGCCCGTTTTTCACCCTCCCCAGGCTCCAGAAGCTTTCCTGGAGCCTGGGGAGGGCAAAAGCACTCTCCAGAGCCTCTGTGCGAGCCCTGTACTTACCTGGCATCCAAAACGGGGTGCGTGGAGACTCCTGGGAGGGGGGGCGGTGTGGGCCAGCCGAAAAGAGCTGAGCTAGGGCAACGGCTCACATGAGCGCAGATATGGCTTTGCATGCCACCTGTGGCACGCATGCCATAGGTTCGCCATCACAGGTATAGGGTTTCCTGCTTGAGCAGGGGGTTGGACTAGAAGACCTCCATGGCTCCTTCCAGCTCTATTCTGATTGAAGGAATTGATAAAAGTGAAGCCTTGAGTGACAGGAGGGAGGAGTATGACTAAACATGTTACACCTTAGTAAAGCATCCATATTTCTCTGCTTTCAATGTATCAGCAGATACAGTGTTAAGAACAACTTCTGCCAAGTTATCAAGTTTCCCTTTTCAAATATAAAGCAGTGGTGAAATGCTACCGGTTCGTACCGGTTCAGGCGAACCGGTAGTGATAAAAACTACTGAACCGATAGTAAAAAAAATAAAGCTACCGGTTCGTCGGATTTCCAATGATCAGCTGTGCCGCATGATTTAAAATCGCTAGAAAGTTAGTGAATCCAAATCGTGCAGCACAGCTGATCCCCCCCCCCTTGCTGTTCTACTTACCTTCCCAAGCCTCCTTTGGGGTGTACTGTGCATGCGCTCATAGCATGCATTTGGTGTGCATTGTGCATGTGTGTGCAGCACGTGTTTGGCATGCAGCGTGCATGCGCGGCCAGCGAACTGGTAGCAAACCACTTCAGATTTCACCACTGATATAAACAAAATGATGGACTTGCAACTACAAAATACGTTGGATGAAATGGGGTATCTAGATGCCTTTTAAACGGATTTCAGACCCAAACGTTGGATTGAAACTGCATTGGTTCCTTCATTAGAACCTGGATGAGGAAGTACCATCTTACTGCTCTTATTAGATCTTTCATTCTGTATCATGGCATACTTCTGGATGTTCTGCATGAATTGGAACTGGGAAGCAACGTTTTCCTGTGGATCTTCTCCTATCTAAGTGGACAGGTCCAACTACAGGTAATCCTGAATTTACTACAGTTCATATAATGACCAAAGTTACCAACGACACAGAAAAAAAGTGACTTATGATCACACTGACGACCATTGCAGTGTTCCCATGGTCACATGGGAACAAAATTCAGACGCTTGTCAACTGGCTCATATTTATGACGGTCGCAGTGTCCCTAGGGTCGTGTGATCACCTTTTGCGACCTTCTGACAAGCAAAATCAGTGGGGAAGTCAAATTCACTTAACAACCAGGTCACTGATTTAACAACTGCAGTGATTCACTTAAGGGTGGTAAGAAAGGTTGTAAAAATGGAACAAAACTCACTTAACCTGTCTCATTTAGCAACAGAAATTTTGGGCTCAGTTGTGTGGTAGTAAGTCGAGGACTACATGTATTAGCAATTATGATGATCAGTTCGGCTACTCCTGTTAGCTTTAGTAAAATAGTTCAAGAGAACAATGTAAAATACGGGGATTTGGAGGGCAGGGAGACGCAAACGTATTTGCCACTTGACTGTACCCCAAAGTTTCATTTCCATTACAACATTATTTTTCCTGGCGGGATTTTATTTAATGCTGTGTAAATTACAGTCTGATCAAACGAAATTAGTTGCTTTAGTGGATGGTGATGTCTGTCTCCCAGGAACAAATGTACTTGTTAACTTCAGAATAATTGTATGCTTTCCGTTTAAAGATTAGTCTTCCCCTTCCCTATTTATCTAGGTACTTCATGCCTTCTTTTCATATTTTTTCTACATCAGTGTTTACATTTTTTCTCTCAATTTTAAAAATAATGAAAGACCCCACAAAGTTTTATTTGTATGGGTTATATTTACTGCATTAAAAATTAAAAATGCATTGGTGGTTCAGTGGTAGAATTCTCGCCTGCCATGCGGGAGGCCTGGGTTCGATTCCTGGCCAATGCACCAATATCAGACAAGAAAATATCAAATAGCTTATGAATGAAAGTTAAGTATTAAAAGTATTATGTTACTTATAGTGGAGTTAAGGTTTCAGGGGGGGAGTTAGTAGTCTGAGGATAAGTAGGTTAATCTTGTTTATGACTGTTAAATGAAATACCTTGTATTTTGCTCTGGGAAGTCTGGGGGGGGAGGGTGGGACGAGGGGAGGGAAAGGGTGGGGGGAAATTTTTTTTGTTTTTTTTGTAAAACTTTTCAATAAAAAAATAAAATAAAAATGGATGCATTACAGTAGTGGATTCCACTTACCTTTGCTACCGGTTTGGAACTGTGTGCGCATGGGCACATATGCAGAATCTTCTACGCATGCACAGAGCATCCATGATGACATCTGGCCGGGTGGGCGGAGCCTCCCGCCACTGCCACTACCGGGCGAACCAGTAGAAACCCACCACTGATGCATTAGCTGCTGCTATCACTCCTCACAGTTGTTTTATGAAATTTTAATAGTGAGTTATTTTTCACCTTAGGTGGGAAAGAATTTTGATTTCAAGCAGCCCTGAGAGAGTCTTGAAAAGCCCCTGGGGCCCTAGGATCATACTTTAAGATGAAAAGATGAGATGTAAGGGTAGTCCTTGGGTTATGTCCATTCATTCATTCAGCGACTGTTCAAAGTTACACTGGCTCTGAACAAGCGGACTTACAACCAGGCTCAGAGTTTTAGCTATCACTGTAGCCTCATAGTCACGTGACCACAATTTCTGACATTCCCTGCGGGTTTCCCACAAGCAAAGTTTATATATCACAATGGCCAGGTCTACACAACTTGTTGGTCCAAAACTAAATAAACTCTCCAGATAGATTGTATTTATTATAATACAGGTTGTCCTTGTTTAGCAACCACAATTGGGAGTAGCAATTCAGTCATTAAGTGAAACACTCACTAACCGAATCTGTGATTGTGCTAATGATTGGTTGGACTAGAAGACCTCCAAGGTCCCTTCCAACTCTGTTATTATGGTCTGTTTTGTTCCCTTTGCTTTCCAGACTTGTGAAAATAAAAAATATAATGACTGGCCATATGTTCCCAGCTCCGGATTCCCGAGGATATTGACACACACCAACGGTCCTTATCAAATTTATTAAGTAGCAAGAATACACCAAAGTCCGGCAAAGGTTGGCAACCAGCCCAGAAAGCAAGACAGGATAAGACTTTTCAAAAAATGATGATAATTACAAGTTGTTTCTAGCAAGAAACTTACTAACGGCATGTGACTTAAATAGGCTAAGGGAGTGGCCAATTATCCTCAAGCCTTACTCTCGAGGAGACCTCCTCCTCCTGAGTAGCCACTCCTGCCTTTTGGCAGCCCTGCGTGCTCGAGCATTGAGAAGAGGCTCCTCCACTTCACTCTCTTCACTTGAAGGAGCCTCTGGAGGTTCTGAAGGCCCTGGCTGAGTCTCTGCCTCTGGCACCACATCCTCTTCAGCCTCCTCGCTGTCCGACGCAAGCGCCGGCTGCACAGGCTGCTGGCGTGACACCACACCAGCCTCCACGTCGTCGGGATTAGCCATGATCCACGCAGGCTGCTGGCGGGTCACAACACTATATAGTTATTTTTTCATCGCCAATGTAACTGCGAGACAGTCACTAAATCTGGGCCAGAAATCATCAATAAGCACGATCCATGCTATCTCCATGTTGAACCCAGATCTTCTAGTCCAACCCCCCTATTCAAGCAGGAGACCCTGTATTATAGCATTCTGGACAAATCTTAAAAACCTCTAGTATTGGAGCGCTCACAACTTTTGGAGGTTCAACTGATTAATTGTTTCACTCTCAGGAAATTTCTCCTTAGTTCCAGGTTGGTTTCTTGGTAATTTTCCATCTATTGCTTCTTGTCCTGCCTTCAGGTGCTTTAGAAAATAGGCCCCCTCTTCTTTGGGCAGGCCCTCAAATATTGAAACACAGCTATCATTTATTTATTTATTTATTTTATTTTATTTCGAATTTATATACCGCACCTTCTCCCAAGCGACTCAGGGCGGTGTACAGCCAGATAAAAACATACAATACAAACATTAAAAACAATTAAAAGAATATATATTAATTTGGCCCCAGTTTAAAATGACAAACCAATTAAAAATTAAAAATTTAAAAATATGTTAAGCCATGGCACCACTCAGCCTTCAGAATGGAACAGAATGGAATGGAATTGAAATGGAATAGAAAATTAGGATAGGATAGGATAGGAAAATTAGGATGGGATGGGACGGGACAGGAATAGGAATAGAAGATAGGATAGGATAGGATGAATGGAATGGAAAATTAGGATGGGATGGAATAGGAATAGAAAATTGGATTGGATTGGATTGGATTGGATTGGAGAGGATTGGATTGGAGAGGAGAGAAGAGAGGAGAGGAATGGAAAATTAGAATGGGATGCGATGGGATAGGAATGGAATGGAAAATTGCGTCGATAGGATAGGATAGGAATGGAATGGAAAATTAGGATGGGATGGGATGGGATAGGAATAGAAAATTGGATAGGATAGGATAGGATGGGATGGGATGGGATGGGATGGGATGGAATAGGAATAGAAAATTGGAAGGATAGGATTGGATTGGATAGGATAGGAAGGAATAGAAAATTAGGATGGGATGGGATAGTAATAGGAATAGAAAATAGGAGAGGATAGGAGAGGATAGGAGAGGATAGGATGGGATGGGATGGGATGGGATAGGAAGTAATGGAAAATTAGGATGGGATAGGATAGGATAGGATAGGATAGGATGGGATGGGATGGGATGGGATGGGATGGGATGGGATGGGATGGGATAGGAATAGAAAATAGGAGAGGATAGGATAGGATAGGATGGGATGGGATGGGATGGGATGGGATGGGATGGGATGGGATGGGATAGGAATAGAAAATTGGATAGGATAGGATAGGATGGGATGGGATGGGATGGGATGGGATGGAATAGAAATAGGAATACGAATAGAAAATTGGATAGGATAGGATAGGATGGGATCATAGGATAGGATAGGATAGGAATGGAAAATTAGAATGGGATGGGATGGGATAGGAATAGGAATAGAAAATAGGATAGGATAGGATGGGATGGGATGGGATGGGATAGGAAGGAATGGAAAATTAGGATGGGATAGGATAGGAATAGGAATAGAAAATTTGATAGGATAGGATAGGATGGGATGGGATGGGATGGGATGGGATAGGAATAGGAATAGGAATAGAAAATTGGATAGGATAGGATAGGATGGGATCATAGGATAGGATAGGATAGGAATGGAAAATTAGAATGGGATGGGATGGGATAGGAATAGGAATAGAAAATAGGATAGGATAGGATAGGATGGGATGGGATAGGAAGGAATGGAAAATTAGGATGGGATAGGATAGGAATAGGAATAGAAAATTGGATAGGATAGGATGGGATGGGATGGGATGGGATGGGATAGGAATAGAAAATTGGAAGGATAGGATTGGATAGGATAGAAAGGAATGGAAAATTAGGATGGGATGGGATAGGAATAGGAATAGGAATAGAAAATAGGATAGGATAGGATAGGATGGGATGGGATGGGATGGGATGGGATAGGAAGGAATGGAAAATTAGGATGGGATAGGATAGGAATAGGAATAGAAAATTGGATAGGATAGGATAGGATAGGATGGGATGGGATGGGATGGGATGGGATGGGATGGGATGGGATGGGATGGGATAGGAATAGGAATAGAAAATTGGATAGGATAGGATAGGATGGGATCATAGGATAGGATAGGATAGGAATGGAAAATTAGAATGGGATGGGATGGGATAGGAATAGGAATAGAAAATTGGATAGGATAGGATAGGATGGGATGGGATGGGATGGGATGGGATGGGATAGGAATAGGAATAGAAAATTGGATAGGATGGGATGGGATGGGATGGGATAGGAATAGGAATAGAAAATTGGATAGGATAGGATAGGATGGGATCATAGGATAAGATAGGATAGGATAGGAATGGAAAATTAGAATGGGATGGGATAGGAATAGGAATAGAAAATAGGATAGGATAGGATAGGATGGGATGGGATAGGAAGGAATGGAAAATTAGGATGGGATAGGATAGGAATAGGAATAGAAAATTGGATAGGATAGGATAGGATGGGATCATAGGATAGGATAGGATAGGATAGGAATGGAAAATTAGAATGGGATGGGATGGGATAGGAATAGGAATAGAAAATAGGATAGGATAGGATAGGATGGGATGGGATAGGAAGGAATGGAAAATTAGGATGGGATAGGATAGGAATAGGAATAGAAAATTGGATAGGATAGGATAGGATGGGATGGGATGGGATGGGATAGGAATAGAAAATTGGAAGGATAGGATTGGATAGGATAGAAAGGAATGGAAAATTAGGATGGGATGGGATAGGAATAGGAATAGGAATAGAAAATAGGATAGGATAGGATGGGATGGGATGGGATGGGATGGGATAGGAAGGAATGGAAAATTAGGATGGGATAGGATAGGAATAGGAATAGAAAATTGGATAGGATAGGATAGCATAGGATGGGATGGGATGGGATGGGATGGGATGGGATGGGATAGGAATAGAAAATTGGATAGGATAGGATAGGATGGGATCATAGGATAGGATAGGATAGGAATGGAAAATTAGAATGGGATGGGATGGGATAGGAATAGGAATAGAAAATTGGATAGGATAGGATGGGATGGGATGGGATGGGATGGGATAGGAATAGGAATAGAAAATTGGATAGGATAGGATGGGATGGGATGGGATGGGATGGGATGGGATAGGAATAGGAATAGAAAATTGGATAGGATAGGATAGGATGGGATCATAGGATAGGATAGGATAGGAATGGAATGGAAAATTAGAATGGGATGGGATAGGAATAGGAATAGAAAATTGGATAGGATAGGATAGGATGGGATGGGATGGGATGGGATGGGATGGGATGGGATGGGATGGGATGGGATGGGATGGGATGGGATGGGAATAGAAAATTGGATAGGATAGGATAGGATGGGATCATAGGATAGGATAGGATAGGAATGGAAAATTAGAATGGGATGGGATGGGATAGGAATAGGAACAGAAAATAGGATAGGATAGGATAGGATAGGATAGGATAGGATGGGATGGGATAGGAATAGAAAATTGGATAGGACGGGATGGGATGGGATGGGATGGGATAGGATAGGATAGGATAGAGGAATGGATGGAAGAATAGAACTTTGTCACTTTAAATGTACACTAATCAGCCTACATTAAAATGAAACGTCGTTGCATTTCTGCTCTCTGGGGATAACCATTATGCATAACTCCACATAAGAGACACACATACATATTATGACTCAGAGAAACATCACCGTCTACTTCGAACGTATACATGAGTACATTAGACAATTCTAATGTACTCAATTGTACATTCTAATGTACCCAATTCAATATTGGGACTCGGGGGGCGGGGGGGATGAAAGGTGAGGGAAGCACCAGATGAGGGGAAACCTGCTGCACCCGGTTCATATCCTTTGACAAAGCGAGATCCAGCTGAGGCTGCGGCTCCTTCATCCTCCAGGCACCTCGGGGGGAGGCGGGGGGGGGGAAGAAGAGCCCGCGCGCTCGCTCCTCTCTTCGAATTCGCGCCTGGGTGGGCGGAGCCTGCCGGAGGGGCGGGGTCGAGAAGCGGAAGAGCGGGCGCGCGGGCGCTTTTACGACAGGCCCTCCCTCGGCTTACGGCAGGGCTTCTGAGGGGGGCCGCTGAGCCTCTTGCGAGGGCGGGCCAGGGGTGTTTTCCCGCGTTTTTTTGGTTCCCCTTCGCCGGGCGTGTGAAGGAGCGCGGCAGGCATGGTGAGTGCGTGGGGACGGTGACCTTGAACCGTCCTCCCTCCCTCACGGCCTTCCCTTACCTGGCTTTTCTGTGGGAATCTCGGGCGTGGTCGTGCTCTAGCCGGGAATCCTGGGGGTTGTAGTCCCGGCACGCCTGGATGCTGAGGAAGGCGCAAGGCCGAAATAAACTACCTTTGTCCAGAGGGGTTTTGCCCAGGAGAGATTTGCACGGAGTTTCAGCTTCCTTTAGGCCAGTGTTTCTCAACCTTGGAAGCTTGAAGATGGGTGGACTTCAACTCCCAGAATCCCCCAGCCAGCAGAGCTGGCTGGGGGATTCTGGGAGTTGAAGTCCACCCATCTTCAAGCTACCAAGGTTGAGAAACACTGCTTTAGGCCATCCTTGTGATGTTCTCCTCAGAGCAGAACTTAAAATGGAGCTAAAAATCAGGAATAATTGGTTGGGATGCCTCTGGGGGTGGGGGGGCTTGCCCTTTCCCTGAGGATGTGCAACGCTGTTTAACCACTATTGCCCACGATTCTGAATATGGATGAATATCCTGGCCTGCTTTGTTATCCCTGATCAGTTTTTCGCTGATTCTTAGCCCCAATGTTGGTGGGTTAAATGGTTATCCCTGCCTTTTTTGTATGTTTTTGATCAACTCAACATAGGTAATGCTCCTTCCTTGTTCTATTCTCCCAAAAACAACCACCTGTGAAGGAAGGGGGGTGGGTGGGCTGAGAGAGAGCAGCTGGTCCAAAGTCACCCAGCTGGCTTTCATTGGCTAAGGAGGGACTAGAACTCATAGTCTCCTGGTGATTGGCCCAAAGTCACCCAGCTGGCTTTCATTGGCTAAGGTGAGACTAGAACTCACAGTCTCCTGGTGATTGGCCCAAAGTCATCCAGCTGGCTTTCTTAGCTAAGGAGGGACTAGAATTCACAGTCTCCTGGTGTTTGGCCCAAAGTCACCCAGCTGACTTTCTTAGCTAAGGAGGGACTAGAACTCACAGTCTCCTGGTGTTTGGCCCAAAGTCACCCAGCTGACTTTCTTAGCTAAGGAGGGACTAGAACTCACAGTTTCCTGGTGATTGGCCCAAAGTTATCCAGATGGCTTTCATTGGCTAAGAAGGGACTAGAATTCACAGTCTCCTGGTGTTTGGCCCAAAGTCATCCAGCTGGCTTTCTTAGCTAAGGGGGGACTAGAACTCACAGTCTCCTGGTGATTGGCCCAAAGTCATCCAGGTGATTTTAATAGGCTAAGTGAGATTAGAACTCACAGTCTCCTGGTGTTTGGCCCAAAGTCATCCAGCTGGCTTTCTTAGCTAAGGAGAGACTAGAACTCACAGTCTACTGGTGATTAGCCTAATGTTACCAGCTGGCTTCCATGCCTAAGAAGTCTTAAGTTCACAGGTACCTGCAGGACCATCTTTTACTAAATCATCCATTCAGACTACCTGGAAGAAGCATTTGGATAAACTCCTTTTCTGTGAAATAAGGCATATGAGCTCAGTTTTGAGGAAATATCTTCCCTTACAAGTAAGGTTTTCTCTGTCCAGTACAATGTTACAGAATGGATTAGAACAGCCAATGTTATGTTATTACTGAATAAATACTGTGGCTGGAGTAGAACCTGAAGTGTGGGATTTATTCATTGCTGAAATTAAGCCATCTCCAACAGCTGGTAAATTTAAACATGGCTGTAGCCACCTTTGTAGTTTTTTTGGCCATAATATAAGAATGGCTTGTCATTGCATTTATTTTAAAGTTTTTACTGCCCATCAAAAGACTTGGGCAACTTAAATGTTAAAGAAGAGAAATTCAGTATCCATCCACTACTTCTCCCTCAATCTCTGTTAAGGTTTCCATAGCACTGCAGTTGTGGTTAAATCAGTAACCTTCTCTATATCTCACCTTCAAATGTATGATTGGCTGTACAGGGTTTTCTGTTGGTTTCATAGGTCACTATCTTAAAAGGTTTTTTCCCTTGGATTTCTTCATATCCTTAAAGGAATGATTTTTTTCCCCCAACTTCCCAGTCTACTTCATAGTCTTGCTTTTCCTTGGGGTGGACTTCAAAATAAGAATACCAAATCTGGGCTGCAAAATATGGTTGCTTCAGAGGATAAAGAGAGTTTTCTATATCTCTTTGCTGTCTTTTAATCAGATGACTGTCTCAATTTTGTAGACATAACTGAAGCACTAACCAGGTTAAACCTTAACTAATTTTTCAGCACCTAGTCAAGGTCAGCTAGGTGCTGCCATCTGCTGGGCTATTAAATAAAACTTAGTTAATTCACAGTTTCTGTGTGGAAGGTTCTCAGTCAACCAGATAGAGTTGTCAGAGTTGAGTCACGGCAACTGGACTGCTTGTTGGTTCAAAATATTTCACTATTTATCCAAGTAGCTTCTTTAATCTGGCCATGTTGGTTAGGGACACCCAATATATGTCCTTCAAGGAGGTTTCATTTAGTGCCTAACCTGGATAGGCTCATTAGGTGAGTAGGCAGAGAGGAGTTAAGGTAAAAGATTTAGGAGTCGAAACTACTCAACTCCTCTCTGCCTACTCACCTATTGAGCCTATCCAGATTAAGTAAGAAATAAAACCTCCCTGGAGGATATATATGAGATTCCTCCTAACCAATTTGCTCAGACTGAAAAAGCTACTTGGATAAGCAGTGAAATGTTTCAAACCAACAAGAAAAGAAGTTCAGTTGCCATGACTCAATTTCCAGATCATGACTGCTGTGTGTGCATGTGCAAGATTTGGGAGATTGGTAGTATGAGAACACCTTCGACCAGTTTATATTAAAAGTGTAGGTTGAAAATATACCATAGTACATAATGTGTTTACTTTCCAAACCCAAGTTTAGTTCCTCTGTCCTGTTTGTGATACCTGGACATGACATAGTTGAGTTTGTTATCTATTCATGTCTAGGCAAAGCTGGCATAATTTGAATTACTGTAATGTGCTGCACATGTATGTGATTGTTTTTGAAAACTATTTAGAACCTTCTGGTACATAATGTATCCAATTTTCCTCTTCTTGTAACTCAGATAATACTGTAGCAATGGTCATATCCCATGCATCCAAGTACTACTGTGATGGCCAAGCAGAATTCAAAATGCTAGCATAAATGTATAACCATAATAATAAAGTGTAATTCACTTAAATCCATGATATTTCAAGGACTGCCTACAGATTTGAGCTTTATTCATCTTTGGAAGCAATATTCGCCAAATCACTATATAAATATGTAAGGTTAGCAGGTGATAGGGCACATACTCCATCATTCAAGAGAAGATGGATAGTCCCATCTCTGGCAGCATTTTAAAAGGGCATTAAAATGCATTTTTTTCTCTTTGTCTTTCATTTTTAAATTGCTACATTTGTTGCTGATAAATATTTGAACTTGCATTTTATTTAAAGTAATTGTTTTAAAATTATTTAAATGCCAGAGTTCTTTATAGTTGGTATTGATTTTTACTATTTTATATTTTTAAATATTTTGGAGAAAGTATGATCTTGAAAAAGTGGCTAAAATATATTAAATAAAATTCAAGTGTACCATCTGCTAGATACAATAGAGCTGTAATACTCTTGAGATATAAGCCACAATCTTTTAAAAGCAAAATTAAAAAGCCCCAAACTGATTGCATTTGCACAGCTCCCAGAGTTATTCTATTTTACCCCCACTGAAATGAACTAGACGGTACATAAATAAAATATATTGAAATAATATACTGGAACTTCATCCTACTAAATTTTAGATATAAAATATTTCCTATTTAGGACTTTTGCGTAGCTGCAGGAAAGTTGTTTTCTGCTGTGCTATAATACTTGATTAAAAAAAAAACTACAATGATGTAATTTTAGGAACGTTGCTTATCTCATTTCTGATATAACTTCAAATATAGATTATTAACTTGCATGAGAAATAAGTATTTCCCATGAGACTGCCTAAACATATAAATGAGAACTACCTGTGGAACATTTATGGCTTAAAATTAATAACATTGATTGCTCGCTGCTATAATTATTTTGGAAAAGACAACATAAAATCATTTTTATATATACAGTGAAAGAACCCTGGAAAGTATGTTCTTAACTCATGAGTATCTTAATTCATGAATTAATAGATACTTGTATTTTAATAAGTATTTTATGATGAGAAATAAACAAAAATCTTCTTAGGAACAATGTTTTTATTTTTAAAATGCTATTTTATCCAGCTGGAATAAAAATAACTCTTAAGATTTCTGAGAACTTTTAAGAGCTGAATTTCTTATACATATGCAGTTATTTCAATATAGAACAATTAAATTGATTGTCTAGCTGTCACTTACGTTTGCAATACCTACATGCACCAAAGGTTTGCTCCAAAAGGTTGGTAGAAGACACTAAAGTAAAATCCCATTGGTGAAGTTATTCATTACAGTACCTATATAAGATTGGAAATTGGCATAATAGAAGCTTCTGAATTATAGAATATCTCTGATAGTCAAAAAGGAATGAACAAATACCAAAATGTTTTGTGTCCTAGTTTTAAAAGTAAAGTACAGTATTCATGTTTCACTAACCATATAAATCTAGGTTTCAAGATGACTTTCCTAATTATCCTCCCTTCCCCCCCTCTCTCAGACACACACACACACACCACACAGTAAATTCAGTATGATTTCAAATGCATGGAATTGAAAATGGCCAACTTGAAGACCTGTATAATGTTTAAGCAATCTTTGTCTCAGATATTTGGTTACACTTTTATGTATTCAAAAAATCTTTTTCACTGATAGTGTACAAGCAAAATGTTCTGACGTTAATATTTCATTTTTATTCCTTTTTTCCTTTCTTTTAGGCTGGTACTATGATAGTAGTTGGCCTGACAATAGCTGCTGCTGGTTATGCAGGTTTGTTCTTGGAAAGCTTGCTTTATTTCTGCTTATGTTAAATATGTACTCTATAATGGATAGTAGTATTACAGTCTAATGTTGGGAAACATAAGCGTCTGTCTACAAGGCTATTTTGGATGGTTTAATAAACAGAAAGACAGTGGATTGTGTGAATGGCTTCAGTGGCACATTTTTTTTTTGCCAAATATTGCTAATATTATTTGATACATTTCATTTCATATCACATTTGTTATTGTGATGCCGGATTTGATGCTTTTATGTTTAAAATAGATATCATCAATGTAGGCTCACATATTGCAGAAAACATTGATTTGCTAACCGTAGTTTATTGACTGACTCAACATTTGTTAAGTAAGGTTCACATAGCCATACTACGTTACGGCTTAATGTAATTTGTAAATTGGCTCTGTACGACTTAATCTGTTTGAATTACAGCTGTATTATTGGACATAATTCTGCCTATGGCTTGCACATGGAAATCTGGAGTTTGGATCAAAATGATTTAAAATATGGTTAACACCTTCACCAGGATGAGAAATATCAACTAAGTGCTCTAATCTAGGGAATTACTTAAATCAAGGGTCGCCTTGGGGTCTCGTTAAATCAGGGGTCGGACCTCAGAGACCACTAAATTCATAATTTTAAATCCCACGGACCACTAATATGACTTTTTTTAAAAAATAAAGTGTTTAGTGCAATATAAAAAATGCAAATTTTTCTGCGGATCACAACCAGTGCAGACCACCGGTTGGTGACCACTGACTTAAATGACAGCCCTCATTGTATTGCATCCACAATAAATTGTCCAGCTTCAAAAGAGAGGATGGATCCTCAGGTACCTGTGCTTGTACAGTATCCTATATGAAAAGATGATATACACTCTCAGAATTTGTTATCACATCAGAGGAAGCTGATGGCCAGGTTATGGGGATTTCCATTCTCGTGGGGTAGAATCATACTTGGAATGCTGACCAAGTACCACAAAGGTATTACAAAATGACCATTATGAAGGGGACAGACCATTTATAAAATGTCTACCATGAAAGCTATGGACAATCACAAAACTTGGTAATACTAAAAGCATTAGTAACGCTAGTGAAATTTCATTCATCCCACTGACTTTTATCTCCCTTTCAAGACAACTTTTTAAACTGACGTTTCTCACCCTGCACACTTCCCTGGGTTAGGCATTTCTCTTAATTCTATTGCAGGTGTATTCTCGCATTACAATACCACAGCTGTCTTTGTTTTGTATATATAAATTACTTGAAACTTGATTTTCTGAAAGAAAGGAACACCATAAAGAGAATCTGCCTTGCTCTTTTGTTTCTGCTGCCCAAACATAACATAAATGGTTCTTTAAGGGATGTATTTAGTACCCCTGTTAAGTAATCATTAATTTAGATTATTTATTGTTGACTTTGTGAAATTCTTAAAATATATTGCCTTTTTTAAAATTGCATCAGTAAATGGTACTCGGACCTTTAAAATAGAATTTAGATTGTGCAAGGCAGAGGGAAAAATAATTTTGAGAGTGGTGTATGCAGCCCTTCCTGGGATTTAGTAGCCTGAGTGCTGGGGGTGGGGGGGGAGAATAAATCCTTTCAGTGGGATAGGAAGTACTGGATGTCTGTTTACACTCTCTTCAGCCTATTGCAGTAGTAGGAAGCTTCTGTGGAAGCATTACATTTTGTCCATTTTGGCCTGGGATTGTCTAGTTGCGTCTACAGGTTCTGCAGATCTCAAATCTAAATAGCTGAAATTGAATCTTTTCTTTCCTTCAAGGTCGCTATGCGCTGCAAGCAATGAAGCAAATGGAACCGCAAGTAAAGCAAACTCTGCAATCTCTGCCAAAAACAGTGAGTTTGTTTTTAACTCCGTATTCTTTTGCAATATCATTTTCTTCTTTGCTTACCACGGGACATGAGACAGAAACAGTTCAATGCATTGGATTATGAGATCCCAAATTTGCCCATTATAAGCCTTGTGTTTATTAAGGTGTGCAAATTAATTAAAAATAATTGCTGAGTTTTATAGAAATATTTTTGTCTCATGCTAGAAAAAAAAATGATTAGTTGGTAATGATGAACTAAGCCAAGTGGGAGGACACTAAAAGTAAGAAATTGTGTCGTCTCTTCTACTTTTTGGCAATGCTGTATGTAATTGGATGGTGTATTTTCTATTTGCCACAACTGAGTGATGTGCATCTTTAATTTCTTATTGGTAGCATAATGCTTTCGTAATAACAATGTATTTTAATTTCAGGCCTTCAGTGGCTATTACAGAGGTGGATTCGAAAGCAAAATGAACAAGCGGGAAGCTGCCTTAATATTAGGAGTGAGGTAAAATTAAAATTAAAAATCACAGGAATATTTTCCAGGGAAAACTGTATAAGAAAAGAATGGGAAACATGTTAGTTGGTGTAATTTTTGTAGCTATGATTTGAATAATAAAAAGCTTATGGTAATCTTTTTGCATCATACAGGCTGTAACTCTGATCAGAATGTAACAGCTAATTTTATGTTCAGTATTGTTAATGACAGGGTCTCCAAGATAGTGACTGGATATAGGGATGCAAAGTGTTCAGATTGCTCTAGAATAGCAGTAGCACTTAGACTTATATAGCATTTAAAGTGGTGGTGGAGTGGTTAGAATGCAGTATTGCAGGCTAACTCCGCCGACTGTCAGTAGTTGGATACCGACCGGATCAAGGTGGACTCAGCTTTCCATCCTTCTGAGGTTAATAAAATGAGGACCCAGATTGTTGGGAGCAAATGCTGACTCTGTAAACGGCTTAGAGAACGCTGTAAAGCACTATGAAGAGGTATATAGCAATAGCACTTACATACTGCTTCACAGTGCTTCACAGCCCTCTCTAAGCCGTTTACAGAATCAGCATATTTCCCCCAACAATCTGGGTCCTCATTTTACTGACCTCAGAAAAATGGAAGGCTGAATTGAGCCGATCAGGATCGAACTCCTGGCAGTGGGTAGAGTTAGCCTACAATACAGTATTCTAACCCACTGCATCACCACAGCTCTATAAAATTTTGAATGCTATTTTCTCAAGCGAACAGATTTGTCACATTTGTAAGTCACTCAGTCAATTAAGCAAAAGTTCAATAACTGGGTGGTGTAATAAGGGATCTGATTTTTTTTACTATCCTAATAAGACAATGGGGGAGGGGAGGGAATAAGTTTATTTCTATGTATAATTGCAGAACAATCAGAATAAACTGTTTGTTGCTAGATTATCACAAAAAATAACGTAGCTTGCAAATATCTCTTAAGCAAACTGTAAAATTCAAGAACACAGTATATCATTCTTCCTCCTAATAGTCATATTGTGAAATGAGGTAGTGAACTGACATAGGTGCAGTAATTTGGTGTTTTTAATAATAATCTGGCTGATATTTGATATTTTTCCTAGTTATAAATTATCTAATTAAAAAATAAACTGTTAGTCCTACAGCTAACAAAGCAAAAATCAGAGAAGCGCATAGAAGAGTCATGCTTTTGAATCATCCTGATAAAGGTAAATCAGATGTTAATATGTTAAATGGCTCATGTAAAACGAGACTGTCCTATGGGGCTGCATGGGAACATTTTAAGAATTGAATTTAGATATTTTGAGTTCTATTTTCCTAATTTTTTTATTTGAAAGTTGTGCATGCACGAGGGAAAAACTAGTATTTTCTGATAAGCCTGGCACACTATTGTTTCATTACTGCTGCTAATATAGTTAAATGTTTTTTTATGTGGACCATTTTATTATTGAAATGACTGTTTTATTATTTTGAATATTCAGTTCACTGATCACATATACTTCATTTACCAGAATAATGGAATAATTTCTGTCTTGTGAACATGACAACCGTATTTTCCTCTTTACCAGGTGGGTCTCCTTATGTTGCAGCCAAAATTAATGAAGCTAAGGATTTACTGGAAACTCAAGCTAAGAAATGAAAACTCATCACTGACTTAACAATTAGAATATATTTTCAAAATAGCCCAAAGAAAATTGACAAATGAAGCTGTCATACATGCCAAAAGGAAATCGTTTTGATGTAGGGCACATCCTTCCCTGTGGTTATTTTCAGAAATTAATGTCAACCACAACTTCTGATGCACTTTTAATGAAGTGCAAGCTTTGTACAGAACCAATTAATCAGATAGTAGTATCTGAAATTCACTGTTATCGTTTTAGATTAAAAAATTAGCAGGATAAGTGCAAACATCCAAGATTCTGCTGAAAACACCTGTGAGGCTTAATAATATTTTAAAGTAATTTATTTCTCAGCTGAGAACAGCTGTATTATTTTATCATAGAATTATGGTGCAGTATTCTTCAAAAATGATTTTTATTACCATGATTGCTGAGCAATAAAATTCATACAGTATTTCTTTATATGACTGCATAAGAAAGTGTTGTTATAGAACAGTCACTCTTGTAAGATGGTCTATACCTTCCTGCTGGTCAAACAGCCATTCATGAATGAGAACCTAATTGGTAGTCTCCAACTTTCTAATAAGAGCTTTTAAAACAAGTTTTCAATTCTTCATACCAAGATAATGGCACCTGCCTTTGTGAACATTTCAAGACTATTAAAATGGGAAAGAAATTGGCTTGAAGCTGTCATGGATTTTAAAAATCCAAGTATTAAGTATTGTGAATAATGTTCTGTCTTAGATGTAAGCTAGAATTTCCCCCCCTTTAAATGGAGGGGAAAAAGAGTTTTATTGAGGCATTTTAATTGATTTTGTGGCTTCTAAAACTCTGTTCTTTTATGTTTTAAGCCTTCTGTAGCTTACAAAACATATTGCTCAACCTACTCTGGAAGCTGTATGCTTTTTTTTTACTTTTTTTTATCTTGGAGGTTGCCTCATTTGTTACCCAGATCAACTCGAGTTGCATGGTCCATAATTGAACCTAATTAGAGCAAGAAGCTCTATAGGACAGCTCTTGGAATTCTACATTTGAGTGAGTAGCTCTGGGAATTTTTCTGGGGGACTCTAGTAGGGAAGGATATGAAGTATTTGGAGATGGCAGATTCATCTAGAGATAATTATATTATATTTTACATTTTAGGCAGAATTCAAGACACAGCATCAACAGTCATAAATATAAATACATAAAATGATAGATTTCTTCCCAAAGGGACCTGGAGATATTTAGGAAGCTATCTGGAGCAATTTTGTCGTCTTCATGGTATCATGTTTCTGTCACTTGTAGTATGGATGTCGTATTTGTGCCTACCTACTGAAGTATAGGAAGAAATACAATTACAAAAAACGTGAACAAACTATCTCCAATATTTAGGAAGGGTGAAAGAAGACAGAATAGTTCTGTGAAAGAGCACATGGAAACAGGGAGGCATGGCAACCATTAGGAGAATGGAAGAATATTGCACATAAGATCAAGAAATAAGATATTAAACCAGTGGTCCCCAATGTTTCCAGTTTGGCGGCTTGGGAGGGTGAGTGGCAGGCATGCGCACACCTCCATTTGTGCAAGCGGTGCACGCACGTGCACTCTTGCGAATGAAGCTTTGCACATAAGCAGAGGGTGCTTGCGCACAAAGCTCCACTCACGCAAATGGCCTGCAGTTGCACTCTTCCACAAGCTCCACTCACGCAAATGGCACGCAGTTGCATCTGTGCACAAAGCTCCATGTGAATGGAGTTTGCCTGCCACTCCCACAAGTGGAACCTAATGCACGTGCTTGCCCATTTCTCCCGCAACCTGGTTTTTGAAGAAGCTGCAGCCCGGTAGCGGGCCGCAGGCTGGGTGTTAGGGACCCCTGCACTAAATTATATACTGAATCGACCTATATTTCAGTGGTCAACAACTATTTTTCACAAATCCATTAACATTGTCTCAGATATCCTTATTGGTACAATAGTAAAATACGAACAGCATTATTTATTCCTTGGTAGCGTAACAGCTGGTTAACCATACGCTACTTAATAATTCCTCTGTCTCAACCTAGAGGAAGAGCTAGGAAAGTATCAAACTCACATAAATTACCTGCAAAAAGCTAAAGAAATGTTATTGCTAATGTTAAAGCTATGTTATGTAGTCATGAGTATAAGAAAAAAGAATTTTTAATAGATTTGAAGCTTAGCTTTTAACTTGAAGTTCAGTTAAAATGACTTTTTTTGCAGAGAACCTCCATAATTTTAAGGTAGCAGAAATCTAGTTAGGTGGCAATTCAAGCTAGGTATCTTAATGGATCACTAGCAGACTGTGCTAATAGAAATATTTTTTTAAAAAAAAATGTTACTATGAATCTTAAAAATTTACTGTTGCAAACATAGTATTTCAATCAAGTTACATTTAGAATAGAGACCATTTATAATTGACATATTTAAGAAGGATGTTGGCCAGAACATATTGAAGCAGAATTAAATGATAAGATAGAAGACAAGATTCTAGAAGGAAGTGTTGAAAGAAGTTGGCATCCTTACCCTGAAGAAATCTAGGAGATATAATGACTTTAAATAAAAAGAAATGCTTCACAAATTTATTAGCATAAGTAAACTCTCCCTTTCCAAAATAATTATCACCAGTTTTCTGCATGGTATAAACATTAAATACTTTGGATTTTTTAAAAAAACACATCAGAGGGTCATGGGCAGGATACACCAATTCTTACAAAGGACAAAAAAAAAAAACAATGGAGTAGAAAATGAGAAGTAGTACCAGTAGTAGTAGTAACAGTAACCTAGATGGCAGATAGCAGCGAGCAGGCTTTTGAAATTATAGTGGCAAGAATATGGCAGGAACTGCAAGGCAGTGATTCACAGCTATAGGGAATGCTAAGCAATAAGAATGACCCAAAGGCTAAGCTTTTCTTAATCTACAGGGGAGAAGCATGATAAAAGAGGTTCTGTGACAGTTCTAATGATGTTTCTCTGAAAAAAATGATTGATTGATTGATTGATTGATTTTTTGCAAAAGCAATGCATTCTGTGTGCTACATCAGAAAATGAAGTCAGACTTGCTCTCGAGATAAAATCTGTGTTATGGGATATCTAATTAGAATGCCAGGATTTTTAGGATCAAAAATATAAATCGGAGAGAATCCAATTGTGAATTGAATTTTACCATTTTTTTCCTAAATTGTCCTATTACTGCTTTCTATGAAATAACCGGTAAAAAGGAAAGACATTTAGATCTGCAACTTAAATGAGGAACAGTGTTGCCAGCTACATAAACCTTTCAGAAAATGACAATATATTCTTTCATTCAAAGGTAATGTCTCCATGAGTACTTATGTCCAACCCTTGTAGAACAAATAACTAGCAAATGTTTAAGGATCAACCAATGGAAGATCAAGGTTTATTTTTCTACCAGCATACAAAAACATATTGCACATCAAACAACCAAAAATAAAAATACTCTAAGGACTAACATATGTAGTTTATACAGAATAAACTTTCTGGAAATTGATCTTTTCAGTAGTTCTGGTTATCTTAATGGACATGACTAATTCAGAATTAAGTGTTTTAACTAAAGCTATGTTTGATTTTTAAATACTGTACAGTTTAATAAATAAATCAAACAAAGCCTCAATGTAGAACAGTCACTGCCAATGTCACCCAATATCCCTGCAGATTGAGAATTTAATAAATGTATTCCAGTGGTCTGCAGTTTTCCCCCACTACATACAGCATTTAAAAAACATGTATTAAAACAGACCAGTTTCCAGACTAAACTAATGGAGAAATTACAATTCAGTGCAAAATATTTTAGACTGCATTTTTTTTTCTAGTTTTCCCTCAGGTGAAGAAGTGGTTGCATATTATTAAAAATGTAATAAAAGCAGCTAATGCTTTCATAAAGTAGGTTATGTTAGGGATTCGCCCCCCACATCTGTCATATTTTGAAAACAAAATAACGTTTCCTATAGCCAGCAATTTGTTTTTATTTAAATGTTACATATACTATTCTCAAGGCACATCTGATGATATTTATAACACAGTAGGTGTCAAAGTATGTTCAACATTGGATTTTTTTTCAGGATCCCTCCCTGTTGTTTTCCAAAATGGAGGAACTGAAAGTGCGGTGTCAAGACTCGCAATCCATATTCTATCTTTGGCAAGCTTATACAAGCACTATTGTAAAATGTAATGTAAAAGAACTGTAAACTAGGAACTCTTGTTTATGAAACACCATTCAACACAGCTTCTTCTTGTTTATTTCCGTCTTCTTGTATAGTACTAGGCTTTTCTTCAGGACTATGTTGCTGCTTGGAAGATTCAGTCCCAGAAACCACTGCCGGGCCATTTACTGCTTTTTCAGAAAGGCCAACCTCTTCAATCACCTCTTTCACCTTTTAAAGGACAAAAAAAAAAAAAAATTGTTGACGAGAGAACTGTGAATCATTACAGCATAATTAATACACCCCCCACCCCAATTTCAGACTTCATAAGAAAATCCACAGAAGGTATTAATTTTAGAAAGATGAGATGATGAACGTTTTACATGTAATAGTGGATGTTATACCCAGTTATCTGTAGTACCTATTTATTTAAATAATTCCTAAAATCCAGTTGAAAACATTCAAATGAACAAGGTAGGTAATTATTTATTAATTATTTCTAGACATAAACTGCATTCTTGCCTTAAGCTGCCATTCTTAGAAAGCTGGAGAATCTGATTAGGGCAAGATATTCTTAACAGAAGTTGTCTAAATTGGCTAATAAATTTGTAACATAATTTTCCTATTTTTATAGAGCCCTCCAGATTGGCAAACCTTTTCCAGTACCTACAGATAGATGTAGTAATTTACATAATCTTGGAAGTAAATTCATATGTAGGTATTATGTACAGATAAAAGGTTTCCCTATCCAGTCATGTCCAACTCTGTTAGCCAAGGGAGCCAGCCATCATTGTCCAAAGTCGTTTCTATATGATGACATACCACATACCAAAGACATTTCCAGTATGACATCATACTGCAGCACAGAATGTATGGCAAAAACACGGAACACTGTTACCTTCCCACCAAAATGGTAGCTATTTATTTACGAGCTCACTCTGTCATGTCTGGAACCTAGGCTGTTAGTTTTCCAGCTGACAACCTCGGCTTCTAAAGCACTGAGCCATTGTGCCCCCTCTAGCTAGGTATTAGTTTGTACTTTGATATGTTTCTTACCGTTTCCTTCTTGTTTTTAGCCAGTGTTTCCTTTGGGAGGTTTCTTTGTCTACTCTGAGATTCTGCTCTTGATATATAATCAGCAACTGTAACTGTAAGGAGAAAGATTTTCAGACTTTTACGTTTAGGAAATATCCAACTCCTGGTTAACAATCGAAAAGGATAAATTATGTTTATCCTTTTATGTTCCAAGGCTCATATTATACAAATTCAGTCATCTTTTGAGGCCCTCCAAAATAGAAAGACTTAATGATTAATCCTGAAGCTTCATAGAGCTAATTTAAATTAAATCCATATTGGCCTGTTTTTGCTTTTTTTTTAAAAAAAAGTCAGTTTCAAAATATTTTTGCCTTATTTATTATCAAAGGAGAACTCTACAACTTTCCTGGGAAAGGAGGGGGGTGTTAGGTATTTTTAAAGGTACTGAAGATTTGAAAGATGGTCCAGATTTGGAAAAGAAACCTAGAAAATGATTTTTTTAAAAAAAACATGCTTTAATCCAAACTGGTGAGAGACTTGAAGCAGATGGATATAGAGCCCAAAGAGATCTTTTCGAAGGATGTTCTTAGATTTAGGAACATTTTTTCTGAAGTGAGAAATATATAAGGAAAAATTGAAGGGGCATTAATATCCCACCTTAGCCATGAAAGCCAGCTGGGTTTGGCTAATCCTCCTTTTAGCCTAGCCCACCTCACAGGGTTGTTGTGGGAAAAATAGGAAGATCACACGTTTTGTTTTGTTTATTTTATTTTATTTATTGGCCACACATCTTACCATATGGTAACTCTAGGCGACTTACAATGTTAAAAGGATAAAACTACACAAATCCTATACTCAATACAAATCAAATACTATAAAAATATACTCAACCCTAACTAAAAGATTGGGAGGCAGGGAACAGGATGGGGGAGGGAGACCTGTTATTTATCAGTCACCCCCAAGGTGGAGCCCCCTCCCCATTGGAGCCCCAAGCCAAGTGGCTGAATCAGGTCTCTGGCCGAAGGTCTGGCGGGTTGGAACCAATTTCACCACCTTAAGTGATTTATAGAAATAATTAAAGGCAGGATACAAATAAAAGTCTTAAAAATCTTTTTTCTTCTTTTGGAGAAAGGTATTCTTAGGACAGAGTGTACCTTGGCTTATTTGACTCCATATAGCAACTATATTTTCCAATATAATGTATTGGAAAAGAATTGGAAGAAAGAGGTATTAAAATAAGTTCTGTGTGATGTACAAGGTGTAACTAATAAAATTCACCATATGGCCAAAAATATGCAGCATATATGAAAATACTTCCCAGCAGTGGCTGTCATTATCTCTCTCAGAATTTAAGATTAATTGATCAAAAAGCATACTTCCTTAATTTGTTAAGGATCCCTATGGGTGTAATATTTTTGATTACTATATTTCTCCAGTGAAGTCACACTGCAGTTCTCCAGAATTAAAGTGAAACCATCAGGAGCAGATTGAGAAAGCAATTTTTAATTATCCATCAAAGGATTTTTGTGGTTAACTGATCAATATCATGTGTCTATTATTCTATAGCATTTTGTGGTGTGAAATCCATTTCATTTTTAATTGTACTCAAATGTTCATAAGCCTTTGAACTCTACAGAAACATATTAGAGGACACATTCATGTTCTTGAACTTGTTTAGCAAATGCAAGATATTTACAAATGCAACAAACATGGATTGTTCTGGAAACTAAAATCTGCACTTTTAAGATGTTAGTACATATTTAAAGATGCATCAAACCACAATGGCAGACAGAACATGCAACTATTTTTTGCTTTACAGCAGTTGTGCGATTTCTATTGTCCTTGAAATGCTGATCATATTGATTCAAAATGAGAGACAGGCAAATACCATGCAAGTCACTTCATGTTTTATTGCAGTACTAATAAGCTGGCCAACATTCCTACTAACAAGTAGTTGCCAGAAATGAGCCTCACCAGGCAGTGTTGCTTTCATTATGGCATATATTGCCATTCTGACATCTACAAATCATTCCATTTTAATGATGCTTGCACTGGGAGCATGACCAGTTTATAAGACACTAATGTTAGTTACTGGAAGATGAGTAACTAGTAATTTCTCAGCCTGTAGTCTAGTTAAGTAATTATTTACAAAAGGCACTTCACACGCTTTAGAGGTACACAAACAGACATGGAGCATTCCTTCATGCTTGTGACCTGAGGTGGGCCACCTTTCCACTTAAGTTACCTGGCTGTCTATCTTCTGCCTGACCCCTGAAGCGACGCCTGCGACTACGATTGCGTCGCTGGGTTTTTTTGTCTCTATCATCTGCAATTGCAAAGTTGAGGCATGAACCATCTTACAGATGAATATTTTTTCTCAGCACAAAGCAGAAAGAAAAAGCCCTATTTCATACTTGCAAGTGGAGTAGCAACTGTATAAGACCATGTTTAAATTGGCATTAATTTATCTTGATACCAAAAGTTAAACACTGGTTCAAGGAATCATTTCCCCATCTTATTAGAAATGTTTCTCCTTGATGTACTTTGCATAAACTATTATCATGAAATGGCAGTTACAGAATGCTGAGAGACACCTACACACAAAGAAGTCCTACTGACTTCAATTACTTCTAATTCTGTTAATTCCACAAATTTAAGCAACAAAATCACTCAGGCCCTACCAAACATAAAATGGATGTTAAGTTTACATTTATTTATTCTAAACAGGATTTCGAAATCCTCAAGACTGAACCAACTTTGCACTTCATGGTAGGTACAAAATGGACACTTGTTTGTTGAGACAAATGCTCTGTTGTTCTAACAAGGCGGTGTAAACTTGGTTCTGTTCAAACCAGAAGGATTTTAATGCAATTATAAGTACATGGCCTCAAATGTTTTGGTTACATGTAAGTGACATCTTTAATTATGCAAACAGTTAACACTATATTAAATTACAATTCGAGTGGTGACGATGAAAATGTCGAGTAATTGACTGTAATAGCGCGTTACAATTATACAAGTTTGTGGGTATGAACCTCTTCGGTTTTGTTACAAGTGATTTACATACCTAAGCCATTTTCATTAACTGACGCCGTGTCAGATTCTGTCATGCCATCCATTAAGGCAGCATCTTCATCAGTCCTCCGTCTGCGAGATCGCCTGCGTCGGTTCGTGGTGTGATGCGATTCACTTGCATCAGTATCTGCAGTCTGGTCAGACTCTGTGTTATCGAGTAAGCTATAAGGATTGCTGTCTGGGTCTTTCAGCACTAAAGTAATGAGGAAAAAAAAAAACCCCACAAAGGCCAGAAGTGGCACATAAATTTGTGTTGTTTTCATCTACCATTTTAAACAAAATGTTGCGAGAGTAACCAAATACAAAGTAATCTAATCCAGAACACACATACTAATATGCCAAGCAACCTAGGAAAAATCTGAAACGTTCTTGAAAACCTGAGAATATTGCTCTTGAGAGGGAAACAAAAGCTAAAGAGTAGATGGTACAGACTTTGGAGGTTATGAACATTAAGGCCATTGTTTTAATTCTATCCTCCAGAAAATCCGAGGCAATTGGTTTTTTGTTCATCTTGTGAGGTAAATGATCAGACATAAATTTCTTGTCTCTTTCTGGTGGTCTTTAAATTAGGATATAAATAAAGAGGGAAGAATATGCACATCATAGCTACTGGAATTCTTTCCACTGGTGTTTATATGAGATATTTATCTATATGCACATACTGGAAAATATAGGCAGGCTGCTTCAATTTAAGGGTTTGTGAGCAGGAGACGTTTCTCTGAATACAGAAATTGATAATATCCTAAAGCAGCTGCCCAACGGTCTCCCAATGAGGAGAATTTTTCTTGGGAGTATCATTCTCCACAGTCCCAGTCTATTTTCAAACTTGATCTTTCCTTTCCTGAATTATCCCACTATATTAGCTTTCGTCCTCTTTGGCTCAGTTTTCAGAAAGTCATCCCACTGAGAGACTGATGATAGAGACTTGAACCCCTTTCCATTGGATGAGAAAAAATAAAATGGCAACACAAAAGCATTCGAAGTTCAAATTTTAATAACCTCAGTGAATCAAGGCCAAGGCCCATTTAGTTCAGCATTTTCTTTCTCATAGCAATTGAGAAAGCACTCTGGGATGCTTTAAGCAGGTACAGAAATCCCTGTGGTGGTTCGCTGGAGGCAGACTACCAGCTCAGAAATAACAATGAATTTTTCAGGTTTGTTTGTTTTTTTACCAGTCATATTTTAGAAGGTTCCCCCTTAAAACTTGGGCCCTACCACAAGTAGTCCTTGACCACGACTGGTTGCTTAGCAAATAGTTAATAACCCTGATTAATGACCCTCTTCATTGGTTTTTGATATGAACCTTGGTTTCTTTTTCATCTGTCAGTCATGTCCCTCTATTAACCCACTTGCAACATTGTCCTTATCTCTTAGGATATTTTCTGAAATATCTACAACCTTCCAAATCAGAAGGTGCTCAGGATCTATCTGCTTTTCCCCAGGAATTAATTTAAAAGCTTTTCTGCTATTGTTTTTCGTGTTATGCACCAGTAGACCTCGCAATCTAAATTTGGCCTCCTGGATTAGACAATCCCATGTCCCAACATCAGTGGCATCCACAAGGCCTCCCCAACACCACCGTCTAGCAACCTGTCCTGTTTGGCCAAGATGAAAAATGTGAAGCCCTCTAAAGAATTATTTACATCTAATTACTTTGTGAATTGAGATAATGAACTTGAAAATGATAGCAGTAGAGCTTTCTGACATAAATTTGAAACACGTTTTCCATACCAGAACTGATAGATGACTTCCCACCTCGGGGACCACCTCGGCCCCGACCCCCAGAAACACTACGTCTTCCTCCTGGTGGGCGCCTTCGGCTGTCACGCTGGTGTAGGGCCTCTCTATCTTCATCCCCTGCTAGTGACCAATCACTCAGTTCATCTTTTCTTTCTGATTCCGTCTCAGAGGGATTAGATAGCTCAGAATTTGTTCCTTCAGGAAGAAAATGGGAACCAAAAGAATAAAAGCATGAATCAGCAAAATACTTATAAGGATCTGAATCATTTCAAAGACACAAAGAAATACCAAATGCAGTTCTACAAAGCCTAACAGGCATTGGATTTACTGCTTTTACAAGGAGGAAATTACCATTCAGTACCTAGCAGACTATACATCTAATATCAGGACTATTTGTTGTAGCTATATCTGCAGCAGGTAGAACTTAATCCAAAAGGTAGACTAGATGTATTAGATGAGATCCAAATTAGAAAACAGCTGATGCAAAGAGAGCTCAAAAGCATATGAAGATAGTTAAGAGCCAACATATTTTAAAGTCTACTGCTTTTAAGGAATGAGCCCTAGCTGTTTGTTAACTATGTGATACTGTTAGTGGGGAAAAATACTCCCAAAACAAAGGACACAAAGAATCCTACATAAGGGCCATTGTTCTACAGCAGAATGTGATATAGTCTGGATGGGCGAAACAGGTGCTATACACATTTTAATAAAAGGTGCCCTGATTTGGTAAAATTTCATTTTCTGTCATGCATAAGACATATTTTGAGATAATGAACCAGTGTCCCCATTCATTATAAAACTTAAGGGCAGCAAGAAATAAATAAAATCACAAGTGTCACATCCAAAATATAATTCCAAAATATCCAAAATATAATTTCCAAAACACCAGAAGGCAAGACAAAAAACAATGGATGGAAACTACTCAAGGAGAGAAGCAACCTGGAACTAAGAAGAAATTTCCTAACAGTGAGAAAAATTAACCAGTGGTATGGTTTGCCTTCAGAAGTTATGGCTGCTCCATCACTGGACAGCCACTTGAAATGGTATAAGGTCTCCTGCTTGAGCAGAGGGTTGGACTAGAAGACCTTCAAGGTCCCTTCCAATTCTGTTACTCTGTTACCTTCTAGATATCTTCGAAGAGAAATTAATTGAATCTGCCTTCTAATGGCCACAATGGAACCTCGCAGTAACTCAAATTTTCGTTATTAGTAATCAAATACGAAGCCAATGGGAAAGTTCTGGGTAGGCCAGCGTTCTATAACGCCTTCTGTAAAGCAGTTGTCAAAGGCGTGAGTGTGAAAATAAAATACTGAAGACTAGGAAACAAAAACAAAAAATGCAAACCAGCTGTCAGAACAAATGGTAGAAATTGCCAGAAGAGAAGCTGAAAAAAAACACTAAAATCTAGGCATTTACAAAGAATTTGAGAGACTTGTTGGAAAAGGCAAGAAGAGTATTACAATGACATCTGTAAAGATATGAAAACTGACACAAAAATACAAGAAAAGTCTTCCAAAAGCTCACTGAACTCAAAAGGTTCCACTCTTGAACTGGTATACCCGAGGATGCCAATGGACAGACAATGGCTGTTTCAAAGCTCAAACTGGAATGGAAGGACTATACTGAAATTCTATGCAGCAAAAATGTCAAAATTCACAAGATGAATGTGGTTTTAAAACTGGAGGGAGGGAAACATCAAATGAGCTATGCTGATGATACTACTCTGAGAGCTGAAAATGCAAATAACCTGCAAGCAATAAAAGTCAAGAGATACAGTTAAAAATATATATATAAAGAACTAATTACAGCATATAAAGAAACCAGCCTTAGAAGTAGCAAAGAAGATACCACATTTTAAGATGAACTAAAGGGACCAGATGGCAAGAAATACACTAGAGACTTGCACTAAATAGCCTTAGAAAAGCTATCTAGATGCCATGGTATCAAAAAGATCAAAAGTGTGCAGGCAATGGTTTACTTTTTGCTTTTCTATCGAACCAAAGCTGGACAGAAAGAGTATTGAGGCTTTTCTACTTTTGGAGAAGACTCTTGATAACACCATGGATAGCCAAGAAAACCAACAAACAGATCATAGAACTAATCACTTCAGAGTTTTCGCTGAAGGAATAAATAATCTGACCTAACACTCTTGAGAAATCTATAATTCTAAGAAAGAGGGGAAGAAAGAGAAATTAAAGACAATCAGTAGCAAGCTGAATGCACTCAAATACAGTGGGCCACATTGGGGATAGAGCATCCTGGAGAAGGTCAGTCTTATGTATTGCTAAGAATTGATACCAACTTGATGTCCCATAAACAATCACATCCAGAGGGCACTTAATATAAAAAGTTTGAATTAAGATGTAAGAAACAATAAACATTTTCTGAAATTCATTTTGATAATTTTGATACTCTAAAGGTTTGTAGTGTATCGAAAACTCTGAAAAAGATATATATAAGATAACCTTTATTGTTATTTTTTACTGTGAGCATACTGGCACACATTAAAAATGAAATTCTGTTGCCTGCTCTCAAAAGAAAGTATGTATCTACCCACACCCATCACACACATATACACGTGCTGTATGTGTATATGGTAAAAAAGCACAATGCCCTTGTTATATTCTCTATTAAGGACAAGAGGAGCAAAGCAAATTTTCATAGCTTCTCTTTATACACTTACCATATCCAGAGGTGTAATTGGGGCCCCTCCGGCCTCTGCCTCTTCCACTATAGGACCTTGAGCCTTGTACAGACGAAGGGTTGCTTTCATCAGTGGTATAACCCTTTTCCTTCTCAGGGCCTCTGGTAGACGAAGGTCTAAAACCCATGCCAATTTGACGTAACTGCTCGTCAATCTGGAGCCTTTCCATCCGTAGTTGTTCTACCTCCTGAATTGAGAGTTGCATTAAATATAAACTAAGCTATGTAACGTTATCTTTCTCCAAGTTATTTTTTTATGCACTCTTCACTTTAGAAAAAAAAAAAAAGCAGTTTCTAACTATGCTAACAAATAATTACGTTCACAAAATTACAGGGTCAAAGAGCTTCTGATTGCTTAAATGCCAATGAGAATCAACAAGATGTGATTCACTGGAAATACCCTAATATATTTTAGATAGTTTGGTATACATTTTTTTTAAATGTTTCAGAATTTTTACTTGCAGCAATCTGTTTTTTCACATCAAGGACCAATTTCCAACATTTCTTGGTATAAGGTGTCACTTAGGTATTAGCTAGATTTGTTCACATCAACTTTTTTAAATTACCAGAATTAAAATCCTTGAGGTTGAAGACTACTGTGTAGTCTTATAATAGTTATGAAATTATAAAATGAAAAAGTAGCGATTAGACTGAAAACGAACAGTCTTTTATACAGGGGTTGAAGAATACAGTATAAAGATACATAAAAATAAATAGCAACAATCATCTTGGGAATATAACAAGGTTGATCTAAAAATTTTGCCCATGTGTACTGAAAGACATAAGGAAAAAGCAGAATGATCACCTTCAAGATAAGGTAGATTTAAGTGAAAATAATTAGAATCAATCCCGATTCCTAGCTCTGCAACAGCAAATCACATTCATTTAACAAACCCCTCATTGGTAAGAGTGGGTTCAAACTAAATCTGAAAATTACATCAAGCAATGCTTACCTTTAAGTAGGCAATATGGTATTCAAGAAGTACTTGGACATTCCCTATGCTTTCTTTAGTACCCACAAACACAAATGGAACCATTCCCTATAAAGATAAAATATATTGTTTAAATATATACACAAACTAAATCACAAATAATTCTTGCAACTATATGTGTGTGCCTGGACACACACAAACCCAAACACTATTTTAAATTAAGCTACCCATGTAATTGATGTGCTAGACTGCATCTGTCTTATTTATGATTATGATTCCAGAGCAGTCTCAACAATATTCTAGTATGAAGTGGTTGAGGGTTTTGTTTTGTTTTGTTTTGTTGCTATGCATAAGCTTGGTCTATTTATTTGTATGCTGTCTATACAATTCCATTTGGATAGTGAGCCAGTTGTTAAGATTTGCTTTATGTATATCTTACAAACGAGTAAATCTTAAGAACTTAACCTGACTTCTCAAGAGAGGCTAAACTGATTGGCTTGGAGTTTTATAAAATCTGTAGGAAATGTTAAAAATAACAGAACCCAGATTTTGACTTTTGAAATCAACTTTTAAAAGAATTAGCTAGTTTATGGCCAACCCATGGGGAACAAAAGCCATAACTGATCTATATAATCATTTGATCAAGAATAAGCTAATGTCAAGATTGTGTCTCTAATTAGCGAGGAACCTTTGTACTCTGCCAGAGATGCTGGCGTATTGTTGAAGTTACTTGGATGTACAAGACAGAGCTCATACAGGCATCAGTGAAGGCTTGCTGCTATACCATCACTAGACTAAAGAGGAGAGCACAATCTAGAGCCCACAGCATTCTCCTATGACTGCATACGGAGAATCCATATGCTTCAATGAAAGAGTGCAGTATTTCAAAATACCAGTTTAGAACCGTATGCATCTGAGCTATTTTCTACAGTATCTTTGGAAAGTTACCTGGTTAGACACAACGGGAAACATAAATCCTGGATTAATTCTTGAGCCCAACTGATCATTACTGACACAGGACATTAAAGAAATAATGAGATTTCACAATTAACAATACAGCTAAAAAGGTAAATGTAAAGGTTCCCCTCGCACATATGTGCTAGTCGTTCCCGACTCTAGGGGGCGGTGCTCATCTCTGTTTCAAAGCCGAAGAGCCAGCGCTGTCCAAAGATGTCTCCGTGGTCATGTGGCTAGCATGACTAAATGCCAAAGGCACACGGAACGCTATTACCTTCCCACCAAAGGTGGTCCCTATTTTTCTACTTGCATTTTTTTTAACGTGTTTTCGAATTGCTAGGTTGGCAGAAGCTGGGACAAGTAACGGGAGCTCCCCCACCCACCCACCCCCGTTATGCAGCACTAGGGATTCAAACAGCTGAACTGCCGACCTTTCAATCGACAGGCTCAGCGTCTTAGCCACTGAGCCACCACGTCCCTTAGCAATACAGCTACTCAAGTACATATTTGTTAGATTTATGTACAGGTAGTCCTTGACTTACGACAGTTGATTTAGTGACTATTCAAAGTTACAACAGCACTGAAAAAAAGTGACTTATGACTGTTTTTTGCACTTATGATCTTTGTAGTATCCTCGCGGTCACATGGTCAAAATTCAGACGCTTGGCAACTGACTCATATTTATGATGACTGCAGGGTTCCAAGGGACATGTGATCAGCTTTCGCAATCTTCTGAGAAACAAAGTCAATGGGGAAGCCAGATTCACTTAATCGTGTTACTAACTGAACTACTGCAATGATTCACTTAACAATTGTGGCAAGAAAGATCATAAAATGGGACAAAATTTCCTTAACAAATGTTTTGCTTAGCAGCAGAATTTTTGGGCTCAATTGTGGTCATAAATTGGGAACTACCCATGCAGCCTTTTTTCCAGGAGCTCAAGATAGCAATACCACTTAGACTTACATACCGCTTCACAGTGCTTTACAGTCCTCTCTAAGCAGTTTACAGAGTCAGCACATTGCCCCCAACAATCTGGGTCCTCATTTTACCGACCTCGTTAGGATGGAAGGATGAGTCAACCTTGAGCCAGTGAGAATCGAACTGCAGTAACTGGCAGTCAGCAGAAGTAGCTTGCAGTACTGGATTGTAACCACTGCGCCACCGCAACTCATATGGCATGAACAGCACACCCTTCCCACTATTATTCCACAAACAAAACATCAGATCCCTCTTTAATTTCTACCCTACCCCATAGGACATTCATTGCCAAGGAAAGAGGAAAAAAAGAAGTTAAAATCGTACATCTTCTCTGGGTAGTTTATTCTCGTTGTCTCCTTCAATTCTCACTCGCACGACTCCAGACTTGTCCACAATCTCTTGAATAACTTTGCCATTTTTACCAATTACTTTCCCTTTAACAAATAAAAGATATTGAAGTTGTGAGTTATTATTGGGAGTTTGGTCTCAGGTAAACCGTCAACAAGAAAAACAATTAGAAGAATTCTTTATAATTATTTAAGGCTGATGATGGACTTTTATGATTGAAAGGAGGAGAAGGGTAATTCCCACTTCCCCATTAGGCTCTGCTGTGCCCTCAAAATATAAATATTTTTTGCTAAGGTTCGATTGAAATAGTTTGGCAGAGTGTGTATGTGTGTGTGTGAGAGAGCGAAAGCGAGAGAGCGAGTGAGAGAGAGAGAGAGAGAAGATGGGGAAAAGATTTTTATGTTGAAACTTTTCCCTGCTACTGTTAAAATGTTGCTGTTATTATTATTACGTACCTACAAGACTCCTAGGAACCTGAATAAAGTCTTCCACAAATTCCAAATAGCTTCTAGCTTTTTTTACTGCCTCAGCACTCTGGTAATAAACAGAAAAGAATACATTAAACATTAACAGTTAAAACATTTTTAGGGAACAATTATTTCCATATAAAATGAGAAAAAAACTACATATACTCTCTTTTGCAATGAGAAAATGCAAGTATTTGTACCTGGCAAATTAAAAATGATGGCTATCAGACAGTTGCTTAAACTCTATGGGATTATGGGACTTCATCTCCAAACTACCATATACATTTGCAAATTGGTGCCTGTACTTTTACACAACCATTTAAATAAATGTTTTTATCTGAAGCTCAACGTTATGATATCCATTTTGCCACCCATCTAAAATTTTCTCAGATCTGAGGAGAACCTTGATTATTGTTTAATAATCCTTAATTAACCAGTATTCCTGCAAAGGAACCAAACATGCAGCCAACTGAACTTCACCATCTAGTCTAGGGGTGTCAAACTGGCGGCCCGCAGGCCGGATGCGTTACATGCAGGCCACACACACCCCAGCTCCGCGAAGGGAAAAACATCATGAAACCGTCACGTGACAGCAACGTGATGTGAGTTTGACAACCATGATCTAGTCCTTTAGTTGTAGAAGAGTCATCCTAATCATACAATATAATGAAGGAAAGCACGCCTACTTGATTCTCCCCAAATCAGGGATCATCCTAATCTATCACGTGGCTTTGTATTGTAGCATGAAGACCAAATGTTACATTATGAAGGTGAATGGCATACTATGAAATATATTCATCAAAACTGGGGGTGGGAGAGGAACACAACTAAATACCTATAGTTAATGTGATTCTTCTTGAGATGTTTGCATGTTCCCTTTCTGCTCCCTTGCATATTACAGTGTGGCAACATCTTGGGGAGCCTCTGTGGCTGCGATCAAACTTCTACTGGCAAATGCAGCCTTAGGGCCTCAGTTGGATTTCTGCTTTCAACAGTCTCAAACACTCCCTGAAGTCTTCTTCCCATTCTTCCTTATAAGCACACTCGCCCATTCATTACTAGCATTCCCTGAAGGAATGGGACATCTGGGGGAGGCAAGTTCATTAGCCTTTATGCAACCACCCTTACAGAATTCATCAGGAACACCCTAGCAATATTTTCCTATTTACTTAAATTGGGATTATTCTATCAACTGCCAGTAGGAACCAAAACCCAACATGGAGGTAGGCTCTCTAATTTAAGCAAAGTTGAAGTGAGATTTGAAAAAGCTTTACACGGATACATTTAACAAGAGTTAAATTGTGTAGAACTTAATCCACAGGGACGTCTGAAGAAGATTACAAGTAAAAAGAGCAGTACAATATTCTATATTTGCCTTCTCTTCCACCAATTCCTCATTATTTCCATTATACTGTGATTAAAATATTGGAATTTTAATCACAGTATAATGTGGATAATTAGAACTGGAGAAAAAACAATTATTACCAACCTGCCTTTCATTGAGGAGCTGTATACTGCATGAGTCAAAAAGAGGGCTGTGAAAATATTTACAGATCCCTCACATCCTGGACATAAACTATTTCAACTCCTACCCTCAAAACGACGCTATAGAACACCTCACACCAGAACTACTAGACACAAGGACAGTTTTTTCCCTAATGCCATCACTCTGCTAAACAAATAATTCCCTCAACGCTGTCAAACTAGTTACTAAGTCTGCATTACTATTAATTTTCTCATCATTCCCATCATCCATCTCCTCCCACTTATGACTGTATGACTGTAACCTTGTTGCT
Source organism: Pantherophis guttatus (assembly GCF_059756535.1). Taxonomy (NCBI): domain Eukaryota; kingdom Metazoa; phylum Chordata; class Lepidosauria; order Squamata; family Colubridae; genus Pantherophis; species Pantherophis guttatus. The sequence continues at coordinate 12,159,187 of NC_142068.1, forward strand.
TGTATCCTTAAGATTTATATTGACTGTTTCCCTATGACTATCATTAAGTGTTGTACCTTATGATTCTTGACGAATCTTTTCTTTTATGTACTCTGACAGCGTATGCACCAAGACAAATTCCTTGTGTGTCCAATCACACTTGGCCAAAAAAGAATTCTATTCTATTCTATTTGTCCAGTCTATATTCAGACTTCTAGACTTAAGCTCAAAGAAGTCAGAGTTTTCCAACTTGAAAACATGACTTTTCTGTGTTCTCTTTTACCTCGCCGTAGATCCTGAAAGTTCCAGTATCTTCTTCAAGTTCAATTGCAGTAACGCCTGGCACCTTCCTGGCTTGCTGTATATTACTGCCATGTGTTCCTATTGCAAGTCCCATTAAGTCTTCTCTGACAACAAATTCTTCATGAAATGCCGCTGCAAGCTGTTTTGTGCACTAGGGAAAAGAAAAAAAATATGTTTATTCTTTATAAAAACTTCAAGCATGAACACCGTTTCAGTGATTAAACCAGAAGCATAATTAAAGGGGGAGGGGGGAGAGAGAAAACCAGCTGAGTCCCACTCACTTCTAAATGCTTTGTTGCTTCTTCATTTCTTGACATGAGCATTAACTTGGTTCGAATGCTACGTAAATGCATGTCGCTGAGTATGCCCACTCTCTTTACTGTCGCCTCACTGGCAGACTGAAAGAAAAACTATGTGTAAGGATCTTCATTTTACAGGCGATGAATTAAAAAAAAAAAAACTTATTTCACCTACCGTTGTCACAAAGATGCTTTTTCAAAAAGGCAATTGGACTTTGTTTTTCCTTTGAAAAAAGCACCTTTGGGACAACCACGACCTGGATAACTGAGAATCTTCAAACATATACCTACCATTGATTCATTTCTAGTTTAGAACACGTGTCAGATAAGAGAACAAATAAATCTGATATGCTAGGGGTTTTTTTCTACTTAAATCTGAAATATTTATTTTTATTAGTTTATTAGGGCAGTGAAATCCATTTTTAAAAAAGGGTATGGCATGTGTTAGCCAGGGATCACCGAGGCGGCTGGCTGCCTCTGTGAAAGGAAGTTTTTTGGGGCGGTGTTATCTTACCCACGGGACGCTTGAATGCCAGTAGGCCAATCGGGGGAGGCTCCTTTCCTGTCCCTCGTGAAATCCATATGATTATTAGTGGGCAAACAGGGTCTGCTGATCTACTTTGCTCAATGCAGCTTGGTATGCTTTTAGCATAAAGCTAGATTCAGATGCAACAGCTGTAGCAATCAAAGTGACACCAAATAATACAAAACCCATTGCTATAGGTCCCAGGTTGCTGTTTGATCCAACAGGCAAAGGTTACCAGGCCCAAACAGTACAGCTTGGATTATAGCTTGCATGAGATCCTATCTGCAACTCTTCAATCTGCATTCTCTAAAGAATGTTTTCCTTTCACCAGTGGAAAGGTATAGTAATATCTTTTAATAGTGGTTATTTTTCTATACAAGCCAGTCCCAAAATATCAAATCGGTAACATAATGTTAACATAAAAATGACTTGCTCACGGATGAAGTAAAAAAGAAAGAAACTTTATCTTACCAGAACTACTAATTGAGCTGTTTCAGCCTGGTAAAAAATTCTGCAGGCTCCTACAGCTTTCTTAAAATCCTTGTGAGCACTTTCGTTAGCACACCTAGGAAATTAACGTATGGATTAATTAATTCATTTTGAAAGGTGAGCAAGAAGACACGAAGTTGGAGAAATTGAAAATACTGAAAAATCTCTAAGGCACAGCCAGAAAAAAACTTGTAACCAGCTCATTTGCTTTTATTGAGAAAAAAAACTGAAAACATATACCAAATTATTTCCAAATGAATAAAACACAACAAAACATTACAAGGTGAAACATTGATTTAACAGACCAATTATTCCCAATTGTCCATTAAATCAGAATATTACTATACAAGTTCTATATACTATAGATACTGCAAGTTCAAATCTCACCAGGCTCAAGGTTGACTCAGCCTTCCATCCTTTCTAAGGTAGGTAAAATGAGGACCCAGATTATGTGGGCAATAAACTGACTTTGTATAAATATACAAAAGTATGAAGGCTATTGCTTAACGCATTGTAAGCCGCCCTGAGTCTCCAGAGAAGGGCGGCTTATAAATCAAATTTAAAAAAAAAAGTAAGACTCAAAGTGTTTTTATACAAATGATGTAAAAGCAGGAAGAATTTCATCTGCTGCATCTGAGATCCACTGCATTGAGTTCTGCTAAATCAAAGTTTCACGTTCAGATTTATGCAAACTGAGAATAATTTGCTTGCGCATACAGTTAGTCCTCACTCAACGATCCTAATTGGCAACTCTGCAGCTAACCAAAGCAGTTGCTAAGTGGGAAATCACATGACCACGATTGCTCTTTCCAGCTAGAAAGAGACAAGATTACTGTACTCAGTTTCAGCTTTTGTTTGCCACCTGGCTGCTGGTGCAGTTGCATTGCTTTCTATGTGCAGAAGAATAAACAGCTTGCTCTCTTGAAATTCCTCTCCAATCTCTACACTCTGCGATGTTGGGAGGGAAGGATCTAGCAAAGAAGGAATTGCCTACTGGAATCACTTTCTTTTCTGTCTCCCCCCTCCCCCCCAACCTCTACAGGATAGAGCAGTGGTGTCAAACTCGCATCGTCACATTGTCATCACATGACTTATCGCAACTTTTTTCCCCTTCGCTAAACTGGGGGTGGGAGTGGCCAGCGCTTGATACATCTGGCCTGCATGCCGCGAGTTTGACACCCCTGGAGTAGAGATTGGAGAAAGGATTTCAAGACAGCACTGTAAGCTGTTTGCATAGTATGATCACAGTTCTCAGCCCCGGGCTGCTGGCACAATTGCATTGTGTAGAAGAGCAAACTGCTTACTTTCTTGCAATCCCTTTCTCTCCAATCTCTCTGCTCAGTTGGGAGGGGCGGGGGAGAAAGAAAAATCCACAGGTCAGGCACAGGATAACATGTTCTGACTGTAATGGTGATTATGTGACTCAGGGACCCTGAAGAGGTTGTAAATGGGCTGTAAACTTATTTTTCCAGCACTGCTGTAACTTTGAATGGTTGCTGAACAAATTATCTGTAAGCGAGGACTACCTATATATATCCTTTTATGACCTTCCAAAATATGAGTGCCAGCCCAAAAAGAGAATTTCTGTGTTAATTTGCAAAGATAGGCTGCTTCACTCTTTCATTAGACAGAAAGTGTTAAAATTCAGGATATCCTATGAAAGTCAATTCCTAATAGAGATATAGTTCTAATATAAGGAATTTTTAGAGTACTTACGCCTCTCTCAGATCTTCTGGAACGTCTACGGCACATCTGAAGAATGTATTCTTGCTCACAGGTTTATTCTGATTCACAGGCCGAAGTCGTTCAAATGTGACTATTTCATTGTAAGTGGCATCACAAGCAGCATACTCAATGACATAAAACTGAGAAAAGATTATTCTTCTTAATTTTTAAAAATAAGTTGTGACTGATCAAAGATTCAGAATATATACTTTACTATATGTTTATTATCATTCCCTTCAGAGCTCAAGAATGTCAAGTATCATATCTTTCCTAATCCCCATTTTCTCTTTATAACTGCCTTGTAAGGTAAGGTTATAGAGTGTGATTTTAATTAAGATATTAAGACCCAATAATAATTATATTATAATGAAGGCCCTATTAAGATATTCAAAATAATGCAACACGGTCATATAGCATCCATACATTATCAAAGACTTATTTTCTTGCAGACATTTCATTACCCAACTAAGTAACATCATCACTGCTAGTTATGCTAGAACAGTGCAGTTCTAGTACTGATGATGTTACTTAGTTGAGTAATGAAATTGTTCTAACCTAGGGTTCCTTAGAAAGCATGAAGCAAAGTCTTAATCCTGGTAAAACCTCTTTTATTAATATGACTGTGAATTCCATTCATTCAGTCAACAAGGCTTTGGCCAACAGTCTTTCAGAGGAATGTTTATCAACCCCCACCTTATCTCACTTGGAATGCTGCCAGAGAACCACTTTCCAAATGCAGAGCAAGGCCAAACTTGGCACCGAGTCTATTAGAGTCACGAACAGAACTTTCCAATCTTGAAACGAGATTAACTAATTGCTTTCTGCAAAAGCCCACATCCCGTTCGCTCCTCTTTTAAGTCCTATGGGAGGGGCCAATCATCTCCAAGGTGTGACCTTACTCCTTTAAAAAAGCAAGTAGACACCCTGCTTCCTTAATTGTTCTTGTCTTCTGGCAGCTCTGCGCATGCGCACACTGGGAATGGGCTTCAGCTGTTCCTCTGCCTCACTGCTGTCTAACTTCCTCTCTGCCTCCGACATAGAGCCATCATCTGAGCTTTCCCCAGCCTCCAGGACTGGCCCAAGTTCCTCCCCAACCTCCTCACTGCCCAGGGCCACAATAGAAAGGTCAAGCTCAGAATGCACCAAGGACCCCCATGGATAAGAAGCAAGTTACTAAATATATATAGTTTAACTTCTAAGTGGTTCTTACCTATTCAAATAATTCACAAAAATTAATGTTCCCTTTAGATGGATCTTTCTCATGATACAATCCCACTTCTACTTACCTCCCCTTTCATCATTCGAACCTTTGCCAGCCACCAGCCACATGGCTCTTGGTCATTTGCTCTTGAGTAAACCTGAAAGTAAATTACACAGCATTTAGATCACTGTGATTTGAACGTCCGCTTTAGTATGAAAATCATTTTAAAATGTTATTTAATATTTAATTTATTCCTTAATTGTTCATCAGAGCTCCCAAAATCGGACATGAGAAATTTCAATTTATTGAATTATTTTCTGTTTCTTTCTTCTTACCATAGAGAAGTGGTACCTATGTTGAAAGATGGCTCTCTTCTCTATGCTGAGATGTAAGTGCCCCAAAGTGGTTATTTTTTGTACAAGTTAATATTATGGAGCATCAAAAAATCTTAACTATGAAAATCTTCTTAAATTTAAAGATTATTAGCAGGCTTGTTAGTCTTTTTTAAAAAAAATCCTATTCCTTAGGCAATAGTAAATAAAGCCTATTTTAAACGATAAGTTAAATATAAAAGGAGAATATAGTTTTTTGGAAAAGATATCTAAAACGTTAAACATTCCAAAATGTTTATATAAAAATTATTACTATTTGATAAATCTGAAATTAATTTCTTACAAAACTGATTACATGGAAATTCAAATACTAAAGAAAATGTAGATGTATTATGGTAGGCAGACAAATATTTTTCTTTAAGTAGATCAAATTCCTGTGCCCTTGTTTTTTTTAATTCAAACATTTTATCATAATTTTTAAAAAAATGCTTATTACAAATTACTTTGAAATTGAGTATGGTGGAATAAAAGGTTCACAAAAATAAAATGAATATAGAACTACGTTTATATGGAAGAAAAAAAATCCGATTTTAAATAATTTCCCCCAACCTGAAGAAAATGGAATTTTGTAATTAATAGTTGATGGTATAGAAATGAAATGAAACTATTATGTAATTCATAATGTTGTCAATTAATCTTAATGAGACATACTTTCATAATGAAATTAAACATGCCCACATATAGTTTACTTCTCTACTGAAGAAAATGTGGTGGATGGAGCCATCACAATAATCTAATGTGAAACATGTTTGGCCTGATTTTTGATATTCTATATACAATTACTATAAACTATATGTGTGTGTGTGTGTGTGTGTGTGTGTGTGTGTGTGTGTGTGTGTAAAAACTATAAACAATTTACAAATTACTGTCAAAAACCTAAGACTGAATATAACTTAATCCATTTCTGTATAAAACAACACCAACCCTTGGTAGGTCCTGTAGTACCAAGAGCCTTGGTACTACAGTGGTTTAAAGCACCCTGTTATTAACACAGCTGCCTGCAATTTACTGCTGGTTCGAATCTCTCCAAGGCTCAAGGTTGACTCAGCCTTCCATCCTTTCTAAGGTAGGTTAAATGAGGACCCAGTTTGTGGGGGCAATAAGATGACTTTGTATAAATATACAAAAGTATGAAGGCTATTGCTTAACGCACTGTAAGCCGCCCTGAGTCTCCGGAGAAGGGCGGCATATAAATCAAATTAAAAAAAAAAACAAAAAAAAAAAAACCCCAATTCTACTATACTATAGCAAGAAAGTATTATAAGGTCATACCTCTTTCTAGCTACCCTATATCCATTCTCTAAGTCAAATGATGAAGTAATGGCTATGACATTCCAACACATCCCACATATTTAAAATCTAAGCACAGAAGCACAAACCATCTGGCTGAATATATGAATTAATCAGAGATACTAATAATAAATTTCAAATAAATAGCTTACGCATCCTAGATAGAATAAAAGAATTAGGTTAACAATTTGAATTTTCTTCAGACAATATTACAGAATAGGCAATGAAATCTTGCCTACTGCTTTTTATCACTCCTCTAACTAGAGGAATTTAGCTTTATAGAGCCCAACCAAAAAAAAGAAACCAGTAGGACTAAATTTATTTATAAGAATATCTTTGAAGCACCCAAGAAGCTTTCAAACAATGTTCATACTTGCCCAAAATAAAGGCATATTTAAGTTGAAATATATAAAGTATCTTGAGGGTCTACAGGATATGACAGGAGGAAGCCTCATCCTATCTGCCTTCTATAAATATTGTATGACTGGTTAAACCTACCATAGCAACCATTTTGTGAAAACACCTACAACATGCTCTCAGCATTCCAAACATCCCCCTTCAAAATGTTGCTCATATCCACCACTGAGGAGGGAGCCTTTTCTCCAAGAAAGCATATTTTGGGTAATTATTAAAAACACATTCATGACAAAAGTTATTTGGCATTAAAATATTCCACCCTGGCACATGGTGGACTTTATTAAAACAAAAATTAAATAGCCTTCTGTCAGAAGTGTAAATTCCATATGGAGCAATTGAGTTTGAGGTCATTTCTAACTATATCTCAGCTTCAGGTTTGGCAGGAATTCAAGACAATCTTTTGTACTGTGTAGCTATTACAATTAATATTCATGGCACAGTTGTGGTTAATTTTTTTACTAATTTAAACATGGTTGGTTAAAAACCTGCTCAAAAGCAACTCCTTTTTTTATTTTTGCTAATAAATTTCTTTCCTTTTAAATGATGTTTATGCTTTTTTTTTTTTTGCATTTTTGAAGCAGTTAAAAAAAAGTTCAATTGTCTTGATGATAGCACACTAAGTTTGACCATTAACCTTCCAGAAGAAACTTCCGCATAAGCGAACAAAGAAATACTTGAATTTAATCACCTCCACTTCATCTCCTTCACCAATTTCTTTCTTGATATCAGGTGGTGGTGGTAATCTTACTTCACTGAAAGGAACCTGGCGTTCTGGTTGCCAACTGTAAATTGAATAGATATTTTAGATTATGCAACTATCACCAAGACTGTTAAATGGAATACTATCAATTTTAATTTAGCAGAGAACCCCATTGCGTATAGAGACAAGTCAGAAATGCAGCTGTTAGAAAATGAGGACTAAACTGCAGGAAGAACAATCCCAACAGTGTAAAGTGACACCAATTTTAATTTGGTTGCTCTGGTTGCCAATACAGTGGGGCTATGGCATGCAATTCAAAGTGTTGGAATCTTTAAATTTTACAGTGATTTAGCCAACCAGTCCTTTCCCTTCAGAGTAAAAAGATGGGCATATTCTGCAAACAAAATGAAAGGAGGAAAAGCATTTTTTGTAATACGTACTTGTTTTCAAACACAACTGTGAGTGAATCCTCATGAACATCTTTGATGAATCCCTGAGATAAAAGAACAAAAATTGTTACAATAATTAATAGCACAAAAAAATTATTACAAAATAAAATTACAAAATATTATTTAACAGAAATGCCGCAAAAGATACCAAAAATTGTAGATTTATTTAACAGACAGGGATTTATTGAACAAGAGATACTAATAAATTGCTCTCAGTCTTATTGCGGTGCTAACGAGACTAATAAAGACGAATATTCCCCAATGAATTATTCTTGATAGAACAAAAAATCCTGCTTCCTATTCTAATTTTCTCCTGGCTTTTCCCTACCCAGACCAATAACTGTTTGTAGTTCCCAAGAACTATGTACTTCATAGATAATTCCCAAACTTTATTTATTAAATATGCCACCAATCTCGCTGTTGAAAGATCTGAAATGTTACATGTTGCTAAAAAAAATGATTACTTTCATTGTGTTAGTAAACTGAATTTGTCACTTTCATTCTGTCACTTTCATTGTGACAAAATACAGACTACCAAAGGCAAATGTTCAGACCAGACAAACAACCTGCAAAGTTAATTGGCAATTAACAACTGCAATTCAGACCAGGAACTCCACTGTTAAGCGCTGCTGTCACCAAGTGGGAAAAAAAATCACATGAGTTAGGATGGTAGGTCTAGTTATAGTCGTTTGAGATCGTTAAGTGCAATGTCATGACTGCAACTTGAGATTTCTGGCTGGTTTTAACTTTTATTTTATTTTATTATTTATTATTATTATTCATATTTCTATGCTGCCCACTCTCCGAGGACTCTGGGCAGCTAACACCAAAGACAGTATACTAAATAGCATATTGCCCCCAACAATCTGGGTCCTCATTTTACCCACCTCGGAAGGATGGAAGGCTGAGTCAACCTTGAGCCGGTGAGATTTGATTCGCTGATCTGCTGAACTAGCAGTCAGCTGAAGTAGCTGCACTAATGCACTCTAACCACTGTGCCATCTCGGTTCCCCTTTTGCTTAAGGGGGCAGCACAATGGTTAAGCCGCTGGGCTTGTCAGCTGGAAAGTCAACACCCCCAACCTGAGCACCCCGCGACAGATTGAGCTCCTGTTCTTGTCTCAGCTCCTGCCAAACTAGTAATTCAAAAGTATGTAAATGTGAGCATAGTTCCCACTTCAGTGGGAAAGGTATGTGTCTGTGACGTCATGTTAACCACATGGCTGCAGTAATATCTTTAAGACAGCACTGGCTTAATGGCCCTTGAAGTGGAGATGAGTACCTCTACAGTGGCCAATGACCAGCAGAGTAAAATCCGCAGGGACCCCTTTACCTTTAACCTTTGCTTTTGAGAAGATGGTAGAGAGTCACAAATGGGGTTTACATGACTGCAGGGATACTGTGACAAGCGCAACTTGAGGATTGGTTATAAGCTTCCTTGTTCAGTGCCATTATAACGTCGAATGTTTGCTGAACAAGTGGTCACTAAGCACTAATGTACTTTCTTCTTCCAGCATAAAAAAGAAACACCCCAGGATTTCTGACGCCTTAATTACACAGCTCTAATGCAACCTCTAATGCATAAAACCTCTAATGCGTAAAGCTCTAATGCAACACAGAATCACTGATTCGTTCAAAATTGGGAAAGGAGTTTGGCAAGGCTGTATACTGTCACCCTGACTATTTAATTTATATGCAGAGCACATCAAGTTGGCTTGAAACACAACATTAAGAAAACTAAGATCATGGCATCCGGCCCTCTCAATTCCTGGCAAATAGATGGAGAAGAAATGGAGGTAGTGACAGATTTTATTTTCCTGGGCTCCAAGATCACCGCAGATGGGGACTGCAGCCAAGAAATTAAAAGATGCTTGCTCCTGGGAAGGAAATCTATGGCAAATCTAGACAGCATTCTAAAAAGCAGAGACATCACCCTGCCAACTAAAGTGTGTATAGTCAAGGCTATGGTGTTCCCAGTTGCAATATATGGCTGTGAAAGTTGGACCATAAGGAAGGCTGAGCGCCAAAGAATTGAGGCCTTTGAACTCTGGGGCTGGAGAAGACTCCTGAGAGTCCCTTGGACTGCAAGGCGATCAAACGGGTCAGTCCTAGAGGAGATCAACCCTGACTGCTCTTTAGAAGGCCAGATCCTGAAGATGAAACTCAAATACTTTGCCCACTTAATGAGAAGGAAGGACTCACTGGAGAAGAGCCTAATGCTGGGAACAATTGAGGGCAAAAAAAGAAGGGGACGACAGAGAATGAGGTGGCTGGATGGAGTCGCTGAAGCAGTCGGTGTGAGCTTAAATGGACTATGGGGGATGGAAGAAGACAGGAAGGCCTGGAGGAACATTGTCCATGTGGTCACGATGGGTCGGACATGACTTCGCGACTAACAACAACAATGCAACCTCATTTCTGTATCTGTTACTATTTTGAGTAGTGTATCCCAAGTCTGCATGGGATCTGCCATCAATCTTGCCATAAGTTGAATCCCTTGACCATCATAGAATAAGACTCCTAGCTTTCAATGAGTTTATAATACTGGAGGTGATATAGAGAAGTAAAAAGAAAAGATATAAACTTTCTTAATTGTTTCTATTAAAAATTATTTCCTAATGTTACCTGACTGATGGACAAAAAGGTTTTATTTATTGTGTACAATTCAAACGATTATTTGAATGAATAGCAATAAGTACAAACACTAGAAATCCCAACATTGCACATTAATATCAATTAATTCAAAACTAAATATCAATCAACAACAAACAAATTAAATGAATGAATGATGAATATGAAAGTTCCCAGGATTATTCCCTGGATTTGAAGAATCACTAGAAATCTGAAAGAAAACTGAAAGAAATCTGAAAAAGTAGTAGAATGGGGTACTTGAAGACTCCAAATGGGATTGGACTAAGGTAAGCAAATTGGTACAATTACTTCCTATGAGTAGACTCTATGATTCTGTTAATGCACTCCCAAAAAATAGCATTTGCTTTTTTAGTAGATGTATCACACTGCTGGCTCACATTTGACTTTTGGTTGACAAGGTCACCCAGAAGCCTTTCACATGTGCTATCACCAAGCCAGACCTCTCCTGCCCTATACAGGTAGTCCTCGACTTACAACAATTCACTTAGCAACTGTTCAAAGCTACAACGGTACTGAAAAAATGACTTATGACCATTTTTCACACTTATGACCCTTGCAGCATCCCCATCATGTGATTTACATTCAGATGTTTGACAACTGGGTCATATTTATGACAGTTGCAATGTCCCCGGGGTCATGTGATCACCTTTTGCAACCTTCCAGCAAGCAAAGTTAATGGGGAAACCAGATTCACTTAACAACCATGTTACTAATTTAACAACTGCAGTGATTCACTTTAACAAATGTGGCAAGAAAAGTCGCAAAATTGGACAAAATTCACTTAACAAATTTCTTACTTAGCAACATAAATTCTGGGCTCAATTGTGGTCGTACGTTGAAGACTACCTATATTTCTTATTTCCTACCCAGATGTAGAATTCCCTGTGATATTTCCTCTTATTAATTTCAGTCCATAAGCAGGCCAGACTAGATTTTTCTGATTTATTTGAAACATTTATATAGCTACCAAAATCAACATGACATACAGAATAATTAAATAATGATACAAGATAAATATAACACATAACACTAAAGCAAACTAAAACTTTAAATAGCAATCAGAACTAAAAGAGAGAACCCTATTCATCCTGATCCAAGCAACTGAAGAGTCACATTTTAATTGTGTTTCTTTCAGCCCAGCTTTGTAATATCTGCAGACCTGGTGTTGGATTAAATCATGCGGCATTCAACTCAAACTGAAGTGGAGCCATTAATGAGATGCATTCATTCAACCAATTGTGAGCCCAACTAACAACAGTAACATATAGCTCATATTTTAACCATTTTATTAAGAAGAGTTTTTTTATAAAACACTATATTGAAGGCTGACAAGGTCTGCGAGGCTGGCATAACTCAAGAAACAAAAACAAAACAAAACAAAACCATTTCGGTTTCTGCAAAGATTATATTGCTAGCAAGATAATGTAACTCAGCCCTGAAAGCTTGTCAAATCAATACTCCCATTTAACATACCTATCTTAATTAAGGCAGAGTTGGTCTTTTTCTCATACCATGCTACCACCTTCTTCTGAAGTAAGGAATATTTTCTGCAGTGATCCAGCTCCCTGTATAATTTTCTCTTCTATCTTCCATGTTTCCAAGGCCTGTTAGCTATGATAGTACCTCCTTCTTCATGCTCACTCTCCTTCCACCATGGACTGCATGGAGAATAATGATCCTAACCGACAAAGACTAGAGTTGCAACTCAAGGCCAATGTTCTTAATCTGACCAGCCTTGGCATCAACTCTTCTACCTGTTCCTCAAGGCCATTTCCTCTGCTTTCCACAACATTTGACACTGCTTCCAATAATCGCTTTGTGTCAGGACAGCCCTTTCAGTGAATTAAAGGTTTTAATCTCCTCCTCTTCCTGCACATAGAATTGTGTATTCCCCTCATCTGGAAGAGAGGTGTAATTTAGAACAGGAGGGGAAAATGCTGAATACATGGAACAGGGAAACCATTCCTGCACAAAGAGAAAGCAGTGGACAGGCAGAAGTAAGGTAAAAATTAAATGGAAAACCACTCAAATCCCACACGGTAATTCTTGATCCTTCCTCTCTATGCACATACGCTATCCATTTACGCACAGCCATGGGGAAAATTTGAGGCTCAAGGAACTCAAAGCTGGAGTAAACCATGTGTGCTACAGCCATAAACTCTGCATCATGCCAAGAGTACAACAAAGTAAAGTACTTTAAAAGAGTACTTTTAAAAGAGTATTTTAAAAGCAAATTCTGCAAATGGCAACAAGTCAGGCCAAATGTTCCATTGCTGGACCGAGAGCAAGACAAATATTGTTCTACTATCACATTTCTTCACTCCATCTTCACATTCAATTCCAGGTGATGAGGCAATCATAAATGAAATGACTGGCCAATAATTGAAAGACAGCTTACCAGTACCTGGATATACATGGCAAACCAAAATCTGGGACCACGTGAGTAATAGAAATCCTATTTTGAAAAAATAGCGCCAAACCAGTTGTGTAGCTCCTAGAGTGAATGATAGAATGAATAAAAGAAGCTATTACTCTAGTATGTTCATTAAATTATTCAAGACTGGAAGGTTTTCCAAGTCCTAAAGTCAAGTCTCATGGTTCAGCAGGAAAGGCAAACAGCTTGAAGAAACAGTTCAACAGGCAGGACATGAGGTAACACAGTCCTAGACTATGACAAAAAATAAATATTTGACAACTGCTCTCACCTGTAACCACTAGAGATCTCTTGACAAAAATATGGCCTATCTTAAAACCTCCTCTGTGCCCTACAGTCTTAATTTCTTAAGAGGAGGAAAAGTGAATAAAGCAACAGAAGAGATTATTGCAGTAGCTAAGGGTTTAACTGTGGAGTCCTTGGTACAACCAAACTCAGAGACTCCAAGGACTCCAGTAACATGTCCTGGAGAAAAATCAAACTGGTGGGAAAGATTTTGGGTATGAATAAAAGGAAAAACAGAACCGGTACCATTTTGAAACGTATAGACCACATGTATCCATTTTATTTCTCTCTTTTTATTCTTATTCATCTTATTTCAAAAAGATTGCCACACTGCAACTCCAAGATTTTTGTGCAAATATATTGTTTTCTTTATGTACAATGCAACATTCCATGTTTTGCTGCGTTTTCCACTTTTAAATAAGTTGTAGACTTCTCATGCTATGTGCCGATCATGTATACCATCCCACCAAGTTCTGTCCTTGAATCAGGATCACTAGTTCTCATTGTTTACTTTTTATGCTTTGTGCAGTAGTGTGGAACATCTGAGGTTTTGAGTACCGTAGTCGTGTCTCTGTTGTGGTGGCTTTTGAAATTTGAGACCCCATCCTAACCTCCTCATTTTCCTATTTACAGTCCCTATCTGCTTACTCGCTAAGCTCTTAACTTTATAACTGCCAATCAGGGTGGATAAAAATCATTTTTAAAAAAAAAATAAAGAAAATCAGATTTTTTTTATTTAAATCGGATTTTTTTTTATTTTTATCGAATTTATTTTAATAAAAAACTTTTGGGGTAAAAATCTATCGTAAGATAGTTTTCTATTTAAGATACATAAATAATTTAGTTTATTCAGCATGAAATGGAGCTTAGTTATGTAGCATGAGGCTGTGTATTTTGCAACACTGGGACTATAGGTGAGTCAACAGTGGGTCAAAGGAGTAGCAGAGATGACAGTTGCTCTTTAAAAATTATGATTTAAATCGAGTTGATTTAAATCAAGCCTTTTTACTAGTGATTTAAATCATGATTTAAATTGTGATTTAAATCATGATTTAAATTGTGATTTAAATCAACTCGATTTAAATCAAATCCACCCTGCTGCCAATAATACAATACAATAAAATCAGGGGTGGGCAACTATGGCAACTGTACAAACTGTAGACCTCAATTCTCAATTGTATTCCCCTGAATAAAACCAATAATCCTTGAGCAATAAAAATAGTCAACCTAATGAACAATTGGACTCTAAATTTCTCTATGAGAAATTTTCTAATGGTGAGAACAATCAGCCAGTGGAATGGCTTGCCTTCAGGAGTTGCAGGTGTCCCATCACTGAAGGCTTTCAAGAAGAGACTGGTCACTTGTCTGAAATGGTGTAGACCAGTGATGGCTAACCTTTTTGCCATCGCATGCCAGGAGAGGGGTAGCGGGGGAGGTTCGCACGTGCCCACACCCATAATTCTATGCACCCTGCCCTACGCATACGTGTGCAACCCCCCTTCCCTTCCCTTCCCCCCCCACTTCTGGCATGCGATGGCCCGGTCTAGGAGACTCTGGAGGCTGGGGACAGCAAAAAAGTCACTTCCTGTCCCACTGGGAGTTGGGAAATGGGCCGTTTCAGACCTCCGGAGGGTCTCCGAGGGAGTGGGAAAGGCTGTTTTCGCCCTCCACAGATGCATAGAGAGGATCTGGAGCCAGGTAAGAAAGAAAAACGGCCCTTCCCCACCCACTCTCAGGCCCTCTGGAGGCAGGAAACAGCCTGTTTCCCTACATCTGGTGGGCCCAGAAGGCCCGAAAATCAGCTGGCCGGGGCGTGCATGCGCACCAGAGCTGAGCTGGTGTGCCCACTGATATGGCTACGTGTGCCACCTGTGGCACATGTGCCATAGGTTCTCCATCACAGGTGTAGACTCTCCTGCTTGTGCAGGGAGTTGGACTAGCTGACCTCCAAGGTCCCTTCCAACTCTGTTATTCTGTTCTATGGCAACTGATACCGTGTTTTCCCAAAAATACGACCTATTCAGAAAATAAGTCCTAGCTTGATTTTTTTGGGGGGGTGGGCCTAATATACGACCTACCCCAAAAGTAAGCCCTAGTGAAGGGGTGGGCATGGCCAGCACAGGAGGCAGCCCTTCCCTTCCCTGGTCAGCTAATGGCAGCTGGGCCCCTTAATCGCGACCCGCAGAACAGCTGAGCTGATCAGGAGCTGCCTCTCTTCTATCTCTCTGGGTACCTGGAGGTTTCTTGCACACTCTTGCCAGCCCCAGCCCTGCTGCGGCACCAGGCAACCTCCCAGCCGAGGGCCCCTCTCTCTTCCGCAGCTCACCTGGCGCTAGATCTCGTGTCTGTGCGCTCTGGAGATCACAGATCTGGGACAACTCGCCCCACATCAGGCAGGAGCAGCCCAGCAGGACGGCCAAAAGCAGCACTGCCAGAAGGGCGAAGAGCCCCCATGAGGCCGGCAGCAGCACCGACAGCCACTCGGCTGTCAGCAGCCAAAAGTGTCCCAGCAGCAGCAGGGCCAGCAAGCAGGGCAGGCGGAGGCTGGGGTGTGCCAAGAACTTGGGCCATTGCAGCCGATTGAGGTAAGGCTGTTTTTGAAGGGGGCATAAGGCGCGTGGGCCTCCTGCTGCTTTTACAGCCTCAATCGACTGCCAGAGTGGCCAGGATTCTTCGAGGCGGCAGCGGGAGGTCACCCGCTGATCAGCTGTTCCACAGACCAAGCTGCTGGTAAGAGGGGCAGCTTCCCACCCCCTTGCCCTCCACCTCCCTGTACATGGGGGAAAAAATAAGACCTCTAAAAAATAAAACCCCTAGCCTTCCTGAAAATAAGACAAGACCCGGTCTTATTTTCGGAGAAACACGGTAGCTTACGTGTGCCTGAATTAAATGGCATACTTTTCATATATTTTCTGAAACAAAGCATAGAAACCTTCTGAGTTTTCCATAACTGAAGCACTGTCACTGAGACCTCCTTCCTGACCATTCCCACAAGTACAAGCCTCCCCACTCCCCAATTAGCCCACTGATTAGATGGTATATCAGAACCAATCCTTGAGGTTCTTAAACTATAAGCCATTCAGGGCTTTTTAAACTCATCTCAACACATTCAATTAGTTCTGGTCACACAAAGCCATTGCCATGCTTGTAGAACAAGCATTACACACTTTCATTTTTGCCCACTTAACAAATGGGCAAGTGCATTCTGCACTGCTCATTTAAGGGCACTGGTTTACTTTTAATTTTAAATGACCATAATCCTTGGATATTGCTTTTATATGTAATTAAGTTTTTATCTACTTAATACATGTTGTTTTTCTGATTTAAATGCTTAACTCTGTAACCTTCAAAGACAATTTTGATTAATTGAGCAAATAATACCATCACCATAACCAAAATTATTGAAATTACTGCTTCACAGACCCATTCTACACAAATCTACTCAGAAATTAATTCAGACACATAAGTAGAAATCCACTGATTTAAACTGTAATCCTCTACATACATATTTAGTAATTAAATTGAATTAAAAATACAGTGTTAAGCCACTGTAAAAATACTAGTTTTGGCTTTACACAAAATCAGTTTATACACAAGAATATCACAACATAGAAACCAACACTATTTTTCATAATTTCTTCCTAAGATAAACATTTTAACATAAAAAAGATAATTATGCTGGAAATCATTTATCATTCAAATTACTAATCAAAATGCCATTTTAATCCTTTCTAGTGATCTTAGTCTACAGTGAGAAATAAGCAGACAACACACCATTGGGAAAGTCTACAACCACACAAATGCATCAGAATAGATCTCAAAGTATAAAGCAGGTAATAAGGAAATAAAAGTCAGCAAATTTGAAACTGCATAAACCTTTTAATGAAACAGTAAATTTCTACAGAAACAATTTTAATAGGATTTCAGAATTGCAGTGGAAGCGTATCAATTGAAAGGGAGTCAATACTGAGATATTATGGAATCAAACACCACTGTAAAAGCTCCATTACTACAGGAAAGTGAAGGACCACAGCTCAGTAATAAGGTGTACATTTTATGTATAATATGTCAAATCCAATTTGCTGTATCTCCAGTCAAAATAATCTCCCATCAGAAGACAAGTCTCAACAATTGCCTTTGTTACATTTCACTATAGTAAGTATATCAGTATCAACAGCTACAAACTGTATCAGCAGTTACAGACAAATTTAGCCTCCTCTTGAGGGAGCCCTGCTCAGACATGCTGGTCAAACAATTACTCCTCAAGTATTTTCAAATATTAAAGTCCAAAATGCTCCTTAGTATTAGTAGTTCAGATCTTTTGGGAAAGAGCAATACAGGCAGTCCTTGACTTACAACCATTTCTTTAGTGACTATTCAAAGTTACACACTACTGAAAAAAGTGATTTATGGCTCTTTTCCACACTTATGATCACTGCAGCATCCCCATGGTCACGGGATCAAAATTCAGATGCTTGGCAACTCACTTGAATTTATGACATCTGCAATGTTCCAGGGTCATGTGATCCCCATTTGTTACCTTCTTAGCCAGTTTCCAATAATCAATAGTCAATGAGGGAACCCAGAGTAGCTTAATGTTTCACTTAACAACTGCAATGATTCATTTAACAACTGTGGCAAAAAGGTCATAAAATGAGGCACGACTCACTTAATAACTGCCTTACTTAGCAATAGAAATTTGCCGCTTAATTGTAGTCATAAGTCAAGGACCACCTGTAGACCAAGGGGACTGACTACCTTGATACTTTTGGGCTCAACTGCGAGTAGATTTCTTGTGAGGACTGCACTCAGTCCATTTTAAGTGATGACTTAAAATCCTTTTTGTGAGAAGGGATAAATAAAAAAATAAGAAATAAAATTTTAGGAAATTATTTGAAAGCACTAAAAATCAAGATTGTTAAAAATACAAGGAAGGAATATAAATTTGTTTATCTGATCAAGGTTAAAATAGATCAATTGTTATCTCTGTTAACCTTTAGTGGTTTTTTGTTAACTAGACATGAATGAGAAGTTTTTGAGGATATGAGTTGAGATATGGGAAGAAGAGATAATGTGTTGTATTTTAAGAGAAGATAAGTTACTAAAATTGTTTATACTTGTGATTAAGGGGGAAGAAATGTATGTATTTCTTTTGCTTTTTTAACTATATGCTTATTTTTATATATATTTTTTTCTGCACTTTATTTTTTCTTTTTGTTTCTATTAGTTTTTATCTTTTTAACTATCTTTTTTATATTACTATAAAAATAATTGATTACTACAAAAAAGCAACAGAAGATATACTATTTAAAATGCTCAATAGCTAACTCACAACTCTACTATCAAAATCAGATAGCCTAAAATAACCTCACAGCTATGCAACTTGACAGTGACAAGTGAATGTGAGAGAGCCAATGAGAACTCAAACTAAAAAAGACATATGACTCATGGGTAGCAGAAGCAAGCAAAAGTAGAGGCAGGTATAGCTTATAGTCAAATTAATGATTTCAAAACATATGAAAGGTAGCAAATTTTGTCACTTCTGTTCAAAAAAACCTATCAGGGATACTCCATATTTAATTAGTCCAATTAATACAAATTATTTTAAATAACTGTTAAAATTAAAAATATTCCCACTAGACAAAATGGATATAGATTTTTTTTTCAGCCAGGACTATTTTGTTCTCTGGACAACACTGACTCTGACCTAAACAAAGGTAACGCCTTACAGAGTTTCCAGCTGAAGATTTTTAAAATTGCAAGTACTGAATATTTCTTAGATTTCTGCATATTTATCTGTAGTAGTGTGAACTACTTTGAAAACTCTGTCCAGAGAAAAGACTAACACATCCAAAACTTCTTAGAAAGTCATTCTGTCTTGTAGGGTGGGTAATATAGAACAAGGGATTTCTCTCAACAAATTCATTCATGAAATTTTAGCCTTCATATTAAGACAACTATATGAAACACTGACGGTATATGCTTCTTTAAAAGAACAAAATATTACACACGTTTCTCAGCTAGGTTCAAAATTTGTAAGAATACTAATTAGTATACAATAATGCAGAACAGCTGCAACCTAATTCTACTCGTATATAAATAAAAGTGATTCCCAAACAATCACATTAGGTGATCACCCACTCCTACAAAGTACTCAAGGCAGTTTATAATCAAAATAACACAACCTGATCAAACTGTATTTAACATAACTAAGTTAAGACAATTCCAGCACCATCAGTGTGCACCCTCTCTGCCAAAAACTAAAGTTTTCAAGATCTTTTTGAAAACCAAGGAGCTAGGGAAATTCCTCATGTCAGGACACAAGATCTTCCTAAAGGCAGGGGCAACCAGAGACAGCAAACTGTTGGCTTGCCCCCCCCCAACCTGCTGGCCTCCTGTGGAATGGGATTATTCAGCATTCCTTCCCTCCAACAATGCTCACAGCAAATCAAATCTGAACAGAAAAGCCAGTCCTGGGGTATATTCTGTAATTATAGGATACATGTAACTTTATTTCCATGCCTGAAGCAGACTTCATGGATAATCCATGGAATTTTTTTATGACTACAGAACAGGTATAGATTGCCACCGTCTTCATCCAATATGCTTTTCTTACTTTTCTGCCTATTCTATGCCTCCAGGTATTCCCATGTAAGTGCTAAAGTTCTCAGCAAGTATTAAAGTTCTCCTAAAAGAATATTTATGTGACAAAATCCTAAATGGTTAAGGATCAGATAGATGGCAAAGGCCCTCTCTTCATTTAAGAAATTAACCACTTACTGAAATAATGTTCAGAGGGCCTCTTCGATGCCTCAGACCTCTCTTAAAATGAAAAGTCTTTTCAAACAGCTAATCTAAGTCGTGACAGGAAAAGTTTTTTGCAGTTTGTTAAAATCAATAAAAAGTCATCTGCTGGATGATTTCACTACATGTTTAATTAATATTTCACTATTTTAGAGGGGTATTAATTGTCAATTATTTGAGAATCCCCTAGAACTCCTTGAAGAGAAAGTCCAAAACATAAGTGTTGATTTCAGAACACAAAATATGAGAAGTAACTCTTCTTTTGGTGCTTCCTTCCCCACCACAAACTTCAGCTGGTTTGACGCAGATCGTCTTCACTGCCTTCTAGTTATGCAAATTGTGGTAAACAATGAAACAGCAATTTGAGCGTAACTTTTAAAAAAAACTAATTTCAGCCAGGTTAACCATAATAGTTATAGTTCAGCAGAACTAAGCATTATTAAGTATTCTGATTTTCATGACTCTCAATTTACTTTACTTTTTACTTTTATTTGATTTATATACTGCCCTACTCCCGAAGGACTCAGGGCGGTGAACAGCCAACAATAAAATACATACATACAAAATTTAAAAAGCAGAAATAAAATCGAATTAAATAGTTTGGCCCAGACAAATTAAAAAAAACCCCAATCAATTTAAAACAAATTAAACTCTGAATATTAAAAATATTAAAAAAAATATTTAAAAAGAGGGAGAAAGTTAGGCCAGGCCCGCCTGGTGGAATAACAAGATCTTAAGAGCGCGGCGGAAGGTGCACAGATCTGGGATCCTCTGTATCTCCGAGGGGAGCTCGTTCCAGATAGTAGGTGCCCCCACAGAGAAGGCTCTCCCCCTGGGGGCCACCAGTCGACATTGTTTGGCCGACGGCACCCGGAGGAGCCCCTCTCTATGAGAGCGTACTGGCCGGTGGGAGGCTATTGGTGGTAGCAATTAATGACATTGCTATGATCAATGATCATCACACTGACTGATCATAATATGACAAATAGGAAATGCAGAGTAGAATTCCTTTGTGGAGTGGGGAGAAAATTGGCATCAACAATATTTCTCCAGAGGCAGGACATTTGGCTTGATTAATATAGAAATAAAGATGTAGAGATCTTCTCCAAAACTCTGGTTAAACCCAGCCTGCTTGATTTTTTTTCAACCTAGTTTCCAAATCTAGCTACTGAAAGCTGTCACCTAAATTGGGGGTAAGGAAAGTAAGATCTTTCATGTGTTCCCTTGCAATGATCAGCAATTCCAACAACTGTGGCTAATGATGATGGAGACTACAAGTTGTGATTCAGCATCTTCTGAGGGCCTCAGATAAATTACACATTCTTTTTTGATGAAAATGTTTCTGGCATATTATGTTCTTCAAAAGACAGGCTCTCAACGTCTTTCAGATTACTTTTCGTAAATAAAGGGAAAACTAGATATAGATTTCCAAAACACTAGTACTCATCTCTTAGAATATGTGAAAATGATTTACGGTATGTCTAACTATATTATTTTTCATGTGATTATAATAGCTATTAACAAGTAAAATATGTGATAATCCTACAAATGCTTAAAGGTGATATGGAACTCTAACTAAAGAAATAATCATATTTTATAAAGTCCACACCAGAAAAATGGGATATTTCAATTGCTTAAAATCAAGGATTTGATATTAAACAGACCAGACCCTATTGATAAAGTATCTCCTCTCAGAAGTCCATTTATCCAGCATGCAGAAGTGGATTTTGTTTGTCCTTATTCCTAGGCTATACAAAACATTCTGTCACAAGTCATATTTGGTCTTTATTTTGCTTTTGCTGTGGACTCATATCCTTAATCAAAGTTTTAACTGTCTATTTTTCTGTTAGTTTTAATTTATATTTTACATTTGGCATTATAACTACAGCTATCCACTTAACCATCTGAACGAAGAAACAGGATATAAACAGAGTTTGATGTTGCTGTCTGCTCAGTATTCAAGCTCAATCTAAATAAAATGTAGAACAGCATTGAGAAAATAAATCTGCCAATGATTATTTTAATATAACTTCTTAATGTAATTTTAAATCCCACTACAAATAACTATTATTACTTCCACCTTTTAAGTTCCTAAGCAACTTAAAAAAGGAATATAGTAATGTTAAATAACAATTCCTTAAAACTACTTTCAAAATTAAAAACAATGTTAATTGTAAGAAAAGTCGAATAAACAGGAAATATGAAAACTGTGTGGTTCAAGAATCATTACTTTATAAATACCTGGGTAAACAAGCACATCTTCAGCTGACAGCTAAAAGATAAACTACCTTTCCTTTGCAGAATTTTGTAACTGAGGTATTGCTATTGAGAATGTCCTAATAGCAATAGCACTTAAGACTTATATACTGCTTCATAGTGCTTTACAGCACTCTCTATGTGGTTTATAGAGTCTGCATATTGCCCCCAACAATCTGGGTCTCCATTTTACCAGCCTCCGAAGGATGGAAGGCTGAGTCAACCTTGATCTGGTCAGAATCGAATTCCTGGCAGTGGGCAGAGTTAACCTGCAATACTGCATTCTAACCACTATGCCACTATGACTCTTAAAGTTAGCCCTTGAACTCTGAACCAAATCAACCTGTTGGGTTTCCCCAGCTACCTTCAGTGCATAGATTAGATTGTACTGGAGAAGACAATATTAAATTCCTGGTACCTAGTTAAAAGTTTTATAGACCAATGCCAACACCTAATACTGGATCCAATAATTGAGGGAAGCCCAGTGCAGCACTTTCAGGCCCATGTTATGTGATGCAATTTAGCATATAATTTAATAAGAAGGTAGTTATGATCTGCAGCAATTTCAACTTCTGGACAACCTTCAAGGGTATCTCAATGTCAAGTGCATTTGTATAAACCATTTGTGTGTTATCAAACACACATTGAGCTATCCCAATCCAAGAGACCTGAACTGCTAAATGAGCAGATTATAGATCCTTCTGTTGTTGAGATGGCCTGTGTCTCTAGTAACAAAATGGACACAAGGAGAGGCCTCCAGCTACACACCTACTAATGTGGAATGGATACCATCACAACAGCTTCTGTTCTAACAACATCACTTCCACTTCCCTTCATTTATGTGCACACAAGCAATAATACACAAAAGCAATAAAGAAACAAACTTCTGTTAAAACATCAATACTAGTGGATTGCAGGTACTTTTGGGGTGAGGTATCTTCTACAAATTCAGGCGTTGTCTCATTCCTTTGATATAAAATAGTTGAAGAGAAAATAAATTTGAGCGAACTAAATGAGAAATGTTTCAGTACAGAATATATCCCAACTTCTTTTACATATATATACAAAGTAATGGCTCAACTGATGGCTCCAGATGTCCATCCAGTTTATCTTTTTTAAAAAGTAAATTAAATATGGAATACACGTTAAACACTAAAGTCTTAAAAAAATTTCATTTTATAGTTCAACATTATGAAGCAAGGAAAGGCCAAAACACTTTATAGAAACAGAAACAGCCCTCCCAGTTCAAAAACTTGAGGCATTTGGTTTAAAAAGACAGACTTTCTTAGCACAACAGATGAAAAGCACAGCTCATATGCTATGTAGGAATTCAAAAGTATGAAATATAGTTGTTAGAGCTATTAAATAACATTTTATAGGGATTCCTCCCATTAGTCTTACTAAACTATTAAGGACAGTGCTTGGAACATCTCTTTTTTAAGAATCCTTCAAATTTCCATGAGCCCTATTGTTCTTAACCACGACTCATTCAACTTGAAATCAAAAAACAAAAAAGAACATGGAATCTGATAGCAGGATAGAACAAGCATACATTCATGTTATTACATGCAATTAATTTACACAATGCAGTGATAAACTAACATTCACACACCACTGACCGCTAGCAGTACTTCTCTAAAGGAACGCACAGGCCTCACACACCATAAAAAGGGCTAGGATTTTCAAGAATCCAAGGCTTGGCTCAGGAAGACAGATTGACAGCAACAGCTGAAAGAGTATCCTGTATTGATCCTGCAACATCCTGGCATTCCAGAGAGGGTAGCAGGGGAAAAGGCTTTCGGATGACATAAATAAACTCCCGAGAGCACCCAAGACGAAAGAAGCCACACCATTATGCCACAAAGTTGTGACCTGAAAGTTTCCTCAATTTAGGAGGATCAGAACTTCACACAATGTTCCAGGGGCAACGTTCAGGCCAGCGGGTCTCTTTTTTACATTTTATTTTAATTGTTATGACTTCACAACTCCTGGAGTGTATCAAAGATGAGTAAAGGGGTCAAAAAAGAGGGGATGAATAAAGCGGTCAGAAAAGAGGGGGTCAAATAAAGGGGCCAGAAAAGAGGGGGATGAGTAAAGGGGCCAGAAAAGAGGGGGATGAGTAAAGGGGCCAGAAAAGAGGGGGATGAGTAAAGGGGCCAGAAAAGAGGGGGATGAGTAAAGGGGCCAGAAAAGAGGGGGATGAGTAAAGGGGCCAGAAAAGAGGGGGATGAGTAAAGGGGCCAGAAAAGAGGGGGATGAGTAAAGGGGCCAGAAAAGAGGGGGATGAGTAAAGGGGCCAGAAAAGAGGGGGATGAGTAAAGAGGCCTTAAAATATGGAGATGAGTAAAGGGGGCAGAAAAGAGGGGATTAAGAACAGAGTTATCCCTAACCCCACACTCATCCTGGGGTCCTGAAAAACCATGCCCGCCCCCACCCCACCCCCCCACCCCATGTCTCTGCACTAAAAAAAACCCAAAGGAGACCAAGGTTATGGACTGGGTTATTATTATTATTATGGGTATGGATGGAGAGGGGGGGGGCTTAAAGTATCCCGAGAAAACCATCCTCCAAAGGCTGGAAGAAGAGATGAAAAGCCGCCTTAGCCCTCACGACATCCCTTTCCCACCCACCCCAGGCTCCGGGCTCCCACTTCTGTGGACGAAACCTCCCCGCAGCCCCAACAAAACGCCCACCACAAACCGCCCCCGACGCCTCTCCCCCCTCCCTCCTCACCCCCCACCCCAGCGACCCCCTATAGGCCCCTCAGCCTTCCCCCTCTCCGGCCCAGGGCGGAAAGACACCCCCCCCCCAACAATGGTCGACCGAGGGGCGATGGCGGCCGAGCCACCCACACACCCCCACACACACCCCGCCCCGAAGTCGCAGCTCCCGGTGGTTCCCGCTTCAGCCGGTGGCCCGGAGGGGAGGGAGGGGGCCCGAAGAGGAGCGGGGCGCGGCGTACCTTATAGAAGGCCCCGTTGGAGCCTCGCACTTCCACCGTCAGCTCCTCCATGTTGGGGCCGCAAAGGACGCCGGGACGGGCTTCTAGAAACTATCGCCACCTGAGCGGGTTATAGAGGAGGCAGGAAGAACAAGGAGGGGACGCGCCCCCCCCCTCCGCCCCCAGGGCTCTCCCCCCCACCCCCTCCGCACACCCGGCGCAGGCCCAGGGCCGTGGGAGGCGGAGCGGCAGGGCAAACGCGACAGGCGGGGGCGGCGCCGCCCTCAGTCGCCGCGGGCGACTCACAGCGGCGGAAGGATCTCCTCGGCGGTTCTGCGTCCCTCCTCGGGCGCCTCGCGCAAGCCCCGAAGGCGAGTTCTGGCTTCCTTTCCACCCCCACCCCCTAGGGGGCGGGGCTTGCGCGTCTTCTTCGCGTGGCTAGTGTTTCTTTCCCTCCCCCCCACCACTTTCATCCGCCTGCCTCTGGCCGCCACGGCGGTGGCGGGACTTCAACTCCCAGCATTCCTAGCGGCTCGAAGCCGTTATGCACCTGAGCGGGAGGCGTGGGAGTTGTAGTGTAAAACACCTGTGGTGAGGTGGGGGGGGAGGCGGCAGGGAGGCCTCCAGTAACAGCCGGGCATCCTTTAAGTGGGGCTCAAATTTTTAACTTCTATATGTATTTGTATTTATTATGGCTGTTCACCGCCCTGAGTCCTTCGGGAGTAGGGCGGTATACAAATATGAAAAATAAATAAATAAATAAATAAATAAATAAATAAATAGATAGATAGATAGATGATAGA
The DNA here is from genome assembly GCF_059756535.1 of Pantherophis guttatus. NCBI lineage: Eukaryota > Metazoa > Chordata > Lepidosauria > Squamata > Colubridae > Pantherophis > Pantherophis guttatus. The sequence goes on from NC_142068.1 coordinate 12,185,131, forward strand.
TAGATAGATAGATAGATAGATAGATAGATAGATAGATAAATAAATAGATAAATAGATAGATAGATAGATAGATAGATAGATAGATAGATAGATAGATAGAAAGTCGAATGGAAGGAAAAGCTGGCTGTGCTTCTCAACGTTGGCTGCTTTTAAGAAGCCTGGGTTTCAAAGTCCCAGAGTTCCCCAGTCAGGTTTCTGGTGGCTGGGGAATTCGGGGACTTTTAAAAGTCCACCTTTTAAAAGTTGAGAAACGTTGCTTTATGGTTACAAGCCATAGGGGGAGCAATAAAGGTGAAGGCGGAGTGGGTGGCTGCCCTGGAGCAGTTAATCCTATACAAATCAATAGAATAGCGTTCGCCCAACAGTGGAAAAGAAAAAGAGATACCAGCTAGTGCCCAAATTATAAATAAAATATTAAGAGTGCACTGAGGCGGATAGAATGACGTTTATGTTGAAAGAAAAGGAGGATTCTGAATTTTTTTTCAAACTTGGGACAGTTGGTATCGGTGGTTGAATAAAAGGATTGAGATGAAGTGAGGGCCTAAGTCAATATGAGGAGAGAGATATTTATCTAGATTGAAAGATAATTGTGTGAAAACCATATTTGGAGATTATTTACTTTATTCCATGTTGTGGGCATAATTATTTATTAATGAGGGCAGGAATATTATCTGCCGGGATAGATGTGTTTGCATGTTTAGTGTTATGAATGGGGGAGGGAGGGAGGGAGGGGAATGTATGGTTTTTGTTTTTATGTATGATCAATGTTTTTGTCTTATGTTGATTTTAAACTTGGAAAAATTAATAAAATTTATTTTTTTAAAAAAACAAATCAATGGTGTGCCTCTGCATGAGAACTACAGATAGTCCTCAACTAATAACAGTTTGTTTACTGACTGTTCGAAGAAGCACTGAGAAAAGTGACTTATGACCGTTTTTCATACTTCCCAATGGTTATGTGATCTTGGTAAATGGTTCATATTTATGATGGTTGCCACATCTTACTATGATGGTGATCACATTTTACAATCTGACAAGCAGTCAGTGGGAAAGCCAGAGTCACTTAATCCCCTTGCTACTAATTTAACTCAGCTGTAGTGATACACTTACAACTGGATGTAAAACAAAAGGACTTAAAATGGGACAAAACTCACTTAACAAATGTCTTACGTAGCAGCATAAATTTTGGATTTGATTGTGGTCGTCAGTCAAGGGCTATTGGTATTGTGTGCTATTTTGGTCGTTGACAGGAGCACAGGACATAAAGTGAGAAGCTCCTGAGGAGGACAGCTAAAATGGTTCAACATTGAAGCAGCATCTGCATGAAGATTATGACTCTTGGGTTCTTGGGTTTTCTTAATAAGATAACCTTTATTGTCATTTTTTACTGTGGGTATCCACACACACATTAAAAATGAAATTCTGTTGCCTGCTCTTAAAGTATATATCTACACATACACATACATAACACACATATACACATGCTATATACATATATATTTATACCTACAGCCATACATGTATATCTTAATCACTGTCCATTTTGAACACATAGCGGAAAGAGAAAACTTGAAAATTCACAAGGTTGATGCTATATGGAACAAAACTCAGACTAGAAAGCAGGTGACTAATAGGAAGTGGGTGATTGAGATATTAAAAAGTGAATGGGGCGGATAAAATGGACAAGGTAAACCTTTTTTTCCCCAAATCAGGATCATCTAATGAAAATGAACCCTGGAAGAATAGGACATATGAAAAGGTGTTTTTTTTTTAATGCAACACATAATCAAACTTTGAGATTTGTTAGCACAAGATGTGGCATGATACCATCTACGTTGGCTTCAGAAAAGGGTTGGATTCATTCTTGGAAGTCATGGAGATCCATGGTTCTTAATTTAACAGCAATGGGTCTGCCTCTGATAGCCATCTGCTAGGAAACTACTGGGCTTCCTAGGTGTGTTGGTCTGTGAGAGTTGTCCCAAAGGTGCTTTTTCCAAAAGGCAACTGGAATTTCTTGGTTTTTTTTTCTTTTAAAACATTTTGCTTCTCGTCCAAAAAGCTAATTTAGTTCTTGATGAAGAAACTGAAGAAACTTCTTGGATGAGAAGCAAAACATTTTAAAAGACAAAACCAAGGAAGTCCAGTTGCCTTTTGGAAAAAGCACCTTTGGGACAACCCTGACCTAGAAGCTTGAGAATCTCCATAGATGTCCATGAAAGTTGATTGATCACTAAGTTGGAAGAATAGATTGCTGATCGGAATGGACCAGAGGTCTGATCCAGCCAAGCATTGCTTATGTTCTTATGAAGAATGGAATCCTCCTATCTGATAGCTATTAGCAGATGCCTCAAAATGGTGTTCTGTGTATTTGCTGTTTCATGTAGAGTAAGTAAACACACTACAAGCCATCACTGTGCAAAAACCATTTTATTAGATAGTGAACAACAGGAACAGGAAATGTATCTAAGGAACAATAGACATGAATCCTGGAGAGGCAATGTGATAAGGAAACAACTACAATAGAGAGGAATGATAGAGCTGCATATAAGATAGACATAACATCTGTATGCATTTGCCTAATCACTTATAGGAAATTGTGACCTTGTAACAGTAGTGTACATATACCAGTGTTTTTCATCCTTGGCCACTTTCAGATGACTTGAGTGTCAACTCCCAGAATTCCCTGACCAACCAGACTGGCTCCACACATCTAAAATTTGCCTAGCTTGAGAAACACTGCCATATATAGTCCTCGATTTACAACTTGGTTGCTTGGCAAATGTTCAAACTTACAACGGATCCCAAATATGAGACTTATGACCCAGATTCAACGTTCTGATGTCCGAAACACACAAATCTCAACGTTACATTTATGTCCATTTGCGGTTGCCCCATCATCACATGACCACAATTTTTTTTAAAAAAAAATTGATTTATATGCCGCCTTTCTCCGGAGACTCAGGGCGGCTTACAATGTGCTCAGCATTTTACAATGTTTTTGCTGAAAAACAGCATTTACTTCCAATTTCCAGCAAAACTGCCCTATAGCAAACAATGAGTTTGTTTAATGACCTCAGTGTTTGCTTAACAGCTGCAACAAAAAAGATTGTCACATGGTGATGTGCTTGACAACCATTTTGATTTTTGTCCAAAATTGTGGGCAAAATTACAATTGTTAGTGGAAGATTACCTGTAGTGTATTCTACTCACATTCTGAATATAGGTAGTCCTTGACTTATAACCATTCATTTAGTGACCGTTCAAAGTTACAACCCATTTATACCAGGGGTTGGTTCTACTTACCTTTACTACCGGTTTGCAGCGGGAGCGGGCGCGCTTCTGCGCATGCGCAGATCACACATGATGACATGGTGGGTGGGCGGAGCCTCCCGCGGGTTTTACTACCGGTTCTATAGAACCGGACCAAATCGGGAGCAACCCAGCACTGATTTATACCCTTCCCAGCCAGCTTCTGACAAGCATAGTCAATGGGAGAAGCCAGTTTCACTTAACAACCCCAAGATTCACATGACAACTGCAGTGATTCGCTTAACAACTGTGGCAAAAAAAAAAAGTAAATTAAAATGAAGAACAAGTCACTCAACAATTGTCTTGCTTAGCAATGGAAATTTTGGGCTCAATTGTGGGTCGCAAATAGAGATTTATCTATACTTTTTTTCCCCTTCAATGCAATTTGTTCAATTTTTAACTTGATAGCAGTAGACATTCAGATACAGAAGTTTAATTCCCTGAAAACTATCAATTCTTTGGGGGACAAAGATAGTCAGAAAAGAATCATAATATCTAACATTTAAATAGTGGGGGAAGGGCAGGGATTCATAAAAACAAACAGTTTAACTTTAGTCCTCGAACGTCGTTTTACCTCCTGTTTTCTGGCTTTAAGTTGCCCTGCCCAATGAAGGGTTTTTGAAAACGAAACAACTACACAACTGCCTTCTTCACAAACTAGTTAGGTCATAAAGGGACACAAATAACATTAGAACATGGTCAGAATAAAAGAGCAATCAGTCAGGATAATGTACAACCCTGCAGACTTTGAATTGGCTAAGATTCTGCTTAATTTCCAAGTGAGTTGATGTGACAGCCACAAGAAATATCAGCAAGGCTATATTTGGAATATTATTCACCGTTCTGGTCAATAATGATAACAAGAGTTGGCTTGGCCTGCTGTAATCTGCATGTGAATTTGCCTGATTAAAATTGTTAGTGCTGGAAATATGCACTCAGCAGCGTTTAAAAAGCAAAGTGTATTCATATGCTGATACTGGGGTCACTCATTGCAGCTGGACCAAAAAAAAACCCGGTTGTTTTTATGGGGCTCAACTAAAGAGGGAACAATACAAAGGAAATCAGACTGACAATATTGATCACACTAAAGTCCATGGACAATATTAGCCTTTCCCTGTTCCAACTGGTTCCTTCCAAAGGTCTTCAGCTAGAATTCCTGATGGCCATCTTGGCTGCAAATAATATGAGTAAGACCAATAATACACCAGGGAGACATTTAATTGGTAGAAAAGAGAAAACAATCTACTATGATTCAACTAGCCTGATGCACAGACCTGTTTATTTGAAATACAGGTAGTCCTTGACTTAGAACCATCACTCTTTGACCTAAAGGTGCTTTTTCAAGAGGTAACTGGACACTCTGGTTTTTCTTTGAAGACGTTTCGCTTCTCATCCAAGAAGTTTCTTCAGCTCTGAGTTGAAGTAGCTTCTTCAGGAGCTGAAGAAGCTCCTTGGATGAGAAGCGAAACATCTTCAAAGAAAACCCAAGAAGTCCAGTTGCCTCTTGAAAAAGCACCTTTGGGACAACCATGACCTGGGTACCTGAGAATCTCCATAAACCTGACTCTTTGAAGTTACAATGAGACTAAAAAAAGTGATTTATGACCGAGACTGTGAGTTCTAATCCGATCTTAGGCACAAAGCCAACTGGGTGCCCTTGGGCCAGTCCCTCTCTCTCTGCCCTAGGAAGGAGGCAATGGCAAAGCTCTTCTGAAAAACCTTGCCAAGAAAACTGCAGGGACTTGTCCAGACAGTCTCTGAGAATTGGACACGATTGAAGGGAAGAAAGAAAAACGCATGCAAGTATATCTCTTGGTTATCCATCCCCTGAATCACTCATGTTCTCATATGAGCGTGCATCGATAGTCTTCTCTACCAATAATATTGTTTAAGAAAAATATGCAATATAGTTTTTTTTCTTACCTGCTCTAAAAATCAGTCATCTTTTCTTGCATCTCCAGAATTGAGGAGAAGGGCATTCTAGGATCATGATGCAGCTCCAGACAAAACCCAATGTCATTTTTTCCTGGAAATCAGTGTTTTTGATCATCTTCCACCGGCTACAAAAAATTGTTCTGTAGATTTGCTTCCGCTGATCCATCAGTTCTTGGGGATGCTGCAACAGTCGTGTGAGGATCAGTTGTAAATCCCTTTTTTCAGTGCCATTGTAACTTCAGACCAGGGGGGAGTTCTAAAATTTTTTACTACCGGTTCTGTGGGTGTGCCTTATTTTATGGGCGTGGCTTGATGGTCATGTGACAATTCTTTAGGATTTAACAGAGGTACTGGTCTACCAGGCTTTTAACTGCTTGCAGAGCTGTACCGGTCTACTCATTTGTTTTCTTTTAACACTGGTCAGCTGTAGGCCAGCCCATTGAAGCCCCGGGGCAAGAGTTTAAACAGGTTTTTTTCCCTCTAGCCGATCAGCTGTGACTCAGGAGGCAGCAATAGATTGGGGGTGGGGCCAAATAAAAGGTAAGAATAACGTGGGAGTGGGTGGGCAGAACCGGGTCAGTGACGTCATATTGTCACCGCTACCGGTTCGGCAGAACCGGGCGGAACCGGACGGAACCGGGAGGAATTGAGGACTAACTTTATTGATTGATTGATTGATTGATTGATTGGTTGGTTCGATTTATATGCCGCCCTTCTCAGGGCAGCTTACAATGCTTTAAGCAATAGCCTTCATACTTTTGTATATACCTGCTTAGTAGGGCTTTTGGCCCCCCCAAGCGGTGTTCTTTTTTATACAAAGTCAGTTTATTGCCCCCACAATCCGGGTCCTCATTTTACCTACCTCGAAAGGATGGAAGGCTGAGTCAACATTGAACATTCCAAGAGCAAGCTATGAAACCTGTATCAATCAAAATTGACTGAAGCGTAGAACTTGGCATATATATTCATGCCTCTGCATCCAATTATGATGGTTGTGGATCTTACGATTTTTGAAAATATTTCGTCAAATATTCTGGAGGACACTGAAGGTAGCCTAAACTCATATACTGTAGCGTGAGCCAGCAAAGGTTAAGATTTTGAAACAAATGAAATAGTAGTAGTAATAGTAATACTAAAAGTAATAATTCGAATACATGGTGTGATTAAAGTCTTCAAGGAATCTCACAAAAACAGAAGGATTTACACCAAGCCTGTTAAGGCCTGTTTCCAAGGCTGTGTCTTCTGGACCACACAGGATTATAATGGGTCCAATGAAGAGGTGGGTTTCAGCAGGTTCTGACCAGTTCTGGAAAATTTTCAGTAGTTCAGAGAACCGATAGTAAAAATTCTGACTGGCTCCGCCCCCATCTATTCTCTGCCTCCCGAGTCCCAGCTGTTCAGGAGGAAATGGGGATTTTGCAGTAACCTTTCCCTGGAATGGGGTGGGAATGGAGATTTTACATTATCCTTCCCCTGCCACGCCCACCAAGCCACACCCACAGAACCGGTAGTAAAAAAATTTGAAACCCACCACTGGTCCAATGGATAATTTTGACAAGCAGAAAATTTTGGGATGACATGACATCTGGGCATGACATGACACAACGCCCTTATTGAGGAAGAATTAGGAAATCTCTGCTGTGCCCAGAATTGAATTCCATGTGCAGCTGCAATCTGTTTTACAGGTAACCCTCAGTTTACGATTACAATTGACCCCCCCAAATTTCTGTTGCTAAGCACGACAGTTGTTAAGTGAGTTTTGCCCTATTTTATGACATTTTTTGCCACAGTTGTTAAGTCAATCATCAAGTTATTAAATAAATTTGGATTCCCCCATTGAGTTTGATTGTCGAAAGTCCGCTGGGAAGAATACAAATGGTGATCCGGTGACCCCCGGACAGTGCAACTGTATAAATAAATACATCTATTTATGAATTTATTCATTCATTTATTTATTTAGAAAACATATATTGTTGCCTACTTGCACATGATGACTCAAGGTTGCTTACAGGACATAAAAGCACAGTATAAAAGAAATAAAAATAAAACTAACAAAAAAGTTAAAATAATAAAATAATACCCCCCCCCCATCAGGGGTGAAATGCTCCCAGTTCAGTCCGGTTCACCCGAACCAATAGTAAAAAATGTAAATAAAAAAAAAGTTCCAACGATCACGCATTGCTCAGCTGATCGTCGGAACTTTTCTTTTTTTTTTGTCCACTTTTTAGGCATTTTTTTTACTATCAGTTCTCCGGAACTGGTACTAAAAATGCTTTTAAAAAGTAAAAAAAAGAGGCTCCAACGATCACAGGTGTGGCATGCGATCGTCAAAGTCTTTTTTTTACCTTTTAAAAGCATTTTTTTACAACCTATTCATGCTTTTAAAAGTAAAAAAAGGCTCCAAAGATCGCGCGCCACAGCTGATCACACACTCACCCCCGCACAGTTCTCCAAACTACTCAAAATTTCTGCTACCAGTTCTCCAGAACTGGTCAGAACCTGCTGAAACTCACCTTTGGCACATTTGGCGCAAAGCGCGCATGCGTAGCCAGCCAACTGGTAGTAAACTGGTTCAGATTTCACCATGCCCCCTACCCAGACAACAACACACATTCATACCAGCCATTTAATTGGCTCCATCTCACTCTGGGTTCCCCAAGCCCGTTGGCAGAACAATGTCTTCAGAGTCTTCCGAAAACTTGTTAGAGTGGGGGCCAGTCTAATTTCCAGAGGGATGATGTTCCAGAAGGAGGGAGCCACCACGGAGAAGGCCCTTCTTCTGGGTCCCGTCAGATGTATCTCTATAGGGGACAGGACCCGCAACACTCCTTGCGTCCTTGCTCTAGTGGGTCAACCAGTTGCCAAATCCCTGAATTTTGATCATTTGACCATGGGGATACTCCAACAGTTGTAAGTGTGAAAAACAATCTTGTCACTTCAGTGACACTTCAGCACTTCAGTGCTGTTGTAACTTTGAACAGTGATTAAACGAATGGTTGTAAGACGAGGACTCCCTGTTTTAATATTCCTTGAGCACCATTTTCAGAGGTGGGCTCCTGGGGGTTTGCAGGGGTTCAGGAGAACCTCTAGCTAAGATTCTGTGTAGTTCAGAGAACCCCCAAATCCTACTCCTGGCTGGCCCCTCCCCCCCACCCCTGCCCCTCCCCCATGGCCCATTTTGGATGCAGGTAAGTGCAGGGCGCACGCGGAGGCTCAGGGAGGGCAAAAAACGGGCCTGTTAGATAGGTGGATTGAAGAGACTGGAGTCAGGCTTCAGACAACAGCTCTTTATTCAGCAACTATTTACAATCCAGCAGCCAGTCCCTCTAACAGCCAGCCTTTATCTAGAGGGCTGTCAGGCAGCTCAGCCAATCACATTTAAACATTCTTCCCGCCCAAACAGGGACCAGATGGAAAACTACTCTGTTAATATCTAACAGAGCCTACCGGAAGTTCAAGAAGGCCAGAAACGGGAGGGCCTCTGGAGCCTGGGGAGGCCGTTTTTGCCCTCCCAGAGGCTCGAGGAAAACCTCCAGAGCCCGGGTAGGGCAAAAATGCCCTCCCTGCGATGGTGCAGGAGGCCGGCTAGGCCACACCTACCATGGCCACGCCCACCTGGCAACTGGGCAGAGAACCCCTTGCTAAAATCCCCTGACCATTTTGCCTCATAAAAAAAAAAAGCTACAGTTATTCTTCTTTAATCTAAGCTGACATTTCTGCTCATCAATCTACCTGAATTTAAACCACCTCATCCCTCTAACGGCGGGTTTTTTTTTCCCAAAAACGTAAAACAGTTTGCTTGTTGCTTGCTTCTTTCTTTCCCTCCCTCCCTCCCTCCACACACACACACACACACCCCAACCCTGTTGAACATATCAACTCAGAAAGCTCTGTGTGAAATTTTTAGAAGAGGGGTTTTAAACAGCGGTGAAAGCAGAAACATATGTAGAATTCAAAAGAACTCTTTTGTTTAAAAGAAATTTGCCACATTCTAGACTCCTGTTTGGGGGTTGGCCACTCAAGGACATAAAATCCATCGGTCACATTATTATTTTTACTTCTGAAATACACACACACACACACAGAGAGAGAGAGAGAGAGAGAGATAGAAAGAGACAGAAACTAGAACAGGGAAATTTCAAACTTCTGAGGTCATTTGCACAGCATGGAATAGAATGCCTGAGTTACCGATTCTAATTAGCTTGGCCGTCTTCAAATAGGCCTATGCCTCTGTCTCGGTTTCACCAAATTCCCACTCGGCTTTATCTGTTTCTTCTGTGTTGCTCCTGGAATCCGATTTTATCAGTCCTTTGATTAAAAAAAAAACACCACATATTTCAATTACCCCAGGGAGAAGCTTTCAATTTTAGGAAGCCTTGAAGTCTTCCATGTTCGTTCTTCTCTCGAAGAGCAGTTCAAACAAAGAGTTTGGGAGGAAGCCATCGGATAAAATTAGGATAAGGCCTCACTGACTTTTGTGGCCGTGGATGGTGGTTCACGCTGGCTAGCCAATCTTCCTGTCTCATAATCCGAACAGAACAGAAAGAAGCAGGGGACTTAATGCTCAGGGGCAAATTATACATTACTACTCCCCCCCCCCCGTTGTTGTTGTTTTTTAAAGAAGCCGGTTTTCAGCAGAGTGGAGTGGGGATACTGTTGATCCTTTCCCGACAGGCTTTCTCAAATTTCTGTTAAGAAACATGTACAGGTAGTCCTTGATTTACGACCACACTTGAGCCCAACGATCAAAGCAAATTGGCGGTAGATAAAAATCAAAGGAATTCAAGGTGGATGGAACTTAGAACTCTTGTGGACATAAAGGGACTCCGAACTGATGACACATTTGACTTCTCCCCTCAGGCTCAGCCTGGTCACCTCCTACAATAGCCTTGGAAGTAAAGGGTTGGGCATTATCCCCTATACTGCTACTTTCAATGAGATGAAATACTATTTTTCAATTTCTATCTTCATCATCTAGTGCAGAGGTGTCAAATTCAAGGCCTGTGATGCCTCTGCCAGCAAAAACATCTCCGTTTTCGCTGGTAGAGGGTTGTAGGAAACCATCGCATCCGAAAATGGAACTCAGCAGCCCGTTTTCACTGGCAGAGCGCCCCCGACATGAGTGACATCAAGCTGGCCATGGCCCCCAGCCCCCTGAGGTCAAACACAACCCTGATGCGGCCCTCAGTAAAATTGAGTTTGACACCCTTGATTTAGTGTTTAAAGTCAATTTAAGGGCAAAATCCGATTTATAATTTCCCACACTTTAATCCAAGAGCTAGTTTGATATAGTGATTCAAGCCAGAAATTGGGAGAGCGCTAATTCTAGTCCTGCCTTAGGCATGAAGTTAGTGGGAGAAGTTGGGCCGATCCATTTCTCTCTCTCAGCCCTAGGAAAGAGGCAATGGCAAACCACTTCTGAAAATCCTTGACAAGAAAATCGAGGGGTTCGTCCAGGTATTCTCCAGGAATCGGACATGACTGAATGGAAGACAATTAAATTTTGATCCATCTTCTCATCAAAGCCAGATCACAATGGGGAACAAATATGAGAAGGAGAAGAAGCAAAGTACAATATTAAACAGCACAGCTAAATCATAGCATGTCAGTGCCATTTGAAAGAGGACATACTCAGAAACGTCATTAGCTGTTAATCTCAAGGGAGAAAGCTGATATGAAAATGTTTCCTCCCATCTGTTTTCCACCTTCTAAATCTTTTATCCATATGTTCTGCCCTTAGTTTAAAACAGCTGATGCCATCCATAGGTGATAAACTTTAACTCCTTAACGAACAATCTTCCTGGAGTGGCAATCAAATATTTTGAGAAAACAACAGATTGGGTAAGGTTATTCAATTTCCATTCTGGCTTTCTATCTGCTCAGTTCTCAACTAACGTTTGTCATTGAATAACATAATAACAGAGTTGGAAGGGACTTTTGAGGTCTTCTAGTCCAAACCCCTGTTCAAGCAGGAGACCTTATGTAATTTCAGATATATGGTTGTCCAATCTCTTCTTAAAAACCTCCAGTATTGAAGCACCTACAACTTCTGGAGGCAAGTCACTGGTTCCACTGGTTTATTGTTCTCACCATCAGGAAATTTTTCCTTAGTTCTAAATTGCTTCTCTCTTTGATTAGTTTCTATCCATTGCTTCTTGTCCTACTCAGGTGCTTTGGAGAATATCTTGACTCCCTCTTCTTTGTGGCAGCCTGTAGATATTGGAAGACTGCTATCATGTCACTCTTTGACCTTCTTTTCATCAAACTAGACAATTCCTGCAACTGTTCTTCATATGTTTTAGTCTCCAGTCCCCTAATCATCTTAGTTGCTCATCTCAACAAACAAACAAGCATTTCCTTTGGTCGGAATGGTACAGGATGCATTTGTTTTGCAACAGAATTTGCGGCAGCTTCGGAACAGGCCAGAGAATTTGGGGCAAAGTTTCCAAGTTGGAAAAGCAGAAGATGGTTAATTGCAGATTTTTTGAAACTAGTTCTTGGACAACGGAAATAGCGATAGTGTGTAATGTTCTCTGATCACCTATTAGAGGCCAAGCTCCAGATATTCTCCCATGTCAAACAGCTGTGACAAGCAGCTGTCTGGCCATCAAATGTTCTAGTGATGCTCAGAACTCCAGGCTGCCTTCCCTAGTGAGGCATGCATTTTATTGTCTTTGTGGGACCTACTCAAAAACATTTTTGTTCAACCAGGTCTTTTAATGTACTGCCAATAAATTTCGAGGTTGCAATAGAACTGATTTAGGTCTGCTGTCCATATGTTCATTTATGTTGGTGTTAGAGGTTAAATCCGGTCCGGGTCTTATTTCAAACTGGGAGAGAAACGCAGGCAGAGGAAAATAGGTTTGAGGCAAGCTGCAATTGGAAAGGAGGTTTATTGGCCCAGAGACAGCAGTGACAACAGCAAACGTTTCTGGGGGCAGCTAGCAAATTAGTCTGGTAAGTACCGGTAGATGAGTTTTTATATGTTTTTGAGGCTTTGTAATTGACATGTTTAGGTCTGTGTGCACTTTATTATTTAACTGTGTTGCAAGATTTCTATTATGGTCTGCAAGGTTGTGACTGACCCTAAAGGTAAAGGAGAAATGAAAATCCTAGGTGTTTGTTCCTGATCTAAACCTGTTAGCCCCATAATGTAGAACCTATGGCACGCATGCCAGAAGTGCCACACAGAGTCATCTCTCCGGGCACGCCACCCGTCCGTCACCTGTTGCTCTTCTAGGTTCCAGCGCACACATGCGCACCAGCCAGCTGGTCTTTGCATGCGGGAGCACTGGAAACTGGAAGAGCAGCTCCTGGTTTCTGGCGTGCATGCGTGCCAGAAACTGGAAGCTCAGGTTCCCGGCACGTGCATGCACGCCAGGGAACTGCTCTTCCGGTTTCTGGTGCTCCTGCACTTGCGCACCGGGGCACTGCTCTTCCAGTTTCCAGCGTTCCTGCACATGCGCGCCACAGGAGTGATATCCAGCAGGTTCTGACAGGTTCTGGAGAACCGGTAGCAGAAATTTTGAGCAATTTGGAGAACCGTTAGTGGAAATTTGGAGTTGTTCAGAGAACTGGCAAATACCACCTCTGACTGGCCCCAGAGTGGGATGGGAATGGAGATTTTACAGTATCCTTCCCCTGGAGTGGGTGGAAATGGAGATTTTACAGTATCCTTCCCCTGGAGTTGAGTGGGAATGGAGATTTTACAGTATCCTTCCCCTGGGTGGGTGGAAATGAAGATATTACAGTATCCTTCCCCTGGAGTTGGGTGGAAATGGAGATTTTACAGTATCCTTCCCCTGGACTGGGGTGGGAGTGGAGATTTTACAGTATCCTTCCCCTGGAGTGGGAAGGGAATGGAGATTTTATAGTATCCTTCCCCTGGGGTGGGGTGGAAATGAAGATTTTGCAGTATCCTTCCCCTGGGGTAGGGTGGAAATGGAGATTTTGCAGTATCCTTCCCCTGGAGTTGGGTGGAAATGGAGATTTTGCAGTATCCTTCCCTGCCACACCCACCAAGACACACCACACCCACCAAGCCATGCCCACAGAACCGGTAGTAAAAAAAATTGGATTTCACCACTGGCGCGCCGGGGAGGTGCTGTTCCGGTTTCTGGTGCTCCCTTGCGCCCACGCACACTCCCGTTTCGGCACTCGGTGCCGAAAAGATTTGCCGACACTGTGTTAGCCTAATCTTGTCAGTTTCTGCCATCTATTTGGAGATTGCTTTAGCCAAGTCCGGTTTTACAATATATACATTGCTTTATGAATGAAACTTAGTTTCCTTAAGTTTTGCCTGCATGCTGTTTTAGTTGAGGAGAGACAGGGGCTGCTCTCTGCCTTTGTTAAGGAGAGTTTTCGCCTCTTCTCCTTTAGGCAAAATATTCTATTCTGCTTCTTTTCTTATTCTGTGGAATATTTTATTCTGGGGAGCAGGGGGGCTTTCTACATTGGTTACTTTTAATCAGTATATAGTTTTGAAAACTTTTAAAGTGTAACTTTAAAGTGTTCTGTGATGCCGCAAAAAGCCCACAGGTGCTTTCACATATTTAATTTATTGAAACAAAGTTAAAATACAACATACCAAAATACTTTTTAAAAAAGGATAAAAGAAGAAAAAACACAACAAGCAAGACATTAAAAAGAAAAAGGTGTCTTTAAAAAAAAAGACTAACACATATGCACATATTATCCTCTGTAATTGAACGCTGATTGATAGAATACCACAACGTTAATTTCCCATCCCTTGCAGAACAGGCCAAAAGAATTTCAAACTATTCACTCTGTTTACAAATTATTAGTCTGTCATCTACATACTATATTAATATCAAAATAGCTAACAGGAAAACCAATAATAATAAAAACAGTATAGTATAAAGCTAATAAAAATTATTAATGATAACAAAAGACAAGATTGAAATTCTAAAACCCCCTGTTACCAAACTGCTATAGCAGCCTACAGATACTTTCAATCAGTCAATCAATCAATCAATCAATCAATCAGTCGGTCAGTCAGCCAAATAAAATCTTAGCAAGATATGAGAAAGATGTAACTGGAAGATAAGCTTAATTCTGCCTTCGCTTGGACAGCGCTAAAACCAAGATTCTTGATTTATTCCTCAGAATCTCAGACACAGTTATTTAGATTAGTCATTCAGATTATTAATTAAGAACGTTAATGTTTTGCGAGTGTCACTAGCATGATCTCCCTGATTCAAATCTTGCCTCATCTAGGAATTTACTATGTAGAGCCATGAGTTCTTACCTTCAGCTGCTGGTAAGTTTCATAGCGTATTTGATATGAAAATCAGAAATAGTACAAGCCTGCCTCATAGGGCTGTTGTAAAAGTTTTAAGATAATGTAAATCAAGCTCTTCCAGTAATTCGGGTAAAGGCTATAAACTGTATTGGACAATTAGCTTCTATTGTTTCATTCAGAAAATCATCTCCTCAGTAGTTAAACTTGATGAACTATATAAATAAATTCATTACCACCTAAATGAACACACCAAAAATAACATATATAATTATGATTAGCAAACTATATTTTCCTCCACGGCTATTTTGTTCCACTGCTGCCATCTAGGGTATAAAATGCTAGTGAAAATAAATGCATTAATGTTATAATGAGAGACTCAAATTAACAAGGGAAAAATCATAAACTCTATCAGGATAGCTGTTTGATTTATTCCCCCATCTCTCCCATCTATAGTCTTTGTTTATATTTTGCCCTGCTGCTGTTACCTAAATAATTTTAGCTATATACAACTATATAATTTGAAATATATATTTCTATCTGTGGATCAACAAGCCAGCAAAATTCATCCGAGCATTGAATTTAAAATATCTTTATACATGGATGCATGTAGACATGAATACAGTAAGAATCCATTTACCCCTCCTTTATCCGACTGATATTCCATGGTTCCAATTGGTAAATAAAAATTAAAATCAATATTGAGCATTATTTAGCAGCAATGTCAGAAAGGCTCTGAAGAAGCTTCTCGGATGAGAAGCAAAAGTGAAACATTTATTAAGTAAGTTTTGCCTCATTTTACGACCTTTGTTGCCACAGTTGTTAACTGAGTCACTGCAATTGTTTAGTTATGTTGGAAGAAATGTTCTTCTGGGTTCAGTTCCAAGTGGGGAAAAAGACACTGGATTCATGGAAGTTGCTTGGAAAGAAGGTTTATTGATGAACAGGATCACATGCCTTGGAGATCTTGGGCGAAAAAAGGGAAGAGATGCTGAGAGTCCCTGGATTTTATACCCTCTCTGGCTTTGAGGCACAGGAAGAGTATCCTGATTAGTTGCTGTCAGAGGTCATAGGTAGTTTTTTAGGTTGTGTGTTAACTTTGGTTGAATCTTGCTGGGTGATGCAATGAAGGGCAATTAAATGGCTCTGCCTGAAGGAGGTAGATCTTTGTTATGTAGAATGGACTGGCCCACACGTTAATGGCCCATTAACAAAGGTGGGGGGGGGAGCTGAGTTTCTGCCTCCCTTTTAGGGGAAATATTCTGCCCTTTTAATATTTCCTAAAATATTTCATTTTCTAGGAGAGGGGTGGGTTTTAACTTCCTACAGTTAATAACACAATTGTTCAGTGGAACTGGCTTTCCCCTTGACTTTGCTGGTCAGAAAGTCATAAAAAAGTTGATCACATGACCCCCTGGGATACTGCAACCGTCATAAATACGAGTCGGCCTCCAAACATCTGAATTTTGATTGTGTGACTATGGGGATGCTGCAAATGGTCACAAGTGTGAAAAATGGTCCTAAGTCACTTTTTTTTTCACTGCTGGTCACTAAATGAACTGTTGTAAGTCAAGGACTACCTGTATAGAGTGATATAGAGGTCCGCCTGATACGCCAGTTGCGTCCCTTTCTGGATCGGGACTCCCTATGCACGGTCAGTCAGGCACTCGTCACTTCCCGCCTGGACTACTGCAATGCTCTCTACATGGGGCTCCCCTTGGGGTGCACCCGGAGGCTCCAGTTGGTCCAGAATGCGGCCGCACGGGGATTATGGGAGCGATGGGGTGCTCCCATGTGATACCTCTCCTGCGCGAGCTGCACTGGCTTCCGGTGGTCTTCCGGGTGCGCTTCAAGGTGTTAGTGACCACCTTTAAAGCGCTCCATGGCTCAGGGCCGGGGTATCTACGAGACCGCCTTCTGCCGCCAATAGCCTCCCACCGGCCAGTTCGCTTGCACAGAGAGGGCTTCCTCAGGGTGCCATCGGCCAGACAATGTCGGCTGGTGACCAGGGGGAGAGCCTTCTCTGTGGCGGCACCTGCTCTCTGGAACGACCTACCCCCAGAGATACGCACGATACCAGACCTCCGGACTTTTCATCGGGCCCTGAAAACACATCTATTTCATCTAGCCGGGCTGGCTTGATCCCATCCTTTCGGTTTTAATTTGAAATTGGTTTTAACTGGGTTGTTTTAAATTGAGGGCCGAAATTATTTAATGTCTTTTAAACTGTTTTTTAAATTTTATATGTTATGTTTTATCTCGGCTGTTCACCGCCCTGAGTCCTGTTGGAGAAGGGCGGTATAAAAATCAAATCAAATCAAATCAAATAAATAAATAAATAAATAAAATAAAATATTATACTTCCTGTGATCTTGATGCGGATCCTGCTTTTTTGATGCAGAGAAGAAGGGCAGCAGAAGATTGGGCAGGGGGATGAAAGAGTGGCCATGGAAGTGTGGTGAATACAATACAGTGTGTTGTACAGTGAGCAGCGTGGTCTATGCAGCAAGCCACATGCAGATCTGTACATTGGGGAAACAAAACAACCACTTCATAAGCACATGGCACAACATAGGAGAACAAACACATCAGGACTAGATTCAGCAGTCCATCTGCATTTAAAAGACACAGGTCACTCGTTTGAAGACAGCAAAGCCCACATTTTGGACAGAGAAGATTGCTGGTTTGAAAGAGGGGTCAAAGAGGCCATCTATGTCAAAATTGAACAGCCCTCTCTCAAGAGGGGGGAAGGGATACGAAATCCTCTATCTTCAATCTACAACACACTCCTTTCAACAGTTCCAAGAAGGCTCCATACCCATTTGCACCATTGAGGGGACCCTGGTGATACAGATAAATCTCCAGGTGACCTTAAGGACTCACTAAAAGAATGCAAATGTCCAGCTGTCTGCAAGGAGTATAAATCCTTCCATTCCCCACCATCCCCACCATTCTTCAGTTAGAGCTGAAGAAGCTTCTTGGATGAGAAGCGAAATGTCTTCAAAGAAAAAACAGAAAGCCCAGTTGCCTCTTGAAAAAGCACCTTTGGGACAACCATGACCTAGATGACTGAGAATCTCCATAGACAAATACAGTGTGTTGCCAATGGCTTTTTCATTTGCGGTGGATGATGAGAACGTTGGCAGAATGCCAATTAGGAAAGGAAGCCCTTTGCTGCAACCTCCCAACCTGGTATAGCCACAGCTGTTGGGCTCTTTTGTTCTGTGAATGGTTTCTACTCCATCTGGTCATTGTAAAAAGGAAAAAAAAAGGTGTTTCATATGAAGCAAAAACAAGGAATCGTAAACCTACCTATTGATCAATTGCAAAATAATTTGATTTGGCCAATTGTCATGAAATAATAACACTTTAAAATAAATAAATAAATAAAACTGACCCCACATAATTTCGTAGTTTAGATACATGAGTGAATCACATTAAACTGAAATTTCATATTACATTTTACATAACTGTAATAGCACAACAGTGCGTAAGGAATTGTAAAACCAAAGAACAACAGCAGCAGCTGTAGCAGTGTGTAGTAGCAATTAAAAAAAAAACCCCTAATATAATCCTTGGTTGTATAAACAGAGGCATAGAATCAGAATCACGTGAAGCATTAGTATTTCTAATATTAGTATTAGTATTAATATTAGTATTAGTATTAGTATTGTAAAACCACGCCTGGAATACAGCATACAGTTTTGGCGACCACAATATAAAAAAAGATGTTGAGACTCTAGAAAGAGCGCAGAGAAGAGCAACTAAGGTGATTAAAGGCCTGGAGACTAAAATCTATGAAGAACGGTTGCAGGAACTGGGTATGGCTAATTTAGAGAAAAGAAGGACTGGGGGGGACATGATAGCAGTATTCCAGTATTTTAGGGGCTGCTACAAAGAAGAGGGGCTCAACTTATTTTCCAAAGCACCTGAAGGCAGGACAAGAAACAATGGATGGAAACTAATCAAGGAGAGGAGCAACCTGGAATTAAGGAGAAACTTCTTAACATTAAGGAGAAACTTCTTAACAGCCTTGATAGTACAGTGGTCTACGCGCCCTGTTATTAACACAGCTGCCTGCAATTTACTGCTGGTTCGAATCTCTCCAAGGCTCAAGGTTGACTCAGCCTTCCATCCTTTCTAAGGTAGGTGAAATGAGGACCCAGTTTGTGGGGGCAATAAGCTGACTTTGTATAAATATACAAAAGTATGAAGGCTATTGCTTAACGCACTGTAAGCCGCCCTGAGTCTCCGGAGAAGGGCGGCATATAAATCAAATTAAAAAAAAAAAAAATTAACCAGTGGAACAATTTGACTTCAGAAGTTGTGGGTGCTTCATCAGTGGAGGTTTTTAAGAAGAAATTGGACAGCCACTTGTGTGCTTGAGCAGGGGGTTGGACTAGAAGACCTTAAAGGTCCCTTCTGGCGCCATTCTCCTCCTCCTCCTCTTCCTTCTCCTCATCATTTCATTTTTCTAAGAAATACAAGAGCAATGCAAACACAATTTCAGCCTTCCACAAAAGAAGTAAGCACTAATGAACTGCAGCAATGCAGTTCTTTAACTGACTCAACTTGAATGCCACACTTACACACTGGTAGTATACAGACAATGTTGTCAGCATATTTTGTTCATCCTGTAAACAATTCTTTAAATACTTATAATATATTTTTGATTCACACATTACACTAAGCCATAAAACACTTTCTTTAATGTTGGTTTGGTATGCTATGCAAATTAAGCCACTGTATTTTATAAAATATAGTTCATAACGTCATTCCAAACAGTTGAGTTCTATTCAGAAAATTATGTCTCTTTTTTGATATTTTTTTTACTTTTGTTTAGAATACAAAATCCAAAAAAAAGAAAAGAAAGGAAAAACAAAACAATACAAAACCAAAAGATGTGCATAACACATAGATTGTCCCCCCCACCAGTTGAATATTGATGAATATATTTCTACAGTAATAGTTTCCCCCATTGCAAAACAGGTCCATAATTTATGAAGTTCTGCAACTGTATTTGCTAAATTACTATGTCTTAATATTATATATATATATGTGCTAGAAATATATAGAGATAGAGACAGAGAGAGACAGAGAGAGACAGAGAGAAAGAGAGAGAGAGACACACAGAGACAGATAGATCATAGATAGATAGATAGATAGATAGATAGATAGATAGATAGATAGACAGACGATGGATGGATGGATGGATGATAGGTAGATAGGTAGATAGGTAGATAGGTAGATAGATAGATAGATAGATAGATAGATAGATAGATAGATAGATAGATAGATAGATGATGGATGGATGATAGATGGATAATAGATAGATAATGGAGATGTATAAAGTGTTCTGGGAGAGGTAAAACATCTGGTGGAGGCACCTGCCATGCCCCTTTTTATGGCTCCTTGTTCACCTTTGGTTTTCCCCAGTACTCAATTCTCACCTGAGGTTCCAAATAGCTGTAACATGGTGCAGCGGCCATCTTGGCTCATGGGCTAAAGCAGGTAAGGCTAGGTGGAGGGACTTTAACTCTCTGTGAGATAAGGGATTAGTCTATCCTGGTATATAAAGTCTGGTCCTGGCAGATTGAGAATAACAGAATAACCGAGTTGGAAGGGACTTTGGAGGTCTTCTAGTCCAACCCCCTGTTTAGGCAGGAAACCCTACACCACTTCAGACAAATAGTTATCCAACATTTTAAAAACTTCCGGTGTTGGAGCATTCACAACTTCTGGAGGCAAGTTGTTCCACTGATTAATTGCTCTAACTGGTAGGAAATTCCTCCTTAGTTCTAGAAGAGAAGAGGAGATAGATCCACAATCTGATGATCAAGGAAGCAAGCATGACAAGATAGTCAGATATTCTGGTTCTTCACTGGAGCAGGAGGGGTCCCAGCTATAACAGTTCTCTGTGCCACGGGATTAAGGCCTCTTCAGCCGAGAGAGTGGGGTTGCCCTTGTGCAATCACTGTTCCATTTAAAATTTCATTCACACAGAGATTTCTCTTGTGCAATTCATCTTCATCTACAGTGCTGGATAGAGACACTGCAATCATTGTGCATACATGTTGGTTGCCAGGTACCTGAATTTTGATCACAAGACCCTGGCAAGGTTGTGAACTGTTGTAAGTGCAAGGATTAGTTGTAAATCACTGTTGTTATAATGGTAGTCAAATGAATGATTGCAAATGAAGCACTATCAGTATTGGGGAGGTGGGAATCATGTGTGATGTGGTCCTTGGAAGCAAAGTTAAAAACTGACTCAACATTTTTCTACCTAAGTAGTCCTAAAACTGAATTGAGGATTACAGATTACAGATTAACAGAGTTGGAAGGGACCTTGTAGGTCATCTAGTCCAACCCACTGCCTAAGCAGGAGACCCTACACCATTTCTGACAGATGGCAGTCCAGTCTCTTCTTGAAAACTTCCAGGAAACCACGTGAAGTGTTAATATCACTTTATAATGTCTTGGTAAGGCCAAAGGAATACTGCATCAAGTTTTGGTCACCATGATGTAAAAAAGATGTTGAGACTTTAGAAAGAATGCAGAGAAGAGCAACAAAGATGATTAGGGGCCTGGAGGCTAAAACATATAAAGAACGGTTGCTGGAATTGGGCATGCCTAGTTGAATGAAAAGAAGGACTAGGGGTGACATGATAGCAATGTTCCAATATCTCAGGAGTTGCCACAAAGAAGAGAGAGTCAACCTATTCTCTGAAGCACCTGAGGGCAGGACAAGAAGCTGCTGGAAGAAATGTCCATCTGGGTTCAGTTCTAACTGGGGAAAAGACACTGGAAACATGGAAGCTATTTGGAAAGATGGTTTAATGGTGGATAGGACCACATGGTTTGAGGTCTGGGGCAAAATGAGCACATGGGTGAGAGAGGGAGAGAGATTTATACCCTCTCTTAGGCCCTGTCTTGGAGCTTCCTGTTCCTGTGTAAGGAATGTACTCTAGATATACAAGATCCTATAATAGTATACGAAGATAATCAGGCAGCGATAAAAATGGCGACAAATATAGCTGTAAAGACTAGAACAAAACATACAGATCTTCGGTATCTCAATGTAAGAGAATGTATAATGAACAAGATGATAGAACTTGTATATTGTGCATCAGAAGACAATGTGGCTGATCATTTCACAAAAGCACAGGGAAGTAGGAAACATATAGATACATATGAACAGTATGGTTTAAGATTGTAAATATATTAGTCTACCCAAAGGGGAGAATGTTGGATGCTTATCCTATGGTTGGGTAGGTAATATATAGAAAACTATGTTCTGTAACTTTAACTGCTAACAAGATGACTAATTGGCTGTGCTAAGCAGACATAAAAGAAGGCAGGAAGTTCATTCACTTCTGCTCCTGCTATGAGAAGGTTGAACTGCTGAAAGGAACTGTGTCTGTGTTACTGAAGAGAACCGGAATTGTAAGCAAACTATGTTTTTGTTGAATCGTGATTATTTGAAGAAGTGTTATCTTTGTTTTGAGAAGCCAAGTTTTTTTTTTTTTACTACAAGTAAAGACTGTTTATTTTTCTTTAAACGTTCAGAGTCTGTGAGTATCTGTGTGTTTTGCTAAGCAACATATCTATTCGCTGTCTGGTCCATTGCACCACTTTGCAGAGGGCAGTTTTACCCTCAACACATGTGCAGAAGTGTTGTATGTGCAAGTGCGCATGCGCCCACGAGCGAACCGGTAATGATGGGTTCTGAAACCCACCACTGGTGGAAACTAATCAAGGAGAGAAGCAACCAGAACTAAGGAGAAATTTCCTGACAGTTAGAACAATTAACCAGTGGAACAACTTGCCTCCAGAATTCTGAATGCTCCAACACTGGAAGTTTTTAAGAAGAAGTTGGACAATCATTTGTCTGAAGTGGTGTAGGGTTTCCTGCCTAAAGAGGGGGTTGGACTAGAAGACCTCCGAGGTTCCTTCCAACTCTGTTATTCTATTCTATTCTAAACCCAATTCCCCCTAAATCAAAAAGCTCACTCTATGATTTTGAATGAGGTGCTTTTTTAAAAACTTACCTTTTCTTATTCCCTCTCACTTTCAACTTCTAGGAAATTAATGAAATTTAACAGGGCTGGAACTAGGCAGGGAAAAAAAAAAATACAGACAGGCAGAATTGAATCTAGCAAAGAATTTCCTTTCCCGTACACCACTTAGGTTTCCTTTCAGCAAACAATTGGACTTTCTTTTTCTTTAAAAAGAAAAAAAAAAGCATATATATTATGGAGAGCATACAGAGATATTTTAAAACAGTACTTAAATGAGAAAAGGCAGCAGCAGCCAACTCTAATATAATAGCTACTTTTTGAAGTCTGCAGTTTTATGAGTTCTCACAAGCTTCAAAAGTACCAAAAGACAAAATGAGGATTGTTCGGGCCTCACCAGATGCTTGCTTTAAACACCAAGCGACTCTTGTAAAATTGGAATGGCCATCAAAACTTCAAAAGTGAAGTTTCTCCCTTCAATCCATCTGTCCAAAGTTTGCTATTAATTCTGTTGTCACAGGGTTAAATGAAGCAATGTGTGAATGCACGATATACTGTTCTTTCTGCCTTTTATTGACCTTATTGAAAGTGTCTGATAACCCCATTATAGATGGAATCAATGTCTGTGGAGTTTCTCAATCATCCAGGTCATAGTTGTCTCAAAGGTGCTTTTAAAAAAAAAAGATAACTGGACTATGTTTTTTCTTGAGGAAGAAGAGTTCAGAACTCATGAACCTTCTTGGGTGAGAAGCGAATTGTCTTCTTCTTCCTCAAGAAAAAATATGATCCAGTTGCTTTTTTGGGGAAAAAAAAAACAACCTTTGAGATATGAATGGGATCATTCAATGTGAAGTGGGAGGGGGGATCCTATCTCTATTCAAAAAAATGAAGTCATAATCGCACATCATAGAATAGAATAGAATTCTTTATTGGCCAAGTGTGATTGGACACACAAGGAATTCGTCTTGGTGCATACGCTCTCGGTGTACATAAAAAAAAGATACATTCGTCAAGAATCATAAGGTACAACACTTAATGATAGTCATAGGGAAACAGTCAATATAAATCTTAAGGATACCAACAACAAGGTTACAGTCATACAGTCATAAGTGGGTGGGGATGGGTGATAGGAATGATGAGAAGATTAATAGTAATGCAGACTTAGTAACTATTTTGACAGTGTTGGGGGAATTATTTGTTTAGCAGAGTGATGGCGTTCGGGGAAAAACTGTTCTTGTGTCTAGTTGTTCTGGTGTGCGGTGCTCTATAGTATCATTTTGAGGGTAGGAGTTGAAACAGTTTATGTCCAGGATGTGAGGGATCTGTAAATATTTTCACAGCCCTCTTTCTGACTCATGCAGTATACAGGTCCTCAATGGAAGGCAGGTTGGTAGTAATTGTATTACGGTAACTGTGTAGGAAGGGAAATCTTATATAACCTGTGCTAATGGATTAAAGGGAGAACGATAAGGCTTTCCAAAGCTTCTTCTAAGGGTACTAATCCAAATGGCACCACTGTACATTTACAACAAAGCAAATAAAATTACTTTATTTAAAACAAAATTCAGATGTAGTATAGCAATAGCTATTTAGACTTATATGCCACTTCATAGTACTTTACAGCCCCTCTCTAAGTGGTTTACAGAGTCAGTATATGTGATGCTTCCCCAAATACCTCTCCAGATGTCAGCTCAGAGGAGGATGAACCGTTCTGGACATGTCAGGAGGGAAGTTGGTCAATGGCTCAGACCAGCCACCTGAGAGGGATTTGGCTGAAGCACAGCTGCAGCAGGACAGCCCTGAGGCATCAGGTGGGGAAAACCCGCAGCTGCAGCTGGTCAGTGAGGACGAAGAGGAACCGCCTTCTGCAACTGATCCAAGAACACATAGGGCAGAGAAAAGGCAGAAGCAGAGAAGGTCAGCCAGATTACTCATGTGGAGGCAGCCTCGTCCTTCTTGATGGGCTGCACCGGAAGTTGGCTATTTAGCACAGCAGACAGATGGAGACCATGCTGGGAACATGTTCAGTTCCTAGCTGTGAGTTTTCTGGTTGTTGTGATTCTTGCTTTGGATTGATGATGTGTGTTGACTTTGGATTGTGCCTTGTGAACTCGGGACTTTTCTTGCCTCGTGAATCCTCTTGTGTTGCGGATTTAATTTTCCCTGGTAGATTTGTCTTGTATGGGTAACCTTCAAGTGCCTTGTGAACTCATTAGCCATTACCATATTTTTCAGAGTATAAGACGCATCTTAGTTTTTGGGGAGGAAAATAAGAAAAAAGTTGATTGGCAGGTGGATCGGCCTCCTGGAATACCCCCAATCAGCTGTTCCCAGAGGTGAATTTTAGCAACAGGTTCCTTGGTTGTGAGCTCTGTGCCTTGCTTTTTTTTGCTTTTTTTTTCTGCCTCTGAAACTTCTGAAACAGAGCTTCAGAAAAAAAGCCTCCGAAGCTCTGTTTGGGGGCTTTTTTTCTGAAGCTTCGTTTCTGATGCTTTTTTCAGCCTCTGAAACCTACGTTTGAGAAGCTGAGCGGGGTTACATTCGGAGTATAAGACACACCCAGATTTTCACCCTCTTTTTTTGGGGAAAAAGGTGTGTCTTATACTCCAAAAAATACGGTACTTTGTGGACTAGCATTGGTCTGCTTTTGGCTGGACTTAATTGGGATAGTTCTGGGGTTTTGGTGAAGGGAATTGCTGAGCAATATTAATAAATCCACTAAATCACTGTTATGAGTGTGAATGAGTGGACAGCCCAGTGTATTGCCCCCAACGCTCTGGGTCCTCATTTTGCTGACCTTGGAAGGCTGAATCAACCTTGAGCCGGCCAAGGATCAAATAGTATAGCATAGTATGTATTTTATATATCTTCCAGTTTACCCTTTGCTTAGCAACTTTTCAGTGGAATGTTGGGATCCATAAATGGATGCACATTTTCCCTTAAAAATTGATTCAGGCTGTTGGAATTCTCTCCATGCATATCAGCTTGGTTTATGCACACCAGCTGTATGCTCAGCCAGGCAAAATGCAAGTGAGTTTTTAACTGTCATGAAACAATCGAAATAAAGAGCATGCCACTGAGTCATCTTTTATAGCCAGGATGTTAAGATTTACAAGAAAAAGCTATCTTTGTATAGAAGATTTGTATAGAAGTTGAGGGCTGCAAGGTGAGAAATCCTAGGGATCTGACTGGCTAGTTAGTTTGGGGAAGCTAGGTAGGCTTTGTCAATGTAGCTAGGACAGGAGTCAGCAACCCGTGGCTCTGGAGCTGGATGTGGCTCTTTCATCCCTCTGCTGTGGCTCCTTGTTCCCGGTCGGCTCCATAATTGATAGGACTTTCGGTTAGGACAGATAGAGGAAAAATGACACCATGCTAGGAGGACACTCTATGGTGGGGGGAGCCAGACTTCCGGTCAGCATAGGAAAAAGGATGCTGTGCTAGGAGGAGACTTTATGGTGAGGGAACCGGACTTCCAGTCAGCTCCAGAATTGAACGCGGGGCTTCTAGTTAGGACCTTTGTGGCTCTTTGAGTGTTTAAGGTTGCCGACCCCTGATGATAGGAACAATAGGATGATTACTATTGTTAGGCAAAATGGAGCTTTTGGGAGCAACAGCGGAGCTGGAGAAGTTTATTATTTAAGAAGATAGAATGTTGAGGTCATCAGCTGATGAAAAGATGAAAGGTTGGGGTTTCTTTAGGTTGCAACTCCATGTATGGACTGTTCTTAGGCTGTATATTGAGCTAGTCAGGAGACGTCTACTCTTTGGTTTAGATGGGATTTAGATGGGATTGCAGGGAATTGTCTGGGGCAGGGAGGGTCAGTGTGGGTCTGATGTGATTAATGTCAGAGCTCCGATGGATGCCCTAATTAAATCATGAGTCTCGAACCAGGCTTCAAAAAAAATCCAGTTATTTATTAGGAGTTTCATGTCGGCACGTTCCCAACTGAAGCCAGCTCTGACCCTACGTAATTTACGCTCCAATTATGACCCTGTTTCCCCCCTTCCCGCAGGGTGTGTCATCAATCACATTCGCCAACGGAGCAATTTCACAGGTTGTAGAGGTCATTCCCCTTGCTGCTGTAGGTAACCCTGGGATACAGCCTTGAGAGAGATAAGTGTGGAATGTGCATCTGTTTTTGGCTGCTGTGCAGTTTCACAGATTTCCCATTTCCCCTGGCCTATGGCAACTCGAGAGTAGGCCAGGGATGCTTTGCGAGTTGACAATTAGGCAAAGAGAGGAACTGGGTTTGGCCCTGGTGACGTCTAAAGGACAGGAAGAAAAGAGGGGTGCCATCTCCTTTCTGGTTTTGATAGCCAAATCTGGCCTTAGGTTCTGCCTCGGTTTACCTTCCCAATAAACAACTGAATTGGAAGATAATTTAAAAGAAGTTTATTAGGGTGCCCTGGTAAGGTGGGATCTCCCTTGAGACCCATCTTACACTCCTTTTTATAGTTAACACAACAAAGAAAAATGAAAGAGAAAAGTTGGTTCGACAAGATAAGAATAGCCTCTCCTTCACACAGTAAATCAACCACAAATCTTGTTTGAAGTCAGATAACCAAATGCCCGTTGACACTAAGAATTTTTTTTTTTCCTATCAGGAGATAGGATCCAGCCATCCTTTTTGTCACTTACCGTTTCAGTTTAGGAATGTTAGAAGCTATCTAATCCATCCACACAACCATAGGATAAAAGTTGTCCTACGTTCCAGTTTGTAATGAGCCTGAATATAGAAAATAAGTCAAATTAAAATACAAAGTAATTGTGTTAGTTAACAAATTACAAAACCCATGTCATGCTGCCCCTTAGTTGTTAGGTCTGTTTTTTCTCCACTGTAGAAACATGTCAAAACTTCCTCTGAGCTTTACTTCTTGCTCTGTCTTCACAAATTCATACCGGACAGGTGAAAAGGTAAAGATTCCCCTTGCACATATGTGCTAGTCCTTCCCGACTCTAGGGGGCGGTGCTCATCTCCGTTTCAAAGCCGAAGAGCCAGCGCTATCCAAAGATGTCTCCATGGTCATGTGACCGGCATGACTAAACGCCAAAGGCTCATGGAACGCTGTTATCTTCCCACCAAAGGTGGTCCCTATTTTCCTACCTGCATTTTTTACGTGCTTTCGAACTGCTAGGTTGGCAGAAGTTGGGACAAGTAACGGGAGCTCACCCCATTACGTGGCACTAGGAATTTGAACCGCTGAACTGCCGACCTTTCGATCGACAAGCTCAGCATCTTAGCTACTGAGCCATTGCATCCCTGACAGGCTATGGTTCCACAAAATTTGAGCACCTTTGGGATATGTAATCATTTCACTATTTAAAGGGGTATATTCATTTCTTGTTCAATCCCGGCCCCAAAATGAAATATTTAGCTTTATTTCATGGGTGGATTGCACAAATTGATTTAGCATTTGTGGTGTGGGTCACTTTATGGTACTGTGAGAGCAACTGTTTTAGCTGGATTTAGCATGAACCAAGGAAAATCAGAAATTGTCAAAGAAGTCCTTCAGCATATCAAATGGAATATCTTAGCAATGTGAACTTAGATGAACTAGAATGAGTGACACATGAAATACTATTCAGGGAATAGATCCACAAGAAAGAAAAGAGTGGAATTATACTCAAAAAGGATGTCATTAAACACATATGTGCTCAGCGATAAGTCAATAAAATACAGGGTTATACATACTAATTTTATTAAATAACCAGTAAATATCATTATTATACAATTGTAAGCACCTTCTGCAGATGCACTACAGGAAAAAATACTGGGTGTTTCTGTAACAAACCTTAAATGCTAAATTTAACATAAAAAACAATGTACTACCAATATATACCATAATTGGAATGTGGAAATGGACTATCCTGGAATCACAAAAGGATTTGGACTGGGCTGATGCAGTGATGCAGGAGACAAACTGTGAGGACAATTCCTTTTATTGCCAACCAGATGGACAACATCAGAATAAAATAAAATAAAATAAAATAAAGTAACAGGAAACAGAGAATAAATAAATATTGCATCCAGCTTTAGTCACCACAATGTAAAAAAGATGTTGAGACACTAGAAAGAGTGCAGAGAAGAGCAAGAAAGATGATTAGGGGACTGGAGGCTAAAACCTGTGAAGAATGGCTGCAGGAATTGGGTATGTCTAGTAACTAGTTTAATGAAAAGAAGGATTAGGGGTGACATGATAGCAGTGTTCCAATATCTCAAGAGTTGCCACAAAGAAGAGGGAGTCAAACTATTCTTCAAAGCAGGCAGGATCTGATGGCAGGACAAGAAGCAATGGGTGGAAACTAATCAAGGAGAGAAGCAATTTAGATCTAAGGAGAAATTTCCTGACAGTAAGAACAATTAATCACTTGCCTTCAGAAGTTTTGATAATATGCTTTAAAAACATAATAGAAACATTTCTAGAGAAAAATACAGATAGTTATGAACTTATGACCAAAATGGAGCCTGGAATTTCTGGTCATTAATTGCTTTTCAGCAATCAAACCACCATCCCAACTGGAGATGCCTCCCAGTTCCAGCCCTCCAGGTGCAGGGCAAGATGTCCTTGACTCTCTGAGAACGGAATGTTATTATTTATTTATTTATTTATTTATTTTATTTCTATACTGCCCTTCTCCCGAAGGACTCAGGGCAGTGTACAGCCTAATTAAAAACACAAAGACAGACAAAATTAAAAAAAATAATTAAAATTATTAAATAATAGGCCCAATTTATAAAACCCTGAATTTAAAATCCCATTTAAAACCAATTAAAATCTTTATATTGATAGCCCAGCCTGGCAGAACAACATGGTTTTGAGGGCACAGCGAAATACATATATATTATGACTATATGTCACCCTTGCTCCATACAATCACCCCTCCCAGTTTCCCACAGTAGTAAATGTGGCAGGCCTGAAGGCCCCATGCAAAAGATGGCTTCCAGGCCTGACATTGCTATGTTGAGGCGCCACATGACCAGATTTGATTTTACAACTTTTTTTATCATAGTCATAAAACTAATCATCATGGTCGTAAAACAAATCACATGGTTGTTAAGGAAATCCATTGTTCTGAATAGGCATTTTTTTTGCCAGTAACCAGTAAAACGTCACAAATTGATGTCACGGGACCACAGGATGCTGCAACCTGTTGTAAATGTGAGTCGGTTGCCAAGCAACCAACATGCAATTAAAATAACCACAGGGGGAGCAGTTGCAACTTTGGGAATAGGTCATAAGTAGCTTTTTTAAATGTCCATTGTAACTTCAAATGGTCATTAAGCAACCTGTCATACGTTAAGGACTACCTGCATGGTCAGAAATTAATTCCACTAGATGCAATAGTCAGCTAGTTAACAAGCCAGCTATTAGACAGAAAGGCATTAGACACTAGATGAAATACCAACTGAACTGTTTAAAAAGAAATCTACAGGCAAAGAAATAGTTAACGTACTAAAAGTTGTGTGTCAACAAATACAAACCAAGGTTGTATGACCAAGATATTGGAAAATTTCATATATACATATATAGTACCTATAGCAAAGAAAGGAAATGCTAGAAAATATGCATTGAATGAAATTACTGAACCATTTCATTAAGTCCTCATGTTTATGAAGTTTTGCTTAAGATCTTACAAAGAAAAATGGAACCAGACATATAAGCAGAGAGAAATGCCAAAAGAACAGGCAAGTGGCAGAAATGATAAACAAGACCAGATACCTAATCAGATAAATATGAAAAATGAGAAGAGCAAGACAACGCAAGAAGAATTTTATTTTTCCTTCATCGAATACTGAATACGCTACAGGATCTGTAGATTCATGTAGAGATCATGCCTAAACAGTGAATTCATTCATTCATTCATTCATTCATTCATTCATTCATTCATTCATTCATGCATGCATGCATTCATTCATTCATTCATTCATTCATTCATTCATTCATTCATGTCTCTAGATATAAAGAGCAATTTCTTGGGGAAAATAGATAAAGAGTCAATACCATCTGTCAGTCTAAACGGGTTCGGAAGAACCTCTAGCTAAGATTCTGTGCAGTTCGAAGAACCCCCAAATCCCACTCCTGGCTAGCCCCGCCCACCCTGCCCTGCCCCTCCTAGGAGTCCCCACACGGCCCGTTTTGGATGCAGGTAAGTGCAGGGCGCGCACGGAGCCTTGAGAATAGCGAAAAATGGGCCTAGTCTCCAGAGGGCTTCCGGAGCCCGTGGAGGCCGTTTTTGCCCTCCCAGAGGCTCGAAGAAAACCTCTGGGACCTGGGGAAGGCAAAAACGCCCTCCCTGCCATGGTGCAGGAGGCTGACTAGGCCACACCCACCATGGCCACACCCACCCAGCAACCAGGCAAAGAACCCCTTGCTAAAATTTTTGAAGCCCACCCCTGGTTTAAAATGCTGCTCATGACTTTCTTGAATAATTTTTCTTTAATTCTTTACTTTTAGTACACCTTCATTGGTGAAAAGATGGTTGCAGAGGGTCCCCTCCCCATCCTCCTCCCTCCCTTATTTATACTGTTATATGGAGATAAATGAAATCCCTTTTTTGTTGAGAGACTGATTGCTGAATTCTCTGTCTATGATTTCCGGAAGTACTCAGCAAATTTAAAAAAAATATGAAGAAAGCTAAATCTACCTTCCTATCACACCTTGGATTTATAACAACTGTTATAACTAACACTGTAGTTTTTTTTTACCAGTTGTACCTTTGTATAGATTCCATTTATCCAGGTCTCTTGACATGGGAGCAATTTATCAGATGCTTTGGGAGGCACCAACATTAGCAGGGCAGGACTTAAATCACAGGCTGACATCTTAACTTTATTTATCTCCCCTTTCCTGGTGGATGACTCATTGGAAGGTGTTCACCCAGCTTTTTAAAAGATGAGGAGATCAACCCTGTCTGCTCTTTAGAAGGCCAGATCCTGAAGATGAAACTCAAATACTTTGGCCACCTAATGAGAAAGAAGGACTCACTGGAGAAGAACCTAATGCTGGGAAAGATTGAGGGCAAAAGAAGAAGGGGAAGACAGAGAACGAGGTGGCTGGAAACAGTCGCTGAAGCAGTAGGTGTGAGTTTAAATGGACTCCAGAGGATGGTAGAGGACAGGAAGACCTGGAGGAACGTTGTTCATGGGGTCGTGATGGGTTGGACACGACTTCGCAACTAACAACAACAACAATAATGCTAGATCAAATGAAAAGTCGATCTACTGCAGGAAAAGATCAGGAAGAGCTGGAGATCCAATTACAACTCTCTTGATATCTGTTAACCCTTATCTAGAGCCAATTTGGTGCTGACCATGAGTAAACCAGATTAATGTTAGGCACAAAGAATCGGGATCATTCATAAAGTTGCACATAGAAAAATTTATTCAGATCTATATCCAAAGAATTCAGTCAACTAACTATCACCACTAATTCCGAGGCTAGCTTTTTTTTGTGTGGCAACACAAGGATTCTAAACTGATGATGCATTTAACTCCACCACCACCCCAGCTCTGCCTGTTCTTGTCCCACATCTACTGCATCACTGTGTTTCCATCACTATGTCAACAAGGACCCTGGAAAGCTTCTAAATATGGTATTAAATATGGAGTAGTATGTTCACCCATTTGAGCATTCCTCTTTTAAATGTCTATTTTGAACCTATTCTCTTCCTCTGAAATATATTTAATAGAAAAGAAATATTTAATATCACTGTGCTAATTTTCTAAATAAAATCTACATGGCAAATTTTGATGTGATTTCTTTATAAAGTAAGCAAACATTTCATCACCATCCTTCCTCCCACTCTCATCCTAGGGTAGATTCTAACTACAATTAAAATGAACAAATAAAAACTGAACATTTAAAAATCACAGAAAAGTATTGCAGTCAATATATAGCATGATACATTTAAGATGTAAAATGCAAAACCTACAGAGCTGCGGATACCCTTGCCTAGCAGTCTTGGTACAGGTTCTTGAATAATGTATTTAAGAAAAATATTTCTTTAGCATATTATTGAACTGTGACAGTTAATAACCGTTGTTAGATTGTCATGAACTTCCTTTTTTAAAAAAAACTGATCTAAACTAATGACTGTTATGACACCTTGTGGCAGTGAACTGTATAAATGAACTAAGACATCAAAGGAATCAGCAAACTAGAACTCTAAAATGATTTAATTGCCATCTTTCCGTAAAGAATCCTGGGAAATGTAGTTTAGGGACAAGGAGCAGAGGTTTGTATGTCAGCAACATAATGAAAGGTGCAATTTTCCAGGCTCCTTGGGGAAGCCATGCCAATTAAATCTTGGGTCAAAAATCCTTGCGATTTCCTATCTATAATAGGATACTACACTGTGCTTTTCTGACTTGATGCAATCAATAACTTCCTTTAAGAATATTGACTCAAAAATGCTTTTTTTTCAAAAGACAACTGGACTTTCTTGTTTTTCTTAGAAGACGTTTTTCTTCTCATCCAAGAAGCTTCTTCAGCTCTGACTGGATGGTCAGAGGGAAGGATTTATACTCCTTACAGGCAGACAGCTGGTCATTTGCATCCTTTTAGAAAGTTGTTGAGGACACTTGGAGGTTTGTCTGTGTCCGCAGGGTGACCTGAGTAGTGCAAATGGTTGTGGAAGAGAACTCCCAAATCCCACTCCTGGCTGGACCTGCCACGCCCACCCCTCCCAGGAGACCCCACACGGCCCGTTTTGGATGCAGGTAAGTGTAGGACGTGCGCGGAGGCTTGGGAAGGGCGAAAAACGGGCCTACTGGAAGTTTGGAAAGGATGGAAATGGGCCCATTTCCAGCCTCCAGAGGGCTTCCAGAGCCTGTGGAGGCCATTTTTGCCCTCCCGAAGGCTCGAGGAAAGCCTCCGGAGCCTGGGGAGGGCAAAAACGCCCCCCCACCATGGTGCAGGAGACTGACTAGGCCACGCCCACCATGGCCACACCTACCCAGCAACCAGGCAGAGAACCCCTTGCTAAAAAATTTTAAGTCCACACCTGGTTACCTAGTTGAGTGCCAGCAAGCAAACAGCTAAGCTCAGGGAGCACCTAGGACCTCACCTAATATACTGTATATTTCTGGAAATCTGTTGCTACACTGATATGACACTGATGCTCTTCCCTGAACAAAGCAACCTAAGACCAAGGATCTCCAACCCTGGCCACTTTAAGACCTGTGGACTTCAACTCCCAGAATTCCTCAGAGAACCGTGCTGGCTGGAGCATTCTGGGAGTTGAAGTCCACACGTCTTAAACTTTCCAAGGTTGGAGATGACGGCAGTAGAGCATTATTTCTCAACCTCAACAACTTTTAAGATGTATGGACTTCAACTCCCAGAATTCCCCAGCCGGCCCGGCTGTAGGGACCAGTGTGGATAGACAGTCAAAAATATAGCAGAGTTGAAGACCTACATTAGATTTCCTGACATGGAATATGGAAATCAAAACATAGTTGTAATTCTTGTTCAGTTCAGCTGGAAGAGAAATGGGACTCGTACCCAAGCACTCCAGCCGAAGAGTCTTTTGAAAGGATGTTGAGTTGATTAGTTCGTTCCGCTGTCTCTTGAAAATCGTGCTACTATGACAAGGATCAATCTTGAA
Organism: Pantherophis guttatus; assembly: GCF_059756535.1. NCBI lineage: Eukaryota > Metazoa > Chordata > Lepidosauria > Squamata > Colubridae > Pantherophis > Pantherophis guttatus. The sequence continues at coordinate 12,219,257 of NC_142068.1, forward strand.
ACGGCAGTAGCAGCACCTGTTCTTATTACAGCTGTGCATGAAATATTCGTGGAACTTCCCCTTCACGTTTTAGTTCGCATCTTTCTGCGCATGTCAACCAAGTAATTTCCCCTTGATTTTTTTTTTTTTTTCACAGCTGTGTCCTATACTGTTCGGTCACAGCTATCTTCGAAGGTCTATCCCCTTCCTTAAGGATGCAGGGACGCGATCGTATCTTTCATTTTCTCGGGTTTTTTTCTTTCTTTCTTCCTGTCTTAATGGCGGTGGCGGCTGCGTTCACTTGTGTTTCTGCATAATGAAGTACTACTAGACCGAAGAGTCACTTGTGGCAGGTAGCAAAGAAATTTCAATAAAGTAAAACTCTCAGTATTATCAAAATTATACATTTAGTGGTGCTAGCGTGGCCTAGAAAACGATGAGGACAGGCTCATCACATTAAATGAGAAGAAATAGTGGAATTAGCCTGAATCTAATTACAAACCACACTATCTAATGTAAAAACATGACTGTTTTTTCACTCCCATTCATTTGGGCTAGTAATTAGTTTTGGCCTCTAAAATGCCACCCTTTAATCATCCAAACACAGATGTGATTTGCCGTGCTATTTAATCTTGCTTTAATGAAGAACTAATGGACGCATCGCAAATTACTTTCCCTGTTGGAGAAAAATTCTATTTCCTGCTTTTCAAAAGATCAAGAGTATCTTGTGATAATAGCCCAAACCACCCTGGCAGCAGCATTGGATAGAGCAAACAAGCTCTTTTTTTACTCAACTCCCAATTCAATGGAGAAAAAGAGGCTACAATTAGCAACAAAGCAGGGGAAACGCGACATTACAGCCGAATCGCTTTCTGTAGCTCAACCCCCGGCAACCACTGCCTTGTTAGAGCCAGGTCTAAAGTGTCAGGCGCGAACAATGTGGCGTGATAAATTACTCTCTTCAAACAGCTGCACTGCTAATTTTCAATTATACATACAAATGGCTCTCAGATTGGGAGAAAATGGAGCCCGTGGGGGGAACGTTTGTAGGTTTCTGGGTTGGGTGGGGAGCGTGAAGGTGGGAGAGCAGAAGGATCACCCCAAAAAGGAGGCCAGTTTTTGGATGTCCAGGTTTCAAGGACATCCCTTGCGATGCAACCAGCCTCTAAGACCTAGTTACTAAGTCTGCATTACTATTAATCTTCTCATCGTTCCTATCACCCATCTCCTGCCACTTATGACTGTATGACTGTAACTTTGTTGCTGGTATCCTTAAGATTTATATTGACTGTTTCCCTATGACTATCATTAAGTGTTGTACTTTATGATTCTTGACGAATGTATCTTTTCTTTTATGTACTCCGAGAGCGTATGCACCAAGATAAATTCATTGTGTGTCCAATCATGTGTCCAATCATTGTGTATTCTATTCTACACCCACCAAGCCATGCCACGCCCACCAAGCCACACCCACAGAACCGGTAGTAAAAAAAAATTGAAACCCACCACTGCTGCAGAGTTCTAGTCCCACCTAAGGCATGAAAGCCAACTGGGAGACTTTGGGCTCATCATCAGGAGGCTGTGAATTCTAGTCCCACCTTTGGCATCGTAACTGGCTGGGTGACTTTGGGTCAATCACTCTCTCTCAGTCCGATTCACCTCACAGGGTTGTTATTGTGTGAAAAATAGGAGAAGGGAGGAGCATAAGGTATGTTTGTCGCTTAAAGTTATTTATAAAAAAATAATAAAGACAGGATAAAAATAAAAAAGTAAAAAATACTTAGGGGTCATCAGACTTCAGTTTGCCCTTCCATGATTTAAAACAGCCCCCTTAAGCACTGTTAGGCTGTAGGAAGTTAGCACCCACCCCTCTCCTAGGAAAATGAGATATTTTAGGAAATATGAAAAGTGCAGAATATTTCCCCCAAAAAGCAGAAACTCAGCCCCCACACCTTTGTTAATGAGCCATTAAGGCCTGAGCCAGTCCATTATACATAACAAAGATAGGAATAGCCCTCTACCCATCTAGCAACAGAACACACCACATGGCATCTGGGGAGATTGCATCACCCAGCAAGGCTCAACCAAGCTTGGGACTCAGGACAGACTACAGAGTTGCTCCTGCATGGCCCTATGGGAGTCTGACAACCAATCAGAATACAAGCTCAAATTCAAAGCCCAACAGAGGGCATAAAACCAAGGCACTCTCAGCATCTCGCCCCTTTTTCTGCTCAGGAACTCAAGCCGTGTGATCCTGTGCACCATTAAAACCATCTTTCCAAACAGTCTCCATGTTTCCAGTGTCTTTTTCCCCACTTGGAACTGAACCCAAAAGGATATTTCTTCCAACAAGGCCTTCGGAGAGATTGGCCCAAGTGTTGTACCAATACTTGTGCAAACTCCCAGGGATATATATCTCTTTTCTGTAATCCCAAACTTTCTTGTGCCATACATTAAGTTTCTTCTTTTGCCTCTAGTATATAGATTAGTTGCCAGAAATCAAGTACTGTAATTTCATTATTCCCTTCGTGTTTAAGACTATTTTTTCTTCTTTCTTCTTCTTCTTTTTTTAAAGTAAGCTTAACCAAAATTAAACAGGATGTTTTTTGATCATTGCCGGCAAGTCTCATTTCACATTTCTCATGTTGATTTGCAGCTGATGGCTAAAAACATCTTATACTGATTTTGTTTGTTTGGAGGGCAAATGATAAAACGTTCTACCCCAATTAGTAATGACAATTTTTATCCCCAGAAATGTATATTGCTAATGTAATGGTATTTGTTGTCGTTTCAACATCTTGGCCGTAATTGAAACAGGACAACCAGTACTAATTCTTGCTGTCATTTTTTTTTTTTTACGGAAATAAAGCTTTTAAATAATCGTCAAGGTTTTCATTCATGGCTGGCACACTCCTTGGAGTACACCCTCATCAAAACAGCTAAACAAAAGCTAACTAAGGTTCTGGTTTCTAATCTTTTTAGGAAACATACTCTCTGCCTTCTGTGAAAACGTGTTCAGCATGCTGGTTTGCCAAGCTGTCAAGTTGCTCAAGAAATTGCAATTCCAAATATGCGGTGGGCACCAGGTTGGGGAGATGGATCTGTGCAATTTTTAACTAAAGAGAATGTCCCTAAAATTCAGAGAAGCATTAAAAGAAGATGTGTGGCTCTCTCAAAGAGAGCCACACAGATTGGAGATGGGGGGGGGGGAATGGCATTAAATATTTTCCGTACTTTATCACTGATCTGAATTTACATTTTAAGTCCAATAAGCATTCATACTTTCCAACACTGTTTACAAACCAAATACTGAACAGGATTCAGATTAAAAAAAAATACAGAATACAGAATAACAGAGTTGGAAATGATCTTTGGAGAAGATTGGAGATCTTCTAGTCCAACCTTGCTCAAGAAGGAGACCCCATACCCGTGATGGCGAACCTATGGCAAGCGTGCCAGAGGTGGCACACAGAGCCCTCTCTGTGGGCATGCATGCCATTGCCAGCTGCTCTTCTGGTTTCCGGCAAGGGCATGTGCGCCGACCAGCTAGTCTTCATGGGCACTGGAGTACCGGAAAACGGCCTGAAAACAGCCTGAAAAACGGCCTGAAAATGGCCCAAAAAACAGCCTAAAAATGCCCCCCCAAAACGCCCAGAAAACAGCCCAAAAAAACGGCTTGAAAACAGCCCCAAAAACAGGTATGCATGTGCCAGCCAGCTGGTCTTCAGGTTTCCGGTGCTCCGGCACGTGCACACACTTTCCGGTTTGGGCACTTGATGCCGAAAAGGTTCGCCATCACTGCCCTATACCATTTCAGACAAAGGTTGTCCAATCTCTTCTTTAAAAACTCCCTTGATGGTGCAGTCACAACTTCTGAAAGCAAGATGTTCCATTGATTGATTCGTCTCACTGTCAGGAAATTTCTCCTTAATTCTAGGTTGCTTCTCTCCTTGATTAGTTTCCACCCATTGCTTCTTGTTCTACCCTCAGGTGCTTTGGAGAATAGGTTGACTCCCTCTTCTTTGTGGCAGCCCCTCAGATATTCTTTAGATAGAGGATTTTTGCACTTGAATTTTATTTAATTTTGCACCAAGGAGGAGCCATTGTTAAAGCCAACCATGCTGGAGAATGTTTGTCCGGAATCCAACATTCCCCTTTTAGGGAAGTTGTTGAAAAGATGGTTGTGCAGCAACTTCAGAGGATCCTGGGTGAAGTGGATTATCTGGACCCCCTTTCATTTGTGTTTCAGGCCTAAAACAACAATGGTTACACTTTGAACGGCTTCTGAATTGAATGGAATGGGATCATTGTTCTACTCTACACTGAGCCATGGTGGAGCATGTGTGCACTGGGAAGCTGAGCTTCCAGTTTCCAGTGTACGCAACCACAGCGGTTACCTGGTCTTCCGGTTTCTGGCATGCATGCGTGCACAAAAACCAGCTGGCCAGCATGCATGTGTGTGCCGGAATCTGGAAGAGTAATGAGCGACGGCTGGCGTGCCCGGAGAGATGGCTCTGCGTGCCACTTCTGGCACATGTGCCATAGGTTTACCATCACAGTTATAGGTCCTTTACATGAAGGGTGTCATTTGATGGAACCCAGGAGGAGAACTTTTTTAACTGAGGCCTCCAACCTTTGGGACATCATTCCTCCTGAAGTCAGATTGACCCCAATTTTGTTGGCCTTCTAGAAGAATCGGAAGATGTGGCTTTGTCATTTGGTCTGAGGAGCTGATAATGGTGGTACGGAGCCTGTAAAATATCTGTACTGCTAATGAGCTGTGATGACACTATGGTTAGAATGCAGTACTGCCCAGTACTGACTTTGCCCACTGCCAGGAGTTCGATCCTGACCGGCTCAAGGTTGACTCAGCCTTCCATCCTTTCGAGGTTCGTAAAATGAGGACCCAAATTGATGGAGGCAATGTGCTGACTCTATAAACTGCTTAGAGTGGGCTGTAAGTACTGTGAATACTTTTGCTATTTTTTATAACTAAATGCTATTTAATAGCTAAATGCTATTGCTATTCTGTTTTGATGCTTCTGATATTTTTAATTATATTAATGTTTTCATGCTTTTTGTTGTCATGAATTTTGTTACTTTTGTGTTGTTGTTTTTCATTTTGTAAGCCACCCAGAGACGTATATGAGACAGGTGGCTATATAAATAAAATAAATATAAATATAAATAAACCTCAATTCCTTATGTCCAGATAAGGAAAAGCATGTAAATTTACATACTTTCCCATATTTATTTTGCTTGCATTTGTCATATTTCTAAACAGAGCGAAGTAATTAAGAAAATAATGAATTGGCAATCTGTTTTAGCTATGCAGTTTTTTGAACATACTTTCATCCTCCTTGTGGCTACTGATTACATGATAAGGAAGGAAGGAAATGTATCAGTGGATGCACTTGTTTTTAATTAGTCTTTTTAATGAGCCTCAGGTGATATCTTTCTATGTTGGAATCAAAGTTTCATTCTTCTGTTTGCTGGGACAAATAAATGACCTTCTCCACTATCTTTAAATGGATGAGTCACATACCAGGAAGTTTAATATGCATATCAGTATATTATCGGATGAGAAGGTAATCGTTCTGTGATTTTTTTATAGAAAAAATAGTAATCTAGAAAACAAAGTATTTTTGCACGTGCAAAATGTAACACTTAAACTCATAAGGCCAAAGCATGCATTAAAATAATGGCAAATGAACATATTGTGCCATGCATGCTTGTAAGTATTGTATCAGGACCAGTCTTTTCTTTAAAAAACCTCCAGTGATGGAGCACCCACAACTTCTGGTGGCAAGCCGTTCCACTGGTTAATTGTCCTCAATGTTAGGAAGTTTCGCCTCAATTCCAGGTTGCTTCTCTCCTTGATTAGTTTCTATCCATTGTTTCTTGTCCTGCCTTGGAAAATAAGTGCTTTGGAAAATAAGTTGACCTCCTCTTCTTTGTGCAAGCCCCTCAAATATTGGAAGACTGCTGTCATGTCCTTTTTTTCTCTAGACTGGCCAGACCCAATTCCTGCAACCGTCCTTCATATGTTTTAGTCTCTGGGCCTTTAATCATGTAAGTTGCTGTTCTCCGCACCTTTTCCAAAATCTTCTTTTAAGAGCTTTTTAAAAGTCTTTCAAAAATCTTTTTAAGGGCTTCTGGCTATTCCCTTCAAGGCCATCTCCATGGCTCTCTACAGCTTGTAGCTCTGTTTTATGGCTCTATCAGCATGGGCTAACCAGTCCTTTAGAAACAGGAATTGCAGAAAGTTAGCACCTAGAATGAAATATTCTAGGAAATATTAAAAAGGCAGAATATTATATTTCCCTGGATGAGAAATGGTGAAACATGTTTTTAGGCAGGAAGCAGATTCACTCTTAATAGCACCCACCCTCCTCAATAGCCCATAGCAGATGTCAGCACTTAAGAGATAAAGAGATAGCTAGATCTATTCATAAGCAAATACCCTCACCCAAGATCCAACAAAGATAGGATTAGCCCTCGGCCATAATAGGAATTGCCCCAAACCCTCTTCATTACATCATCACCCAGCAAGATTCAACCAAGCTCGGGACTCAAGACAACCTACAAAGTTACCCCTGCATGGCCCCATGGGAGTCTGACAACCAATCAGAATACAAGCTCAAATTCAAAGCTGAACAGAGGGTATAAATCTCTCTCTCTCTCTCTCTTTCTCTCTACCATGTGCTTTTTTGCCCAGGACCTCAAACCACGTAGCCCTGTCCACCATTAAAAACCATCTTTCCAATCAGCCACCACGTTTCCAGTGTCTTTCTCCCCACTTGGAACTGAACCCAGATGGACATTTCTTCCAATAGAACATTACCTTCCCATAAAGAAACCATCCTCTGATAGCCTTTCAGGTAGGAGATTTCTTCAACAGGAGGCTTTATTTGGTAAAGTAGGACATAGGCCACCCTGTCTAATAGCCATGACTGAAGATGCAGCCGTAAACCCACTTAAGAGAGAATAAGACCTCTTGAACTCTTTGGAGCTTATATTTGAGTAAATATGCATAGGATTGCTTTGCATCCCCATTAAATATAAACTCTGCCACTGAATGCTGCTAAGTTGCCCAGCTAGCACTTATTCAGCACAATCTATGGAGCTCAGTGGCTGTGGTCCTGCTTACATTTAGCAGGCAATCTTTGCATTAGGATTAACTCCTCTTTTTACAATTATCAGGCTGATGTATTAGAGCCCCACTGGAGCTTTTCAGGAAATTTCCATTTTGTTTTCTGCACCAACCTATTGATCATTACAGAGGCAATCCCCTTCTATATTAACTCCTGGAATTCTTTCAGAACCTCCTTCTGTTTAAGTAAGTAATTCAAATATTGTGCCGGGTCTGTTATTCAGGTGAATATGCAAGACTCGGCCAACATATGCCCATATGCTACTGTGAGCAAATGGTAAATAGCGTTGTTGTTTTTGAAAGATTTCATTGCTCATTTTGCATTTTAAGGAGATTAGATAGTATGTCATGCCCCTGTTGGAGTCTGAATCCGAGGGGGAACACGAACAGCTGGCAGAGAATGGGAGAGTGGCTCCGTTGGCTGTGGAGGAACCTGGGGAGGGGCAGAGTCAGGCTGGGCACAGCAGGGGAGAGGTAGAATAAGGGAGAGGGGGTTCAGATGAAGACCAAGGCCCACCCCCTCCTCATCCTAGGACACACAGGGAAGAATGGAGAAGAGAGCAACGTGGGTTGCGTGGCTTACGAGGGAGGAAAGGGCCCCGATTCCCTTCACAAGGCACACCTGGGGATGGAGTTTAAAGGAGAGGCGAATGGGAGGGGCGGTTGTTGGGAACAAACGCTGAGTTCGTCGTGTTAACTGCTTTATCTGAGTTCCTGGCATCCTCCCAACTGGTTTGATTTACTGCCATGCTACTTCACTTCTGGAACTCCTTATCTTGCTTGCCCTGCTGGATTAATGACTTTATCTTGCCTTGTTGAATTTACATTTGGAAATTTTCTGCTTATAACACTTGGACTGGAGTACTTTCAGCCAAAGGCTGTTACAGATTTGTGGGTGAGTTTTTCTCCAGACTGGAGAGTAAAAGGGATGTGGGAGCAAAGTTGGAGCCAATAAAGGAAATCATACTTATTTTCTGGTTCGGTTCAATTGTAACGAGAAAGAAGCCCAAGAAGGGAAAACAAGAGTCCATAAATAGTTAATATGAGGGATCATCTGATCATGGGAAATATATTTCTATTTCAATTTATTAACGATAGTACTTCTTTCTAATTTTGTGTAAAACGAAGAGAGGGAGTGATACACTTACTTAAAGAGAAGAGTTCTCTCTTGAAGAATTGTCAAAGAACAATCCTCTCTTTCAACATAATCTCTGTTTAAAAGACTCTCTGATCCAAATCGGTGTTGTAGAAAAAGGGTGACAAGAAGGGGGTCACAACTGTCAATCAATTGTTAGTATTAGAGCAGCAGAATCAAGAGGACTCAGGTCATCTGGTAGCTGACTCTCCCTCAAAGACACAGATTTAATTTAAATCGATTATTTATAAAGTTGTCTCTGTAAATTTACACCAGGGGTGGGCTGCTGAGGGTTCGCAGGGGTTCGGGAGAACTTCTAGCTAAGATTCTGTGCAGTTCGGAGAACCCCCAAATCCCACTCCTGACTGGCCCCACTCACCCCACACTGCTCCTCCCAGGAGTCCCCATGTAGTCCGTTTTGGATGCAGGGTGCACACAGAGGCTCAGGGAGGGCGAAAAACCTACCGGAAGTTCGGGAAAGCTGGAAACGGGCCTGTTTCCAGCCTCCAGAGGGCCTCCGGAGCCTAGGGAGGCCATTTTTGCCTGCCCGGAGGCTCGAGGAAAGCCTCTGGAGCCCAGGGAGGGCAAAAACGCCCAACCCCAGTGGTGCAGGAGGCTGACTAGGCCACGCCCACCATGGCCACACCTACCCAGCAACTGGGTAAATTTTTGAAGCTCACCCCTGACTTATACTAACACGTTCAGGTTGTCAGCAACTAGGAAATGTATGGATTAGCAAAAATCCAGCCTCTATTGGTGGGACATGTTCCATTTCACTGATTTTTTTCCCCCCACTGATTAAGAAAGAATAATCTATTGTTGTTCATAGCTTTTGTCGCATATTTCTGTAAGATACGTTGCTTTTACATAAATAGCCCAGATACACCTTTGAAGTATGTATTTATCTGTTGTACCTTTTTCCCCCCTAAAAGTATATGTTTTTAAACAGACAGGTAATCCTAATATACACAATTATTTCAAACCTAGAGCCTTTTTTTCAGATGTAAATCTTGCAAATAATTATCCCCCCCAACCCACCTTTGGATTTTGAACCACAGAATGTTAAACTCTGGAAAGCCTCATGTGAGCCTGCTGATCTGTGCCACAAGAAAGACCCTTTTAGTGAATTGGGACCATTTAATTAGGGCACATTTATTTATTTATTTAGCGTATGGCTGGTCACACACAATATTAATATTAGGACACAGATTCATTCATACAAGTTTTTTTTTCATGCTCCCTAATGCAAATCTACATTTTCTTCATTGGTAAAGTGTAAAATGCCCATTTTATGGTGCCAGTCTTCCCTAATGGGTTCTGAATCTTCAGAGGTGAATTTTTAAGCTTATGTAATCTGTACTGAAATTGCGGAAGAAAATCAGAGAAGTTGTCAAAGATGAAAGTGAAAAGAAACTTCCAAAGGCCAAGAAACTGAAAAAAGTGAAAATGGATGTCAGAACAAATAGTGGAAATTGCAGAAAAGAAAGAAAGAAAGAAAGAAAGAAAGAAAGAAAGAAAGAAAGAAAGAAAGAAAGAAAGGCCAAAGTCAAATATGTCAGGGAAGAATTTAACAAAGAATTTCAGACAGCCATTAGAAAAGAAAAGAAACATCATTACAAGTACATCTGTAAAGACACTTGAAGATAAAAAAAAAAAAGACACAGAAAAGCAAGAAAAGTCTTCCAAAATATCTCTAGATTTAGAAGAAGGTTCTGGCCTCAAACTAGTATCCTAAAAGACATCAGTGGAGAGATAATGACTGATTCAAAAAAATAAAAATAAAATCAAACAAAGATGGAAGAATGTCTATGGAGATTATAGAAGAAATATAATGAAATCCTGTGCAGTAGAAATACCAACATCCAAAGTACCTTAGAACAGTATTAATCAATCTTGTCAACTTTAAGATGTGTGGACTTCAACTCCCAGAATTTCCCAGCTGGCTGGGGAATTCTGGGAGTTGAAGTCCACACATCTTAAAGTTGCCAAAGTTGAGAAACAATGCCTTAGATTAGAAGATATTCATTATTTTAAAAAGTATCTAATATCAGAAGATGGAGTTAGATCTACACTTTGGTGTTTTCCAAGTTGGAAGGCTACAAAAACTGATGGAATATCTACAGATGACAAAACAAATGCAAGCACCAAAAAAAGAAGCTGTGACGATTTTTAGCTATGCCAGCAACTCTGATACAGTGTGCCAGTTAGTTTGGAAGAGGTCAGTCTACATAACAATACAAAAAAAAGGAGACTTAACAAAGAATGCAAATTTTTGCAGGGTATAAATTTCAGATGCTAGCAAAATAACACTCAGGATCATCCAATGAGAATCAGAGCTCCACATAGAAAAAAGAGATGGTAGATATTCAAACTGGCTTTAGAAAAACCGATAAACACTATAGATTATTGCTGATACACATAGGATCATTGAAATAGTCAACGAACACCAGAAATAAATTAATATGGCTTCATTGATTATGAAAATGCCTTTGGTTATGTCAGTTACAGCAATAGCAATAGCACTTAGACTTATATACCGCTTCACAGTGCTTTACAGCCCTCTCTGAGGGATTTATATGAGCCAAGGTGGCGCAGTGGTTAGAGTGCAGTACTGCAGCTACTTCAGCTGACTGCTAGTCAGCAGATCAGTGGATCAAATCTCACCGGCTCAAGGTTGGCTCAGCCTTCTATCCTTCCGAGGTGGGTAAAATGAGGACCCAGATTGTTGGGGGCAATATGCTACTTAGTATACTGTCTTTGGTGTAGGCCGCCTAGAGTTCTTGGAGAGTGGGCGGCATAGAAATATGACTAATAAATAATAATAATAATAATAAATAATAAATTTACAGAGTCAGCATATTGCCCCCAACAATCTGGGTTCTCATTTTACAGACCTCGGAAGGATGGAAGGCTGAGTCAACCTGGTGAGATTCGAACAGCCCAATTTCAGGCAGCCGGCAGTGATAGCCTGCAGAATTAGCCTGCAGTACTGCATTCTAACCACTGCGCCACCACAGCTCTGTTATGGCAAGCTGTGGAAAATGGAAATCCTAGGACTTTTCATTGTCCTTGCATAAAACCCAAACCATGGTTCTTCACCATGGACTCCCTTTAAATATCTTTTGTGGTCATGGATCATGGCCACACACACACATACACAACCCAAGACTCAAGTCAAGATTTAAGTCCTCATTAAATTCTTTAAATCATAATATTTCTTCAAGCCTTTGTGGACCCCTTATGATGACATTGTGGTCCCCACCTCCAGGGGTTCGCATACCACAGGTTGAGAGCCACTGACCTACATATAGATCAGGAAGCCACAGTCCAAGTGAAGCATGGTGAAGCAACCTGGGTCCAGATTGGCAAAGGAGTAAGACAAGACCACATGCTCTACCCTTACTTATTCAACCTATATAAGAGAATATATACTGAAGGAACCTGATGTTGGAAAATGATGCACATGCTTTTAAAACTGAGGACAGTATACCGACGATACTACTTGGATAGCTGAAAATGCAAATGTTCTGCAAGTTTACGTACAGGGAGTCCTTGACTTACAGCCATTCATTTAGTGACTGTTCCAAGTTACAACAGCATTGAAAAAAGTGACTTATGACCGCTTTTCACCCTTACTACCTTTGCGGCATTCCTATCGTCCCATGAACAAAATTCGATCGGTTCGTAACTGGCATGTATTTATTTTTCATTTTATTTTATGTATAAGTTTTATTAATTTTCTACTAATTACATGTAACTGGCATGTATTTATGATTATGTATTTATACCCAGAATCCTGGGATCATGTGATCACCACAATCAGGAGGCTGTGAGTTCAATCTTAGGTAGAAGCAGATATTTCTCTCTCTGGGTGCACTGAGAATATACCTGCTGAACAAAACTCCGCATTATAATCATAATCATAATTATAAGTTTATTTGTCAAGCATATATAAGATAACAGGTAAAAGTATAAACATAATTTGAATACATGAAAAGAGTAAGTAAAAAGGAATATTAGGACAGGGACAGTAGGCACGCTGGTGCACTTATGCACGCCCCTTACAGACCTCTTAGGAATGGGGTGAGGTCAACAGTAGACAGTCTAAGGTTAAAGTTTTGGGGGTTTGGGGAAGGAACCACAGAGTCAGGTAGTGCATTCCAGGCATTGACCACTCTGTTGCTGAAGTTGTATTTTCTGCAATTGAGTTTGGAATGGTTTACCTTGAGTTTGTATCTATTATTTGCTCGTGTTTTGTTGTGATTGAAGCTGAAGTAGTCATTGACAGGAAGGACATTGTGGCAGATAATTTTATGTACTATGCTTAGCTCAGACTGACATCGGCGATGGGGTCATTAAAAGATTATGATGATGATGTGATCACCTTTTGTGGCCTTCTGACAAGCAAAGTCAAAATGAGGACCCGGATTGTGGGGGCAATAAGATGACTTTGTATTAAAAAAAAAAGAACACCGCTTAGGTGGGGGCGAAAGCCCTACTAAGCAGGTATATACAAAAGTATGAAGGCTATTGCTTAAAAGCGTTGTAAGCCGCCCTGAGTCTCCGGAGAAGGGCGGCATATAAATCGAACCAACCAATCAATCAATCAATCAATCAATAATAAGCCAGATTCACTTAAAACAAAAGAGCACTTCTTTTTTTTTAAAAAAATTTTTTTTTTCTTTTAAAATTATTAACTTATCCATATTATTTTAATACTTCCCCAACTAATCTCATCTCCTAACTAAGCAGTTATGCTTTGGAATCGTAGAGCACAATTGCCAGGCAAAAGATTATTTGGGGGGTTTCAAATAAAATATTCTGACTTCAAATGTCTCTTCTCACCTATCCCCGTGGCAATATAAAAACAGGAAAAAGGGGGGTGGGGGAAGGAAAAAAAAAAGCAAATTCCGAGATGCCTCTTGGGGAGGGGAGGCTGAAGTGGGATTTTATTCCTTCTAGTTTATAATCATTACAGAAATTTAAACCTCAAGCCATTTCATTCCTGGCTTATACTAAGCTTGTTAGTGGTTTCTGATGCTGAGTGTGATAGTGCCCAAGCATTACCATAAAGCAGCAGAATTAACTATGATCTTCAGAAGCTTGAAAGTGGGTGACAGAAGTCTGCAATTTGGTGCACTGAATATTATGATAACATTCTACATTAAATGTTTATAATCTACTTATAGCTGAGCTTCACGTATATTTGATACATCTGCGTTTTGCCCAGTACTGAATACCACAGCTATTATGGCTTTCCAGAATGACAACATTCATAAATTTCTCCTCCTCTCCATTTTTTATTTTTTATTTAAAAAAAAAAAACAACAGAAAGGAAACCAAGAAACAAAAGCAAAGAGGTTTTATTTCATTTCAATAAGGCAAGGAAAGGCTAGTTTGTGGATGCAGCCACATTTTAAGGAAGTATGCACTAAGGGACTTTGCAAACTGTCTCAAACCACTGTCAAGTCATCCTCTCCTGTTGTTGAAATTTAGATTGTGGGTGTTTTGGGGAAGCACACGACACTGGTTTAATAGTTCATTAAAATATTGGGGGGCTCTTTTAAAATACTTTGCACACCGAAAGTGCAAGGAAATTTGTATGATAACATGCAGGCGGGATAGAAAAGTAAAGATGGCAGTCACGACCACATCTGACCCTTTGTACGTACAGTACATGGGCACATGTAAACAAGAGGCAAGATTTTGATCACACATCTGTAGTTGCTATTATTGATCCTTCTCCCAGAAGGCTCTGGACTGGATGGGTAGAGTAGACCAACATCTAAGAGCGATAGTGGCGCAGTGGTTAGAATGCAGTACTGCAGGCTACTTCTGCTGACTGCCGGGTGCCTGGAATTTGGCAGTTCGAATCTCACCAGGCTCAAGGTTGACTCAGCCTTCCATCCTTCCGAGGTGGGTAAAATGAGGACCCATTGTTGGGGGCAATAGGCTGACTCTGTAAACTGCTTAGAGAGGGCTGTAAAGCACTGTGAAGCAGTATATAAGTCTAAGTGTTATTGCTATCTCCCATTTCTCTTGGGTAAATGAGAGTTTTGTGTCTGGGCACACTTTCCAGACAGCCATTGTGGATATAGGAAGTGATATAGTGATATCTTTGTGTTTGTCAAGTATTCATGCATGGAGAAAGATGAAGGCCTCTATAGTAGTAATAAGGGAGAGTAATGAAGGAGTGCTTTTTAATTTCACCATTTTGACTTTTTTGAGACCTTCTGTAGACTGCTCTGATCTGGCTCCACCTTCTTTTAACCACTACTTGTCCAAGCTTCCTTCCTTCCTTCCTTCCTTCCTTCCTTCCTTCCTTCCTTCCTTCCTTCTTTCCTCCCTCCTTCCCTCCCTCCCTCCCTGAGCAGATGAATCTAGAAATAAAATACTGAGGTTCAGCATCCTTGTAATTTTCTAAGAATGTCTATGAGACCTACAGATCAGGGGTGGGTCCTACTTACCTTTACTACCGGTTCGTAGTGGGGCCGTGCACATGCACCCACTCTTCTGCACATGTGCAGAAGCATTTTGGTGACGTCGGGGTCGGTGGGCGGAACCTCCTGCCGGTTTTACTACCGGTTCTATAGAACCGGTGCGAACCGAGGGCAACCCACTACTGTTACAGATCAGTGGTGAAATCCAAATTTTTATACTACCGGTTCTGTGGGCATGGCTTGGTGGGCGTGGCAGGGGAAGGATACTGCAAAATCTCCATTCCCTCCCCACTCCAAGGGAAGGATACTGCAAAATCTCCATTCCCTTCCCACACCAAGGGAAGGATACTGCAAAATCTCCATTCCCTCCCCGCTCCAAGGGAAGGATACTGCAAAATCTCCATTCCCGCCCCACTCCAAGGGAAGGATACTGCAAAATCTCCATTCCCACCCCACTCTGGAGCCAGCCAGAGATGGTATTTGCTGATTCTCTGAACTACTCAAAATTTCCGCTACCGGTTCTCCATAACCTGTCAGAATCTGCTGGATTTCACCCCTGCTACAGATGTTCCATAGATATTTTTAGAAATAAATAGGATGCAAAAATATTTTGGAGGGTACCACACATGATACTCTGTTTTTCCCCCTTCTCTTCCCACCCCCCTAACCCTGCCGTCTCACCAAAGGTAAGGAGCTTTGCTGGGCATTGCTGACCTTTTTTGTTGCAAGAAGTTCGTCTTTGCTGTAACCAAGCCTGAAAAGAAATTAACTTGCTTCCTACCGGGAAATCCTATGGCAGAATTAGTTCCCCTGAAATCTTATAGGAACAGGGATTTGCTGAAGTGTTAATACAATGAGCCCATAGATGTAAATAATACGATTTATATCACTTACAGCAGGTGGCAGCATGCACCTGCCCTTGGCTGATTTTGAACAGATTAAGCAGGATCAGATTTGATTACTTCTCAGGTTGGAGGCTACTAGGAAGATCTTAGGATAGTCAATTAAACTGGGAAGCTTAAAAAAAAATCTCAAAAAAAATGGTGATGTCAAACTACTGCTATATTCTTGCCCAGAAAATAATATATATGTCACATTCATCTTATTTCTCTAAGAGATGAACTTGCTTCAAATATTTTACATGCGGGGGGGGGGGGTGGATGTGCATGCGCGGGGGACAGGGTGGATGTGGGGGGCATGTGCACATGCGCAGGGGCAGGACGCGTACACGTGGGCATGCACACATTGCATTTTGGGGGTTCGGCCATGCACTTTGGGCACTCAGTCCAGAAAAGGTTTGCCATCACGGGCATAGGGAGCAAAGCTGTTACAGAATCTGGTACTCCTGCTAGAAATACTTTGAAACTTTCTCCCAGAGGGAAGCAACAGAAACAGACCGTGAAGTGGGTGTGTGGGGTCTCTAACAATGCTTGGAAATGAGATGTGTGTATGTTATTGGTAACTGCATTCAGAGTGAAACCAGCAGGCCCATACATATGTCACCTCCATATATTAATAAGCTCAAACCTGTCGGTTGTATAATAGCTAAGCTACCTTCTAGATCAGTATATTATATTCCTGATGGGACACTGGGAACTGGATATGATTGAACAGATAGCATCATCGTCAAATTAAGATCAAAATTTACAAATGAAAAACCAGGAAAGCTGATGGCTTTTGGTGGCCAGAGCTGTGTCTCAGAAGAATGTGTGATAAACAACAATAACAACAACAAAAAAGTAATGTGCCTTTGGGATAAGGATGAGCTTGCAATGGAATAAAATCAAGGAAGTATCAGGGTCATCAGAAAGGTTGAAGATGAACTTATTTTGATCATATCATGCAATGGAATTCATTGGAAAAGGCAGCTACGCTCAAAATGATCAGGGGTAAAAGGAAACTAGGCTGCCAAAAAAAAAAAAAAAAAAAAAGACACATTGACTAGACACCATCAAATCAACCAGCCAAAGCATTAAACAATTGAATGAAGCCATAGGACAGTGATGGCAAACCTTTTCGGCACTGAGTGCCGAAAAGGGAGCGCACGCGCGAAAATGGAGGAGCTGCCCAGGGCGCATGCCCGTGCCTGAAAATAAACTTCCGGTTTCAGCTACTGAACTTCCGGTTTTAGCCAGCTACTCTTCCGGGTTTCTGGCATAGATGCGCACACGACGATCAGTTGGCCAGTGCACATGCTCACGCAGGAAAATGAAAGACCAGCTCTTCTAGTTTCTGGCACTGCCGCATGCAAAAAGGCCAGCTGATTTTTTTTTTTAATTTAATTTATATGCCGCCCATCTCTGGAGACTCAGGGCGGCTTACAATGCGGTAAGCAATAGCCTTCATCCTTTTGTATATTTATACAAAGTCAGCTTATTGCCCCCACAAACTGGGTCCTCAATTTACCTACCTTAGAAAGGATGGAAGGCTGAGTCAACCTTGAGCCTGGCGAGATTCGAAGCTGCAGTAATTGCAGGCAGCTGGTCTTAATAACAGGGTACTTTAGACCACTGTACTACCAAGGCATGTGCATCTTTGCACATGCACGCCAGAAACCTGGAAGAGGAACGGGCAATGCCACGCGTGCCAGGCAACAGGGCTCTACATGCCACTTCGGGCATGCGTGCCATAGGTTCACCATCACAGCCATAGGAGATTGGAAAACATGTGGAGAGCTGGGCCATCGAATCACTGGGAACTGGATATGATTGAACAGATAGCATCGTCGTAAAATTAAGATCAAAATTTACAAATGAAAAATCAGGAAAGCTGCCCGTATCAGAACCAGGGGGAAAAGAAACCAATCAGTGAAACATTGTTAACAACATCTAGTCGTTCAAGAGAAAAAAAAACACAGTTGATGCAATAAAAACACAATACTTTTAATGAGTTGGTAGAATCAGATCTAATCAAGCTAAGTATCAAACCCGCTGGAACCAATGGATTTCATTTAGGGTTTTCTGAGGTGGGGTATTTTTTCCTGCAGATGCTTCATTACCAAACTAGCTAACATCATCAGTGCATGGCAGAATGAAGTAAGCAGCAAAACTCATTGTCCTGCTCACTAATTATATTAGTAACAGGGGTGGGATGCTGGGGGTTCGGAAGAACCTCTAACTAAGATTCTGTGCAGTTTGGAGAACCCTCAAATCCCACTCCTGGCTGGCCCCTCCCACTCTGCCCCACCAATCCCAGGAGTCCCCATGCGGCCTGTTTTGGATGCAGGTAAGTGCAGGGCACACGCGGAGGCTTGGGGAGGGTGAAAAACGGGCCTATCAGAAGTTTGGGAAGGCCAGAAACGGGCCCTTTCTAGCCTCCAGAGAGCCTCCAGAGCTTGGGGAGGCCGTTTTCGCCCTCCCGGAGGCTCAAAGAAAGCCTCCGGAGCCCAGGGAGGGCAAAAACGCCTCCCCCGTGGTGCAGGAGGCTGACTAGGCAGGGGTGAAATGTAAAATTTATTACTACCGGTTCTGTGGGCGTGGCTTGGTGTGTGGGGAGTAATGTGACTGGGTGGGCATGGCCAACTTTTTTTTTTTAACTTTTCAAAGCATTTTTTCTAATGCTTTGGAAAGCCTCTGCCGATCAGGCAACTCAGCTGGGATCGTCAGAGAGGCTTTTTTTAAAAATGCTTTGAAAAGCCTCTCTGCTGATCAGGCAACTCAGCTGGGATCGTCAGAGACTTTTCAAAGCATTTTTTTTACCACCCCTTTGGCCAAGAGGTTGCAGAAAAAAAATGCTTTGAAAAGCCTCTGACGATCCCAGCTGAGCCGCGCGATCATCAGAGGCTTTTTTTTTTTTTTACTTTTAAAAGCATTTTTTCGTCAGAAGAAGTTGTAGAAAAAATGCTTTTAAAAGTAATAAAAAAAACCTCTGATGATTGTACAACTCAGCTGGGCATGGTGGGGGGGCGCAGGGATTTTTGCTACCAGTTCTCTGAACCACCTGCCGCCATTGCTACCAGATTGGGCCAGATCGGATCGGACCAGATCGGATCGGGCGATCTGGTCCGAACCGGAAGCATTTCACCCCTGTGACTAGGCCACGCCCACCATGGCCACGCCCACCCAGCAAACGGGCAGAGAACCCCTTGCTAAAATTTTTGAATCCCACCCCTGGTTAGTAACTATGTTACTTGTAATGAAATATCTGCAAGAAAACAACAACCAACAACAACCAAGCTCCAAAACAGCAAGAACTTAGTTTAGCCCTGAACTATTGAATTTACTTTATTTGTCCCACTGAGAAAAGAAGGACTAGGGGTGACATGATAGCAGTATTTCAGTTTTTGAGGGGCTGCCACAAAGAAGAGGGGGGGGTGTCAACCTGTTTTCCAGAGCACCTGAAGGCAAGACAAGAAACAATGGATGGAAACTAATCAAGGAGAGAAGCAACCAGGAATTAAGGAGAAACTTCCTAACAGTGAGGACAATTGACCAGTGGAACAGCTTCTCTTCAGAAGTTGTGGGTGCTTCATCACTGGAGGTTTTTAAGACGGACAACCATCTGTCTGAAATGCTTTAGGGCAGGGTTGTCAAACTCCCGGCCCGTGGTCTGGATGCATCATCCACTGGCCACACCTACTCCTGGTTTAGCGAAGGTGAAAAAAGTTCCAATACATCACATAATGCTGCCATGACGGAGTGAGTTTGAAACCCTGTATAGGGTCTCCTGTTTGAGCAGGGGGTTGGACTAGAAGAGGTACCTTCCAGCTCTATTCTGATTGATTTATTGATCTTAGTGGACCTGCAATAAGTATGAATAAATCTAGATCCAACTTATCTACTTGGAAGAGAAATTCTTTCCTCTGTCACTGTCACATCCTATGAGACGCTTCTTCTTAAATAATCAAACACATAGAAATACCACCTAAATACAAATAGATTGACGTGGGTTGAACGGTTTTATTGTTTTCTGACGGTCACCCATACAAATTGAATTTCAAGAAACATGCAATCCCATCAGTTTAAATTTCTTAAAGGAATGACAAAGATAAAAACAAATAGAAGTGCTATTGCTACCATGCATTGGCCCTCTCCCTCTTCATAACATCCTTCTGTCACTGATGACAGGATAAATTATTATTGTTATTTGTTATTCAAGGTGTTAGTTACCACCTTTAAAGCACTCCATGGCATAGGACCCGGGTACCTCCGAGACCGTCTTCTGCCACCAATAGCCTCCCACCGACCAGTCCGTTCCCACAGGGAGGGTCTCCTCAGGGTGCCATCAACCAAGTTATGTCGACTGGCGGCGCCCAGGGGGAGGGCCTTCTCTGTGGGAGCCCCATCCCTGTGGAACGAACTGCCCCTGGAAATTCGTAAGATCTCCGACCTCTGGGCGTTTCGCTGCGCACTGAAGACCCTATTATTCCGCCAGGCCGGACTAACAACACAATAGTTTTTAAATTGGGATATTTAAATTTATTGGGGTTTTAAATCTGAGCCACTTTATTTAATTATTTTAAATTTTATATTGTTGTTTTGTTTGTGTTTTTAAACAGGCTGTACACCGCCCTGAGTCCTTCGGGAGAAGGGCGGTATAGAAATAAAATTATTATTATTATTATTATTATTATTATTTGATCTTGATGACAGTTGAATGACTCTAGAAGATCTATACTTTGGTAGCAGAGAAATTGTCTCTTGGCATATGCTTCAAAGTTTATAGAGACAAGTCTAATGGGAAGTTGTTGCCAGTTTGCATCACCTACTGTCCTCATGCTGAGCTTCTGGGCAAGGTGATCTGTTATATATTTTCCAGTAACTGCTAATAATGACATTCTTCTCTGTTAAAAAACATACAGTATTGCCTTTCCTAAAATGGAGATGCCTAAAGGAGGTCTCATTAGGGATAAAAATAACATCTACCTATTGGAATATCCGTAACAGCTTCTTCTAGGAATATTTTTGATATTTTTGAAATTATATTTGAGGATGCAAGCTAATGACATTGGGGAAGTGCCTTCTACTATGTGAGTAACCAGGCAAATTCATATAATGGAAAGTAATTTTTTTTAGTCATTTAATCCTAGGCCACTTAGGAAGTTACTGGCAATTTATGTTATATACCTTTTAGGGCCAGGATCTGCTGATCATGGAAGGTGCTCTGAGTAGATGGCATATAAATTCAACACCTATCTTCCCAGGGAAAGAGTAAGTTACAGAGAGCAGAGTTATTTTTTTAACCAACCCATTTGAATGTCAACAGAAGTGTGGAGTCCTTGGTGCTCTCTGAACTCGGTAGTTTTCTTGTGGATGTTTCATTACCCAACTTCAGAAGATTGAGGTTGGTGATGGGTAATGAAATGTCTGCAAATAGACAACCAAGCTCAGAGAGCACTAAGGACTCCATCATTTGAATGTTCTGATCTAGATTTCAGAGAAACTATAGCAATTAAGTAAGTTTGGAGTCTTAAAGAAGTTTGGAGATTTCCGGTTGACGTCACAGCAAGATCAGACATGAGGAGCAGGTCTCCCCACTCCCGTGCTGAGTTCTTCCATGTTGGTGGGCTCTGAAAGGGGCCAAAGCCTCCCTATAGGAGTGGTGAAGCAAAAAGGGGCGCCCTGTGAAGTCTCGGAGAGTTGTAACTCTCCTGCCTGACCCGGGGTTTTCTTTTCCCTCTCAGCCACGATGAGGAGAAGAGGCAGCCTAAAGATGGCTGCCATGAAGCTGGGTGTCAGGTGTCATGCGTGAGCGAAGCAAGTGCGTGCACGCATATACTCACAGTTCCAAACCGATAGTGAAGGTAAGTGAAACCCACTACTGATTTGAATAAATGGTTTTTGGACTATTGGACAAGAGGGGGACTTACTAAAACAAGATGAGATGCTCCACCATGAGGAAATTAGTGGAACTTTGGAAGAAATGGCATTGATGTTTCAAAGCATCAAGGACATTCTGATAAGAAACCACAAGGAGATAAAGAATTTAATACATGGCATAGATGTAAAACTGGGAAATATTATTCAAAGGATGATGAGTGACCAAGATGCCCAGGAAAAGGAGGAGCCAACTGAAAGAGCAGATGAAAAAACAGAACAGATAAACCAGCAAACAAAACAAGATGACAAGAAAGAGACCACAATAAAAAATAATAATGACTGATGAAACAAACCAAGGGGAAAATATTTTAAGAGATTTAAAAAGAGAACCAGAGATGCAGGAAGATATTTTTGAAAGGGAGATAGGGGCATGGGTAGATATCCTGGAAACTAGGCAATGGAAGAGGCATTTCATCTTGATGACCCCTTGATCCTAGCAATGAGGTGAAGAAGCTGTTTCCAAATGTCAGAAGATTTCCTGCTCTACTTCATCCATCATCAACTCTACTTCCATGCAGCAAAAGCACTTTGATATGACATCATGAAGACCCATCAAGGAACCCTATTCTTCTGTTACCCTCCTAGAAATGAACCATTGTCATATTCTTTCATTCTGTTTCATGTTTTTCAAAGATAGCTTTAGTAGGATGTGTTGATTGGGATTTACTCAGTTGCAACAGGAAATTGAAGCTGGGAAGGAACCATTGGAAATCAATTCACTGAGTTAGAAGAAACCTCCTCATTTTCTTCTCCATATCTTTGGCTTAACATGATGAACTGGCATAATTTAAAGTTTTTAAATTTAAATTTAATTTTTTTCCTCTTCTAACAAATTTATTTGTTCATTTGTTTGTTTATAATGTCTAAGTTTTAGAAGAGATGATCCATCCATTGGTCAGGGGAAGTTTCAGGATTCCATGAAAGGACAATCAATTCTAATATACTGACCATACTTGGTTATGGTATTTTCATTCTCAGCAGAAGCATTTAATTTCTCTATGACTGGCCCAAAGTTACAGGCCAACTTTAATTGCTTAAGTAACAGAGTTTGGCTGATGTTGTTTTCTGCATAATGGTTGAGATAAAATACAACCCAGATACCAGAATGTGCAATAAAAAAAAAGAGAGAAAATACTTGAAAGCTTCAACTTGTATATAATGTTTTTTGGAAGTTAGGGAAGATGGAGAAAAGGCTAGAGATGGGGAAATGATTTTTTTTTAATCATTTTTTCTCATTAGAGCAGAGAAGAATCATTCAAAGCATGTCAAAAAATGGGAAACAATTTACTTGGGACGGTTTCCTTATGTGCCACAAAACTCTGGCCATCGCAACATTCTCTAATGACATTACAGCTTGTGGTCCCATCTCATCTAATCTGTTAGCAAAATCCGAAAGTCACTTATGTCAGTCTCTAATGCAAGCTAAATGAGTCTTTCCAATAATAAGAAGCTTCGCAGAATTAGTTTTCGTTTGCAGAAAATTGCCATTGGGCCTGGCACTTTTATCTAAAAATTTCACTTGTGCATAAGCAAAAACCTCATATATTATTTGGTTACATTCCATCAGTATGAGCAATAACATTGTGAGAATTCAATGCATGCTAATGATATATAGAAATCCACCTGCTTTCTGATAAAATGAGTTTAATTTTCTGTTGCCCACTGCCTGGTTGGCCTTTCATAAATTACTTATGCACAGCTATTATTAAAATAGAGGGAAAGCAAATTAGAAAGTCCGCATATCTCTCTACCGGATTTAACCAAGGCAGGACTGTGACAGCTAAAGTCAGCGTTTTTGCAAAAAAAAAAAAAAAACCCTGCTCTCTTGAAAAATTTTGCATCTCTATACAATTCTGGGCCACTCTTGTAAACGTCCTGACCTGCCTTCTTACCAAATTAACCTAAATCCTTTCTATTTTTCAACATTAATGGAATCCTCTAGAGCTCTGCTGATATATATTAAAATATATTTATTGGTTAATTTGAATTCCAGCCATTTTTTTCCTTCTTCTTTTTTTCTGCACCTCATTTCCCAGCACTTCTGTTATATCTCTCCAGTTTGGAGGTTTAGCATTAGGAAATCTTACAAATTAAGATAAATGCATCTGACAATTATCAGATCAAAAACAACTTAACTTTCATCAGAATATATGATTACAATTTTCCATTCCTGATGAAAGGGGTGGGGGGTGGGGAATGAGGACTTTCTCCTTGAAACGGTTAATTGGATTTTGAAGTACTGCACATTTCAGGCAAGTGGTACAGCTTTCGTCTGGTCTGTGACTGTCTGACAATTTGGCTTTGCAACAGACAATGTGTTTTCATTTTTTTTAGGGTCTTTCAAGTCCATAGTTCATGGTGACTTTAACTTTAATTTCTGTTAATGATATTATTTTGCTCTCTTTCGGATCAAGCTTTCAAATGATGGATTTGAGAAACAGTGGCAATCCCATTAGCTTTTCCAATTGCTCCCCTTTAAAGTTGCTTGGAGCATTATTTATTTTATAATGTCTTTACCCTCAACATCCAGAAAAAGAGCGGGCGACAATTTGAACCTGCTGTTTATTCTAGGGAGGTTCTTATACTCTCCACCACGACTTAATTGCTCTATTTGATTCAAACTCATTACTTCTCTCTTCCATTTGGCAGATGGTAGAGTATTAAAAGACAAACACATTCTTTTAGCTGAAGTGCTGTGATCTGCAACATTAGTTAAATTTTCTAAGACCCGGACTTTTCCCTTCAAAAATTCACACTAGTCCGTCATACCTGTGAGTTTGGGGACTGCTAGTACTACAAAAACACTAACGTTGTCTCAAGAAAGAGGTCCAAAACCTGAAGTTACACGCAGCTGCAGAAATATTTGGCGATGGTGCAATGTGATCTCTGAAAGAATTTGGCACAAAGGGAAGTGCTACAAATGCAACACAAAAGAAAATAACTGCGGGAAAATATAATTAACTTTCAGCTTGATAAAAAAAATAAATAAGAATAAGTAATTTTCTACAGTAATTTCTCTTGTAAGTAATGTTTTTTAAGTAATTGATAGTTCAAAGCCAAGAGCTGGTCAACCCAAATAACAACAGCAAAATTCAGTGATAAAAATGAAGCAGATTTCTTTTTTCAATTCATAAAAATTAGTTAAGAACAAAGCACCACTAATGTAACTTTTTTAAAAAAAATTACCTCACATTGCTAGTTTAGCACAAGAGTTTGTTTTATTTTCATTTTCTTTCTTCTTTTTTTTTAAAAAAACCAAATGGCACTACAATATCATTTACTTTGTATGAAATATTCCCCAAGTATGCAATTTTGTAGTTGTATGTTTCTCAAACACGTATTTTTCAGAGTCAGGTTGGCCCAGTGGTTAAGGCCCTGCCCAGAAAGCAGGAGTTTATGAGTTCAAGTCCCACCTTAGCCGTGAAAGCCAACTGAGTGGCTTTGAACCAATCACTCTCCCTCAGCCCAACTCACCTCACAAGGTTGAAAAATAGGAGAAAGGGGTGCTGGATATGTTCACCACCTTGAGATATTTGTAAAAATAATAAAAGCTGGAAATAAATAAAAACATCTTTGTTTGAATTTGTAAACCGTGGTATTGACCTGGATGGGGAGAATTTCACTATGGTCTTCAAAACTGATCATGTGATGTCACACTTAATGATTGTGGGTGATTCACTTAATGACCACAGCAGAACTGACATCATAAATCTGGCACAATCACTAGTTGTTTCACTTGACTGCGGTGCTTAGCAATAGCATTGCCAGTCCAATTGCAGTCATTAAGTAGGACTCCCTGTAAATCATGTATTCACTGTCATTGGAAAACTTGTTTATAGAATTCTTTTTCTGGTTATTCCTCATATTTCCTCTTTTCACCGATTAGGATCTTATTTCACTACAGAATCCACTGGAGATTTTTTCAGACCCCTGGCAACCACCTGGAAATATTCTTGAAGTTTTCTTGGCAAAGTATTTTTGGAAGTGGTTAGCAATTGCCTCTTTCCTAGGGCTGAGAGAGGGACTGACTGGCTTTGTACCTAAGGCAGGACCAGAATTCAGAAATTCCCAAGTTTTAGCCTGATGCCTTAATCATCACACCGAAGTGAACTCCTGCGAATAATAATAAAATAATAAAAAATAATAAAACAATAACAAAATGTATTTGGAACGGGAAAAAGGCCAGAATTAAAATAAAGTGTTTGCAAGATACTCGAGAAAAGGGAGGATTAGGCCTACCGGACTGGGAGTTATACTACAAAGCAGCATCTTTAAATTGTATAAGGGACTGGATAGACCTCAAAGATAAAAAAACGCTACTCCTAGAGGGATTTGAATTACAATGTGGCTGGCACGCCTTCCTGTGGGAGGGAAAGACAAGCAACACCGATACTTTCAACAACATATTATCAGGAAATCACTGTACAAAACATGGCAAGAGATTAGAAAGCATTACACTAAAATTCCACGATGGTTATCGACTATGAAAGCACTAATCTACCCCAATGCCATGGACATAGAGAAAATGAGATGTTATAAAGAATTATTGGACAATGAAGGAGAGTTACAAACAAGACAAGAATTAAAAAATCAGGATATAGACATTGATTGGTGGCCATATTTGCAAATAGAATCAAGATATAAAGCAGATTGGACACAATTTGGATTTCAAAACGAACCAAATGAATTAGATAAAATATTACAAGGTACAAATGAGAAAATGATAACCAAAATTTATAAGTATCTAATAAATTACAAATTAGAAGAGGAGGTGGTTAAAGAAAACATGATAATTTGGGCCAAAAACATAGGATATAACATTCAATTGGATAATTGGGAAAAACTGTGGAAGACAAATTATAAGCTGACAATGTCTATACCCTATAAGGAAGACCTTTACAAAATGTTCTACCAATGGCACCTCCCTCCGGCACGTCTGGCCAAGATGTTCCCAAATACATCTCCAATGTGTTGGAAATGTAAATCGCAAAAAGGGACATACTATCATCTCTAGTGGTCATGCCGAAAGGCAAAACAATATTGGCAAGAAATTAAGACACTGATTGAAGAAATTATAAAACAAAAGCTAGAAATGAGGTCAGAAACTTTTCTACTGGGAATAATTACAGCACAATACACCAAAGAAATAAAATATCTGATTATCCATATCCTCACAGCAGCATGCATACTATTTGCCCAAAATTGGAAACCCGAGCAGTTACCGACAGAAGATAAAATAATTGCTAAAATTACAGAATGTGCAGAAATGGACAGGCTTACAAAAGAACTACAAGAGAAAGACGATACTGATTACTATTTAGTGTGGCAAAGATGGTACAGCTGGCTGGAGGGAAAAATAGGAAAATGAAAATGATTATTGACTACTTAATAGGAATGTATAAAATTAAGCAAAGAGTGAATTATAAATGTTCTATATACAAATATGTAAATATGTAAATATAGTTTTAGATACAAATAGAGAATGATAAAAGAAAAAGGAAAATAACCCACTGATGTAGCAACTTTAAGAGTCAGTCAGGGGACTGAATTGATGTTTGTTTGTTCTGTACATTGTCTTAATGTATTTATGTTTGTTCGTATATTTTTTATCAATAAAAATTATTTAAAAAATTAAAAAAAAATTCCCAAGTTTTAGCCTGATGCCTTAATCACCACACTGAAGTGAACTCCTGCGAATCCACTGGCAATCTAATTAAAGAAAGAAGAGAAGATCCAGACTGCACTAAAGTTTTTGCAAGACTTACTTTGCAAAATGCATTGAAGCAATCAAGTCCTGGAGAACAAACAGAATAATAGAGTTGGAAGGGACCTTGGAGGTCTTCTAGTCCAACTCCCTGCTCCAGCAGGAAACCCTATATAATTCCCTTCTTCCTGTTGGAGCACCTACAACTTCTGGAGGCAAGTCATTCCACTGGTTTATTGTTCTCGCGGTCAGGAAATTTCTCCTTAGTTCCAGGTTGCGTCTTTCCTTGATCAGTTTCCATCAGTGATGGTATTTAGCCAGTTCATACTGGTTCTCAGGGTGACCTGAGGGTGGGCCTGCCCACCTGCCCCGGCGCTATGCCGTCCTATTTAGCCATGTTTTCTAAACCTTGGAGGGGTGGTGAAGAAAGAGGTGGTTTGTCGATCACGAGGAAACCGCAATTTTCTCGTTCATCTGAAGAAAGCTCTCCCGAACGGCAGCAGGGACAATGGCCATTTTGGTCAGTCACAAGCTGGGACAACCGGGACACTACGATCTTGTGCTGGAGCGGTCTGTGGACAGAGCAGTGAAACTGGGTGAGATAACTTCCAACTTTTATCTTAGAGATTTAGCCCCAGTAAAAAATTCCAAAAAACAATCTCCAAACATTAACAAAGTGGTGATTGGATTTAGGGAGAAGGGTTAAAGACTAAAAACTAAAGATTAAAGATTAAAGATTAGAGACTCAGACCCAAAAGAAATATCTAAAAGATGCTTTAAAACACATAAAGCCTGGAAAAAGTTGAACAACATTGTGAAAAGTGATTATTGGGAGAAATTGCTTTTCTAAACTCTATCTTTAACCCCCCTGATTGGTTGACAATCAGCTGTTTTGACTTTTACACTCTGTTGAATGCTGAATTGGGAGCAGGGGAGCCATCTACTGAAGGAAGAAGATTACTGCAACATGGGAAATTTAAGTGAAAGTGATGAAAAGAGAGAAAGTAAACAACACCTGGAAGGCTATTTGACCTTGACTTTATCCTAGTAGGCGATTTGGATGCTTGGAAATATTAAATGAGCTGATTGAAGATCTTTAAGGCAAACTGAACTGTAAATACTAAAACTTTATTGGAACTGTTCATGGAAAGCTGGATTTGAAAGACTTGAGGAAACCTGGTGGGTCAAGCTGGATTTGGTTTACTAACATCACTTGATAGATCATCCTATGAGGCAAAAGAAGAAAAGTGATAAAAGGGGAAAGAAAAAGAAAATTAAAAAAGAAGAAAAAGAAGAAAAGACAAACAAGACTTTAAAATTTAGACAATTGGGAAGGTGTAGACTGGAAATTATAAAGACTGTAAAGTATAAATATATAGCTTTTAAGGACTAGAAAGCTAGGGGACTTGGAGGAATAATTCTGGGATTGACTAAATTTTATTAACAATTTTAGAGTTTTTAGATATTGGGGTAATGGAATATTAGAGATATATTGAGTAATTTTTAATATGTTAATTTGGTACAAAATTACTCAGCAGAAGAGAATAAAGTTCTATAAAGAAATGTTCGTGATGGTTAAAAGTATTTTGAAAATGTGACAAAGGATAATGAGATGATAGGATTGTTCAAAGATAAAGATGTGGGTGTAGAAGACTCTCAACAAACGGTGGGAAAAGGTGAACATAATATTCAGAAGACAGATGAGAAATTAGAAAGAGTGGTGGAGGAGACAAATCAAAATAAGTTACAAGAAAACAAAAACACTGAAAAGACAGTAGCCATAAATACTAAGAATCAAATAGATAATTCCTTAAGAGCTTACAATAGAACAGAGAGAAAAAAGACAGATTTTCCAAAAATAATGAAAGGGTTATGGATGGGTATCCAAATGATGCAGCAGAAGGAGATAAGGGGCAATATAGGATCCCAAGAGAGAAACATAAAAGAATCACCAAAAAGTCAATAAATGATGAAATTCTAAAAAGGCTGAGAGATGATGGATAGAGATATAATATCTTGCAATATTGCGATTGTATTAAAGAACTAGTAGAAACAAGTAGAAAGTATAATTTGGGAAAATAGTAACACATATACAGATATATAATAGAATTCATTATAACCACAAATATCCTAAGGTTAGGAGGTGGAAGACTATGATTAGGTATATTTAAATGTATTATTATGATTAACAGTGTACAAAAAATATACTGGAATTTATAGCTTCCAAGGACTACCAATTCAGGGGACTTAGAGATATAATCCCAGGACTAATTAAAATTTATTAATAATTGGTTTAATTGGTGTTTATACCATAGAAAACTGAGATATTGGAAATATGGTGGAACTTTGAGTGATATTTAAAATATTAAAAGATTAGTAATTTAACAAGGGTCAACAAACACATTGTATGAAGAAATGTAACTGATGTTTAAATATATTTTTGGAGAAAGTGATAAAGAATGATAAAGAGAGAATAGTACTGTTTAAAGATAAAGAGCTGAATATGGAAGAACCCCAACAAGTGGGGGGAAAAAATAAGTACAAATTGGGAAAATAGTATTATATACATTGATACATAAAAGAATATATAATTATAATGAGCATATTAAGGTTAGAAGTTGGAAGATAAAAACTATGTATATGTAATTGTATTATTATTGTTAGCACTGTGCAAAAAATACATTGACCCAGCCATTACACTGTCCACAAAATACGTTGGTTGTTAAAGGAAAACTACGAATAAAACATATACCAAAAAAATTGTCCTGTATAAAACATTCATAACTGTGAGAAATTTTACAATGTTTCTGGAGACGGTTAGGTTCCGGTCCAATAATTACACAGCAAATATATAATCCTCGGAATTTGTGGAGCTGCCCTTCACAAGCAGAGCTTTGAAAATGAGGTGCGAAGGGAAAGAATATTGAAGAAACATGTAGTTCAGAATTACAAGGGCCTCCAAAACGCAACCACAAGTTTGCAAGCTTTTGTTCTGTCTTCTCTCTGGTACTACAATATTTCCAATATCAAAGGGAGGTCAAAGAACTCGACAGTGTGATGAATACATAATACTGCATAGCAGTGGTGGGTTTCAAATTTTTTACTACCGGTTCTGTGGACGTGGCTTGGTGGCCGTGGCATGATTTGGTGGGCGTGGCTTGGTGGGCGTGGCAGGGGAAGGATACTGTAAAATCTCCATTCCCACCCCACTCCAGGGGAAGGATATGTAAAATCTCCATTCCCTCCCCAATCCAGGGGAAGGTTACTGCAAAATCCCCATTTCCTCCCGATCAGCTGGGACTTGGGAGGCAGAGAATAGATGGGGGCGGGGCCAGTCAGAATTTTTACTACCGGTTCTCCTAACTACTCAAAATTTCCGCTACCGGTTCTCCAGAACTGGTCAGAACCTGCTGAAACCCACCTCTGCTGCATAGGTAATTTGCTGGGATGAAGATTCCCCCCCCTATTTATATTCACCAACATATCCCATCATGCTTTGTGAAATGCCCCTTTTAAATACCTCCTACATCCCAATGAAAATATAAAGGCTTTTCCATCGATGAGCAGAACACACAGTACTGTAGGCCTCCCAAAGGGTTGAGCTGCAGAGTCACCCATCTAAATATGGTCACGCTAAATCTTCATGTCATTAATGGCCTCTGGCAATTCCCATTGGCTGCCCTTTTGTAAAACGGAACCCTTTTCTCTACTTCCCATCCTTTTGATAACGATAGAAGATGAAACAATAACATTTCTCGCTACTGGTAGCAGCGTTCGCAATAAGGGCAAAATGATGTCTCGTTTGCCATGATCTTGCACGTACATCCATACCCTCCGCAAATGTCACAAAACGGCTTAAAACAGGGAGCGCATTCCTCCCTTCAAAAGATTTAGGAATTGATAAGGATATTGTTGTGTTGCCAACCAGCAGAGTAAGTGCACAGAGAAACAGTACTGAGAGCAATGAATACAATACATACAAACTGGTTTAACAAAGCTTTTACTTTGTAGTGAAAAACAGTTGCATAGTCTTTTAGTCAATCCAAGTCTTTAGCCATTCAAATCAGTCCAAAGTTACAGAGTTACAGTTATCCTCTTACCATACAAACAGCAGTAGGTAATAAACAGCAATTCAATGCTGGTAACAAATCACGATGGTAGCATATCCATCCACGTCTTCACACACGACAGTAACAGTTCCAACAAACAAGTCAAGTAATAAGTCAAGCAATAATGACTATAGCTCGGCTCTCTCCTTATATACAGTTTACACTAGTAATTATCCACTTAAGATAAGTGAAGTCAGCAGTGCAATGACTCAACAGTACAATTAAGATAATTGCAGTCAGCAGTCAGTCAGCAGTCAGTTACAATGACTCATCAGTACAATTACTCAGCATTACATCTTAAAGTTACAGTACACATTTAAAGTTATAGCACACATATATTGCCTGGACAACTTGTTAGGTTTACACCACATCCTAACAGGAATAATCTTCCAGTGACCGTAGATACTGCCGTCAAGAGGAAACATTCTAGTTTAGGAAGAGTTCATGTTTTCGTGACTGACTGTAGTTTTAACCATAAAGCTACTGTCAAAGAAAAATTGAGAAACAACACTCCTCCAGCAGAATGTACCAAAAATAACATCCAGGTCTGATTTGCATAAGCAAGCAGATTATCCAGTATATGGAAAAGGCTTTTTATTCCCTTTTTCCCCCCTTTTGGAAAGCTCACTTCACTAGTTTTGATAATTCATTCTGTTGTTCTTCTCACCTCCCCAGACCTAGGATTTCGATCTATAGATATCGGCGTTACTGCAAAGAAGGAAATATCAGGAAGATGAGAGAGAGAGAGAGAGAGAGAGAGAGACAGACAGACAGACAGACAGACAGACAATAGATGGAAGACAAATAGATAATAGATGATAGATAGGTAGGTAGGTAGGTAGATAGAAGACCAGATGATAGATAGATGATAGATATACAGTCAGACAGAGATATAGATATAGAATATTAGTTGCATATGCATAGTATGGTCTGCTTTATCATGAGATCAAGTAGATGAACCTACAGTGAATTTGACCTAAGAAAAGGAATATCTTTGATACAAACTTTTTTAGCCTTCATATGTATATTTTGTGAAGGTTCTGACAGATGCATTAATTAATTAATTAATTAATTAATTAATTAATTAATTAATTACCGGTAACTAACTAACCAAGAAATGCTTTGCGAGTTGACATACAGTATTTCTTGTTCCATAATATCAGCTTTGTTCTTTTTTTTTTCTTCAAAGATTTATTTACTTAATAATTGACAACATTTATGTTCTGCATTTATTCTGGCTGTAAGCCATTGCACTCAAAGAATAGGTTTCTATATGCAAATAGTCTGTGAGTATCTTTCAATCAATTGGTCAGCTCACTAGATTTTTATTAAAATCCTACAGATGTGTCCACATGGTTATCTCAGAGTTACCATTTTGCTTTTATTTTACCCAATAGGATTCACTCTACTATGAAAATGGACAGAATATTTTTGGATGTTGCTACCTTTTTAGGTCCCATTACCTAGCAAAATAAATTATCATTGATAAACCAGCATTACACTGCCTATCTGGGAACTCTAATAAGAGAAAAACACAGCTCCAGATTTGAAAGATTACTAGGCAAAATTATACTTCCATAGGCTTTTTAAGATAGCTCATTTGAGACAGTGATGAATCTGCATACAGACCAGAAGTTGAACAACTGACCCTGTGGTGCGGCCGGAACAATCTTGAACTGAACACACCAGCGGTGGGCTGCTGTCGGTTCGAACCGGTTTTGGCGAACTGGTAGTTGTGACCTGTAACCAAACAAGACAGATATGAACTTCAAAGGATAGTTAGGACTGCAGAAAAAATAGTTACAACCAGCCTGTTGTAATTCCATTGAGGGCCTATGTATGGCATGAGCCAGAAAGAGGGCTGTGAAAATATCTACGGTACAGACCTTTCACATAAAGTGTTTCAATTTCTTCCCTCAAGACGATGCTACAGGGCATTGCACACCAAAACAACTACACACAAGGACAGTTTTTTCCCCCTATGCCATCACTCTGCTAAGCAACTAATTCCCACAACACTGTCAAACTACCTAGTAGGGCTGTATTACTATTATCCTTCTCACCTTTCCTATTACTCATTTCCTTAGCTTCTTACGACTATAATTTAATTTAATTAATCATATTTCTATGCCGCCCAACTCCCAAGGGACTCTGGGCGGCTTACAACAGAAATAATACAAACAGTGAACATAATTTTTTAAAAAAATATTATAAAAGCATTTTAAAAACATTAAAAACACATGCACACTATCCATGGCCGGATCTCACAAGATTGAACAGCGAGATCAACGGCCCCAGGCCTGCCGGAAAAGCCAGGTCTTCACCGCTTTCCGGAAGGCCAATAGAGTGCAGGTAGTCCGGACGTCAGGAGGTAACTGGTTCTAGAGAGTTGGGGCAGCCATAGAGAAGGCCCTCCCCCACGGGCCCGCCAGCCGGCATTGTTTAGCTGACGGGACCCGGAGGAAACCAACTCTGTGGGATCTTACCGGTCGCTGGGAGCTATGCGGTAGAAGGCGGTCTCGAAGATAACTTTGTTGTTTGTATCTTATGATTTATGTTGATTGCTAATTTAGTATCTTATGAATATTACTGAGTGTTGTATCTTATGATTTATGATGATTGTATTTTATGATTATGATCGTGATTTAGCATTTGTTGCTTGTATGTACTCTGAGAACTTTTGCACCAGAGATAAATTCCTTGTTGTCCAATCGCACTTCGCCAATAAAGAATTCTATTCTATTCTATTCTATTCTATTCTATTCTATTCTATTCTATTCTATTCTATTCTATTCTATTCTATTCCATTCCACTCCACTCCACTCCACTCCACTCCACTCCACTCCACTCCACTCCACTCCATTCCATTCCATTCTATTCTATTCTATTCTATTCTATTCTATTCTATTCTATTCTATTCTCATGAAATCACTTATAAAGAGACATGTGTGTCATTGAATCCAACTGCCAGCTACCGGTAACTGCAGGAATCCAGACATCTGTGATATCTGTAACAAATAATAGTCCAGTTTCTGATTTAAATAACCCGAACACTGCCTGCAACTTTCTGAGTAATATCATCTGTCTGCATAAGACCAAACACTGTATTCAGTTTATATTTGGTCTTTTTCCAAGACCAAATATTCATAGTTCCATCACACCATGGGATTCCATTTTTGTTCCCAGATTATCTTTCTCACCCATCTTTTAAAATGGCAGAGATTGTTTGAATCATTTTTTAAATGTGTTCCCAGAACTGCACTTAGAGCCCTTAGTCTACAATGTCTAGGAGCATCCTGTTAACAAACGTCCTCTAGAAGTTAAAAAGAATCAGGATTTTGCCACTGTCCAACCAACATTTGACCTCTTGAAATTAATCATATATTAGTTATTACTTGGTACACAGTAGCACATTCATGTGATCGGGAAGTCTATAATCAGAATTCTAAATATGATCCCTAAAATCTAGTCATAATGTTATCAACCATATGTAATCATGAGTCAGGCTCCAATCTTTGAAATTTACAAGAGTTGCCTCTTTCCCTCCTTCCTTCCTTCCTTCCTTCCTTCCTTCCTTCCTTCCTTCCTTCCCTCCCTCCCTCCCTCCCTCCCTCCCTCCCTCTCTTCCTTCTTTCCTTCCTATCCTTCCTTTCTTTCTTTCTTCCCTCCATCTCTCCTCCCTTCCCTCCCTCCTTTCCTACCCTCCCTCCCTCCTCTCTTTCTCCCTCCCTTCCTCTCTCCCTCCCTCCCTCCCTCCCTTCCCTCCCTCCCTCCCTAACCTTCCTTCCCTCCCTCTCCTCTCCTCCCCTTCCCTTCCTATCCTTCCTTCCTTCCCTCCCTCCCTCCCTTCCAAATTAAGCTTGTCTCACTCCACCTTCATTTTTGGAAGAGGCATTCCTCAGTAGTAGGAATTTGGTTTCTTAAGCATCCACTTTTTCCTCTGCCAATTCTAAAACCTTTTACAACTTTCTGATTCCATTTCAACCAAAAAGAAGAATTTTAACAAGGTGTTTAGTTGGGGTGGGTAGGTTTGAGGTATCTGCTACTGGCTGTTGTGTACTTAACCAGCTCTTCAGTCGTTTTTCAACTGACCAGTATCCTTGATAATAATATGTTAAAAAAAAAAAAATAGGAAAGCACAGAAAGCTAAAGGTGACTAAGTTGAACACAGATGCGTGCTCTTAATGGATGAGCATCTCCAAAGGGCAAGTAATCTTTTAGAGGAGTAATGAATACAGATTTTTGTCTTGCACGCTGCATGAGACGGGAGCTTTTCATGCTTTCTCCCACAGAACTGCTAGGAAAATTGGACCCTAAGCAAGGCTGTGAGTCACAGATGAATACAGCTCCACGGCTTCACGCCGGGTGCTGCTGCGAGATCGGTAAAACACATTATAAGAACACAGAAGTAGGACAAGAATTGAAGGCAGATTATACCCGTTCGAATGTGGTTAACTCAAAACCAAAAGGCATTTGTACAGAATGGGTTCTTAAATAAAAACAAAGCAAAAGATCCCAGTTTATTTTTATTTTTTTTTATAAGCTATCGTAACGACAAGGCCCCCTATGGACCGGATTGCTTTCGCTATCAAGTTCCAGGCTTACATCTAAAACTATAGTGCAAATCATTGCTTGTATCATTATCTCTGACCGACAACAGAATGAGCAAGGTTTATTCCATCACCTGAATAGATTTCCCGCTAGAAATGTAGATTGTTACAAACATAAAGCTAAACCAAATTAGTTGTCTTCATACACGGAGGTGTTTTTTTTTCCCCCCCTTCCCCGAAACTGAAATGAATTTTGCACAAACAAATTTGGCAATTTGAAATTTGTTTTATTGAACTGCAAGCTGCTTCAAGTTCTCTTTTTCAGCTGGGAATTGAGAGATTGTTCTTTAAAAAATGAAAGCAGCTTGCCAAAATCAATATATTTATATTACATCTCCTTCCTAAATTGTCAATATCGTGTTTCCATATCGCACACAGCCTATATCCTACAATCCTTTTGCACCTATTGGTATTTGTTTTATGCACTAATTGTGTCCTTTCCTGGATTGAGTGGCTCTTCTCACAATTACACAACACACACACCTGCCAAATTTGGACTACTGATTTCTGTGAGATCGTCTTTGAAGACTAATCAGAAATTAAAAACTGGTCCAGAATGCAGGTCATCATGAATTTATGGGTGTACCTCATTTTGCCCATGTAAAATTCCTGTTCTACAATCGGTGCTGATTCCTAGGTACAATTCAAGGTGCTAGTTGTCATCCATAAACCGAGCACTAATAAAGTACATGTTTTGTAAGCAAAATGCTCCTGGTTCAGCTTAGATCTAGAAATGGCTTTCTCTGAAAACTCCACTTCAGTTGACATAGGCAATACTATCAATCAATCAATCAATCAATCAATGAATCAGAATAGAGCTGAAAGTGACCTTGGAAGTCTTCTAGTCCAACCCCTGCTCAAGCAGAAGACCCTATGCCATTTCAGACAGGTGGCTGTCCAGTTTCTTCTTAAAAACCTTCAGTGATGAACAGGGGTGGGTTCTAATTTTTTTTACTACCGGTTCTGTGGGCGTGGCTTATTTTGTGGGTGTGGCTTGGAGGTCATGTGACTAGGTGGGCGTGGCTAGCTGGTCAGAGTCATTTCTGGAAGGTCCTCGCACTTACAACCAGTCTTCGCACTTACGACCCGACTCATTTGTTTGCTTTTAACACTGATCAGCTGTAGGGCGGCCCTTTGAAGCCCCGCGACAAGAGTTTAAACAGTTTTTTTTCCCTCTAGTCATCAGCTGGGACTCAGGAGGCAGCAATAGATTGGGGGTGGGACTAAATAAAAGGTAAGAATAACGTGGGGGGTGGGAGGGCGGGGGGGAGAACTGGTTCGGTGACGTCATATCGTCACCGCTACTGGCTCGGCCGAACCGGACCGAACCGGGAGGAACCCACCACTGGTGATGAAGCACCCACAACTTCTGAAGGCAAGCTGTTCCACTAGTTGATTGTTCTCACTGTTAGGAAGTTCCAAGTTGCTTCTCTCCTTGATTAGTTTCCATCCATTGTTCTTTGTCTTGCCTGCTGGTGCTTTGGAAAATGAGTTGACCCCTTCTTCTTTGTGGCAGCCCCTCAAATCCTGGAATACCGCTATCATGTCACCCCTGGTCCTTCTTTTCTCTAGACTTAGCCATACCCAATTCCTGCAACCATTCTTCATATGTTTTTGTCTCCAGACCTTCTTTGCACTTTTTCCAAAGCCTCAACATCTTTTTTGTAATCTGGTGACCAAAACTGGATGCCATATTCCAGGTGTGGTCTTACTAAGGATTTAGAAAGTGGTACTAATGCTTCGAGCTGGATGAGGTGGCTCAGTGGCTAAGATGCTGAGCTTGTCAATCAAAAGGTCAGCAGTTCAGCAGTTCTAATCCCTAGTGCCACGTAACGGGTGAGCTCCCATTACTTGTCCCAGCTTCTGCCAACCTAGTAGTTCGAAAACACAGAAAAAATGCAAGTAGAAAAATAGGGACCACCTTTGGTGGGAAGGGAACAGCGTTCCATGAGCCTTTGGTGTTTAGTCATGCCGGTCACATGACCACGGAGACGTGTTCAGACACCGCTGGCTCTTCGGCTTTGAAATGGAGATGAGCACCGCCCCCTAGAGTCAGGAACGACTAGCACATATGGGTGAGGGAAACCTTTACCTTTACCTTTATTAATGCTTCGTGTGATTTTGACTGTCTGTCTCTGTTTATAGAATTAAAAACTAAACAGAGTTGTCCAGTACTCTAGCATTTGATAAAATCAAATTCTTCCTGTTTAAATATGTTCTGTGTCCTGAACTGCACCAGTTCATAACTTCATACACCTTATGGAATCAGAGCTATTAGAGGCAAATTATTTAACTGACTCTTAAAAGTGGTATAATTACAAAGCAATTGTTTATATTTTCTCTTTCTCTCAATGTTTGCTTTCCAATCATCTATATTAAAACATTCTTTATAATTTTCATAACCATTAAGATGGTGTTTCATTCCATTCATGCATTCTGATAGTTTAAATTGATTTCTTATTCTTACATTCTATTGGAAGCTGAACAACAATCCGGTGACTATTTACATTTATATTTTATTTGCTAAGATTGTTTTTTCCTCCTAAAATATTTTGGAAAAAAGAAATAAAACAATAACTCTGAGAAATCTGGACTGTTGGAAAAATGCATATTAAGGACATTTAGTTGAGGTGAGGGATTTTTTTAAAAAAAGAATTCTTACAATTTCCTTATGTAAGCATCTCTACTTTTGTAGATAGAAATATTTTCCCATTTAGCCAGAATCCTCCTCTCATCTACAATACTGCTTCTTGTTTTGTTGTCATTCAAAGTTGTTTCCTTTCTTTTTGATGTTGTTGAATTTCAGCTGTCAACACATTTTTCCATTTAATCTTTAACAAAAGTCTCAATGTTTCTCACCATTATTACTTTCTGAACTCTTTATTATCTTAATAGCTTTTTCTCAGAATACTTTCCAACTTAACTTCCTGGTAGAAGTAGGCTGTTTAAAACACAATGCTCCAATAAAGTATCATGATTGTACTGTAAAATGTAGACCACATTGTGTATCTCCTTTCCATTTCTTAGAATTACGGTTTCCCTAGAGTCAAAAATAAAAAAATAAAAAAATCAGGCCCTAAAATATTTGTTTAGTAATAAAAAAAATGTTGGATAGGTATTGCTATATCTACACAACGGCATTTTGAGTTTTCAAGTATGTTTACAAGCCAATGTCTATTAAATATGAATTTTGATTCTATAGCAGCTTGCCTCAATGACGGAACTCAAGATCACAGTACTGCAATGTCTGTACAATATATCAATAACCCTCCAGGGTAATTAGTTCTCAACATTGTGTGAAATTCATCATTCTTTGGATCACAATTTTAAGGTTGTAGTGATAGCAGACAACTGGGGATGTGAAAGTTTTAAAAAAAATTCAAGGATTATGGATCTTGACTATGAAGAAGTCAAACAATATTTTAAGTATCCATTGTAGGAGGAGAGGTTCTAAACTGTATTGGAAATGTGATCAAGAATTTAAAAATAAGTAGGAAAGTGCTAGTTTTTACCATTTCTTGAAGCTGACATTTTGAGTTGGGAAACAGATGAAAGCTGCAATAGAAACACTTAGATGAGTATCGTGAACAACCAGCAAAAACCCTACAAATTAAAAAATTTCCTCTCATATGATGGAGCCCTATTCACTCTACAGCTCTCAGACTTCCAAAAGCATTCTTCATCCTGGCATTCTTTGGATGTTCAGGTCCCAAATGTTTAGCCAACACTCCCAATTTTGGAAGCTGAACTCCAGTATATCTGCGCTGAGCTTTCTAGTGATATCTGCAGTGGGACACTAATTCAATATGGCTCACAGTACCATTGTGCAAAAAGTATCTTTTGTTTTCATATTTATACCACTAACACATTCGAATGTTATGTTTTTCATATCATATCACTCAATGTGAAAGAATTGGAATTAAAAATATGCAGACATGCAGCACCATCTACTGGAATAGTGGCATTTTATATTAAGTGAACATTAACATTCCCAGGAATATTAGTTCTTCACATGCCAAGGTGGAACTTGTGACCAACTATCCCAACCTCCATCTTTCATACAGGTCACTCACATTGGTATGCAATCTATGTTTCTTCCTCACCTACAGGTAGTCTATGACTTACAACAATTCATTTAGTGACCATTCGAAGTTATAATGGCACTGAAAAATGTGACTTATCCATACTTATGACCATTGTGGCATCCTTTTGGTCTTGTGACGCTTGGCAACTGATTCATATTTATGACAGTTGTGATGTCCTGGGGTCATGTGATCACTTTTTGCAATCTTCAGACAAGAAAAGTCAATGGGGAAGCCAGATTCACTTAACAACTAATTTAACAACTGCAGTGATTCACTTAACAACTGTGGCAAAAAAGGTCATAAAAGAGGGCAAAACTCACTCTATATCTGTCTCACTTAGCAACAGAAATTTTGGGCTCAGTTGTGGCTGTAAGTCAAGAACTACCTGTATTTATTCTTGACATATCTCTTTTTGTTTTACCACATGTTTCTTAAACACACATTTCCCATTCTATTTAACTTATTTTTATGTTTCTCCTGACATATCCAACTCTCCTTAAATTGTAACACAGTGAGTAGAAGCACATTCTTATATGTAGTGCCATTTCCTCTTTTTTATCCAACAGCCATTTCCTGCAAAAGACTGCAGACTCCGGATTACTTTTCTACCAGCATTTTTTAAAAAATAACTTCACACAGACTCATACATTTTTTCTGCCTTTCATTTCATTTGTTAATTTCTGCTCTTTACCATTGCATTCTCTGAGTGCCGTGCTTGTCACCCAATGAACCAATTTGGTCTAGTGGTTAAGGCACCATACCAGAGACTCTGGAAAGTGTGCAGAGAAGAGCAACAAAGGTGATTAGGGGACTGGTGGCTAAAAAATATGAAGAATGGTCACAGGAATTGGGTATGTCTAGTTTAATGAAAAGAAGGACTAGGGGTGACATGATAGCGGTCTTCCAATATCTAAGGGACTGCAAAAAAGAAGAGGGGTTTAGCCTATTTTCCAAAGCACCGGAAGGCAGGACAAGAAGCAATGGATATAAACTAGTCAGGGAGAGAAGCAACCTAGAACTAAGGAGACATTTCCTGACAGTTAGAAGAATTAATCCGAGGAATAACTTGTCTCAAGAAGCTGTGTGTCATCCAACACTGGAGGTTTTTAAGAAGAGATCAGACAATCATTTGTTTGAAATGATATAGGGTTTCGTGCCTGAGCAGGAGATTGGACTTGAAGAGCTCCAAGGTCCTTTCCAACTCTCTTATTCTGTTAGAAAGCAGGAGACCATGAGTTTAAATTCTATCTTAGCCATGAAAGTCAGTTGGGTAACTTTGGACCAGTCATTCTCTCTCAGGCCAACTCACCTAAATGCTTATTCTTCTGGGGAAAATAGGAGGAGGAAGCTGTGTCGGATATGTTCATCACCTTATTTGTAAATAGTAAAGGTGGGATATAAATAAATAAACCAAGCAACAAACTGGAAGCTTTCCTTTTATGCATTGAATTGCTGCATCTCATGCAGCTGCTATTAAGAGTCTAACTTGGAAATAAAGTAAAATCTGACCATAAAAATATAATATAAAATACCACAAAGTATCAAAAGACATGGTATCTGCCCTGTTGATCTGACAGAGTGGGTACACTCCGTATCCCATTGATGAAAAAGTGTTATTCATCTATTGGTTAGCATGAACTATGCTTTTACTGTAGTGGTACCTGCCTCTGGAATGAGGACCCCTCTCAGATCCAAATGGATCCCAACCTTATGGCATTCTGGAAGGCCCTGAAAACTTGGCTAGTGGGGGGAATCAAAAATCAAAATTGGGAGTAGAGGAGGAGGAGGAGGAGGAGGAAGAATATACAATGACCTCCAGATTTCTTGGACTATAATTCCCACCATCCCAGCCAGAATAGCTTTTAATGCCTGCATTTCCTTTTTTCTCTTCCTTCCTTCCTTCTATCCTTTTCAGATTATTATTTAGATGTAAACTTGTGGTGGAAGGGTTTGTTTTTGTTCCTGACATGTAAACCATTCTGGGAGGTTTTTCATTACAACATCAGCAAAAAGTAAAAATGCTCTAGGTTATTAGGGTGCTCTTGATTTATTTATTTATTTTTTAATTTTGTTTTGCAACCACAGATTAACCCAGTTCTTCTTCTGCATTTTGAGGAAGGTGTTTTACGTTTGTATATTGGTTTGTTCTCTTATTTTGTTA
The DNA here is from genome assembly GCF_059756535.1 of Pantherophis guttatus. NCBI lineage: Eukaryota > Metazoa > Chordata > Lepidosauria > Squamata > Colubridae > Pantherophis > Pantherophis guttatus. The sequence continues at coordinate 12,261,451 of NC_142068.1, forward strand.
TTGAATTGCAATCTTACCAAATTTTATTTAAAAAGAGGAAAAGAAAACTAAAACATAGATTGTTAAAAAGAACGCATGTGGTTGAAAAGACTCAAAAGGTCTTTTCTCAAAGATATTAACTGATAAATCCCTTTGGAAAAGTTTTTGTAAAATCTGAATTCATGCCGCAGCAACATTGAGCGGCTGCCTTGCGAAGAGCTAAGATTCAGAGGTTGTTTCCAAAATCCAGTGCCAACTTGTTCAAATATTAAAAACAACAAGATTCTTTTCCAAATTACTTTTGAAGCCCCATAGAACTGGTTGCTCATTGTCTTCTTTTGGATTTTTTTTTTTTTTGTTTGTTATTCCCTGGCATTTCCTGGTGGTCTCGTATCTGGATTAGCCTTAACCTATCATCTCCAGCTCAGACAAAACCGACCGGGGCTGCCACCTGTTGAGCCCGAGCACTACAATTCCCATCAACCTCGACAAGCCCAGCGGTGAGTGACAGCGGCTGCAACCAGCGAAGAAGCCGGGAAGGGGGGAGGGAGGGAGGGAAGAGCGCGAGCCAGCCGGGGTGGTGTGTGTGTGTGTGGGGGGGTGGACACCGGAACTCGAAGCTCCGCGCGCGGTGGTTGCCGAGGCAACGCATTCCGGCTGTTGCTAAGGCAACCAACGGCGGCCAAATTGAGGCAGGGGCGCCATGAGCAATGAAAGCCGCGGAGGGGATGGCGGCGGCGGCGGTCCCGTCATCGGTTCGGCCGCTTTGGTGCTGGCCGAACTCGACTGGAACGATGGGTTCGCCATTCCCGTGGCTAACGAAGAAAACAAATCGCTGGAGGAAGAGGCAAGGGACGGTTGGGGGGGGGGCACTCAAGTCACGCTTTATTTCGTTGCAGGGTCCGGCAATGGAGGCTGCAGACCAAAGAAGGAAAACAACAACAACAACAACAACCCTGGCTCCTCTCAAGATGACTAAGGCGACGAGGCAGTGTCCGCCTTCCTCATTTATATTTCTGACCGAGAAACGAGGGTGTTTATCTGTCTCTTGTGTATCTCCAGGGTAGTTGTGTGTGGCTGTTAATTTGCCCCAACGAATTTGCCCCTGACCTAATACTGCGGCAGCATTTCTTCCCTGTAACTCGGGATATCCATTGAGATATCCTTTATTATTGCCCCTTGCTTTGCTTTCCCCTTCTTGTAAGGTCCTCTGGAGCGCTCTCCTTCCAACCAGCTCTAAGCATCATCTTCATCATTACGGGGCAGGAGAACTGGAGTTGGGTGGCACACACATTTGTAATAAATAATCATCATCTGCACATTGAGAAAATTTTCATCAGCGAATTACAAAAGGCGACGCTGCTGTTCGGATGTGCACACATATCCTACCCAAGTACATGATGAAACTCAAGGTTGTTGGGGAAGAATATGCATAGGAAGTCTAAGGTCAGCTTAAAGAGCCGGTCGAGCTGTGATTTCACATTGTTGGTTATATAATAATAATAATAATAATAATAATAATAATAATAATAATAATAATAATACTGTATTAAATGTATGTGCTGCCCAGCTCTGATTCTACCCCATCTTGGTAGGACTGCTGGTGGAAGGCTCCCTCACTTTCCACTTCACTAATCCAGACTCAGGTGGCAAACCCGACTTTCTCCTGGTTTGACATCAAAACAATTGGGACTTGGTGTACTGATTCAGAACATGGTCCATTTTGTTTAATTCTATGCATATATGTCCGTGTATGTTCCCATGATTTATACCTGTCTGGGTGTATTTTTATTTATTTAGCATATGGCAAAATTTATTTATTTAGCGTATCTACAAAGATCACTGATACACAAATTTGGTTTAAATAAATGTGTGTGTGTGTGTATATAATATAATTATATATGTAATTATATATATGTACTATAATATTAATTTAATACGATATAATATAATACAATATAATTAATATAATTAATATAATATAATATAATTAATATAATAATATAATTAATATAACATAACATAACATAACATCATAACATAACAATATAATATAATAATAAAATATAATATAATAATATAATATAATATAATATAAATAATAATATAATATAATATAATATAATATAATATAATATAATATAATATAATATAATATAATATAATATAATATAATATAATATAATATAATATAAATATATCCTGTTTCCCCCAAAATAAGACATCCCCTGATAATAAGCCCAATCGGGCTTTTGAGCGCATGGCAATAAGGCCAAGCGCTTATTTCAAGGTTCAAAAAATATAAGACAGGGTCTTATTTTTGGGGAAACATGGTATAATGATAATACAATATAAGAGATAATATATTAAATGAAGATAAAACCATAATAAAATCACCATAATATGGAGCCATAAAATTGCAATGAAATAGATGTTATAATTTGATATAGCTAACAAATCTAACTTTCTAGTGTGATTGCAGTGAGATCATTCCAGGTGCCTTTCCTGAGGGTACATTCTTGAACTATCTGGGTATATATCTACAGGTTGTAGATAGCTCAATAAAATGGGATGGTTAATACCATGGAGAGAGTGTCTAAATAAAATGATTCCTTAGGGTACAGATTTAGATTTTCCAGAAGTAAGCTTTTTCAGTGGCAACCCTTTGACTTAAGAACGTCATTCTAATGGAGATACACTTGATGCTGTCTTTATTGTCCCACTTATAGGCACTTTATACATATTTTCCTCAGACCTTTTAATTATCTGTTCTGTTGTGATATTTTTAAATTTCTACTATTAGTTTTACTGTACATTTTAACATTTTATCTTACATTTTTACACAATGTAGGAATATATGTTTTTATTAATATTGTTAACCTTCCATTTGAATTGTTTGAATTTGGTTGGGAATTATTTTTTTTTAAGAAAGCACAAAGTACGGGAAAAATATTAATTTTCTTCCAAATAATCCCTACAGATCCACCGTAGTCCTGTTTTTTGTGTTTCTATTTTTCTGATATTTTGTAACATTAAATATATTGATCTTTGTTTTACAGTTGCAAAAGTTGCAAAAAGAAAAGGCAAATTTGCAAAGTCAGTTGTCCGACTATGAAGATCGTATTACAGCAATGTCCTCACACTTGAAAAATGTCAGACAGGAGTTTGATTTGACACAAGTAAGTGGTTATAGACTTTGATCACCTATACTGTAAAGCATAATTTTATATGCATTTATTCTATTGTAAACCTAACATTTTTGCCATAAGCATTATTCATTAATCCAACTTTCTCACCCAAGTAATGACCAGACATAGATCTGTTTAATTTTAGTAAGTTTATTGCATGTACAATTTAATGAGCAGTTCTAAGCATAATTACTATATGATAATTTTAGTACATGCAATATGATTCAAAGCAAATATGCTAAGTTGGTGTATGAAGTTGTAATCTTATGCATAACTATTTGAAATTAGTCACATAGTGATAGTGACTTAACTCTTTTAAAATGGAACTTCACTATCCCAAATCAATAGGAGTTATGTTTTTTCCTCTTTATAAAGGCACTTGTTATGCCTTTATTTTGCACTTATATTTAAATACTGGAAATATTCCCTTTTGTAAATTTGTAAATACAAATTTATAAATTTGTATTTATAAAATCTATAGATTCATTTCTGCTTCATATTATTTAACAGGAAAGTTTATGAACAGAGTATATATTTTTGTATATATATAATTAAATTTTAAATATTTATAAGATAAAACAAAATAGATTTGTTATGTTAGTTCTAGATAGATAACACCTGGGTGAATTTGTATGGGAAATGAATGTGGATATTTGGCAATATGTTTGTTTATTTATTAAATTTATATGCTGCCAAACTTCCTATAAGGTGACTCTGGGCAGTTTACAGATTGTAATAAGATAATAATTGTAATAAGATAAATAAAGATAAAGCATTTAAAATATTAAAACTATGCAAATTAGAATATTTCATTTCTATATACAGATGGAAAGAACACATAAATATCTGCTAATTCTTAAATCCATTAAAATCATTAAAATGTTCACTTGAATCTTCTTGGCTGTAAACTTATATGAATATAATTAATCCTATTTTTCTTCTGTTCTGAGCTACAGAAAGCTACAACAATGGATTGAAAATTGCATCTCAATTTTTTGTGTTCCAAGAATTGAAAACTGATCTGAGAGAGTCAGTGCTGATCTCTTCTTATAGAAGATGCATATGTTTATATAAATACCAATTAAGGGGCTTATTACAATTATACAACAACATTTCTTGGGTATTTTGTTTTAAATTTTACATCCTTTTTTAAATTTCTAATACCTAAACAAGAGAATGAAACTTTAAAAGTGGTTTACGGATTATAATTGCTCACTATACTGGCAAAGTAATGAATAACCTTGTTTTTTAAGGGTCTTTTCAGAGCCAGGCAGAATGAAATAGAAACTGAACAACATTTTAAAGCTGTTGCAGAGAGAGAAGTGGGTCGCCTGAAGACTGAGATTCAAAAGCTGGAAAATGATTTGGTTTCACTAAGAGAGAAGAAAAATAGTCAGGAAGTACGTTTCAAATAATTCATTAAGCATCTGAAAAATACCTTGTCAAAGACTATTTTTTTCAACTCTTATTTTTCACCTGCATTGCTGCAAAGAAAACAATACAACAGTGCATTTATTAGTGGTTTTTGGAGCAGTCATTCCAGTGTGCACCTCTGGCTCAATAGAAGATGGAAAACTGACTCATAATTTTCTCTTGGTCTAGCAGTCGATTGGTCTTATTTTAATTGTCCACATGTTATCTGTTCTTTTTAAATTGGAGATGCCAGGAATTGAATTTGGAAGCTGGCGCAAAATATATTTCATATTGTGGAGTTGTAGCTTATAGGAAAGAAAAATAATTGAATCACAGAATCTTTAGGCAAAGGCAGGATTTAAATTCTTACCCAACGGGATGCCTCTTGAATGAACTACATATCCCCACCTAGTGTGGAGAACATGGGGTTTGTAGTCTTAAGATTTTTAGAAGGTTCCAGTCTGGGGAAGCTGGATTTAAGTATTTTTTTCTTATTGCTTTCCCAATTTTAAGTTTTTCCTCAGGAAAGTGACCTCAATTATATCTAATTACCTTAATCTATAGAAATCCTTCTTTGCATCAGTATTTAATCCTTCATTTTAGAGAGATAAAATAAGGTTAGGAATTCTAGAAATTCTAGAAAACTTTGGAATATTTCAGATCATGTCAATTGTAGCGTGTAATTTTGGAATAATGTCTGGATCACTACTGGAATGGCAAGTTCAGGGAACCCAAAAGAACAAAACATTCTGGAGTTCCACAGTGTTTCCAGATAGAATGTGTTGCATTTAAAGTACTTTACTTATGTTGTTATATATACCTTTCATTTTGTTTAACCTCAGAGTTAAATACTGAAAAATAAATTATTCAGATACTATGCATTCATATTTAATAAACTAAAATTAATTATTTATATGACATGTAAATGTGGCTGTGTTCAGACCAAGTTAACTAAGTTTTTGAATTACTTGGTGACAAATAGAGAACTGTAAGATACACATTTAATTCTTCCATTGTGTAAACTGAAGTTTTTTTACCAGATACCACACATAAATCTGTAACTCTGTAATAATAACAGCTTTATTGATTTAATAACAATATGAATATTCCCTTCACCTTATACATTTTTTTTTCTTTTCACCATCAATATTAGAATAATGTTTTCAAGCTGAGTCAGAAATTGGAAGCATTAAAATGCCAAATGAACTGGGACCAACAAGCTTTAGAGGCTTGGTTGGAGGAGTCTGCTCATAAAGACAATGATGCACTTACAATCCAGAAATATGCACAGCAAGATGATGGAAAATTAAGAGTATGTATGTTATATTTCACATAGTTATAAAATATGCTATTCTAATTTTATTTTGATGGAAAATCTCTATTGTACAATAGCATCAGGTTGAGGCATGATATCAAATTAGCTAGGACATGGGAGAAGTGTGGCTATCTAGAAACATTTTTTTTTTTTACTTTAATAATAATATTAAGAATTCTGAATTTGAACAGAACACCTGAGAGTTAGATTATTAAAACTTTTACCATTGAACCATTTTGAAAACCTGTTTTTTTCTAACCGGGAAGAAAATAGCAGATTCTTTTTTCTTCTTTTTGCATTTCAAGAAAAATAATTGGAAGGATTGCTGGAATAGCCAGTGTGGCCTAACTGTTAAGTTGCTGGTTGAAAAAGTGGGTAAACTCAGATCCTAATTTACCTCAGTCTCTGGTCATAACCTGAGTCACAGGGCTTTTGTTACAGGGAAATAAGCTCACCTAGGAATACAGTTTGTGTATCTTTTCCCCTATTGTGGTGTCTGGGTCAAATTAAAACTGCCCATCACTATTTAGTTAAAGTAAAGTAAAAATATGTAATTGCCTAGCTAGATCCATAATATCCATCCTAAGGTTCCTTGTTTGTAGTGAGCCAGCATGGAATAATTCATTTAAAAGGACTTTGTGAATTAAGCAGCCCTCGAAGTAACAGTAACAGAGTTGGAAGGGACCTTGGAGGTCATCTAGTCCAACCCCCTGCTCATGCAGGAGACCTATACTAGGGATTTGAACTGCTGACCTTTCTGATCGACACGCTCAGCGTCTTAGCCACTGAGCTACCTAGGGAGCTGCATAGAATTAATAGAAGTCTCTCTTACATTTTACCTGCCTATACATATATATAAATACACATATATCACCATCCTGTCATACCCATCTTTTTGCATTCCCCTTCCTTCCAATGAATATTAAATGAACTGGGAGATAAAGGGAAGCTGTAAGGGTTCTCCCATGATTATAGATTATTTCTGTCACAGGAACCAAGGAATTTAAGAAGAATTCCCCTCCCAGTATTAAAGTGGAAGAAGGCTACTGATTTAGTCAGGGTCACTATTTTCAGCAGAAAACAATATCAAAATAACAAGGGTCTTCCCCCCCCTTATCAATAACCTATCCCCAAATCCATGGTTTCCTACTGCAATTATCAGAAACAAGCAACAATTTAGGTTTTACCTTCCAAATATACAGCTGGCGGTATGGGACTAGATCAGCAGGGAATTTGCAGTTTCTTAATTGTCATCTACTTGGCAGATTGGTGGCAAATACAGACTAATATATTGATAGGTTCAGAAGCCTTAGTTTTTGCAGACATGATATGTATAAATTAGAAATTGCAACAGATAATCCAGACAATATAAATGAAGTACAATAACTGTTGGAAATATTTTTACCATACATAATATAAAGCGCTGTTATTAAGTATTGAGTAGATTGATTGGAATAGTTCATCTCCCCAGTAGCTCTCCATTTAAAACAATATATAATAAGGTTCAAATAAGGAATTAAAATAGTCACCATGGCATAGGGCCTGGTTACTTGAGGAACCACCTGTTTCCCATAGTATCTGCTGCCTGATTCAGTCTGGCATGGTTGGCATGTTCCAGATTCCTTCAGTTAAACATTGCCATCTACACAAGACCCTATAAGCACCCCTTCTCTGTAGCAGTACCTCCCTCTAGAGCAGGGGTTCCCAACCTTTTCTATACCCCGCTCCCCTAGAATGCTTGATATATTCTCGCACCCCTTACAAAAGTAAATAATTATATGCATATAATTATGCATATACACTATAATTTTGAAACTTCTAAACCCAAGTTTTTGCACCCCCTGGAATATCGACTCGCACCCCTGGTTGGGAACTCCTACTCTAGGGGTTACCCCTTAGATTTGAACCACCCTCACCCTACTGGTATTTGGAAGGGCCCTGAAGTTTCCTTGAAGGCAAGCATAACAGAAGCCCTCTTTTCTTCTTTTCATTTGGTCCCTTCTGGCTAGTTATCTGTGCCATTTCGTGGTGGTTTTTTGTGGTGGTTTTACTATCCTGTAAAGAGTCAGTGTCACTGTTTCTTTGAGATTTCTTGAAGCCATAGGATTTTATAATGGTCTTTTTTTGGGCAATATTACAGTTGGTAATGCTTAGGGGTTCCTAGCTGTATTTTATTTTTGGAGTTACTATTTAAAAGAATAAGCTTGATTATTCTTTATTTTCAGAAACTGAGTCTACAAATCGAAATACTGACAGTTAATTCTAATAATAAACGCAGGATTCTTGACAATGAACTTACAGAAACCTTAGCTGCTCAGGTTTGTTCACAAACACATTTAGAAAATTAATATTAATGTAACATTTTAAGGGTTGCTTATAAGTAAACTACTGTGCTAGCTGATACCATTCTCTTTCAGATCGAATTGGACAAAACAGCAGAAGACTTCCGCAGAGTTCACCAAGAAAGACAAGACCTTATCCGACAGTGGGAAAACACTATAGAACAAATGCAGAAACGGGATCAAGAAATAGATAGCTGTGCCTTGGTAATTTTTTTCCCTTGGATTTTGTTTCTGAATTATGGAATATCATCTGACCTAATGAGCCTTCCTACATGTATATGCATATGTATATAATTTTTGATAACTGCTTTCTTTTGTGACACAATTTATCCTATAGTGCACATTTGGTGAGATCACCAGAAAAAAGACAAGGCTGCTTTCCTAACTTTAGTTAGAATGTTTGAGGTTATTTTATTGCCTATTTATTCATTCACGTTCTGTTGATAGCTTTTAGCACAGGCAAGAAGGGCAATCCGTGCAAAGGAAAGTGTGCTTAAAGACAAAGTCCAATTTTTGGCGAATGAGAGCGGGAACAATGTAGAGTATGAGAAGAGAATTTCCATTGCTGATCGACAAGCTGCCAAACTGAGATTAGAATACCAGACAGAGGAAAATAATAGAGATGCACTTCAAAATGAGGTAATTTAAGCATAAATTGATATATGAATAACGGTCTTCATTATCTCTTAAGTCAGAAACTATGTGTAAACATTTTGTTAGTACTAATTCTGATTACAATGTGAGAAAGGGAATCACTTGAAATAGGAATAAGAATAGAATTTGAATAAAATTAATGTAAGGATTGTTCACCTATTTCGCATTCACACAAAAGCTTCGGATGACAATGCTGTTAAAGACATGGATGCATGGTAAAATTAAAGAAAATGTTTATGTTCCCAAAATATTTTTTCAGCATCTAATTATTAAACTGCAAAATTGTTAAAATATTTTTAAAAATAAAATAACTATATTTCCCAAAAGGACAAACAGCATTGTTCTTTATGAACAACACAAATGTTCTTTATAACTTAACTTCTTTAATTGTTTAGTTGGATACACTGAAAGCTACTGTGGATGGGACAGCTTCTGAACTAGAATCAATGAGAACCACTGTAGCCAACCTTAAGAAAGAAATCCAGGACAAAACGTTAAGGTATGCATTAATTAAATACTTTAAAAAATCATGAGATAGATCTTGAACATGCTGCATTAGGAAGGCTGGTTGCCATCTACTAAATGAGAAATTTATTTTCCTTCCTAATTTGCAAAGCTAACTATCTGGCTATGTTCTTTAAACTTCTTATATTTATGAGATAGCTTAATAGCTACAATCACATAACACATTTAATTTGACTATTAAGTTAGTACATTTTGGCATTAACACAGTATTTTTAACTATAAAATATTTAAGATGAATTTGCATAGCACAATAAGCTAAATCTGACTAGATTTAGCCTGCTATGCTATATTCATGCACCATTTCATTTTAACTGGCTTAGTTAAATGTTGGGCAGCCTGTAGCTCATCGGTTAAGATGAAAGCCGGCAGGCCAAGTTTGAATCCTGCGTGCCACACAATGGGGTGAGCTCCTGTCCACGCCCCAGATCCTGCCAACCTAATTCAAAAGCATGCAAATGTGAATAGATAAATAAGTACCACTTTGGTGGGAAGATAATAGCACTCCGTGACTTCATGCTGTGGAAATGTCTTTGGACATCGCTGGCTCAATAGCCTTGAAACAGAGATGAGCACACCCCTTATAGTTGGCAGTGATTAGCGGAGTAAAATCTGCAAGAACTCCTTTTTTTTTAGTAAAAAGTAGTGTACAAATCTAGCCAGTATTTGAACTAAATGGAAATCTAAGTGATAGATATATAACTAGTTAGGAAGGCTTTAGATGAGTTTTGATTGGACATTTACCTTATCTCATTCACAGAATTTTACTAGCATTAGACAACATCTTCTGACAAATTTCTATGTTTTCCTTCCATATTCCATCTCTTCTTTTTTCCATTACGAAGAAGAGCCAGATTTATTACATTTATTAATAAAAAATATAATATTAGTAGCCCTTTGTGCAGGGCAAAATGTCTGCTTCAAGATTCAGTGTAGTATGGGTCAACCACATAACATAAAATCTCACTCTCATAGAGCAGAGAGGCCTTTTGAGTTGGATTGATGTAACTGACTGCTGATTTTAACTAGATGCTATCTCTTTTCAGATTACTAGGTTTTTTTTATTAGCTATCTTGAATATCCTGGGAATGATAATAAATTGAAATTAATAATATTATCTAATTCCCCTTTCCAGAGTCAGTATTAATATGGCTTGCAGACACAAGCAGATTTCCAACAGTTTTCTTTTAATAAAAGCTTTTTTAGTTAATTATAAAATGGAATAGTACGTTTTAATATTGCTTTGTCATTAAAAATTATTTTTAAAATGTTGACTTTGTCTTGCACCTAATAAACAAGACAGTTTTCAGTCATATGTGATTTTTAACAATTATATGAATAATTTTAATTTCTGTACAGGACTTAGACATTTATATGTAATACACTTTTTCACTTAGGCTAAACATGATTAAGGACCAGAATGAAACTCTTGCAAATAAATTGAAATTTGTGACATACCAAGCATTAAGTGAAGAAGAAAAAGCGTGCAAAATGGAGGAACTATTAAAAGAGAAAGAAAAACATTTGAGGGTAAAAACACACTTTCAAAAATTCCTGCAGTCTGTTTTGTTAATTTTTTTAAAGTCTGCAAAATACTATTTAAATAATTGTTTTCAGTTGATTTGGCCAAGGTGGAGACACCAGAAGCTCCAGATATTGCAGGCTGTGTAGACAGATGAAGCTAATAGGTTTTACTATTTATTATTACTATCACGTGACATGTAGGATGTTTTAACAATATTTTTATAGGAATTACTCTAAGCGGTACTTTAGAATGTAGAATGTTCTTTAATCCTTGACCTGCAGACATGTAAAATTTATTTAATGTTTATTAGCTATCTACAGGTAATCCTTGATTTACAACAGTTCGTTTAGTGACTGTTTGAAATTACAATGCACTTTAAAAAGTCACATACAGGTACAGGTCTGGATGGGTAGGAGCACACTCAGGCACAACCCCTCCAAGACAGAGTGGCTGTGGATAATACCGGCGTCCCATGATCTAGCTCCCCCATCACTGTTGATGGGAGGGGAGTGACTGGCTCCCTCGGAAAGGGTTCGTAATCTTGGCGTCCTCCTTGATTCACGGCTGTCTTTAGTGGACCATCTAACGGCCGTGACAAGGGGGGCATTTGCACAGATTTGCGGGGTGCGCCAGTTACGACCCTTTCTAGACAGTGACGCCCACCATATGGTCACTCATGCTCTCATCATCATATAGTAATCATGGTTGGATTACTACAATGCCCTCTACATGGGGCTGCCCTTGGGTTGTACCCGGAGGCTCCAACTGGTCCAGAATGTGGCCGTGCGAGTATTACGGGTGCATCCCGCTAATCCCAAATAACACCACTATTGCGCGAGCTGCACTGGTTGCCGGTGGTCCTCCGGATCCGCTTCAAGGTGCTGGTACTTACCTATAAAGCCCTTCATGGCATGGGCCTGGGGTATCTGCAGGATCATCTCCTACCCGCCTCCCACCGCCCAGTGAGCTCACATAGGGCTGCCCTCCTCCGGGTCCCCTCGGCTAGACAGTGTCGGCTGGCGGTCCCCAGGATGAGGGCATTCTCTGTGGTCGCACCGACCCTCTGGAATGGGTTGCCCACCGAGCTCCAGACGGCCCCCGACCTCCGCACCTTCTGCGCCGACCTAAAGACATGGCTTTTTCACCAACTTCCCTGATCTGTTGTGGATTTTAACTTTGGGATTGGGGATTTTAAATTGGTTTTAATATTATTTAACTCTTATTTATTGTCGGGTTGTTTTATTGTTATGAGCCGCCCCAAGTCCTGCGGGAGAAGGGCGGCATATAAATCTGACAAATAATAAAAAATAATAATAATATGACTGTTTTTCACACTTATGACCATTGCAGCATCCCCTTGATTACATGATCAAAATTAAGATGCTGGGCTACTGGTTCATATTTACAATGGTTGCAGTGTCTCTTGAGGTCATGTGATCCCCTTTTGTGACCTTCTGACAAGCAACGTCAATGGGGAAGCCAGATTCACTTAAGAACCCTGTCACTAAATTAATAACCAAAATGATTCACTTAACAAATGTGGCAAGAAAGATCATAAAATGGGGCAAAATTCACTTAACAAATGTCTCGCTGAGATCAATTGTGATTGTAAGTCAAGGACTACCTGTACAGATCCTTAACTTTTAAAAATGAAATTCCTAAAACCATTTATATGGGTGCAAGTCAATTCAACATATAATGTGTGTGTGTGTGTGTGTATTTGCATATATATATAGTATATATACTCATATAGACTGCTCAAAAAAATAAAGGGAACACAAGCAGAAGACATCTGAGATCTGAATGAATGAAATAGCCTTATTAAATACTTCGTTCGTTACATACAGTAGTTTTGTGTTCCCTTTAGTTGCTTGAGCAGTGTAAAAACTACTGTATGTAAAGAACAAAGTATTTAATAAGGCTATTTCATTCATTCAGATCTCGGATGTCTTCTGCTTGTGTTCCCTATATTTTTTTGAGCAGTATATATATGCAAACAATGTAGTCAAGCCTCTGGGTATGGGTGATTGATAACCCAAGAAAATGCAACATAATAATTACAGTTTAACAAAGGTGAAGCATTCTTGTTTCTACAGTGTTTTAGCTGGAACATAGCTTTTCATCAGAATTAATTACAGATGTTATTTGCCACACCTATTAATATGAAAAAAAATGCAGTTTGAAAATTATAAAGATATGCCTGTGTTTCTTTTCTTAAGACATATGTGGTTTGCAAATTAGGTAGATTTGATGTTTGGCCTGCATTGTTGCCCTTCAAGAAAATGAAGCAACCAGAAAGTAGGAAGAGTTAGGCTAAAGGGATATGGCTCATCTGAGATAGATAGAAGGGAAAGGAAAATAACAACGAAAGTGAATCAGGGATAATAGAGCAGAACAACTCCATACTCTAAAAGAACGTAGAATTTGGTGAAGATACTGAAATAGCCTAAGCAAAACTTCTGTTTGATTCATGTCTGACTTAATCTTTACAACCCCAAATTTAGAAAAAAAAATGTATAAAATATTTATACACATTGATGTATTGTAATTCTAATATCAGGAGAAAGAGGCACAGGCGTTACAACTGAGAGAGGCACATTTCAAGAAAACAAAGGAGTTGCAAACACTTAAGGACAATGAAAAGGGCATCACATCTTTAATTGAAGGACGTCGTGGTCTGAAAAAAAACCTTCAGAACCGATTACGGCGGCTGGATATACAAGCCCTTAACCAGCAAGAACTCATGTATAACCAGGTAAGGTTTATATGTATATCTGCAGATATATGAATTTAATTTAATCTTATAGCAAGATGGCAGTAAATCACAAACAATATGCATTAGTGAAGAAAAAAAACCTAACAGACCTTTAAAATCCATTAAGCATTTCGGTTTTTGTTTTCCTAATTAATCCAACTGGTTTATAACTGATAGAATCCAAGGAGATCATGCCAAAAGGGATACAGGAAAGATTAGGAAGCAGGATAAAAAAAAAGTTTAGATAAGGTCATGATAGTGACCTTTCATTCTCTAATTATAAACCTTTTGTCTGTGGCAAATGGCACCAGCAGGATATTCTGGAGGAGAGATTATTTAATCAGTCCCTTATTTATATGTATCCTCTGTGGAATAAATTCCACAGAATTTATTAGGAAAGGTGTTACATGCACCCATGTAACACCTTTCCTGCGTGAGCTGCACTGGCTCCCAGTGGTCTTCCGGGTGCGATTCAAGGTCTTGGTTACCACCTTTAAAGCGCTCCATGGCTCAGGACCTGGGTACCTACGAGACCGCCTTCTGCCACCGATAGCCTCCCACCGACCAGTTCGCTCCCACAGAGAGGGACTCCTCAGGGTGCTGTCGGCCAAATTATATCAGCTGACGACACCCAGGAGGAGAGCCTTCTCTGTGGGAGCCCCTGCCCTTTGGAATGAACTGCCCCTGGACATACGCAAGATCTCTGACCTCCAAGTTTTCCGCTGTGCTCTTAAGACCCTGCTCTTCCGACAGGCAGGGCTAGCTTCATAATTGAGTTTTAAATTTGGAATTCTTAAATTTTTGGGTTTTTTAGTTAATTGGCCTTAAATGTAATACTTTTAATAAGTTTTTAAATTTAAATTGTGATATTTGTATTGTGTTTTTACCTGGCTGTACACCGCCCCGAGTCCTTCGGGAGAGGGGCGGTATAGAAATAAAATTATCCTAAAATTATCCATTATCCTAAAATTGTGCAGCTTTTATATTAATGCCTGTAAAATAAACCTAGAACAAGGTTGTATGTTGAATTGTGAAATAATAAACTTATTATTCTATTTACCTGAAATAATGTTTAATTGGTGTCAGTGGTACCATTTATAATTAGGAAAGGAAACAATTTGCTTGAAATGGAATTCTATTTAATTTGAAATCAATCTGTTTTACGTTTGGTTGTGCAATCCATAAACCAGCTTTTTGTAATCACTTCTCTTGCAGAGAAGTTACACATATAATTCTCATAACAAATAATAAGAATTGGATATATTCATCTTTTCTGTTCTTTCAAAAATTTACCTTGACTGCTTCAAATTATTTTTGAAGGAATGTATCCAAATCTTGCTATTATTTTATGTATAAATCATGTGCACTACTTTGAAATCACTGGTGGTCCTTGGATTACGACCACTCATTTATCAACTGTTCAAACGTGTCACAGCACTAAATGAGCGAGACTTATGACACTCCTAGTTCCCTGCCTGTCACGTGACCAGGTTGCTTAGAATGCCAATTCCAGCAGTCTGAGTTGCCATCGTTAAGTGAGGATTGTGCAGCTCATAAAGTGAAACTTCGTGTGACTGCAACTTCTGACCGGCCTGCAGGAAGTTGGAAGTTGCAGGCACATGCGGTCCTCATTTAATGACCTTCGTAATCTTAATGATGGCAACTGAACCTGACAGAATTGCCATGCTTAGCAACATGGTAACGTGATGTCATTGCCTAGCAGCGGCAATTCTGGTCTCAATGGCCGCCCTAACCTGAGGACTACCTACTCAGCTAGAAGCCTCCCTATTGAGGAGTGCTTCATTATATTTTTTAGAAGGTTTAATCATCAGAGATTTTTCTAGCCTTTCTGCTAATTTCTTTCTTGCTTGAAATCTTTGAATAGGATTTTTACATACAGCAAGTGGAGAGACGGCTGTCACGTTTGAAGGGGGAACTTAACACAGACGAGAGGCAAATTTTAGAAGGCAAACTTGGTGAACTAATAAGGATAATGGACGAAAAGAAACAGGCGTTCAATACTTTACAATCACAAGAGAAGAAACTTCAGGTAACCTGATTTTTTTCCCATGAGAAGACGCTTTGTGGCATTGCAGTAATACTTAAAAGAATTGTTCATCATCCACATTAATCCTGTTTTCCCTGAAAATGCTGCAAATGCCACTAAACTATTTGGAATGAAAACAAATCCATATACTAATAAAACTCTTGTTTGATAGTTTGTAACTTTCAATTGGGTGAAAAACTGCAACATTGAGAAAAACTTTTGTCAACAAATGGTCTAACTTACAGAATGCTGGGACCCCATTGTTCTCAAGGGAATTAAATTTGGAGATGTTTTTTGCCATTGCCAGAGCTGCAGTGGCGCATAGTTAGAATACAGTACTGCAGGCTACTTCTGCTGACTGCCGGCAGTTCGATTCTCACCGGTTCAAGGTTGACTCGGCCTTCCATCCTTCTGAGGCCAGTAAAATGAGGACCCAGATTGTTGCGGGTAATATTCTGACTCTGTAAACTGCTTAGAGAGGGCTGTAAAGCACTGTGAAGCGGTATATAAGTCTAAGTGCTATTGATATTGCTATTTCTGTGCTACTGTGCTGCTGCAGTCAACTCTGGTCACGTGATCCTGATTTTCATCATTCCCTGACAACTTCTCAGAAACTTGATGGGAAACCCAGAAGGAATTGATATGATTGTTGATGTTCTTTGCCACCTTCGCTTGTGGAAGGCTTATAGGGAGAAAGTCAGTGGAGAAATGGAGCATCTTCCACAGATCCCTCTGAGGTCACACCATGACATGCACTCCCTTGCTCACCCTCCCACCTCAAGCAGCAGCCACTTCCTACATGCTGGGAGGGGGAGGGGAGGGGAGGGGAAGGAAGGAGGGAGGGAAAGGAAAGGAAAGGGAAACAGCAGAGAGGAAGGACCAAGAAGGGAGAGGGAAGAAAGGACTGAAGGAAAAGGAGGAGGTGGGAGAGAAGGGAACAAGGAAGGAACAGAAGAAGGAGAGAGGGAAGGTAGGAAGGAATAGGGCTGGAGGAATGAAGGGAAGAAAGAAAAGGAGAGAAGGAAGGAATGAAAGGAGGAAAAAAGGAAGAAGAAAGGGGAGGGAAGGAAGAAAGGAAGATTCCAATATTCCAACATTAGTTAAAGAATTCTCTCTAAAATTATGACGCAGGGTTGTCTAGTATAATCTAACACAAAAAACAATAAGATGAGATATTGGAAACCATGTCTTCTAACATGGATGACTTTTGTTTAATGCATTCCTGGTTTAAACTAAAAGGAGATTTTGTATTTGTTTCTTTCCAGAGTGAAATCCATTTTAGCAAATTGGCCATTGATAAAACTGGAGAAGAAATGGTTGGTTTGAATACTAGACTGGATGAGATAAACCTTTTCACAGATAAATCGGACAAGTTATTAAAAAAAGCCAGAGCAGAAAAGCAGGTGTGATTATTATTTTTGAAGTGCTAAGTATAAGTGTTTTGAAAAAAGTGCTTAATACGTAACAACTTTGCTGTCTGAAATGACTGTTTTGGTTTGTGCTGACAGACTATTTTGTATATTTCCACATCACACTTGTGGGCATTTATCCTCTTCAATGGTTTCAAAACAAAAATTATATTTTTATAAGCCTAGGCATCTGAGGGGAGTCGGGTAGAGCAAATGACAACATGTGTGTTATGATGTCATCACCCAAAGGCTGGGGCTTGCATCTGACCTCAGTGATGCACATATTCTTTCTGTTCTATCACTGGAAGGATCTGATGATTGAAGACAACCTCTTAAAGCTGGAACTGAAACGGGTAAGAGATTTGCTGTACAATAAGGCAGAGAAAGTGCTCTCCCTCGAGAAACGGAAGCAGCAGTTAAAAACAGCAATGGAGGAGAGAATAGCTGATATCAAAGTTCATAAGGAAATGATTGAGACTCAGACACGACTCATTGAGCAAGAGCGTCAGACTCTGAGGTAAATCACTCCACAAAGCTGAGAAGCAGTGTCTGCTTTCAAGGGAGTATCTAGTATTCAGAGACTCTGTAACAATTGCCTAGGTCATGTATTCCGCCTTTGAGCCTCTCCTAATAACTAATATTTCAACAGCCTCTTAAACTGCATGGAAGAACAACTTGTCCATTTCTTAGTGGTTAGAGAATGCTCAGCCTGTTTTCCACCCCATCAGTAGTTGAGTGAACACAAGTATTCATCTAGTTCAGAACAGCTGACAGTACGCTTTATTTTCTTACTGCATTATTCCACATTCTCCTTGAAAATGCTGCAAAACCTCTCATTTAACTTCTCAGGGGTGTCGTATCACCTAAGCCGTAGTTTCTTGCTTTGATTCAGTGAACAGGCCATAGAAGTCTGATTAGCATAACACGCTAAGTCCAAAGCATAAAAATTGGGTGAAAGACAGAGGTAAATGAAACACTTTCTAGCTTAGTATGACATGTTGAACTCGGCTACTATTTGGTCAAAGGTCTGCCAGTGAAGTCTCTGTTGAGGGTAGGCTTAACCTAGGATTTGCTTGCTCTTCATCTGCAAACTTTTTTGAAATGGCATTTATTCATCTTTTTATAAAACATTCTTGCGGTCCCTCAGATTTCCTTTATCTCACATTAAAATGCAGAAGTATGGGTACTCCTCGACTTACGACCACAATTGAGCCCCAAATTTATGTTGTCAAGTGAGAAATTTGTTAGGTGAGTTTTGCCCCGTTTTACCACCTTTCTTGCCACAGTTGTTAAGTGAATCACTGCAGTTATTAAGTTAGTAACATGGTTGTTAAGTGAACCTGGCTTCTCCATTGACTTTGCTTGTTAGTAGGTTGCAAAAGATGGTCACATGACCCCGGGGGCACGACCACCTTCATAAATATGAACCAGTAGTCAAGCGTCTGAATGTAAATCCTAGTGACCATGGGGATGCTGCAATGGTCAAAAGTGTGGAAAAAGGCCATAAGTCACTTTTTTTAGTGCCTGTTGTAACTTCAAATGGTGTTCAAACTAAATGAACTGTTGCAAGTCGAGGACTACCTGTATGGCAGAAGCAGATGCTTACTCTCAAAATTCGCTCCTGTGGAATTCTCTTAAATGTATAACAGAAAAGAATCTAAAACACTTGACAGGAAATTACCAGTCATAAGTTAGGGTCTAGAAAGCCCCGTTTCCTCCAACTTTAAATAACAAGAAATAAGACTCTGTGTGCAGCGGGTGGTTAAACCCAACTGGGAAATGAACAACTCAGCCAGCTGATCTGGCAGCCTTTTCCCCACCCTCCTTCTCCATCCACAACCCACGCAATAGGAAATTAGAGTGATTTAGTATGACTGGAGCCTACTCTTTCGCCAAAGAGGCAGACTCTGTGTTTTTCCGTTGATAATTACATTACTAATTGGCACTTGCATATAATTTGATTTGAGGTTGTTTCCTGCTGTTGCTCATTCTCTTCTAGCCGTGGCAATATTAAGATATAATCAGCAGGGGGCAGCTTTTGCAGCTGTAGGACTGAAATGCCAACCTTTAAATATTTGGGTAAGATTCACTAGATAGTTAGTGAATCCCCATGATGCAGAGATCTGCCATGTAATACTGTTTTTTTCCTTCATTGAAAAAGTGGGGAGAATTGGGAGTGCACCTTAGTTACTGCTGTATCACTCACTCTGCTTTAGGGTTCATCAACTGCCTTACTGGAAGCAAAAACTATCTTCCTCAGAGTTGCTTTATATAAAGCAATAATGCTTTAAATACTCCATAAAGCAGTATATATGTTGTGTCTTGTCCCTCCATGTTACATGTTGATCCTGTTGAACTATCAAATAATATTTTGATGATTTCCTCTAATATCATTCATGATTAAGGACCAGAGGTGGTATTCAGCAGGTTCTGACCAGTTCTGGAGAACTGGTAGCAGAAATTTTGAGTAGCTCGGAGAACCGATAAATACCACCTCTGATTGGCCCCGCCCCCATCTATTTTCTGCCTCCTGAGTCCCATGTGATCAGGAGGAAATGGGGATTTTGCAGTAACTTTCCCCTGGAGTGGGGTGGGAATGGAGATTTTACAGTGTCCTTCCCCTGCCACGCCCATCAAGCCATGCCATGCCCACCAAGCCACGCCCACAGAATCAGTAGTAAAAAATTTTGAATCCCACCACCGTTACGGACTATTATGTGTTCCCAGTTGCCCTTCTCTAATTTGTTTTACAGGCTTCCATGTTTTAGCCAGAATTTAAGGACACGGGATCAAATGAAAGGAAGGCTCACTACAAAGATTTTAAAAGATTTGATTGAAAAGAATTTAGTTACAAGCTTAACTGCTAACCATGTTATGTCTCTCTTTTACAAAAATGAAATGGGGACAAACAGACCTAGTTTTTTATGGAAAATCATCTCATTGAGAACTGTGTAGTCTCAGCTGATGCAGTTTGTAAATTCATTTAAAAAAGGTAAAACACTGTTTTCCTGTCAAACATTCCAGTTGGCTTATTTTTCAATTTCTCCTTCAATTAGTTCAGAATTTCATGAGCGGCTGAGTAAAATTGCGAAACTGAAAAGCAGATATGAAATTGTTACCATTGTCATGATGCCTCCAGAAGGAGAAGAAGAGAAAACTCAGGCTTATTATGTTATAAAGGTAAACTTCTTACTTGGATTTGATATGATAGCTTGAAAACCCTGTTTTTTTAGAAATTATAAACATTTTAGAATTTTTTTGGAAATTATTGGGATGCTGACTATAACCATGAAATAAAGAGATGCTACTTAAGAAAAAGATTGACAAGTTGGGATAAAATTAAAGTGAAGAATTATCTTTCTGAGAACAAAAGTAAGTAGGAGGAACTCCATGGTTTATTTCAGTTATAAAAATATGATTGTAAAATATGATTGACCATCAAGAAGGCTGAGCAAAGAGAAATAATGCTATTAAAGAGAAATTAAATCCTTGAATTCTGGTGCTAGAGCAAATATTTGAGAATTCCTTGAACTGCACGAAGAACAGATAATTTAGTATTAAATGAAAGTAAGACACTACCTACAGTGGAAAGATTAACAATAAAACTAAAACTTAAATATGGATACATATGTAAATTGGATACATAACATGAAGGCAAGAGTCATTGTTAAAGTCCCTGACACTTGGAAAAATGAAGACACTTGAAAAAGAGGCCAACAGAAGATAAGATTAGAAGTTGTTAGTAAGCACAAACTTAGAACGTAAACATTTACTCACAAAGTAACTTCAGCTTTTCTTTTTAACATAAATGTTTACATTATTTCAAGGCTGCCCAGGAAAAGGAAGACCTTCAGCGTGAAGGAGATACCTTGGATGCAAAGATCCAAAAAGCTGAGAAAGAATGTATAGCCCTAGAAAATACTCTGCATGTACTTAATAACTGTAACAGCCACTACAGGAACTCATTCAAGCAAGTTGTAGAGAAAAGTAAGTATTATGGCTTTATGTGCAAAGCATAAGAGCAAAGAAGGATGAGAAGGAGCTGTATTGAGTACGGTACCTGCATATGTAAACAGAGTAGCCTTTGTAATAAACCCTTGGGGATTAGAAAAGATCCAAATAGGACAGTACTGTTGTGATACAATGCTAGTTTTGGGGGAGAAGATAGCCATGGGCATTCTGGAAATCCTGACTTGCTAGATAGCGTTTGGCAAGTCGTTATTAAAAGTATAGCTTATCTCCTAGAGCTGTTGTATGGATATGTCTGGAGTAGATGAAATAAGGGCAGGATATAAATTGGATAAAGATACATACTGTACATACATATGTGTGTGGGTGTAAAAGACTACAAATGAATGTTTCCAGTTCAATTGCATTCATAATTTTCAGGACTGAGTAATACTAGTTAGTATTTAGGGTGAGATTCAAGGTGCTGGTGATGACCTATAAAGCCCTACATGGCTTAGGCCCAGGATACTTGTCGGACCATCTGCAGCCAGCAACGGCTTCCCATCGCGCGGTGTGTTCTCACAGGGAGGGCCTTCTGCGGGTGCTGTCGGCTAGACAATGTCGGCTGGCGGCTCCCAGGGGTAGAGCTTTCTCTGTGGGTGCACCCACTCTTTGGAATCAACTCCCCCTGGGGCTTTGATTGGCTCCGGACCTTCGCACCTTCCGTCGTGAATTAAAAACATGGCTGTTCACATCGCCCAGCCTGGACTGGGGGGGGGGGGGGTGTTGATTATTTTAATGGGTTTTAATATATGTTTAAATTATATATTTATACATTTATGTATTTTATGTATGCATATTTATGTATTTTATGTTTTTATTGGGTTTGTTTTTCTTTGTTGTGAGCCGCCCTGAGTCCTACGGAGATAGGGCAGCATACAAATTATATTAAATAAATAAATAAAATAAATTTAACTGCTTGATTGGGCAACCATCCCCCACCCCCACCTTTTTTCCCCTTTCCTCCTAACTGCAACATGTATTAGGATGGAATCTTCATCACATATAACAGAATAACAGAGTTGGAAGGGACCTGGGCAGTCTCAAGTCCAATCCCCTGCTCAAGCAGGAGACTCTATACCATTTTAGACAAATGGTTGTCCAGTCCCTCCTTAAAAGCCTCCAGTGTTGGAGCACTCACAATTTCTGAAGGCAAGTTGTTCTACTGGTTGATTGTTCTTACTGCCAGGGAATTTCTCCTTCATTGTAGGATGCTTCTCTCCTTGACTAGCTTCCATCCATTGCTTTGAAAAATAGGTTGACCCCCTCTTCTTTGTGGCAGCCCCTCCAATATTGGAACACTGCTGTCATGTCAGCCCTGTTCCTTCTTTTCATTAAACTAGACATACCCAATTCCTGCAAATGTTCTTCATATGTTTTAGCCTTCAACCCCCCCCCCAATCATCTTTATTGCTCTTCTCTGCATTTTTCCAAAGTCATATTTTTTATATTGTGACCAAAATTGGATGCAATATTCCAAATGTGGTCTTATCAAAGCATTATAAAGTAGTAATATAACATAGCATATATACAATATAGCATAAGCTGTTTTGGTGACTTGGCAGTGCTAGGCATAGATGATCCATACTTTTGACGTCTACAATATACAGTTGCCAAGAGAATAATCTCACTAGTATTTGGTCATCTATACTAGCTCCTATGTCTTAGACTAGCTAAAATGCTAGTTATGTATAACGTATATAGAATTAACTAGCACTGATGATGTTACCTAATTGGGTAATAAGAAAGAAAACAAGCAAACTCAGAGAGTGCCAAAGACCCCTCATTTCAATCCTGAGCTACAAATATTCTCCTTTAAAGTCTACACAGTGCAATCACTTGAAAACAGCCAGAAATGAACATGTTGGGTAAATCACAATTGAAGGGAAAGAAGGAGCTGATTGTAAAGTTTTCAAAAATATTTAACTTAATATGGCCCGCCAAATCCCTATTAAAGAAGAACCTTGTAAAAACACATGGTACTGGGAACTGAAATACAAATGGCTTTTAGCCAAATAGCTTTTTCTTTTGATTTGAGAAGCAATTTTTCATATTATGAAGTATTACCAAAAGAAAAAAAAATATTTACAGTGAAGGACAGCGAATTCTGCACTTATAACGAGAGAAAGTATTTAACTGAAAGATTATTTAAAATACAAAATCTTCCCTATTCATAATGCCCTGATACTACAGTACAACTTCAGAGTAATGTAGTTCTGGAAAGCTATTTTCTTTTAGCTTTTGCTCCCTCTGCTGGCTCTATTATTTATGATCATACATCATTATAATTAGTATATAAGATTTCTTGAAAGAATGTTAAGCATAAAAAAGAAATGATTTTTTTTTAAAAAAGTGAAAGTTTATCTAAACAATCTGGAGCTAACTAAATGATAATTAAGTAATGGCTCAAATGTCTTCAAAAGCCCATTGACATTGAATTCATTGCATTATCCATTCATTTGCATACATTCATTTGCATACAAATGCAAGTTTGTATAACGTATTCCATATTGGAAGTGTTATTGCAGGCTAGCTGTATCCATTTCATTATGTTAGAAAGTAGACCTAAGTAGCCTCCACATAGTGTCTTCAATATCCAGTAATACTTCATAGGTGAAGAGTATAAAGAGAAAACAAAACTGGAAGAAGAAAAGAGAGCTACTGATGAGAAACATCGATATAAGCGAAGGCAGATCAAGGAGCTTCAAGAGGATATTCAGGTAAAGAGGTGACTGGAAGATCCTTTTCTTCAGATCCAAATTTATTTTCTCTTAGAACACTATTCTGTCTACGTTCTCACACACCTTTGTATATTATGATATCACACAAACATGAAAGTGCTGGACTTGTGTCACAGAAGGGCTGTTTTTCGACATTCCTACAGGTGGCTTTAGATCTGCATCATGACTGGTGCAATTAAGCCCAAAATCAGTGTGCAGGTTGCATATTTTAGGTGGGCGTTTAGTAGTAGTAATTGCAGCAGTAGCACTTATATACCACTTTACAGTGCTTTACAGCCCTAAGCCGTTTTCAGAGTTAGCAACCTGGAGCCTGGTGAGATTTGAACTGCCAAATTGCAGTCAGCCGGCAGTCAGCAGAAGTAGCCTGTAGTACTGCACTCTTAACCACTGTGCCACCGTGGCTCATGCTGTGGGAAATACGACAGTAAACTACAGTCTCAAATGTGTAAAGATGATATATTTCTCTCACACCAGAACTGCCTAAATACAGTTACTTATGTGCATTTTATATTTTATACATTTTTATTCCTAAATAGATATAAGTAGTCCTTGATTTTATGACCACAATGGAGCCCAAAATTCCTGTTGCTAAGTGAGACATTTGTTAAGTAAGTTTTGCCCCCATTTTATGACTTTTCTTGCCACAGTGGTTAAGTGAATCACTGCAGTTGTTTAGTAACACAGTTGTTAAGTGAATCTGGCTTCCCCATTGACTTTGCTTGTCAGAAGGTCACAAAAGGGGATCATGTGACCCTGGGACACTGCAACTGTCATAAATATGAGTCAGTTGCCAAGTGCCTGAATTTTGATCATGTGACCATGGGGATACTGCAATGGTCGTAACTGTGAAAAATGGTCATAAGTCACTTTTTTCAGTGCTTCTGTAACTTCGAATGTTCACTAAATGAACTGTGGTAAGTCAAGGACTACTTGTATTGACATAGTCCCGTGATGGCGAATATATGGCACATGTGCCCAAAGTGGCACATGAAGCCATGTTGCCCAGCACGCGGTGCCTTGCCTATTTGTCTTCTGGGTTTCTGGCGCACATGTGTGTGATGATAAGCTGTCCTTCGCGTGTGCGGCAGGGCTGAAAACCAGCCTGCGCATGCACGCCAACCAGCTGATCATTGGGTGCACATGTGTGCTAGAACCCAGAAATTCTGCTTTTACGGAGTGCGGCCCTGACGAGCGGGTGAGGTTTCCACATGAGTGCTGAAAAGGTTCGCCATCTGTAAGCCATAGTCCATCAAAAGCAAGTTTTCAAAGTTGATATATGAACAAAGCAATTTTTTAAGCTTCACCTAAAAAATAGTAAAAATAGCAGGTTGTTTTTATTATTTGTTTCTGGGTTATATCTTCTAGAGAGAGGTGGTAATGCATATTCAAGCTATTGTGTTTATTCATATTTATTTTATGTTATAGTGATCGTTGATTGGATAGTTTCAAAGAAGTTTCTAAACAGACTTACATATGCATTTGTTTTTCTAGACGATGCAAAATAATCTTGATACTCTTGTGAAAAAAGAGGTCCTTCTCCAGGAAAAAATGAAAGATAAGCATGCAATTTTTTTGAAATTAATCAGAGAAATAGATGATCAGAAGCCCAGAATAGAAAGAGTCTCAAAACAGGTTAGTTTAAACTACTATAATATATTCAGTTTAATTTAGAACCCAGTAAAATCATAGTTAGGGTAAACATGATTGGTTGTAGCTAAAATAAAACATTTTAATATAAAAGTTAACTGGTATTTTAACATCTAATATTTTCCTTTAAATCTTTTTCTGCATGTCTAAAAAGGTTTCCCGATTAACCCGAGAAATCCGAACACTAAAGGACACACAGTTACAAACCCCAGAAGAAAAAGACATCGAACTTCGTGCACTGAAGGACTTCAGCAAATACGTAGATAAAATGCTGATTGATGTTTCAGAAACATATCCAGAATTACATAAAGTCTTCCAAAAATACTTTGGACAGGTATCACTTTAGTTCTTTTAATCAATCTTAATTAAATGCAAAAATGCATATGCTGGTCCCTTAGTAAGTGTGAAAATATCACTCTGGATCAGTTTTAAAAAGTATCTCTAATGTGTTCATCATAGCAATAGCACTTAGACTTATATACCAATTCACATTGCTTTATAGCCC